>NC_068422.1:4025420-4639519 GCF_023373465.1 Oncorhynchus keta
CACACCAGACTGGAAATGGGGAGTTTAATGTAACCCTGCGGCCTGGAAGATATAAACAGACGGGGCCATCTTCAGCTCTGGGTAATCCTAAGAGGCTCATTTGTGTATCTCACACCGCAGAAACAGTTTTGATTAATCATGCGACCTTTGACCCAAATGACTGATGACAGAGGAAAAAATGCAGACAGCCATTACATCCTGTTTGCGTGTGGGGTGGTCCGCTGTTAATCTTCACATTATCTGATACACTCTAACAGTCTTTGGAATATCTCTGGGGTTTACAGTAAACCCCAACACGTCCAAGACAAGAGGAAAGAGATTTGATCAAATATAATTATTTGATCAAATAAGAATGAATCTTTGGTCAGTCAAACTACATATTGTACATAGATAATAGAACATGCATGTATTATTTTTCTATTGAGATCAATTAGAACATTGGAATTATACATCACATTTTTCATTGCATTTCACACTAATTTGCAGTAACAATACACATACATGTTTAATGGTATATTTACATTGACTAAAAACACGAGCCAAATATCCCATTTGAGAATCATCTGCAGTGCAGTCATGAAATGCCTTATGCTGTTTGACCACATGATTAGCAGTCTCAAATTGCATGAGTTTTAAACTGTTCATACTGACGTCAGTTTGATTAGGTTAAAATGTATAGACAATATTGCAAAGACCTTGAAAGTAAATCAAACATTTTTAAAGAGTTCACTTTTTTAATGTAAAACACTTGAGTTTTTGTAGATATATCATAAACAGTGGAATAGTGCATTTACATCTCTGGAGTTATTGAAATTGTAAAATTTGCTTTGAAACTTGTTCTCATATGTAGCTGTTTATTTGATCAGTTCAGAACATTCAAGACCTTGAAAGGAATCGCTCAGTGCAAACAAATGCTCCTCCTGTTCCCAGTGTGTAACAAAACATTTCCGCGGTCATTGTGGTATTGAAGGAAGTTTGAATGCCGTTTATTTTTAATCTAGGCCCATAGCTAATGTGCAGGGCTTTTAATGGAGGGGAACAACCATACAATCACTTCCTTTTGGACCGGAGCAAAAAGGCTTTGAGAAAATCTATGGGATATTTCACTAAAATTTCAGAGAGTTCAGTGAGAGACTTATAAACCGTATGAGGCAGCACACTTTTACTCTGAACTCTATCATACAGTATATAACAGTAATGATAAAACACAAGATTATAGGAGATCAAAATCCAGGAAATAAGAAATGGGCTATTTAGTTAGGTGTCAGTATAGTCATGTGGGCTATGGCTCTGTTGTCTGACCCATTACCTTAACTTTCAGATCACGATTCTACTTTCACAAACAGGTTATAGCATGGACAGTTTCTATGTTGCTGTAAGGGATCTCATCCTCCTCTTCTGAGGAGGAGAAGCGAGAAGGATCAGAGGACCAAAACTCAGCGTGGTAAGTTTTCATGTCTTTTTAATAAACAAACTGAACACTGGAACAAAACGATAAACGATGTGAACAAAACGAAACAGTACCGTGTGGCCCAAACACTCACACAGAAAACAAACACCCACAACCCAACAGTGAAACCCAGGCTACCTAAGCATGATTCTCAATCAGGGACAACAATTGACAGCTGCCTCTGATTGAGAACCATACTAGGCCGAACACAGAAACCAGCATAGAAAAACAAATAGACTGCCCACCCAACTCACACTCTGACCATACTAAAACAATATAATAACAGAACTAAGGTGAGAACGTGACAGTTGCAATATTTACCAAAATGCTTGTGCTTCAAGTTCCGACAATGCAGTAAGAACCAACGAGTAATCTAACCTAACAATTCCACAACTACTACCTTATACACAGAAGTGTAAAGGGATAAAGAATATGTACATAAAGATATATGAATGAGTGATGGTACAGAACGGCATAGGCAAGATACAGTAGATGGTATCGAGTACAGTATATACTTATGAGATGAGTAATGTAGGCTATGTAAACATAAAAGTGGCATAGTTTGAAGTGGCTAGTAGTACATGTATTACGTAAAGATGGCAAAATGCAGTAGATGATAAAGAGTACAGTATATACAGTACATATACATATGAGATGAGTAATGTAGGGTATGTAAACATTATATCAAGTGGCATTGTTTAAAGTGGCGAGTGATACATTTTTTACATCAATTTCCATTATTAAAGTGGCTGGAGTTGAGTCAGTATGTTGGCAGAAGCCACTCAATGTTAATGGTGGCTGTTTAACAGTCTGATGGCCTTGAGATAGAAGCTGTTTTTCAGTCTCTCGGTCCCTGCTTTGATGCACCTGTACTGACCTCGCCTTCTGGTTGATAGCGGGGTGAACAGGCAGTGGCTCGGGTGGTTGTTGTCCTTGATGATCTTTATGGCCTTCCTGTAACATCGGGTGGTGTAGGTGTCCTGGAGGGCAGGTAGTTTGCCCCCGGTGATGCGTTGTGCAGTACTCACTACCCTCTGGAGAGCCTTACGGTTGTGGGCGGAGCAGTTGCCGTACCAGGCGGTGATACAGCCCGACAGGATGCTCTCGAATGTGCATCTGTAGAAGTTTGTGAGTGCATTTGGTGATAAGCCAAATTTCTTCAGCCTCCTGGGGTTGAAGAGGTGCTGCTGCGCCTTCTTCCCAACGCTGTCTGTGTGGGTGGACCAATTCAGTTTGTCCGTGATGTGTATGCCGAGGAACTTCAAATTTACTACCCTCTCCACTACTGTCCCGTTGATGTGGATAGGGGGGTGCTCCCTCTGCTGTTTCCTGAAGTCCACAATCATCTCCTTTGTTTTGTTGACGTTGAGTGTGAGGTTATTTTCCTGACACCACACCTTGAGGGCCCTCACCTCCTCCCTGTAGGCTGTCTCGTCGTTGGTGGTAATCAAGCCTACCACTGTTGTGTCGTCCACAAACTTGATGATTGAGTTGGAGGCGTGCATGGCCACGCAGTCGTGGGTGAACAGGGAATACAGGAGAGGGCTCAGAACGCACCCTTGTGGGGCCCCAGTGTTGAGGATCAGCAGGGTGGAGATGTTGTTACCTACCCTCACCACCTGGGGGCGGCCCGTCAGGAAGTCCAGTACGCCGTTGCACAGGGCGGGCTCGAGACCCAGGGACGAGTTTGGAGGGTACTATGGTGTAATTTGAAAGGAAACACCATTTGAAAGGAAACACTTTAAAGTTTGTGGAAATGTGAAAGGAATGTAGGGGAAAATAACACAATATATCTGGTAATACAAAGAAAAAAACAACCGTTCGTTTCTATTTTTTGTAACATCGTCTTTGAAATGCAAGAGAAAGGCCATAATGTATTATTCCAGCCCAGGTGTAATTTAAAGTGTATGTGCACAGTTTTAGACTGATCCAATGAACTATTGCATTTCTGTTCAACATTTTGCATCAAGATTACCCAAATGTGCCTAATTTGTTTATTAATAACTGTTCATGTTAAACATTGGGCACTCTCCTCAAACAATAGCATGGTATTACTTCACTGTAATAGCTATTGTAAATTGGACAGGGCGGTTAGATTAACAATAATATATCAGATATGTCTATTTCCTGGGAAATGTTCATGTTACTTACAACCTCATGCTAATCGCATTAGCCTACGTTAGCTTAACCGTCCCATGGAAGGGACACTGATCCCGAAAGAATTTAAAACATCTCTGTCGCTGTGTGGCCAGCAGGACAGAGTCACACAAACAATGGCCATCTCTCCTACATAAAGCCTGTTTGTCAAACTTGCTCTAGAAAAGCTGAGCCTCTCCTGCAGGCTCAATTAGCTGTGATTGCCTCGCCTGGTTCACCAACTACTTCTCCGATAGAGTTCAGTGTGTCAAATCGAAGGGCCTGTTGTCCGGACCTTCGGCAGTCTCTACGGGGGTGCCACAGGGTTCAATTCTCGGGCCGACTCTCTTCTCTGTATACATCAATAATGCCGCTCTTGCTGCTGGTGATTCTTTGATCCACCTCTACGCAGACGACACCATTCTGTATACCTCTGGCCCTTCTTTGGACACTGTGTTTACTTACCTCCAGATGAGCGTCAATGCCATACAACTCTCCTTGGGTGACCTCCAACTGCTCTTAAATGCAAGAAAAACTAAATGCATGCTCTTCAACCAATCGCTGCCAGCACCTGCCCGCCCTTCCAGCATCAAGACTCTGGATGGTTCTGACTTAGAATATGTGGGCAACTGAAAATACCTAGGTGTCTGGTTAGACTGTAAACTCTCCTTCCAGACTCACATTATGCATCTCCAATCCAAAATTAAATCTAGAATTGGCTTCCTATTTCACAACAAAGCATCCTTCTCTAATGCTGCCAAACAAACCCTTGTAAAACTGACCGTCCTACTGATCCTCGACTTCGGCGATGTCATTTACAAAATAGCCTCCAAAACTCTACTCAACAAATTGGATGCAGTCTATCAGAGTGCTATCCATTTTGTCACCAAAGCCCCATATATTACCCACCATTGCGACCTGTATGCTCTCGTTGGTTAGCCCTCGCTTCATACTCGTCACCAAACCCACTGGCTCCAGGTCATCTACAAGTCTCTGCTAGGTAAAGCCCCGCCTTATCTCAGCTAGCACTCGCTCCAGCAGGTATATCTCACTGGTCACCCCCAAAGCCAATTCTTCCTTTGGCCACCTCTCCTTCAGTTCTCTGCTGCCAATGACTGGAACGAACTGCAAAAATCACTGAAGCTGGAGACTCTTACCTCCCTCACTAGCTGTAAACACCAGCTGTCAGATCAGCTCACTGCACATGTACATAGCCCATCTGTAAATAGCCCATCCATCTACCTCATCCCCATACTGTATTTATTTATTTATCTTGCTCCTTTGCACCCCAGTATCTCTACTTGCATATTCATCTTCTGCACACCCTACCATTCCAGTGTTTATTTGCTATATGGTAATTATTTCGCCACCATGACCTATTTATTGCCTTACCTCCCTTATCCTACCTCATTTGCACATGCTGTATATAGACTTTTCTACTGTATTATTGATTGTATGTTTGTTTATTCCATGTGTAACTCTGTGTTGTTGTATGTGTTGAATTGCTTTGCTTTATCTTGGCCAGGTCGCAGTTGCAAATGAGAACTTGTTCTCAACTAGCCTACCTGGTTAAATAAAGGTGAAATAAAAAAGAAAAGAAAAACTTGGTTTTAGCTTTTTGATTTGTTTGACTGTGGAAGAATATAACAGCGTGGAAAAATGAAAATATTACCTGTTATAGTTGCACAACATTTATGAACTATTTTCCTCTCTGAAAAGTTGTGACATGAGAAAATGTTTGGTGCGTGATAAGATTAAATCAAGAATACGGTATGACACTCTCATTATATATATTGTAGGTTTTGTTTCTTTAGTGGTTGTTTTGGCTGATTTTGCTTCCATTCTCCGCTGTTGCGTGACTTTGACTCAATTTCTTCATTCATTCCTCTTGATGACGATGGTTTCCACCGCAGTGACTGTTTGTTGAGGGATTGTCCACTGATTTGTTTTAGAACCAAACATTTCAAAATGATGGTTCAGTTGAGCAAAACCCAAAACAGACGGATCATCCAGAAATGCAGATATCACAGTAACCTTTGCTCTAGGACACATACACGTGCATTCTTGTACACAAGGAGACCATTTTCTTCATTGAAACATGGTTACAACATACAAAAATTATAAATGTAATATATTATAATATATACATGTAATATATTATAATAATAACTGCATAAATAAATAATTCAAATTCTGAGCTATATTGTATGCTTTTTTGGTAGTTACAGTGCATTCGGAAAGTATTCAGACGCCTTATTGTAAAATTAAAAAAAAAAATCCACATCAATCTACACACCCCATATTGACAAAGCAAGAACATATTTTAGATTTATTTTTACAAATGTATAAAATACATTTAAATTAAAATAAAAAATGTCATAAGTTTTCAGAAACTCAGTACTTTGTTGAAGCACCTTTGTCAGAAATTACAGCCTTGAGTCTATGTGGGTATGACGCTACAAGCTTGGCACACCTGTATTTGGGGAGTTATTCCAATACTTCTCTGTAGATCCTCTCAAGCCTTGCCATGTTGGATGGGGAGCGTCGTCACACAAATATTTTCAGGTCTCTCCAGAGATGGTAGATTCCAGGCTCTGCCTGGGCCACTCAAGGACATTCAGAGACTTGTCCCGAAGCCAGTCCTGCATTGTCTTGGCCGTGTGCTTAAGGTCATTGTCCTGTTGGAAGGTGAATTTTCGCCCCAGTCTGAGATCCTGAGCGCTCTGGAGCATGTTTTCATCAAGAATCTCTCTGTACTTTACTCCGTTCATCTTTCCCTCGATCCTGACTAGAATCCCAGTCTCTGCCACTGAAAAACAACTCTACAGCATGATGCTGCCATCACCATGCTTCACCGGGAGGGTGCCAGGTTTCTTCCAGACGTGACGCTTGGCTTTCAGGTCAAAGAGTTCAATCCTAGTTTCATCATACCAGATAATTTTGTTTCTCATGGTCTGAAAGTCTTTAGGGGCCTTTTGGCAAACTCCAAGCGGGCTGTCATGTGCCTTTTAGGCACATAAAGGTCTGATTGTGGAGGGCTGCAGAGATGGTTATCCTTCAGGAAGATTCTCTCATCCCCACAGAGTCACACTGGAGCTCTGTCAGAGTGACCATCGGGCTCTTGGTCACCTCCCTCATCAAGGCCCCTCTCCTCCAATTGCTCAGTTTGGCTGGGCGACCAGCTCTGGGAAGAGTCTTGGTGGTTCCAAACTTCTTCCATTTAAGAAGGATGGAAGCCTGCGCCTCCCAGGTGGCTCAGCGGTCTACGGCACAGCTTCGCAGTGCTAGAGGCGCCACTACAGACCCGGTTTTGATCCCGGTCTGTATCGCAACCTGTCGTGATCTGAAGTCCCATAGGGTGGCGCACAATTGGCCCAGCGTTGACCAGGTTTGGTCGGGGTTGCTTTACTTGGCTCATCACGCTCTAGCGACTCCTTGTGGGGGGCCGAGCGCCTGCAAGCTGATCTCGGTTGTCAGTTGAATAGTGTTTCCTCCAACACATTGGTCCGGCTGGCTCCCCAGGTTAAGCAGGTGGGTGTTAAGAAGCGTGGTTTGGCAGGTCATGTTTCGGAGGACGCATGACTCGCCTTTCGCCTCCCGAGCCCATTGGGGAGTGGCAGCAATTACAAAAGATTGAAATTGGGGAGAAAAAGGGACTAAAATTTTTAAAACAATTCTACAGACAATTCCTTCCATGTCATGGCTTGGTTTTTGCTCTGACATGCACTGTCAACTGTGGGACCTTATATAGATAGGTGTGTGCCTTTTCAAATCAGGTCCAATCAAGTTGTAGAAACATCTGAAGGATGATCAATGGAAACAGGATGCACCAGAGCTCAAATTCAAGTCTCTTATTCAAAGGGTGTGAATACTTATGTAAATAAATATTTTTTATTTAATCAATTTTGGAATAAGGCTGTAACGTAATTTAAAATGTGGAAAAAGTCAAAGGGTCTGAGTACTCTCCGAATGCACTGTACATCAATGTATTTTATATTTGTAGAATATTATTTATTGCAGAATCAATTTAGCCACTAAGTCATCACTCTAGCACACTGGCTGGCCTGTAGCGAGACAAACACCTGCAGTACGCCCTCCTAAATTCAGTGAGGCAGTGCAGTGCTACTGTACCCCTAACAAGGCACAGGGATTAAGTGTTGGCATCCTGCTTGTGCCAAAAGTTTACATTGGACACTTCGGCAAAAACAGACACAGATACACAGACGCTATTGTGCTATGTTGAGTTTACAGCAGTGGTGAAAGAGAGAGAGAGAGAGAGGGAGAGAGAGAGAGAGAGAGAGGTTTGCGTAGGATCGATGGTCCTGCTCACCATTGGGACCGAGCTAACAGCATCTAGCTCTCAGGTGTCCATAGCTGATGCATTAGTCTGCTGATACGCACTGGTTTTGGGTTCAAACACACATTTTCTTAATACAACATGATCCCATTTCCCCCTCTCATCAATCATGTAACCCGATTACGCCAGCCCTCTCTGCGTTTCATTTGGTCTGTCAGACATCTCTCTTTCTCCTGCACCGGAGACTATACTCTGGAGGACAGCCTGCCTCTGAAGTCGTGGCGGCCGGGAATGGTTGCAGCTGTATGATCCCTTTTTTTCATAGTTTCGGGGAAATATTGCGCAGGCAGTTGTATCCCTGTATGACAAGGATTATGAGAATGCAGTGCTTTGGGTTCTGCTTAGGAGCTAATTTTTTGAGGGTTGTTTGCAGAGATAAAGCTTGGGTGACCACCATGACCACAGATGGACAGACAGGCTAGTGACATTGCCTACCACTGTGACATGGTGTTGACGGGCTGTGCATGATGTGTGCAGTGGCTGTCTTGTGGTTAGTACCAACGGTATACGGCGATATCGCATGGAGCCCCTCCAAGTCTATCTCCCATGAGGTATCTCTCTGTAAACATTCCCCTATCTGTGTTAACCTTTAATACTAATTTCTCCACTTTGCCCTCTACGACTAATTAGCTTAGTGCTCAACATTCAAGCCCACCCTGCCCCACCCCTCTCCGCCCCACCCTGCCTCTACCTGCCTCGCTCCGCCCCTTGTTGCCACTCTCCGCCCTGCCCCTCTCCGCCCCGCCCCTCTCTGCCCAACAGGTCTCTGTTATTTTTCTGCTCTATATATTTTTCCTCAGTTCCAATATTACTCAATATTTCTACTGCTTCTGCAGTGGTGGTGTTCACTGGTCATTTGTCTTCATTTCGCCTGTTGGTTAGTTTGTTTATGAAAGTAAACACAGCGACCTGGGAACATGGAAAAGGCCTGGTCTTCTTGTCTAATTAGATCTGAGTGCAACGCAAGCTAGGTCACAGACAGACAGTACACTAGTGACTGATCTGAGAGTAGAACACTTTGAATGGGTCCAACTGAGCTGACTTTCAGATACTTACTGGTTGACTGTAGACACAGTGTGTTCTGTGAGTCCAGTGTAGGCCTAATTGGGTCAGTGAGTCAGGGGACAGAACTGTCCTCAGTGTGGTGTAGCTAAGTAATTCAGTGAGTCAGGGAGTCAGGAGACAGGACTGGCCTCAGTGTGGTAAAGTTAATGAGTCAGTGAGTCAGGGGACAGGACTGGCCTCAGTGTGGTAAAGTTAATGAGTCAGGGAGTCAGGAGACAGGACTGGCCTCAGTGTGGTATAGCTAAGTGAGTCAGTATTGGACTCAGTATTGGACTCAGTGTGGAATAACTAAGGTGCCCATGACAACAGTATGAGGGATATGTCACATGCTTGCCGGTTTGTTCGGCATGGTTTTGCCCAGGTTCCTTATTGCTGGTGTCATAACATAGGAAGTAGAGAAACAAGAGTCTGGAAGGTTTAGGACCCAGGGGCAAATAGTTACCACGAACCAGAGACTGGAGGGTGTAGGACCCAGGGGCCAGAGTTACCAGGAACCAGAGACTGGAGGGTGTAGGACCCAGGAGCCAAAGTTACCAGGAACCAGATTCTGGAGGGTGAAGGACCCAGGGGCCAGAGTCACCAGGAACCAGAGAGTGGAGGGTGTAGGACCCAGGAGCCAAAGTTACCAGGAACCAGATTCTGGAGGGTGAAGGACCCAGGGGCCAGAGTCACCAGGAACCAGAGACTGGAGGGTGTAGGACCCAGGGGCCAGATTTACCAGGAACCAGAGTCTGGAGGGTACAGGACTAAGGGTCCAGAGTTACCAGGAACTAGAGACTGGAGGGTGTAGGATCGAGGGTGTCAGAGTAGAACAGGTCGGTCTGGGTATATATGCCTGTCAGCTTGTCACCAATATCCCCGTGGCCAATGTCACTCACCACACAAACATACACACGCGCACACACACACACACACACACACACACACACACACACACACACACACACACACACACACACACACACACACACACACACACACACACACACACACACACACACACACACACACACACACACACACACACACACACACACACACACACACACACACACACACCTTCAAGATCAGTTGGCCCATTTTTCTTTCCATTTCACCCGTATTTCTTTTGATGATTCCCTGATGTAATGTGGTCTTTAACTCATTCCAGTCATTGCATATGAATTATTTGCTCCTCCTAACATGGTCTCTTTACCCTCTCTCCACCAGGGATACTACACAGTGCTGATCGTGTGTTAACAGGCTAGATGTATTCAGAGTGCTACTTTACACACGTTGGAGCAGCACCAAAGGATAGCATTTTCCATGAGAACAGGAGAAAAATGTTGAGTTGAGTTTATTTTCCCTCAGCGTGCTTATGAATCATGGCTAACAAAAGCAGAGTTGTGGAAGTATTATGGGTGTACATGATGCTGTATGGAGGAAGTATTATGGATTTACATGATATGTGGAGGAAGTGTTGTGGGTTTATATTATGTTGTGTGGAGGAAGTATTATGGGTGTACATGATGTTTGTGGAAGAATTGTTATGGGTTTACATGATGTTGTGTGGAAGAAGTGTTGTGGGTTTCCATGATGTTGTGTGGAAGAAGTGTTGTGGGTTTCCATGATGTTGTATGGAGGAAGTATTATGGGTTTACATGATGTTGTGTGGAGGAAGTGTTGTGGGTTTACATGATGTTGTGTGGAGGCAGTTTTATGGGTTTACATTATGTTGTGTGGAGGAAGTGATGTGGGTTTACATTATGTTGTGTGGAAGGAGTGTTGTGGGTTTACATTATGGTGTATGGAAGAAGTGTTGTGGGTTTCCATGATATTGTATGGAGGAAGTATTATGGGTTTACATGATGTTGTGTGGAGGAAGTGTTGTGGGTTTATATTATGTTGTGTGGAGGAAGTATTATGGGTTTACATGATGTTGTGTGGAAGAATTGTTGTGGGTTTACATGATGTTGTGTGGAGGCAGTTTTATGGGTTTACATTATGTTGTGTGGAGGAAGTGATGTGGGTTTACATTATGTTGTGTGGAAGGAGTGTTGTGGGTTTACATTATGGTGTATGGAAGAAGTGTTGTGGGTTTCTATGATATTGTATGGAGGAAGTATTATGGGTTTACATGATGTTGTGTGGAGGAAGTGTTGTGGGTTTATATTATGTTGTGTGGAGGAAGTATTATGGGTTTACATTATGTTGTGTGGAGGAAGTATTGTGGGTTTACATGATGTTGTAAGGAGGAAGTGTTGTGGGTTTACATGATGTTGTAAGGAGGAAGTGCTGTCAGTTTACATGATGTTGTGTGGAGGAAGTATTATGGGTTTACATTATGTTGTGTGGAGGAAGTGTTGTGGGTTTACGTGATGTTGTATGGAGGAAGTGTTGTGGGTTTACATGATGTTGTAAGGAGGAAGTGTTGTGGGTTAACATAATGTTGTATAGAGGAAGTGTTGTGGGTTTACATGATGTTGTATGGAGGAAGTGTTGTGGGTTTACATGATGTTGTAAGGAGGAAGTGTTGTGGGTTAACATAATGTTGTATAGAGGAAGTGTTGTGGGTTTACATGATGTTGTAAGGAGGAAGTGTTGTGGGTATACATGATGTTGTAAGGAAGAAGTGCTGTCGGTTTACATGATGTTGTGTGGAGGAAGTATTCTGGTTTGACATGATGTTGTGTGTGGAGCTAATATACAATTACCTAAAGGGGAAATCATGAGCAACAAACAAATGGTATTTCCATGCAACAGCACACACACAGAGAGAGAGAGAGAGAGAGAGAGAGAGAGAGAGAGAGAGAGAGAGAGAGAGAGAGAGAGGGGGGAGAGAGACACAGACACACTCTCCCACACACACACACACACACACACACACACACACACACACACACACACACACACACACACAGGATGGTTTTTCAGTACACAGCCTGGACAGTATGCCATTTTCAGTGAGCTGTCTGTGTGGATTCTTGTCGAAGCCAAGCGGTTGATTCATCCTTCAACTGCCACAATGGGCTTGATACAAGATACTTACCAACACACTCACTCACTCACAAACACAAACACCTTTTTTGCATGACTTAGGTGTGCAATCGTCCCAATATGTGCAGAATATGAGCCAACACAGGAAAGGGCTCTCTCCATGTGGCCAGCCTGACTTCACCCAAGTGTGGGAGTCTAGCTGCTAGATGAGCACTAGCTGCTGCCCATTGGTGCCCACAGAAGACTATGCCGGCTGCAAGTATTGAATTGAACTGTGGAGTTGGTGTCTTTGCTGTAGAGGTCGACCGATTAATCGGAATGGCCGATTAATTAAGGGGATTTCACGTTTTTCATAACAATCGGTAATTGCCATTTTTGGACACCAATCATGGCCGATTACATTGCACTCCACGAGGAGACTGCGTGGCAGGCTGACCACCTGTTATGGGAGTGCAACAAGGAGCCAAGGTAAGGTGCTAGCTAGCATTAAACGTATCTTGTAAAAAACAATCAATCTTAACATAATCACTAGTTAACCACACATGGTTGATGCTATTACTAGTGGCCCAAAGTATGCAACACTTTGGGCCGCTGGCACGTTGCGAACTAATTTGCCAGAATTTTACGTAATTATGACATAACATTGAAGGTTGTGCAATGTAACAGGAATATTTAGACTGATGGGTGCCACCCGTTAGATAAAATACGTAACGGTTCCGTATTTCACTGAAATAATAAATGTTTTGTTTTCAAAAGGATAGTTTCCGGATTTGACCATATTAATGACCTAGGGCTCGTATTTCTATGTGCTATTATGTTATAATTAAGTCTATTATTTGATATTTGATAGAGCAGTCTGACTGAGCGTTGGGAGGCAGCAGCAGGCTCATAAGCATTCATTCAAACAGCACTTTCGTGCATTTGCCAGCAGCTCTTCGCTGTGCTTCAAACATTGAGCCGTTAATGACTTCAAGCCTATCAACTCCCAAGATTAGGCTGGTGTAACCGATGTGAAATGGTTAGCTAGATAGCGGGGTGCGCGCTAATAGCGTTTCAATTGGTGACGTAACTCACTCTGAGACCTTGAAGTAGTTATTCCCCTTGCTCTGCAAGGGTAGCGGCTTTGGTAGAGTGATGGTTAACGATGCTTCGAGGGTGGCTGTTGTCGATGTGTTCCTGGTTCGAGCCCAGGTTGGGGGCGAGGAGAGGGACGGAAGCTATACTGTTACACTGGCAATACTAAATTGCCTATAAGAACATCCAATAGTCAAAAGTATATCAAATGCAAATGGTATAGAGGGAAATAGTCCTATAATTCCTATAATAACTACAACCTAAAACTTCTTTCCTGGGAAAATTGAAGACTCATGTTAAAAGGAACCACCAGCTTTAATATGTTCTCATGTTCTGAGCAAGGAACTTAAACGTAAGCTTTTTTACATGGCACATACTGCCCTTTTACTTTCTTCTCCAACACTTTGTTTTTGCATTATTTAAACCAAATTGAACATGTTTCATTATTTATTTATTTATTCATTTTAAATTAAAAGTGTTCATTCAGTATTGTTGTAATTGTCAATATTACAAATAAATATATTGTAAAAATTGGCCGATTAATCGGTATCAGCTTTTTTTGGGGGCCCTCCAATAATCGGTATCGGTATCGGCGTTAAAAAAAATCATAATCGGTCGACCTCTACTTTGCAGGCCACCATTCACAGTCCTGAATAGGGCCTCCACAGACTCTGGGTTTGTAATTTCCTTACCCCTGCCGATAGATTCAGGCCTCACTCCAATACCCCAGACAATCCGATCAATGTGGGTTGTAAGTAGCAACCCCACCCTTCCTCTAAACAGACACAGGGACACTTGAGCACAAGAGACCCCAACTTGTTAATAACATAGAGTTACATATCAGTGGCTCTCTGGACCAATGGACAAAAGGGCTGACTGACCAGCTATGACCAGGATGCCAATCAGGGACCTCCACACTGGATGGACCAGGCCCCCAATCAGGGACCTCCACACTGGATGGACCAGGCCCCCAATCAGGGACCTCCACACTGGATGGGCCAGGCCCCCAATCAGGGGAACTCCACACTGGATGGGCCAGGCCCCCAATCAGGGACCTCCACACTGGATGGGCCAGGCCCCCAATCAGGGACCTCCACACTGGATGAACCAGACCCCGAATCAGGGACCTCCACACTGGACGGGCCAGGCCCCCAATCAGGGAACTCCACACTGGACGGGCCAGGCCCCCAATCAGGGACCTCCACACTGGACGGGCCAGGCCCCCAATCAGGGAACTCCACACTGGACTGCAGGGCGGAGTGCACTCAAACAGAGGAGTAACATTGGCTGTAATAGCTGTAGCTTCTGTATGTATCAACTACAGTAGCTATGGAAGTACTATTCTCTGCATTACATATTTGCTTCTCTGTGATATACACTTTCCAGTTGTCCACCCATTGCCAATAACATGCAGTCCGGCTGTAAAAACTGTAGCCCTGTGGGGTGTTCTTTCTGTTTGTCTGCATGCCCGACCATTCACTTCCCTATGAAGGCATCAGAGTATCAGTAGCCTATGCATCTCTCTGTACCATCCTACCTCACCAGAAATTCTACTTCTCCCTGAACACACCAGCGCTACCTTCATTTCACTAGAAATGTTCCCTCCAAATCCTGCTGGCTGCTGGTCTACCTCCTTACCCCGACTAGTTAGTGGTCTGGGGTGAATGATTCCCAATAGTTACACTCTCTCCTTGCCAACCCTCCATGAAGCACCCTCTCTCCACTATTTCCCCATCCACCCAGCTATATCCTGGCAAAACACACACACACCAACACACACACACACACTTTGGGTCGAGCAGCGAATTCCTGAGGGTTATCGAGTTTCCCGTTGCCATAGGGACAGAGCAGGGAGGCAGCTCCATTAATCATTTAGAGCGCTGCTCAGAGTGGAGGTCAGCCTGATTGCGCCGGATAGGGTATCATCCCAGCGCCCCACCAGGGACCTCCTTGATTTGAATTAAAAAAGATTAAGCTGCCCCACCCACCCTCCTCCACTGACGCTCAGGCATCATCAGCCGCCCCCAGACCGTATCATGTGACCATACTCTACGGAGCCACTCTGATTAAGAGATTGGAGCAATGCGTTTATTTTTCAGGGACCCACTGAAACATTAGACTTGCACAGGTGTCTACGGAAGAGAGGGAGAGAGACAGAGAGAGAGAGAGAGAGAGAGAGAGAGAGAGAGAGAGAGAGAGAGAGAGAGAGAGAGAGAGAGAGAGAGAATAAGAGATCTGGATTCTCTCATTTTCCCTTTCTTTCTTTCTTTCTCTCTCTCTCTCTCTCTCTCTCTCTCTCTCTCTCTTTCTTTCTTTCTTTCTTTCTTTCTGTCTTTCTCTCTGCTTTCTTTCTCTCTTTCTTTCTTTCTTTCTGTCTTTCTCTCTTTCTGTCTTTCTCTCTGCTTTCTTTCTCGCTTTCTTTCTTTCTTTCTTTCATTCTTTCTCTTTCTCTCTTTCTGTCTTTCTCTCTGCTTTCTTTCTTTATTTCTTTCCTTCTCTGTCTTTCTTTCTCTCTTTTTTATTTCATTCCTTCTCTTTCTCTCTTTCTCATTTTCTCTCTCTTTCTCCTGTCTTTCTCCCTTTCTTTCCTCTTTCCTTTTCATTGCTAACTTGTTGCTGTGATTTGTGAAACTGGAAACAGTAACTCAGCTTTATCTGTTCTCTGACATTTCCAACTCTTTCAAGCCCATGAAACGGTGCATTTGTTATAAAAACCTTTAGAACTTAATAGGAATATGGTCTTTTACGAGCATGTAGGACAACCAGGTCGGCACGAGGTGAATAGCTGAAGACCCAGCAGAGACACAGATGGACAGCGCATAGAAAATCTGTCTGACAACGGCTAGCTAGCGGACTGGGCCAGGGGTGGAATAGTCTGGGGGGGTGGGGTTGGGATAGTCTGGGGGGTGGGGACAGGATAGTCTGAGGGGGTGGGGTTGGGATAGTCTGTGGGGTAGGGACAGGAAAGTCTGGGGGTGGGGTTGGGATTGTCTGTGGGGTGGGGACAGGATAGCCTGGGGGGTGGGGTTGGGATAGTCTGGGGGGGTGGGGTTGGGATAGTCTGTGGGGGTGGGTTTGGGATAGTCTGTGGGGTGGGGACAGGATAGTCTGGGGGTGGGGTTGGGATAGTCTGTGGGGGTGGGGTTAGGATAGTCTGTGGGGTGGGGACAGGATAGTCTGGGGGGGGTGGGGTTGGGATAGTCTGGGGGTGGGGTTGGGATAGTCTGTGGGGTGGGGACAGGATAGTCTGGGGGGTGGGGTTGGGATAGTCTGTGGGGTGGGGACAGGAAAGTCTGGGGGTGGGGTTGGGATAGTCTGGGGGTGGGGTTGGGATAGTCTGGGGGGTGGGGTTGGGATAGTCTGTGGGGTGGGGACAGGATAGTCTGGGGGTGGGGTTGGGATAGTCTGTGGGGTGGGGACAGGATAGTCTGGGGGGTGGGGTTGGGATAGTCTGGGGGTGGGGTTGGGATAGTCTGGGGGGTGGGGTTGGGATAGTCTGTGGGGTGGGGACAGGATAGTCTGGGGGTGGGGTTGGGATAGTCTGTGGGGTGGGGACAGGATCGTCTGGGGGGTGGGGTTGGGATAGTCTGGGGGGTGGGGTTGGGATAGTCTGGGGGGTGGGGTTGGGATAGCCTGGGGGGTGGGGTTGGGATAGTCTGTGGGGTGGGGACAGGATAGTCTGTGGGGGTGGGGTTGGGATAGTCTGGGGGTTTGGGTTGGGATAGTCTAGGGGGTGGGGTTGGGATAGTCTGGGGGTGGGGTTGGGATAGTCTGGGGGTGGGGACAGGATAGTCTGGGGGGTGGGGTTGGGATAGTCTGGGGGATGGGGACAGGATAGTCTGGGGGTGGGGTTGGGATAGTCTGGGGGTGGAGTTGGGATAGTCTGGGAGATGGGATAGTCTAGGGAATGGGATAGTCTAGGGAATGGGATAGTCTGGGGAATGGGATAGTCTGGGGGATGGGATAGTCTGGGGGGGTGGGGTTGGGATAGTCTGGGGGATGGGATAGTCTGGGGGATGGGATAGTCTAGGGAATGGGATAGTCTGGGGAATGGGATAGTCTAGGTTTTGGAGACAGGATAGTATGGGGAATGGCATAATCTGGGGAATGGGATAGTCTAGGTTTTGGAGACAGGATAGTATGGGGAATGGCATAATCTGGGGAATGGGATAGTCTAGGTTTTGGAGACAGGATAGTATGGGGAATGGCATAATCTGGGGAATGGGATAGTCTAGGTTTTGGAGACAGGATAGTATGGGGAATGGCATAATCTGGGGAATGGGATAGTCTAGGTTTTGGAGACAGGATAGTATGGGGAATGGCATAATCTGGGGAATGGGATAGTCTAGGGAATGGGATAGTCTGGGGAATGGGATAGTCTAGGTTTTGGGGACAGGATAGTATGGGGAATGGGATAGTCTGGGGGGTGTGGTCATCCAGACTTGGGGGGGAGTTGGGCAATACTGTAGCTTCCCTGTTCAGTAAAATGACCAAATGTGTTAGCCCATGAGAACAGAAGTGGACCTCCCTCCACCAACCTCCCCAGCCATAATGATGGCCGTCCAGGCCCCGAGATTTATGGTGCCTCGGAAACCGAGATGCAGAGGACCACAGATCATCATTACTCTGAAATAGAGGTAGGCCGGCCACTTCATAGATCACAGTGACTATGAAATAGAGGTATTCTGCACCACTGCACCGGCTCCCAAAGGTGCCTGAAAAATTTACGGTCTCCTCCAGAACTTCAAACGATCTCCATAAGAGGTCCAGACAAATTTATTGTTCCATGGATGACGGGGGAAAGGACCAGAGCAAAAATGTAAAAACCTCCTTTGTCTCAGACAATTAAAATTCTGATGGCGGCTGCCCCTGCCACAGCATTGATGCTGCAAGCTGCGAATTACTTTGCTATAAGCGTTGCCTCTCAGTAATAGTGCTTAAACTGATGGGTATTGCATCCAGGCTTTGTTGTCTCTGAGTTTTCAGTGTGTGTGTGTGTGTGTGTGTGTGTGTGTGTGTGTGTGTGTGTGTGTGTGTGTGTGTGTGTGTGTGTGTGTGTGTGTGTGTGTGTGTGTGTGTGTGTGTGTGTGTGTGTGTGTGTGTGTGTGTGTGTGTGTGCGTGCGTGCGTGCGTGCGTGCGTGCGTGTGCGTGTGTGTGTGTGTGTGTGTGTGCGTGTGTGTCCCTCATGTCCCAGAGTTCTGTAGTGCACCAACTACAGGGCAGGACGTCTACGAAATAAGCACTCCACTGAGATTATATCAGCTTTCCATGTTATAATGAATGATCTCGACACCTTACTCCACAAGACTTTTGGCCGATACACAGCCTTGTTAATATCCACTTTATATGTGTTCACTATTGCTGGCCACAGCGTTCCTCACTAACCATTGGCCAGAGGGGTAGGCCAGACAGGCCATAGCTGGATTTGCCCTACACTATAGACTGCCAGATGCAGTGGTATAATGTGTGTGCATGTGTGCGTGCGTGTGCCTGTGTGTCTGTGTCTGAGTGTGTTCATGCATGTGTGCGTGCGTGTGTCTGTGTGTCTGTGTCTGAGTGTGTGTGTGTTCATGCATGTGTGCGTGCGTGTGTCTGTGTGTCTGAGTGTGTGTGTGTTCATGCATGTGTGCGTGCGTGTGTCTGTGTGTCTGTGTCTGAGTGTGTGTGTGTTCATGCATGTGTGCGTGCGTGTGTCTGTGTGTCTGTGTCTGAGTGTGTGTGTGTGTGTTCATGCATGTGTTACCGCATGTGTCCACGTGTGTGTTTGTGTCTATGTTAGCTTGTTTGTGTTTTTTGAGTGTGTATGTGTGTGTGTGTGTGTTGCTCTAACAGTATCAGTAATCAAATCCTGCTGTTTGGCTTTTAAGAGAAGGGCAGGTTCCCTCCTAGCTGAAGGTACACCAACGTCCCACATCTCCTGTTGGTACAGGTCAGAAACATTATTCTCAGACAGGAAGCTGACACTAACAGCAGGTTCCCTCCTGGCTGAAGGTACACCAACGTCCCACATCTCCTGTTGGTACAGGTCAGAAACATTCTTCTCAGACAGGAAGCTGACACTAACAGCAGGTTCCCTCCTGGCTGAAGGTACACCAACGTCCCACATCTCCTGTTGGTACAGCATCAGACACACTTCTCAGACAGGAAGCTGACACTAACAGCAGGTGGCCTCCCCGTACAGTGGCTTGCGAAAGTATTTAACCCCCTTGGCATTTTTCCTATTTTGTTGCCTTAACAACCTGGAATTAAAATAGATTTTAGGGGTTTGTATCATTTGATTTACACAACATGCCTACCACTTTGAAGATGCAAAATGTGCTATATTGTGAAATAAACAAGAAATAACTGAAAACTAAAACTTGAGTGTGCATAACTATTCATCCCCCCAAAGTCGATACTTTGTAGAGCCACCTTTTACAGCTGCAAGTCTTGGGGTATGTCTCTATAAGCTTGGTATATCAACCATTGGGATTTTTGCCCATTCTTCAAGGCAAAACTGTTCCAGCTCCTTCAAGTTGGAAGGGTTCTGCTGGTGTACGGCAATCTTTAAGTCACACCACAGATTTTTAATTGGATTGAGATCTGGGCTTTGACTAGGCCATTCCAAGACATTTAAATCTTTCCCCTTAAACCACTCGAGTGTTGCTTTAGCAGTATGCTGAGGGTCATTGTCCTGCTGGAAGGTGAACCTCCGTCCCAGTCTCAAATCTCTGGAAGACTGAAACAGGTTTCCCTCAAGAATTTCCCTGTATTTCGCACCATCGATCATTCCTTCAATTCTGACCAGTTTCCCAGTCCCAGCCAATAGAAAACATCCCCACAGCATGATGCTGCCACCACCGTCCTTCACTGTGGGGATGTTGGTCTCGGGGTGATGATCTCTGGGCGATGGGAGGTGTTGGGTATGCGCCAGACATAGCGTTTTTCTTGATGGCCAAAAGCTCAATTTTAGTCTCATCTGACCAGAGTACCTTCTTCCATATGTTTAGGAAGTCTCCCACATGCCCATTGGCAAACACCAAACATGTTTGCTTATTTCTTTCTTTAAAAAATCGTTTTTTTCTGGCCACTCTTCCGTAAAGCCCAGCTATGTGGAGTGTACAGCTTAAAGTGGTCCTATGGACAGATACTCCAATCTCCTCTGTGGAGCTTTGCAGCTACTTCAGGGTTATCTTTGGTCTCTTTGTTGCCTCTCAGATTAATGCGCTCCTTGTCTAGTTCCATGAGTTTTGGTGGGTCGGCCCTCTCTTGGCAGGTTTGTTGTGGTGCAATATTCTTTCAATATTTAGAAAATTGATTCATTGGTGCTCCGTGGGATGTTCAAAGTTTCGGGTATTTGTTTATAACCCAACTCTGATCTGTACTTCTCCACAACTTTGTCCCTGACCTGTTTGGAGAGCTCCTTGGTCATTATGGTGCCGCTTGCTTGGTGGTGTTGCAGACTCTGGGGTCTTTCAGCACAGGTGTATATATACTGAGATCATGTGACAGATCATGTGACACTTAGATTGCACACAGGTGGACTTTATTTAACTAATCATGTGACTTTTGAAGGAAATTGATTGCACCAGATCTTATTTACAGACTTCATAGTGAAGTGGGTTAATACAGTTTTGGATTTTTTTTTTATTCTTTGAAACAAGTAATTTTTTAAATTTCACTTCACCAATTTGGACTATTTTGTGTATGTCCATTACATGGAATCCAAATAAAAATATATTTAAATTACAGATTGTAATGCAACAAAATAGGAAAAACGCCAAGGGGGATGAATACTTTTGCAAGGCACTGTACTTGTTAGTTGTATTTCTTATTCTTTCTCATATTTTAAGTAAGTAAGCATTCCAAGGTCTACACCTGTTGTATTCGGCGCGCGTCACTAAAACAATTTTATTTGATTTGATTTGATTTGAAATGTTATCTCTGTGACCTATGGCGCTCATCACTTTCAATTCAATCACTGTGAAAGGGGGGAGTTATTATAGACCATCTAAATGATAAGATATCCCCCACAGCAGGGCAGGGAGTTTACTCACTGTGATCGGGGGACGCTAACTGATAAGATATCCACAACAGACAGACAGCAGGTCAGAAGGGACAGACAGACAGACAGACAGACAGACAGACAGACAGACAGACAGACAGACAGACAGACAGACAGCTGGGGACTAAAGACCTCTAACTGATAAGATATCCCCAACCGACAGACAGACAGACAGACAGACAGACAGACAGACAGACAGACAGTCTGTCTGTCTGTCTGTCTGTCTGTCTGTCTGTCTGTCTGTCTGTCTGTCTGTCTGTCTGTCTGTCTGTCTGTCTGTGTGTGGGCTATATACCTGCATGGGGTCTGTGGTCCAAAGCTACAGGGTCATTCCTTTGCAATTTAGCTTTAATTAAGCGCACCGACCAAATCACTGAGGAACAATGAGGCATCTGTCTTTTAAAGGAGCTGCAGTCAAAACCTGAAGCCAGCCGGGAGTCTGTTCGCTCTATCAGTCCAGCCTTTTACTTCCAAAGACCGCTGCTGGATAGATTCTGGACCAATGTCGTTGTTGTTGCACTTGTTCAACTACTGAACTGAGACATGATTCAACGGGCTGTCATCTGAGAGCGAGAGAGAGAGAGAGAGAGAGAGAGAGAGAGAGAGAGAGAGAGAGAGAGAGAGAGAGAGAGAGAGAGAGAGAGAGGGAGAGACAGAGAGAGAGGGATACAAATGGAGAGAGACAGAGAGGGAGAAAGAGACAGAGAGAGAGGGAGAGAGAGAGAGAGATTGACAGAGAGAGGGGGAGAGGTCCTGGGGCTCTGTTCACAAACACACCCTACAGAGCCCCAGGACAGCAGCACAATTAGACCCAACCAAATCATGAGAAAACAAAAAGATAATTACTTGACACATTGGAAAGAACTAACAAAAAAACAGAGCAAACTAGAATGCTATTTGGCCCTACACAGAGAGTACACAGCGGCAGAATACCTGACCACTGTGACTGACCCAAAATTAATGAAAGCTTTGACTATGTACAGACTCAGTGAGCATAGCCTTGCTATTGAGAAAGGCCGCCATAGGCAGACATGGCTCTCAAGAGAAGACAGGCTATGTGCTCACTGCCCACAAAATGAGGTGGAAACTGAGCTGCACTTCCTAACCTCCTGCCCAATGTATGACCATATCAGAGAGACATATTTCCCTAGATTACACAGATCCACAAAGAATTTGAAAACAAATCCAATTTTGATAAACTCCCATATCTACTGGGTGAAATTCCACAGTGTGCCATCACAGCAGCAAGATTTGTGACCTGTTGCCACAAGAAAAGGGCAACCAGTGAAGAACACACACCATTGTAAATACAACCCATATTTATGCTTATTTATTTTATCTTGTGTCCTTTAACCATTTGTACATTGTTAAAACACTGTATATATATATATATATATATATATATATATATATATATATATATATATATATATAATATGACATTTGTAATGTCTTTATTGTTTTGAAACTTATGTATGTGTATGTTTACTGTTAATTTTTATTGTTTATTTCACTTTATATTATCTACCTCACTTGCTTTGGCAATGTTAACACGTTTCCCATGCCAATAAAGCCCTTGAATTGAATTGAATTGAATTGAGAGAGATAGAGAGAGAGAGAGAGAGAGAGAGAGAGAGAGAGAGAGAGAGAGAGAGAGAGAGAGAGAGAGAGAGAGAAAGAGAAGAAGTGTATGGAAGTTTGATGTGTCCTAGGCAGCCCATATATAGTGACAGAGAGAGAGAGAGACAGAGACAGAGAGAGAGAGAGAGACAGAGAGACAGAGAGAGAGAGTGACAGAGAAGGAGAGAGACAGGGAGAGAGAGAGACAGAGAGAGAGAGTGACAGAGAAAGAGAGAGACAGGGAGCGAGAGAGACAGAGAGAGACAGAGAGCGAGACAGACAGGGAGAGAGAAAGACAGAGGGAGAGAGAGGGAGAGAGGGAGAGAGAGAGAGAGAGAGAGAGAGAGAGAGAGAGAGAGAGAGAGAGAGAGACAGGGAGAGGTAGAAAGAGAAGAAGTGTATGGAAGTTTGATGTGTCCGAGGCAGCTGCATGTCAGCCCAGGTCCCAGGGGACAGAGAGGAGCTGAGGGACGAGTTAGTGGCAGAAAGCTACATCCCTTTCACTATTTATTACGAACGACTATAATGTTTCAGTTCTCTGGTAAAGAGCTTGTGAGCAGGTAGAGAGAAAACATGATCATCAACAACTGATAAAACAACAGAAGGCATAAACTTGGGAGGCTGTAAAGTAGCATGGGGTGGATCATTGGGGATCATGGCAGACTCATTATAGAATGGTTTTACAGAAAAGCAATCTGTCCAATTAATAATACTGCACTAGTCTGGTCCATTCACCAGATGATGTACTAGCCTGGTCCATTCACCAGATGATGCACTAGTCTGGTCCATTCACCAGATGATGTACTAGCCTGGTCCATTCACCAGATGATGTACTAGCCTGGTCCATTCACCAGATGATGCACTAGTCTGGTCCATTCATCACCAGATGATGTACTAGCCTGGTCCATTCACCAGATGATGCACTAGCCTGGTCCATTCACCAGATGATGTACTAGCCTGGTCCATTCACCAGATAATGCACTAGTCTGGTCCATTCACCAGATGATGTACTAGTCTGGTCCATTCACCAGATGATGTACTAGTCTGGTCCATTCACCAGATGATGTACTAGCCTGGTCCATTCACCAGATGATGTACTAGCCTGGTCCATTCACCAGATGATGTACTAGTCTGGTCCATTCACCAGATGATGTACTAGTCTGGTCCATTCACCAGATGATGTACTAGCCTGGTCCATTCACCAGATGATGTACTAGTCTGGTCCATTCACCAGATGATGTACTAGCCTGGTCCATTCACCAGATGATGTACTAGTCTGGTCCATTCACCAGATGATGTACTAGCCTGGTCCATTCACCAGATGATGTACTAGTCTGGTCCATTCACCAGATGATGCACTAGCCTGGTCCATTCACCAGATGATGTACTAGCCTGGTCCATTCACCAGATGATGTACTAGCCTGGTCCATTCACCAGATGATGCACTAGTCTGGTCCATTCACCAGATAATGTACTAGTCTGGTCCATTCACCAGATGATGTACTAGTCTGGTCCATTCACCAGATGATGTACTAGCCTGGTCCATTCACCAGATGATGCACTAGTCTGGTCCATTCACCAGATGATGTACTAGCCTGGTCCATTCACCAGATGATGTACTAGCCTGGTCCATTCACCAGATGATGTACTAGCCTGGTCCATTCACCAGATGATGCACTAGTCTGGTCCATTCACCAGATGATGTACTAGCCTGGTCCATTCACCAGATGATGTACTAGCCTGGTCCATTCACCAGATGATGTACTAGCCTGGTCCATTCACCAGATGATGCACTAGTCTGGTCCATTCATCAGATGATGTACTAGCCTGGTCCATTCACCAGATGATGTACTAGCCTGGTCCATTCACCAGATGATGTACTAGCCTGGTCCATTCACCAGATGATGCACTAGTCACTAGTCTGGTCCATTCACCAGATGATGTACTAGCCTGGTCCATTCACCAGATGATGTACTAGCCTGGTCCATTCACCAGATGATGTACTAGTCTGGTCCATTCACCAGATGATGTACTAGTCTGGTCCATTCACCAGATGATGTACTAGTCTGGTCCATTCACCAGATGATGTACTAGCCTGGTCCATTCACCAGATGATGTACTAGTCTGGTCCATTCACCAGATGATGTACTAGCCTGGTCCATTCACCAGATGATGTACTAGTCTGGTCCATTCACCAGATGATGCACTAGCCTGGTCCATTCACCAGATGATGTACTAGCCTGGTCCATTCACCAGATGATGCACTAGCCTGGTCCATTCACCAGATGATGTACTAGCCTGGTCCATTCACCAGATGATGTACTAGTCTGGTCCATTCACCAGATGATGTACTAGTCTGGTCCATTCACCAGATGATGTACTAGCCTGGTCCATTCACCAGATGATGTACTAGCCTGGTCCATTCACCAGATGATGTACTAGTCTGGTCCATTCACCAGATGATGTACTAGTCTGGTCCATTCACCAGATGATGTACTAGCCTGGTCCATTCACCAGATGATGTACTAGTCTGGTCCATTCACCAGATGATGTACTAGCCTGGTCCATTCACCAGATGATGTACTAGCCTGCTCCATTCACCAGATGATGCACTAGCCTGCTCCATTCACCAGATGATGTACTAGCCTGGTCCATTCACCAGATGATGTACTAGCCTGGTCCATTCACCAGATGATGCACTCACCAGATGCCTGGTCCATTCACCAGATGATGTACTAGTCTGGTCCATTCACCAGATAATGTACTAGTCTGGTCCATTCACCAGATGATGTACTAGCCTGGTCCATTCACCAGATGATGTACTAGCCTGGTCCATTCACCAGATGATGTACTAGTCTGGTCCATTCACCAGATGATGTACTAGTCTGGTCCATTCACCAGATGATGAACTAGCCTGCTCCATTCACCAGATGATGCACTAGCCTGCTCCATTCACCAGATGATGTACTAGCCTGGTCCATTCACCAGATGATGCACTAGCCTGGTCCATTTACCAGATGATGTACTAGCCTGGTCCATTCACCAGATGATGCACTATTCTAGTCCATTCACCAGATGATGTACTAGCCTGGTCCATTCACCAGATGATGTACTAGCCTGCTCCATTCACCAGATGATGAACTATTCTAGTCCATTCACCAGATGATGTACTAGCCTGGTCCATTCACCAGAATGTACGAGCCTGGTCTGTTCACCAGATGATGCACTAGTCTGGTCTGTTCACCAGATGATGCACTAGTCTGGTCCATTCACCAGATGATGCACTAGTCTGGTCTGTTCACCAGATGATGTTCTAGCCTGGTCTGTTCACCAGATGATGCACTAGTCTGTTCTGTTCACCAGATGATGCACTAGTCTGGTCTGTTCACCAGATGATGCACTAGCCTGGTCTGTTCACCAGATGATGCACTAGTCTGGTCTGTTCACCAGATGATGTTCTAGCCTGGTCTGTTCACCAGATGATGCACTAGTCTGGTCTGTTCACCAGAATATGTACTAGTCTGGTCTGTTCACCAGATGATGTACTGGCCTGGTCCATTCACCAGATGATGCACTAGCCTGGTCTGTTCACCAGATGATGCACTAGTCTGGTCTGTTCACCAGATGATGCACTAGTCTGGTCTGTTCACCAGAATATGTACTAGCCTGGTCTGTTCACCAGATGATGTAATAGCCTGGTCCGTTCACCAGATGATGCACTCGTCTGGTCTGTTCACCAGATGATGTAATAGCCTGGTCTGTTCACCAGATGATGCACTCGTCTGGTCTGTTCACCAGATGATGCACTAGTCTGGTCTGTTCACCACATGAATACTTTATAACTTTCCTTCCTTTTGTCTTACTCATACCAAGGTGGATATTAATGGATGATTTTTAGAGTTTCCTTTTATTACAGGAAAGTCTTTTTTTAGCTGTCAATCGCAAGTATTGTCACAATACCTTGAAACGCTTCCCTTGTGGAGTGTTTGGGAGAAGGTCCTTTTGGCCTCAAGACTAGACAGAAGACACCTTGACTCTCCCAGGCTATGAGGGGTGGCCAGCCCCCTTTGGCTGTGCCGGGTGGAGATTATAACAGAACATGGCCAAGATGTTCAAATGTTCATAAATGACCAGCATGGTCAAATAATAGGTCTGGGACAGGTAGCACGTCTGGTGACCAGGTCAGGATTCCATAGCCACAGGCAGAACAGTTGAAACTGGAGCAGAAGCACAGCCAGGTGGACTGGGGACAGCAAGCAGTTATCATGCCAGGTTGTCCTGAGGCATGGTCCTAGGGCTCAGGTCCTTCGAGAGAGAGAAAGAAAGAGAGAAAGAGAGAATTAGAGAGAGCATACTTAAATTCACACAGGACACCGGATAAGACAGGAGAAGTACTCCAGATATAACAAACTGACCCTAGCCCCCCGACACATAAACTACTGCAGCATAAATACTGGAGACAGGAGGGGTCAGGAGACACTGTGGCCCCATCCGATGATACCCCCGGACAGGGCCAAACAGGAAGGATATAACCCCACCCAATTTGCCAAAGCACAGCCCCCACACCACTAGAGGGATATCTTCAACCACCAATTTACCATCCCGAGACAAGGCCGAGTATAGCCCACAAAGATCTCCACCACGGCACAACCCAAGGGGGGGCGCCAACCCAGACAGGAAGATCACATCAGTGACTCAACCCACTCAAGTGTCGCACCCCTCCTAGGGACGGCATGAAAGAGCACCACATCAGTTGATATCTCAAAGAGCTGTACAGAAACCCAGCCTAAAATCCCAAACAGCAAGCAATGCATGTGTAGAAGCATTGTGGCTAGGAAAACCTCCATAGAAACCTAGGAAGAAACCTAGAGACGAACCAGGCTATGAGGGGTGGCCAGTCCTCTTCTGGCTGTGACAGTGGAGATTATAACAAAAATTACCAGCATGGTCAAATAATAATAATCACAGTAGTTGTTGAGGGTGCAACAGGTCAGCACCTCAGGAGTAAATGTCAGTTGGCTTTTCATAGCTGATCATTGAGAGTATCTCTACCGCTCCTGCTGTCTCTAGAGAGTTGAAAATAGCAGGTCTGGGACAGGTAGCACGTCCGGTGAGCACGTCCATAGCCGCAGCCAGAACAGTTGAAACTGGAGCAGCAGCAAGGCCAGGTGGACTAAGAAAGAAAAGAAAGAAAGAAAGAAATCATCCTACCATCCTGAGACAAGGCTGAGTATAGCCTACAAAGATCTCCGCCACAGCACAACCCAAGTGGGGGTGCCAACCCAGACAGGAAGACCACGTCAGTGACTCAACCCACTCAAGTGATGCAGACCACCATAGTGCCTGTGCCCAAGAACACTAAGATAACCTGCCTAAACGACTACCGATCCGTAGCACTCACATCTGCAGCCATGAAGTGCTTCGAAAGGCTGGTCATGGCTCACATCAACAACATTATCCCAGAAACCCTAGACCCACTACAATTTGCATACTACCCCAACAGATCCACAGATGATGAAATCTCTATTCCACTCCACACGGGTCTTTCCCACCTGGACAAATGGAACACCTACGTATGTGAGAATGCTATTCATTGACTACAGCTCAGCGTTCAACACCATAGAGTCCTCAAAGCTCATCAATAAGCCAAGGACCCTGGGACTAAACACCTCCCTCTGCAACTGGATCCTGAACATCCTGACGGGCCACCCCCAGGTGGTAACAACACCTCTGCAATGCTGATCTTCAACACAAGGGCCTCTCAGGGGTGCGTGCTCAGTCCCCCCCTGTACTCCCTGTTTACTCATGACTGCACGGCCAGGCACGACTCCAGCACCATCATTAAGTTTGCCGATGACACAACAGAGGTAGGCCTGATCACCGACAGCAACAATACATCCTATAGGGAGGAGGTCAGAGACCTGGCCGTGTGGTGCCAGGAAAACAACCTCTCCCTAAACGTGATCAAGACAAAGGAGATGATTGTAGACTACAGGAAAGAGAGGACAGAGCACGCCCCCATTCTCATCAACCAGGCTGCAGTTTGAGAGCTTCAAGTTCCTTGGTGTACACATCACCAATAAGCTAACATGGTCCAATCACACCAAGACAGTCATGAAGATGTCACGACAAAATCTATTCCCCCTCAGGAGACTGAAAAGATTTTGCATGGGTCCTCAGATCCTCAAAAGGTTCTACAGCTGCACCATCGAGAGCATCCTGACATGTTGCATCACTGGCTGGTGTGGCAACTGCTCGGCCTCCGATTGCAAGACACTACAGAGGGTAGTGCGAATGGCCCATTACATCACTGGGGCCAAGCTTCCTGCCACCCAGGACCTCTACACCAGGCGGTGTCAGAGGAAGGCCCTAGAAATTGTCAAGGACTCCAGCCACCTTAGTCACAGACTGTTCTCTTTGCTACTGCACGGCAAACGGTACCGGAGCACCAAGTCTATGTCCAAGAGGCTTCTAAACAGCTTCTAGCCCAAGCCATAAGACTCCTGAACACCTAATCAAATGGCTTGCCCACAGACTATTTGCATTGACCCCCGCCCTTATTTTACACCGCTGCTACTCTCTGTTGATATCATCTATGCATAGTCACTTTAATAACTCTACCTACATGTACATATTACCTCAACTACCCGGTGCCCCCACACATTGACTCTGTACCGGTAGGCCACTGTATATAGTCTCGTTTATGTTATTTTACTGCTGCTCTTTAATTACTTGTTACTTTTATTTCTTATTTTTCTCAATTTTTTTAACTGCATTTCACTCTAAGGTCTACTACACCTGTTGTATTCGGAGCATGTGACTAATAAAATGTTATTTGATTTGATTTAATCTGTGCCAATTTGTTCAGTGTTGCTGCTGGCACGGTTTACTCTTGGATATGGCAGGGGTGCTCACACTCTCTGGGCCAAGTGGATCCCTCTTTCAAAAGCTTTTTCTTGCTCTGTCTGTTGAAAGATTAACACTCTTTTACAACCAGAAGTGCAAGAAACGGCTTCTCTGAACACAGAATATTTTATTTTTGAGGGAAAAAATAGATTGATTGTGAAAACCAAACCGGATGGGGCCTTTCATAAGTGCAGTTTGGAGTGTGGCAACAAAAGTGAAAGGTGAGACACAGGTAAAATCCTTGGCTCATTAAATTAGCATTGACTCTGGCTTGAATGTCTTGCCATAAAAGCCTTCGCTGACTGAGTCAACGTCTTTTAATCCCGCACTGGGCTGGTCAAATGTATTCAATTACCTACAAGATTACATATGAAAAAAGTATTCAAATATGCTGAGATGCACAAGATAAGCTTTCAAAGTTGCCTATCTGTTAGTGCACAGAGCGAGCATTTTTGCACGGAAATTACCGCTCATAGACAGTTTTCACTTGGTGGAACCTGTATAACTAAGTGCCACATTTATCCCCTCCCACTAACTAAGGAAATAGCTTGGAAGAAAACTATTACAGGAGATGCACTGAAGATGTACACAGTAGCTTTACTAGCTATTATTCCAAAAAAGATTGACTCATTCAAATTCAACTACAAGCACCACAACTAATACTTTGAACAATAACAATAATCATGCTTATGATAAAAATCTATCACCTTCATAAATATGATAAAAAATACAATCATATGAAAGTGCATTCTATAAATGTTTGAACACCGGGGTGGTTTTCATAGAGGTGAACAGACTAACAGACTGTATATTTATCTAAATGTGTGTTTTATTTATCCAGTCACCGTATTTATCTGAATAAACAAGGGAAAATGGCCTGCTGTCAACTAGTATAAAAACAGTCTGGGAAATACAGCAAACATTTTCCTTTCATCGTTTAACAGTATAGTCTAAATTGGGTTTACTGTATCTGTTAGCATTTATGAGCCCTTCAAACCTGGTTTGGGCATGAAAACGACACCCTGGATCTTGCAATTACCCTTTCCACTCTAGGTAAACACTAAGTCCTAAAAAAGAAAGGGTCCGTAATGAGATTTTACCAAATCATTCAACTGTAATGTCGCACTAGCTTTTCCACTCCATCAGGGAATATAAAGTTTAAGAGCCTTTTGCTATCAGTGACCCAGAGAGAAAAGGTACTGGCTGGAGAAGTGTCCCTCTAATTACCAATGTATTAGTGTGACGTGAGACGATGAGACACTGCAACAATGACACCTTGGGATGTAAAGTTACAGCTGAACAGGGACCATCATTTATATCCTCACTATCCGTGCCTATAAAGGAGAGGTCAGACAGAACTTCAAAGTCGATGTTCAGAATTCAGTGTGTTTTTATGTGAAGGTATGAGTTCTAGGTGAGGTCTGGTTTTTAAGTGAGGGTGTGTGTGTTCTAAGTGAGGTCTGGTTTTTATGCGAGGGTGTGTGTGTTCTAGGTGAGGTTTGGTTTTTATGTGAAGGTGTGTGTTCTAGTTGAGGTCTGGTTTTTATGTGAGGGTGTGCGTTCTAGGTGAGGTCTGGTTTTTATGTGAAGGTGTGTGTTCTAGGTGAGGTCTGGTTTTTATGTGAGGGTGTGTGTGTTCTAAGTGAGGTCTGGTTTTTATGTGAGGGTGTGTGTGTTCTAGGTGAGGTCTGGTTTTTATGTGAAGGTGTGTGTTCTAGGTGAGGTCTGGTTTTTATGTGGGGGTGTGTGTTCTAGGTTGAGGTCTGGTTTTAATGTGAAAGTGTGTGTTCTAGGTGAGGTCTGGTTTTTATGTGAGGGTCTGTTTTCTAGATGAGGTCCTTCACAAGACGTCCACAAATAAGCACTCATTAAAACTTCTTCGTGATCCCTTCCCTTCGGATTGATTTGACAACATCCAGTGAAATAGCAGCGCGCCAAATTCAATAACAGAAATACTCATAACAATAATTCATAAGTCATACAAGTGTTATACATGGCTTTAAAGATTAATTTCTTGTTAATCCAGCCACAGTGTCAGATTTCAAAAAGGCTTTACAGTGAAAGCAAACCATGCGATTATCTGAGGACAGCACCCCATCAAACATACACATGAAAATCATAATTTAACCCGCCAGGCACAAGACAAAAATCAGAAATTACATATAATTCATGCATTTCCTTCGAAGATTTTCTTGTGTTGGCACTCCAATATGTCCATTAAACATCACAAATGGTCCTTTTGTTCGATAAATTCTGTCGTTATATATCCAAAATGTTCATTTATTTGGAGCATATGATTCAGAAAATACACCAGGTTCCAACTCGCGCAACATGACTACACGTTATCTAATTAGTTACTTGTAAACTTGATCCAAACATTTCCTAATACAACTTTGGGTATTTTTAAATGTAAATAATCAATCAAATTTAAGACGGAATAAACTGTGTTCAATACCGGAGGAAAACAAAGTGGAGTGAGCTTTCAGGTCACGCGCCCCAACCACAACAGTACACTTCACTCAACCCTCGTTCTGAACAGGGCTACTTCTTCATTTCTCAAAGGAAAAACATTGACATTGACATTGATTCGAAAGACTGTTGACATCTAGTGGAAGCGATAGGAACTGCAAGCAACTGCCTTAGAATTCTAGATTCCCATTGAATATCCAGTGAAAAGAGAGTGACCTCAAAAATTAATTTCCTGGATGGTTTGTCCTCGGGGTTTCGCCTGCCAAATAAGTTATATTATACTCACAGACATCATTCAAACAGTTTTAGAAACGTCAGACTGTTTTCTATCCAAATCTACTAATAATATGCATATATCCTAGCTTCTGGGCCTGAGTAGCAGGCAGTTTACTTTAATTTATTTATGCTGGCTAATTTCTGCCCAGTTTTTGCAGAGCCATGGAGGGAGAGGCTCAATGACCACTGGAATTGATTTATGCTGGCTAATTTGTACACAGTTTTTGCAAGACCAAGGAGAGAGAGGTTAATTATCTCAACCTCTACTAGAATTTATTCATGCTGTGTCACGTTCTGATCTTTATTTCCTTTGTTTTGTCATTATTTAGTATGGTCAGGGTGTGAGTTGGGTGGGCAGTCTATGTTTGTTTTTCTATGTTTTGGGGTATTTCTATGTTTCGGCCTAGTATGGTTCTCAATCAGAGGCAGGTGTCATTAGTTGTCTCTGATTGAGAATCATACTTAGGTAGCCTGGGTTTCACTGTGTGTTTGTGGGTGATTGTTCCTGTCTCTGTCTTTGCACCAGATAGGACTGTTTAGGTTTTCCATGTTTATTGTTTTGTAGTGTACATTTACGTATTAAAAGAACCATGGACACTTACCACGCCGCATATTGGTCCTCTGATCCTTTTCGCCTCTCCTCTTCGGAAGAAGAGGAGGAAAGCCCTGACATGCTGGCTAAATTCTGCCCAGTTTTTTGCACAGCCAATGAGGGAAAGGCTCATTATTTCAATCTCCACTGGAATGTATTTATGCTGGCTAATTTCTGCACAGCTTTTGCTGGGCCAAGGAGGGAGAGGCTCATCCTGGTTATATTGGCCATTACAATGGGGGTTAAGACATGGCAGTTTGTTTGGCTAAGTGGGGCAATTTTGGTCTTTAAGTATCTCACGTCACTTCCCCTCGCAACAGGACAAATATTACATGCTCAGCGGCCCCCAACCCACCCCATAGATCTTGGTGAGTATTGCAATCAAACTCTCAATCAAACTTTTTCTCCAAATGATCTCACAAATATTTATTCATTACATCGATTTGTTCATTTAATATTTGCAGGGGTGCAACTTTCACTGGAGACTGGGGGAACATTACAGCCCAACTATCTGAAATTGTAGTCCCCCCAGTTTTATTATTGCACTGTGATACAAAAAACACCATTGGTGTGCTTTAGGGCCATGCAGCCGCCTCAGAGCAGTCAGTTAGGCTGTTTGGCGGTTTCAGCAGCGGATGGGAAAGTAGCAAATTGTCATACTATTAAGATTCCTTAATAGAAAATTACTCAAATAAAAGTGAAATTCACCCAGTAAAATACTACTTGAGTAAAATACAAAGATAATTTGGTTTAATATATACTTAAGTATCAAAAGTAAATGTAATTGAAAAAATATTCTTAAGTATCAAAAGTAAAAGTATAAATCATTTCCAATAGCTTATATTAAGAAAACCAGATGGCACCATTTTCTTGTTTGTTTAATTTACAGATAGCCAGGGGCACAGTCCAAGACATAGACATAATTTACAAACTAAGCATTTGTGTTAGTGAGTCCACCAGATCAGAGACAGTAGGGATGACCAGGCAGTAGGGATGACCAGTAGTAAAGTAAAAGTAAAAGAAGTAAAAAAATATCAATAGTAAAGTACAAATAGCCCAAGAACTACTTAAATAGTACTTTAACCTCTCTAGGGGGTGTGGGACGCTACGGTCCCACCTGGCCAACATCCTGTGAAATTGCAGAGCGCCAAATTAAAAAACAGAAATACTCATAATAAAAATTCATAAAACATACAAGTGTTATACATCGGTTTAAAGATGAACTTCTTGTTAATCCAACTGCGGTGTCATATTTCAAAAAGGCTTTACGGCGAAAACATACCATGCTATTATCTAGGACAGCCCCCAGCACACAAAATATTACATACAGTTACCAGCCAAGTAGATTAGTCACAAAAGTCAGAAATAGCAATAAAATGAATAACTTACCTTTAATTATCTTTGTATGGTTGCACTCACAAGACTCTCAGTTACACAAATGTTTGTTTTGTTCGATAAAGTCCCTCTTTATATCCAAAAACCTCAATTTTGTTGCTGCGTTTTGTTCATTAATCCAATGGCTCAAAGACAGTTACAACAGGCAGATGAAAAATCCAAATACTATCAGTAAAGTTTGTAGAAACACGTCAAACGATGTTTATAATCAATCCTCAGGTTGTTTTTAGTTGTTTTTAGATAATATTTCAACTGGACTATAGCTTCGTCAATATAAAAGAAAAACAAGAAAGGCGTGCTCTCGGTCTTGCACAGCAAAAAGCTCTGGGGACTTCCCAATATCCACTGACTCAAAGTGGTCTTACTCCCTCATTTTTCAGAATACAAGCCTGAAACAATTTCTAAAGACTGTTGGCATCTAATGGAAGCCATGGGAACTGCAATCTAGGTCCTAACCATTGACCTACTGTACAGGCTGTACAGGCAGGCAAGAGAAAAGCACCCACATCAAAAATACCCCACATCCTGGATAGATTTTACTCAGGTTTTCGCCTGCCATATCAGTTCTGTTATACTCACATACATTATTTTAACAGTTTTGGAAACTTTAGAGTGTTTTTTAATCGAAATCTACCAATTATATGCATATCCTAGTGAGGTTAAAGTATTTTTTCCTGATCTTCCACCATTGGGTTTCAGATGGCTGGATTTAGGACCACACGGACACCACAGAGTGTGCAGACAGGCTGTGTGAAGACAAAGCTTCTGAGAGGCTGGCTTATAGAACCGGCACGGAAGATATGAATAGAGACATTTACATTTACATTACATTTAAGTCATTTAGCAGACGCTCTTATCCAGAGCGACTTACAAATTGGTGCATTCACCTTATGACATCCAGTGGAACAGCCACTTTACAATAGTGCATCTAAATCTTTTAGGGGGGGGGGAGAAGGATTACTTATCCTATCCTAGGTATTCCTTAAAGAGGTGGGGTTTCAGGTGTCTCCGGAAGGTGGTGATTGACTCCGCTGTCCTGGCGTCGTGAGGGAGTTTGTTCCACCATTGGGGGGCCAGAGCAGCGAACAGTTTTGACTGGGCTGAGCGGGAACTGTACTTCCTCAGTGGTAGGGAGGCGAGCAGGCCAGAGGTGGATGAACACAGTGCCCTTGTTTGGGTGTAGGGCCTGATCAGAGCCTGGAGGTACTGAGGTGCCGTTCCCCTCACAGCTCCGTAGGCAAGCACCATGGTCTTGTAGCGGATGCGAGCTTCAACTGGAAGCCAGTGGGGAGAGCGGAGGAGCGGGGTGACGTGAGAGAACTTGGGAAGGTTGAACACCAGACGGGCTGCGGCGTTCTGGATGAGTTGTAGGGGTTTAATGGCACAGGCAGGGAGCCCAGCCAACAGCGAGTTGCAGTAATCCAGACGGGAGATGACAAGTGCCTGGATTAGGACCTGCGCCACTTCCTGTGTGAGGCAGGGTCGTACTCTGCGGATGTTGTAGAGCATGAACCTACAGGAACGGGCCACCGCCTTGATGTTAGTTGAGAACGACACGCCAAGGTTCTTAGCGCTCTGGGAGGAGGACACAATGGAGTTGTCAACCGTGATGGCGAGATCATGGAACGGGCAGTCCTTCCCCGGGAGGAAGAGCAGCTCCGTCTTGCCGAGGTTCAGCTTGAGGTGGTGATCCGTCATCCACACTGATATGTCTGCCAGACATGCAGAGATGCGATTCGCCACCTGGTCAACAGAAGGGGGAAAGGAGAAGATTAATTGTGTGTCGTCTGCATAGCAATGATAGGAGAGACCATGTGAGGTTATGACAGAGCCAAGTGACTTGGTGTATAGCGAGAATAGGAGAGGGCCTAGAACAGAGCCCTGGGGGAAACAAGTGGTGAGAGCGCGTGGTGAGGAGACAGATTCTCGCCACGCCACCTGGTAGGAGCGATCTGTCAGGTAGGACGCAATCCAAGCGTGGGCCGCGCCGGAGATGCCCAACTCGGAGAGGGTGGAGAGGAGGATCTGATGGTTCACAGTATCGAAGGCAGCCGATAGGTCTAGAAGGATGAGAGCAGAGGAGAGAGAGTTAGCTTTAGCAGTGCGGAGCGCCTCCGTGATACAGAGAAGAGCAGTCTCAGTTGACTGACTAGTCTTGAAACCTGACTGATTTGGATCAAGAAGGTCATTCTGAGAGAGATAGCGGGAGAGCTGGCCAAGGACGGCACGTTCAAGAGTTTTGGAGAGAAAAGAAAGAAGGGATACTGGTCTGTAGTTGTTGACATCGGAGGGATCGAGTGTAGGTTTTTTCAGAAGGGGTGCAACTCTCGCTCTCTTGAAGACGGAAGGGACGTAGCCAACGGTCAGGGATGAGTTGATGAGCGAGGTGAGGTAAGGGAGAAGGTCTCCGGAAATGGTCTGGAGAAGAGAGGAGGGGATAGGGTCGAGTTGGGCGGCCGGCCGTCACAAGATGCGAGATTTCATCTGGAGAGAGAGGGGAGAAAGAGGTCAGAGCACAGGGTAGGGCAGTGTGAGCAGAACCAGCGGTGTCGTTTGACTTAGCAAACGAGGATCTGATGTCGTCGACCTTCTTTTCAAAATGGTTGACGAAGTCATCTGCAGAGAGGGAGGAGGGGGGGAGGATTCAGGAGGGAGGAGAAGGTGGCAAAGAGCTTCCTAGGGTTAGAGGCAGATGCTTGGAATTTAGAGTGGTAGAAAGTGGCTTTAGCAGCAGAGACAGAGGAGGAAAATGTAGAGAGGAGGGAGTGAAAGGATGCCAGGTCCGCAGGGAGGCGAGTTTTCCTCCATTTCCGCTCGGCTGCCCGGAGCCCTGTTCTGTGAGCTCGCAATGAGTCGTCGAGCCACGGAGCGGGAGGGGAGGACCGAGCCGGCCTGGAGGATAGGGGACATAGAGAGTCAAAGGATGCAGAAAGGGAGGAGAGGAGGGTTGAGGAGGCAGAATCAGGAGATAGGTTGGAGAAGGTTTGAGCAGAGGGAAGAGATGATAGGATGGAAGAGGAGAGAGTAGCGGGGGAGAGAGAGCGAAGGTTGGGACGGCGCGATACCATCCGAGTAGGGGCAGTGTGGGAAGTGTTGGATGAGAGCGAGAGGGAAAAGGATACAAGGTAGTGGTCGGAGACTTGGAGGGGAGTTGCAATGAGGTTAGTGGAAGAACAGCATCTAGTAAAGATGAGGTCGAGCGTATTTCCTGCCTTGTGAGTAGGGGGGGAAGGTGAGAGGGTGAGGTCAAAAGAGGAGAGGAGTGGAAAGAAGGGGGCAGAGAGGAATGAGTCAAAGGTAGACGTGGGGAGGTTAAAGTCGCCCAGAACTGTGAGAGGTGAGCCGTCCTCAGGAAAGGAGCTTATCAAGGCATCAAGCTCATTGATGAACTCTCCGAGGGGACCTGGAGGGCGATAAATGATAAGGATGTTAAGCTTGAAAGGGCTGGTAACTGTGACAGCATGAAGTTCAAAGGAGGCGATAGACAGATGGGTAAGGGGAGAAAGAGAGAATGACCACTTGGGAGAGATGAGGATCCCGGTGCCACCACCCCGCTGACCAGAAGCTCTCGGGGTGTGCGAGAACACGTGGGCGGACGAAGAGAGAGCAGTAGGAGTTGCAGTGTTATCTGTGGTGATCCATGTTTCCGTCAGTGCCAAGAAGTCGAGGGACTGGAGGGAGGCATAGGCTGAGATGAACTCTGCCTTGTTGGCCACAGATCGGCAGTTCCAGAGGCTACCGAAGACCTGGAACTCCACGTGGGTCGTGCGCGCTGGGACCACCAGATTAGGGTGGCCGCGGCCACGCGGTGTGGAGCGTTTGTATGGTCTGTGCAGAGAGGAGAGAACAGGGATAGACAGACACATAGTTGACAGGCTACAGAAGAGGCTACGCTAATGCAAGGAGATTGGAATGACAAGTGGACTACACATCTCGAATGTTCAGAAAGTTAAGCTTACGTAGCAAGAATCTTATTGACTAAAATGATTAAAATGATACAGTACTGCTGAAGTAGGCTAGCTGGCAGTGGCTGCGTTGTTGACTTTGTAGGCTAGCTGGCAGTGGCTGCGTTGTTGACACTACACTAATCAAGTCGTTCCGTTGAGTGTAATAGTTTCTACAGTGCTGCTATTCGGGGGGCTAGCTGGCTAGCTAGCAGTGTTGATTATGTTACGTTGCGTTAAAAGAACGACAATAGCTGGCTAGCTAACCTAGAAAATCGCTCTAGACTACACAATTATCTTTGATACACAGACGGCTATGTAGCTAGCTATGTAGCTAGCTACGATCAAACAAATCAAACCGTTGTGCTGTAATGAAATGAAATGAAAATGTGATACTACCTGTGGAGCGAAGCGGAATGCGACCGGGTTGTTGAGTGCGGAAGTTCTATTCAGTAGACGTTGGCTAGCTGTTGGCTAGCTTGCAGTGTCTCCTACGTTAAGGACGACAAATAGCTGGCTAGCTAACCTCGGTAAATTAAGATAATCACTCTAAGACTACACGCTCTAAACTACACAATTATCTTGGATACGAAGACAGCAAAGACAACTATGTAGCTAGCTAACACTACACTAATCAAGTCGTTCAGTTGAGTGTAATAGTTTCTACAGTGCTGCTATTCGGTAGACGGTGGACGTTTGCTAGCTGGCTAGCTGCTGGGCAGATAGCAGTGTAGACTACGTTAGGACGACGAAATACGAAGTTGCAATGCTGACTGTTTCACTTTGTTGTCCTCTTTCTTTTCCTTTTTCTTCTGTCCTTCTTTTGTCCTTATTTTAAATAAATAGTGACAGGTGTCCCAGCAGGGTCAGACAGCCAGGGAAGACAAGTCCACGGAGCTCAGGTGAATTTTGCTGTATATTATAACAATCAGTGAATGGATACAAAGTTCCATCTTGAGTTGATGGGTAGACTACAGTCTGGGATCATGGAATAATGGAAATGTATTCTATTCTTGGATAATATAATGTAGAAATATAGACCAAGATAATTCTTAGGAGGATCAGATGGTGAAAGTTTCTCAGCAGGGTCATGCAGCCAGGGAAGATGAGTCTATGACAGAGCTGAGGTGAACTTTTGCAGATACAACACTTTATTCTCTGTGTGTAGAAAACACTGGACAAACCAGAAGTTTCAAAGATTGAAACTATTTTAAGGCACTCTGACAGACCTCTAAAGTTGATTTCCAAACTGTATCAAGGGTTGATTGAGGCTTTTCCCGATGCCACGGAAATGTGAGGAAGACCTGGGAGACGCTATTGATGATGATGAAAGGGTACAGATATGTTAGAATGTCCAGTCACGTCATCATATCATACATATCATATCATATCATACAGACATATCATCTCAGACATAAATAACTGCAGTTTAAGACCATCCATAGAACATACTACAGTCGTGACCAAAAGTTTTGAGAATGACACAAATGTGAATTTTCACAGTCTGCCTCCTCAGTTTGTATGATGGCAATTTGCATATACTCCAGAAAGTTATGAAGAGTGATCAGATGAATTGCAATTAATTGCAAAGTCACTCTTTGCCATGCAAATTAACTGAATCCCCCCAAAAACATTTCAGTCCTGCCACAAAAGGACCAGCTGATATCATGTCAGCGATTCTCTCGTTAACACAGGTATGAGTGTTGACGAGGACAAGGCTGGAGATCACTCTGTCATGCTGATTGAGTTCGAATATCAGACTGGAATCTTCAAAAGGAGGGTGGTGCTTGGAATCATTGTTCTTCCTCTGTCAACCGTGGTTACCTGCAAGGAAACACGTGCCAACATCATTGCTTTGCACAAAAAGGGCTTCACAGGCAAGGATATTGCTGCCAGTAAGATTTCACCTCAATCAACCATTTATCGGATCATCAACAACTTCAAGGAGAGCGGTTCAATTGTTGTGAAGAAGGCTTCAGGGCATCAAGAAAGTTCAGCAAGTGCCAAGACTGTCTCCTAAAGTTGATTCAGCTGCGGGATCAGGGCACCACCAGTAGAGAGCTTGCTCAGGAATAGCAGCAGGCAGGTGTGAGTGCATCTGCACGCAAAGTGAGGCGAAGACCTTTGGAGGATGACCTGGTGTCAAGAAGGGCAGCAAAGAAGCCACTTCTCTCCAGGAAAAACATCAGGGACAGACTGGTATTCTGCTAAAGGAACAGGGATTGAACTGCTGAGGACTGGGGTAAAGTCAGTTTCTCTGATGAATCCCCTTTCTGATTGTTTGGGGCATCCGTAAAAAAGCTTGTCCGGAGAAGACAAGGTGAGCGCTACCATCAGTCCTGTGTCATGCCAACAGTAAAGCATCCTGAGACCATTCATGTGTGGGTTTGCTTCTAAGCCAAGGGAGTAGGCTCACTCACAATTTTGCCTAAGAACACAGCCATGAATAAAGAATGGTACCAACACATCCTCCGAGAGCAACTTCTCCCAACCATCCAGGAACAGTTTGGTGACGAACAATGCCTTTCCCAGCATGATGGAGCACCTTGCCATAAGGCAAAAGTGATAACTAATTGGCTTGGGGAACAAAACATCTATATTTTGGGTCCATGGCCAGGAAACTCCCCAGACCTTAATCCCATTGAGAACGTGTAGTCAATCTTCAAGAGGCGGGTGGACAAACAAAACCCACAATTTCTGACAAACTCCAAGCATTGATTATGCAAGAATGGGCTGCCATCAGTCAGGATGTGGCCCAGAATTTAATGGACAGCATGCCAGGATGGATTGCAGAGGTCTTGAAAAAGAATGGTCAACACTGCAAATATTGACTCTTTGCATCAACTTCATGTAATTGTCAATAAAGCCTTTGACACTTATGAAATGCTTGTAATTATACTTCAGTATTCCATAGCAACATCTGACAAAAATATCTAAAGACACTGAAGCAGCACACTTTGTGAAAATTAATATTTGTCATTCTCAAAACTTTTGGCCACAACTGTATATGCCAGTGAAGGTTGGTTGTCCTGCAATGCCACAATGGATGAAAGAAATGTCAAGTTATGTATCACTAGATTTGATGTATTACAAGATTAAGGGTATACTGTGCAACTTTCATAAGGTCTGGATGCCTTATATGGAATAGTGTATGACAAAAGGAGTCTGTATTGAAAACATGCCCACTTCAGGGGAGATAACTATTTAGGCAATCCCTAGCTCCTGGGCTGCTCAGTCCTGGCACTGGCGGTCAGCCATATTGTTAGTTGTCACTCTGGCCTTAGCCTAACACACCAGAAACCAATAATGAATATTCTATTAAGATCCTAAAGATGAGTGGGGTGTGTTGGGTTGTGGTGTGGTGCTGCAGGGCAGTGGACCCCTAGAGACAGGATGTGGTGATTCAACTATATTGTGTGCAAGTAAAAAGAGCTCTACAGTACTATTAGACCTATGATATGAATTACAGTGCACTCTGTAATTACTGGGACAGTGCAGAATTGTTACTTATTTTGGCTCTACATTCCAAACGTTTGGATTTGAAATCAAACAATGACTATGCGGCTAATGTGCAGACTGTGATCTTCAATTTGAGGGTATTTTATTGGTGAAACGTTTAGAAATTACAGCACTGTTTGTACATACCCCCCCACAAAAAAATATTTGTATGTTTATTAAAGTAGTAAAAATTTGTAGTATTTGACCCTACATGATTACATCAAGCGTTTGACTTCACAAACTTGTTGGATGCATTTGCTGTTTGTTTTGGTTGTGTTTCAGATTATTTTGTGCCCAATAGAAATTACTGGTAAATAATGCATTGTGACATTATGGAGTCACTTTTATTTTAAATAAGAATAGCATGTGTTTCTAAAAACTTCTACATTCATGTGGATGCTACCATGACTACGGATAATCCTAAATCAATCGTGAATAATGATGAGTGAGAAGACATGCTATCCTCTCACCATTACAATGACAGTGGAGGTTAGCATTTTTTTGGTGGGGTATGATATTTGTGCTTCTATAACTTTCTCATTCAAGCTGACAGTCTGCACCTTAACCTCGTAGTCATAGTTTGATTTCCAATCCAAAGTTGTCAAGTATAGAGCGACATGAAGAAAAAGGCTTCACTGTCCCGGTAATTACTGAGGGCACTGTATAAGGAGGATGTCCTGTTTCTGAGTGTTAATGTATATGTGTAGGTGGATGTGTGTTTTTATTCAACTTTTGTTTTCCAAACCTTTCCCTTGAGACATTAAAAAAAGATGGGAAGGAAATAGTTGGGAAGAGAGTTGACTAGACTGGTGGGGGTCGGGCTGGCAGGGCGGTCGGGCTAAAATGATACATACAGTAGACGTTGTCTTAAAGAATATCAAAAGTTACGTCTTCATACTTTAAGTTGTTACTTTGTTAGGTTATTGGTTAAAGGTGCAACACACTATTGATTATAAAATGATATTTGATCTAGTTTAATCTTATCAATCACTTGAACATATTTAATAAGGATCTCATACCAAGCTTGATGACTAGGATTTTCTAAATATAGATGACTAGAATGGCCAAAGGTCATATTAGGTTGTGTAGAGATTCTGGAAATTAGCTTTAAATGCCCAAAACATTCTGAGGGAGGACCCTGAGACCCCCACCAGATTATACCCCCCGGTTTTTAAATGATCTGTTTCAGAGTTACGGTACCAGTGCTGTGTTCAGATAGAGACACAGTGATATATGCTCTTCATGTTGCTCCAGCTCTGGTGGAGTATTATCTCTGGCTGATGAGGTCATGTAATGAGGTCATACAGATAGCCTGCTGCTGGAAGCCAAGTAACAACGTCTAGCAGGGACAGAGATAAACATCACTACGATGTCATGTTAGTGTTCTACTTGTGATGTTAATAAAGCCACTCTGTTAGTTATCCAACAATTTCAACTAATGAAATACACCCCTTGATTTAGAAGAATATGACTTAGATACCTCATTGAGATGAGTACAGCTGTTTTGCATCATCATATCCCCAAAAAGGAAGGAACTGTATCATGTTTTGTTTTGTAAGTGGGGGTAATGATGCTCTGTTGCTGCCTTGGAAAAGCAGGACTTGGCTAATCATCTTGTAATGTAATTCTCCAGTCACAAATTCACTTGTTGTCACCTATTATCTTATCATAAATCTACTCAGACTCCCTGGACATCTTGCCAAATCTTACACAAAGGACAAGAAGCCACAATTCTTGTCCTTGTCTTAGCTTGGCTGGGACACCTGTCTCTCAACCCCCCTCCTTGCCCTGAGGATGAAGCCAGAACAGCTGCACAGCCACTTGTCCCCACTTGTCCCCAGTGAGTTACAGCAAGGTGCCTGGCTCTGAGCTTTTATTGATAATATTATAGTACTTGATGTAAATATGACTGTGGTGGCTTTCCTCCTCAGCGTGGGTCGAGGCTGGCCTGCAAACCAAAACCCTGACCTGCTCACAGCTCCCCAAGGTGGAGCACACAGCACCGGCTGCCGCTTGCAGGAAGCCATAAGTGAAGTTGGCCATAATAAATATTCCCCCACTTTTTTGACAAAGGTTTTGTACTTTATAGAGTGTTATTTTGTGTTCTTTACCTTTTCCCCAACATCCTCCCCCCCTCCTCCTCCCAGCCATATATTCACACAGAGCCGTTAACATATTCTTCCTCAGATTTCTCGGGGCAACAGGCCTCGTTACTACAAGAGAGCTGAAATGTCATTGGTTATCTATACTGTTGGTTGGTACAGTGTATTGCACACATGCTCTGTTGCACGGGGAGGCTCAGTCTTTCTAACACAAGCGTGCACTTACACACACGCACTAATGCACATGTGTGCAAACACACACACAGCCTGCCATCTTGTCTCTCCTCCGGTGCCAGCTGCAGACGGTGTGCAGACAGACTGATCTTAGTCCCAGTGATTAGGTCTTTCATGTGCCCTGACCTGAGGGTTTCAAGTCAGCTTTAATGCCTGATTGTTGACTCTTCTACTGTCCTCGCTACTGGAGCTAAAGAGCCACACACGTGAGTCAGAGTCAGATACCACACCTGTAGTCCACCCACACTCCATTCCTTCACTGAGGGGAGATTTGTGTTCAATACAATTTAAACCCTGTGCCTTTCCACCAGCCAAAGCAGGAAGTACATGTGGTTTCAATGAGTGAACTCTTCCCCATCTCCTTGGTGATTTAATATTATCTGCTGGATGAAAGCAGGTCCAGACAGTGAAGATAGCAATATGAAGGGCCCTTATTTCATTATTATTCTCAGCAGTGCTTATTAAACTCCGTTACTCGATTAGCCATCTGCTAGCTGTGAGGGAGAAGAATGAACAGAGGAGTGGGGATGTTACTGTGCATGTCATCTGCTAGCTGTGAAGGAGAAGAATGAACAGAGGATTGGGGATGTTACTGTGCATGTCATCTGCTAGCTGTGAAGGAGAAGAATGAACAGAGGAGTGGGGATGTTGCTGTGCATGTCATCTGCTAGCTCTGAGGGAGAAGAATGAACAGAGGATTGGGGATGTTACTGTGCATGTCATCTGCTAGCTGTGAGGGAGAAGAATGAACAGAGGAGTGGGGATGTTACTGTGCATGTCATCTGCTAGCTGTGAGGGAGAAGAATGAACAGAGGATTGGGGATGTTACTGTGCATGTCATCTGCTAGCTGTGAGGGAGAAGAATGAACAGAGGAGTGGGGATGTTACTGTGCATGTCATCTGCTAGCTGTGAGGGAGAAGAATGAACAGAGGAGTGGGGATGTTACTGTGCATGTCATCTGCTAGCTGTGAGGGAGAAGAATGAACAGAGGAGTGGGGATGTTACTGTGCATGTCATCTGCTAGCTGTGAGGGAGATGAATGAACAGAGGAGTGGGGATGTTACTGTGCATGTCATCTGCTAGCTGTGAGGGAGAAGAATGAACAGAGGAGTGGGGATGTTACTGTGCATGTCATCTGCTAGCTGTGAGGGAGAAGAATGAACAGAGGAGTGGGGATGTTACTGTGCATGTCATCTGCTAGCTGTGAAGGAGAAGAATGAACAGAGGAGTGGGGATGTTGCTGTGCATGTCATCTGCTAGCTGTGAGGGAGATGAATGAACAGAGGAGTGGGGATGTTACTGTGCATGTCATCTGCTAGCTGTGAGGGAGATGAATGAACAGAGGAGTGGGGATGTTACTGTGCATGTCATCTGCTAGCTGTGAGGGAGAAGAATGAACAGAGGAGTGGGGATGTTACTGTGCATGTCATCTGCTAGCTGTGAAGGAGAAGAATGAACAGAGGAGTGGGGATGTTACTGTGCATGTCATCTGCTAGCTGTGAGGGAGAAGAATGAACAGAGGAGTGGGGATGTTACTGTGCATGCATGGTACTCAGTTGTTTTGCTCTGTTGACGCTATTTATACTCATAAAAAAAATACTCATTATATGGTATACTGTACACACACAAAATCCTCTTATCAATAAATTAATTCAATGAAAGCAATGTATGTTTCATTATGTTCATACGTTTAAATACCCAATTAGAAATAAATAGGATTTAGAGGGTTTGGTAATTCACACATGCTTTTTCTAAGTGTCAGTGTAAAGAATGAAGATAGTGTTGCCTGTGTAAGCTCCACGTGCCAATGTGGAATGGACACATGTAGCAATTGTCTCTCTGCGCGCATGTGGGTGGCCGAGCTCTGGGCATTACTGCAATTTGTGAGCAATTGACAGTAATCCCCCTCTCCCCGTAAAGGCCCATCTTGTCCTCTGCATGCAGACAAACACATCTTCACTAGGGCTCATCCTACAGAAACCCTATACTCTCCCACCATATGTATGTACATGCTGATACGCTATACTGTAGACCACAGACATATTGAAATATGTGGCTCTGCTGTAGACTATAGACAGCTAGAGAATGGTTACAGAAGCAGTTGCGTAACTATGAATTAATCTCATGAAAACGTTTGAAACAGACACACCTTCTACATGTCTGTGCAGTTTGATGGCGTTGCACATAGTTGTATGGGGGTTATTTTCATCGAGGAATTCGTCATAGCTCAATATCAGTTTCATTTGAGCCTCATAAAATGTCCCTATTTTAGAATACTTGACGGCTTTCTGCTGAGATATTCATCTGTTTGCCAAAAACAGGTTTGTCTGGTTTTAAATGAGCAATGCTGAAGAATGAAAAGCGTCTTTAACAAACCAACAATTCAAATGATCCAAATGAATTCGGTGTGAAAAAGTTAGCATAGCCTACATATCAGTATCATTAACTTAACTTGAACTAACGTGCATTTAATTATCGTTTCATACTGCTCATTGACAGTGTTTAAATAACCTAATGTGAAGAATAACAATATAATAGGAATATTATTGAAATATCAAAAAAGAATATCATAATCACACACCAACAAGGTGGCTTTTATCCACATTGAAAGGCAGACTGACCATCAAGCTCACAATCGAACACACTATTCCACCTCAATGATGACGGAACGTGATACCGACCTGCAGAAGTGAGAAACATGTTATTAACTTTGGAATAAATAAGGTTCAACATAAAACAAGGATTCAATTAACAAATCTTACATGTTGACTCAGAACATTTGAACTTTTATGACAAAAGTTGAACTCCATATTGATTCATTCAATAGGTTGTTACAAAGAAGGATCCGTGCCAGGAATGAGTTTCTAAATGAGTTGTGTTAACATGAGGTTTTTTGCATGTTAACACTATCAAAATCAGCATAGGAAAGGAGAACTACTATTGACTGTATATGCCATGATTCATATGCCCCATTTCCTCACACCTTAACATTTTTCCTATTGTGTTGCCTTACAACCTGGAATTAAAATAGATTTGGGGGGTTGTAATCATTTGATTTATACAACATGCAAGATGCAAAATATTTTTTCATGTGAAGCAATCAAGAAATAAGACAAAAAAAACTGAAAACTTGAGTGTGCATAACTTTTCACCCCGCCAAAGGCAATACATTGTAGAGCCACCTTTTGCAGCAATTACAGCTGCAAGTCTCTTGGCGTATGTATCTATAAGCTTGGCACATCTAGCCACTGGGATTCTTGCCCATTCTTCAAGGCAAAACTGATACAGCTCCTTCAAGTTGGATGGGTTACGCTGGTGTACAGCAATCTTTAAATCATACCACAGATTCTCAATTGGATTGAGGTCTGGGCTTTGACTAGGCCATTCCAAGACATTTAAATGTTTCCCCTTTAACCACTTGAGTGTTGCTTTAGCAGTATGTTGAGGGTCATTGTCCTGCTTGAAGGTGAACCTCCATCCCAGTCTCAAATCTCTGGAAGACTGAAACAGGTTTCCCTAAAGAATTTCCCTGTACTTAGCACCATCCGTCATTCCTTCAATTCTGACCAGTTTCTCAGTCCCTGTGATGAAAAACATCCCCACAGCATGATGCTGCCCCCACCGTGCTTCACTGTGGGGATGTTGTTCTGGGGGTGATAATAGGTGTTTTGTTTGCGCCAGACATAGCATTTTCCTTGAAGGCAAAAAAGCTCAATTTTAGTCTCATCTGACCAGAGTGCCTTCTTCCATATGTTTGGGGAGTCTCTCACATGCCTTTTGGTGAACACCAAACGTGTTTGCTTATTTTTGTTCTTTAAGCAATGCCTTTTTTTCTGGCCTCTCTTCCGTAAAACCCAGCTCTGTGGTCCTACAGACAGATATTCCAATCTCTGCTGTGGAGCTTTGCATCTACTTCAGGGTTATCTTTGGTCTCTTTGTTACCTCTCTGATTAACAACCTCCATGCCTGGGTTGTGAGTTTTGTGGGTGGCTCTCTCTTGGCAGGTTTGTTGTGGTGCTATATTCTTTGGTGGTGCCCCTTGCTTAGTGGTGTTGCAGACTCTGGAGTCTTTCAGAACAGGTGTATATATACTGAGATCATGTGACAGATCATGTGACACTTAGATTGGACAACAAGTGGACTTTATTTAACTAATAATGTGACTTCTGAAGGTAATTGGTTGCACCAGATGTTATTTAGGGGCTTCACAGCAAAGGGGGTGAAAACATATGCACACACCACTTTTTCGATTGAATTCTTTTGAATTTTTTTAAACAATTTAATTTTTAAATGTCACTTCACCAGTTTGGACTGTTTGTGCATGTCCATTACATGAAATCCAAATAAAAATACATTTAAATTACCAGTTGTAATGCAACAGAATAGGAAAAATGCCTAATGTAAGTCCTCAATACTCTCAAATGGTGTATGGCTGTGGTTGCACACTCAAATTGATTGTAATTATTAACTTCCTGAATTTTGCAGGCGTTTAATTTGCCAGACTGGCAGAATTAAAAAGCAATCATAAAATTCAACTCCTCCATATAAAAAAAGTGTGCATACGTACATTTACAATGCACACATGTTTTGCCTAATTTCTACAACATGTGGTTTCATATTACATTATTAAAGGCACTCCACTGTAAATACTGACATGCTTGATGGACAATCGGAGAGTTTGAGAAGGAACTCATTATGATTATGAAAAAAAAAGACAAAGAGATTTGTTTTGGATGCTAAAAACACACATTAGTCAGACGGAGGGATCCGCCATAGATGGATTGGTGTAAGAAACTCTAAAGTTATAATCTATTAGTTGTTCTAATATATGCTATTCTGCTATACATGGAGAAAACTAGGAAAGAACTGCTGTTGTCTTGAACTCATGAACTCACTGTACTGGAAGATGGAGAAAATGATTTAATGCTGGACACAAACACATAAACAGTCCTTCAAAGTACAGTAAAGCATTGCATGATTATGAGTAAAGTTCAGTTGGTTAATGGTCTGCATGACAAAAACATGTAGAGTATGTCCTGCAGTGTGTACGTATATGGTGCAGCGCCAGTGTAGGCTTACTGACTGTATCATGGAAGTATTTATTGGCCATATGGCTTGTGACACCCCGTGAACTCCTAGTTTCAAGTGAAACCCCAAATCACAGTAAAATTGCAAGGACAGGAATGGATACAAATGCAGCATTAGGCACATAGCTAATTACTGTGGATCAATGTTAATAAAATCTTTCCGGGCATATTTAACCAGGTAGGCTAGTTGAGAACAAATTCTCATTTACAACTGTGACCTGGCCAAGATAAAGCAAAGCAGTTTGACACATACAACAACACAGAGTTACACGTAGAATTAACAAACATACAGTCAATAATACAGTAGAAAAAGTCTATATACAGCATGTGCAAATGAGGTAGGATAAGAGAGGTAAAGGCAATAAATAGGCCATGGTGGCAAAGTAATTACAGTATAGCAATTAAACACTGGAATGGTAGGATGTGCAGAAGATGAATGTGCAAGTTGAGATACTGAGATACTGCAAAGGAGTATATGCTGGTGAGTATTTATTTATTTTATAATGTGCTTTTGTGAGAAAAACTCATTATGATGGGCTGGGCCTGGCTCCCCAGTGGGTGGAACTGGCTCCCAAGTGGGTGGGCCTATGCCCTCCCAGGCCCACCCATGGCTGCACCCCTGCCCAGTTATGTGAAATCCATAGATTAGAGCCAAATGAATTCATTTAAATTGAGTGATTTCCTTGTATGAACTGCACCTCAGTAAAATCTTTGAAATTGATGCATGTTGCATTTATATTTTTGTTCAGTATAGTCTAGTGCTCATTGAACAATAAAGCCAACTCAGGAGAACAATGGATACATGTGTGTTGATTGTTGCAATATGCACGAAAATAAGTAGCAAACAGTGTCTCCTGTTAATGATCATTCAAAAATAATGCTAGAATAACTCAAATAATAATTGAGTCAGTCTTTGGCGAAACTCTGAAAAAATAAATGTACAGCTTTGTAAGAAAAGTTGGCTGATAATGCTGACTAGAATATATGGAGCAGGAGCAGTCCGAGTGAGAGCAGTCTGAAGTAGGAGCAGTCTGAGTGAGAGCAGTCTGAAGTAGGAGCAGTCTGAGTGGGAGCAGTCTGAATGAGAGCAGTGTGAGTTGGAGCAGTCTGAAGTGGGAGCAGTCTGAAGTGGGAGCAGTCTGAGTGGGAGCAGTCTGAAGTGGGAGCAGTCTGAAGTGGGAGCAGTCTGAGTGAGAGCAGTCTGAAGTGGGAGCAGTCTGAGTGAGAGCAGTCTGAAGTAGGAGCAGTCTGAGTGAGAGCAGTTTGAATGAGAGCAGTGTGAGTTGGAGCAGTCTGATGTGGGAGCAGTCTGAAGTGGGAGCAGTCAGAGTGAGAGCAGTCTGAAGTGGGAGCAGTCTGAAGTGGGAGCAGTCTGAAGTGGGAGCAGTCTGAAGTGGGAGCAGTCTGAGTGAGAGCAGTCTGAAGTGGGAGCAGTCTGAGTGGGAGCAGTCTGAAGTGGGAGCAGTCTGAGTGAGAGCAGTCTGAAGTGGGAGCAGTCTGAAGTGGGAGCAGTCTGAGTGGGAGCAGTCTGAGTGGGAGCAGTCTGAAGTGGGAGCAGTCTGAAGTGAGAGCAGTCTGAAGAGGGAGCAGTCTGAAGTGGGAGCAGTCTGAAGTGGGAGCAGTCTGAAGTGGGAGCAGTCTGAAGTGGGAGCAGTCTGATTGGGAGCAGTCTGAAGTGGGAGCAGTCTGAGTGAGAGCAGTCTGAAGTGGGAGCAGTCTGAAGTGGGAGCAGTCTGAGTGGGAGCAGTCTGAAGTGGGAGCAGTCTGAGTGAGAGCAGTCTGAAGTGGGAGCAGTCTGAAGTGGGAGCAGTCTGGGTGAGAGCAGTCTGAAGTGGGAGCAGTCTGAAGTGGGAGCAGTCTGAAGTGGGAGCAGTCTGAAGTGGGAGCAGTCTGAAGTGGGAGCAGTCTGGAGCAGACATTTTCAGTCTAAAAACTGTACATTTGTTTGGTTTATTTTCTTGGAAGGTGGAAATATAAACATTTGTATATTTCCCAATATGTCAAGGAATTTAACATGTATGTCAGGGATCATAATCTATACCTTATATAGTATTAGTCTCACATCTAAAATAACAAGTATGCCAGTATTTCATGAAGGGGGTGAGAGGTCAATAGACAAAATAAGATGACATTGAAATCACAATGTGTATTGCCACAAGAAATGACCAAAATTAAATGTCAATTTTTTTTATTTTTTTTGGTCAATGTCGTTCGCTGATCTGCCTTTGAACTCGATGCATTGGCACCTGAGAAATTGTTTACAGTGTTGGCGCATGTTATCATTAGGGTTTATGTGCCCTCTATGGGCCATGCTGGCTCAGTCGAGCCTTCTACAGTGTCATCAGAACGTGATTAGCAATAGTCCTACCTGCAGGAAAAAAAAACACAATTTGAATAGGATACAATTTGAATGTACTACTGCTAGGGACTGTCTAATGAATTCGTAATTTTGCATAACAATCAATCTAAATAACAATAATAATGGATGTTTTTCATCTTCCTCTTCATGATCTTTATAATCAGATATGTGTGTAATTCATTGATAGCTGACCCTTTGTTCCTATAGCAAGTTACATTGGGCCTACCCTAAAGGGTTATTTTTTAATTGTTTATATGTTTACCCTAATTTGTACTTATTGTTAGTATTACCTTTATAGACTAGCCTAGCCCTTTTGAGAATCAATGTGGACAATAGTTTGTTTAATTGTCAAACAACTTTTAACGCATTGTTGTTTTTGGAAAGGTAGGCCGGTCAGCAGGGAAAAATGCAGACCGCGGGTGCTCTCCTCTCTTCAAAGGCGATCTTCCTGGCATAACAGTCACGCACGCGGTTCAGACTGGGGTTGTTTGTGAAAATTGATTTTTTTATATGCAATTTAAGCAGACGCTGACCTAACATAATACAAATAATAATAATATCACACTTTCAGAGGCTCTGGTATAGGCTAAAACATCATTAGACATTTCATTATCCATAACATAAACTATATTTTGTCCTTGTATGTCACAAGAATTAAGGGGGCTAAATTTGTTTCCAAAACTGCACACGTCGCATATCGCCCTGACAAGAAAGAGGTCAATGACATGTCACGCGCAGCCTGGGTCTCCTGGGACAGTAAATGTTGCCAAGCGTGAAGTATCAGGAGAGCTGGAGTAGCACTCCACTTCAAAGTGCGTGCTAAGCATGTGAGGGGGAAATGCATAATATACTCAGTGTACTGGTGAAGTAACCGAGCAAGCACTGAAAATAAGCAGGAATCCAAACAAATGATTGATTGAATTAATTAGTCTAAGTAGCGGCGCAGGGCCCACACTCTAGCCCCGGTGGAGAGACTGAAGAAAGACACTTGTTGCTTCCAGCGTTCGCTCATACATGCCTTGGACGCAGATTTATGCCCAATGCCCAAGAGAAAGTGCATGCGTAATTCTGTAAATCAGAGAGAACCTTGCGCTACATATATTCTCATAGTGTCAATAGTTCGATATGTTTCTTAATGAGAACAGGATAACATTGCGTATTCCTTAGTATAGGTCTCATTTGAAATCAGCTCTGAAAACCAGCTTGATCTGTGTTAGTGATAGCCTATCATCCACTGCGTGAACCTTTTTAGCCAACGCCTATTCTGTCTGTACATTAAGACAATATCTCATCAGTCCTTCCAATAATCCTTCCTGTGTAGGCCTATTGGGTAACAAGATAGATATAAACATTGAATTATTGCCTAGCCCCTCATTATTATGTCCTTAAACAGTAGAGACACCAATCGCCTGGATTTAATTCGTTCTCTCTGTCTGCTCAACATGACATGTCTGAACGAATGTAGCTCATCGACCCACTTCGGGCCTGTCTCGGGGTAGCCAGCGGAAAAGCCACGTCCCGCATCCACCCTGCGCTCCCCAAAAACATATTGCAATAATCAGTCCAATTAGTGGAGGTCGTGGCAAAGAGCTTTTGGGTTAGCGATGGGAGGTTGTGAAAATAGGGGGCGACTATTAGAAGTAACGCGATCCCCGTTCATCAGCATTGTAATAATCACCGCTCAGACCAGCCACGCGGGTCCAGCAAAGCTCTGATCAAACTGATCCGTGGAAACAAGAGGTTTACAAACATTGTCAAGGCGTGACCGGTACCTTGATTCGGCCTGTCACTGTCAGGTTCCTTCGACCTGCAGCAGAGGCTTTGATCAGCACTTGTGACTGCGCAGTGTCCCAGCAGGCACTTTCCGCCTGCAAGGAATAAACGAATAGGCGCACATTTAACCGCAAGGAGCACTACACCTGTATAGGGCATTGCATTGCTATTGACAAGGAGTTGGAACAATATAGGCCTATTCTCTAATTGTAAGCCTGATTTATGTGTACGCCAGGTTGGCTCTTAGCGTTTTCTTTTCATGGCAGTTCCTAATAGCTTAAACTATTTTTTCACATAGACATACATAAAGGCCCATCTCAGAACAGAATTTAAAATTAATTTAATGAAATATTATTTTATTCTAGATCGGTATAGCCCTAACGTTTATGTGGCCTATAGCCAGGTTCGTACATTTTCTCAATATACAAATATCCTATTCATAAGCATTTAACAAAAAGGGTGTGGAAAATAGTGGGGACGACGGTTGTCCCGCTCATCCCGAAAAGTTATCATAAACGATCTGGGAGCTTTATGCCGGTAGTGGCTGGTGTGCTCGTTGCTCCCGCTCATCCCAAAACGTTATCATAAACGACCTGGGAGCTTTATGCCGGTAGTGGCTGGTGTGCTCGTTGCTCCCGCTCATCCCAAAACGTTATCATAAACGATCTGGGAGCTTTATGCCGGTAGTGGCTGGTGTGCTCGTTGCTTTTGTACCATGGACACGTTTCTTCAACATCTCCTATAGATTTGACTTGAAGCACTATTTCGTGTAATTGATTGAAGTTATACTCAATGGGAAATTATAGCCTATTATGCACGGGTTATTTTGTGTATGTTATTAAACATGTATTAAACATAATTGCATCGTGTGGCCTTATATTTAAATTGAATACCACACATATTTGTTTAATTACGCATAGATGTAGCCTACTATTATTATTAATATTATTATTATAAGTAGTAGTGGTAGTAGTATTATTTGCATTAGCATTATTATTACATTTCCCTATGTGATAATACATCTTGTAAGTGGATGAAGACGAACAAACTAATGATATTAGACTGAGCATTAGTTATATACACCTCTGAGTAGAGGTGTATATAACTAATGCTCAGTCTAATATCATTACATTGGGAATGTGTATACCTCTAAGAATTACCATTTCAGCAGCCTTGTCCCCTGATGATTAGCATCAGTCAAGCTAATGCCTAAATACCACTTTGCAAACTTCGCTCCAGGCGAATTTATTAAAGTCTGTTCCTTCCGCGAGTGAAAACATAACATGGAAACGGATAAGGGTTTTCTTTCAGGATTATTCATATTGATGATAAAAGGGAAATTAGTTAGTGTGTGTTTTCATTCGGCGAAATTTCATAAGATATAAAATACTGAGAAGCATGTTCAAATGGATGATGTAATTTATGACTACAGTATGGATGAATTTTAACCTACAAGTGCATATGAGACATCCCACGGTCCTTTCACTAAAGACTTGTTTTCTTGCTATTAAGTGGCTTCGTTTACTGGGTCAAATTTAGAGCGCAGTGGTCTGAATTAAGCTAGAGTAAAACTAAACTACAATTTTAAAGAGAAATAGAGGCATAGGACTATAGCCTAAATATTACCATAAATATTGTTGAGCTTTTTGAGCCAGTATAGCCTAATCATTTTGTCTTTCAAATTTGCAATGTGTGCTTTGCCTAATTCAAAGTACTGGCCGAATGGCAATTTCATTTCATTTCATTTCATTTAAGTCATTTAGCAGACGCTCTTATCCAGAGCGACTTACAAATTGGGCAATATATCTTTAAATCTTAAAATAATATAACCGATGAAAATGGCCCTATATTCATGGTTGACAATAATGGCAATATTTCTATATTCAAATGTACTAACCTTGAGTGTTGACTAGAAGAGGAGCCTACACTTTGGCTTCAGATTTGTGGAGACTCTTGGGTTGGCTACACCCTCGCCTGAAAGAGGCACATTTTCATTGAAGGCAAAACAACACAGAGCAGAACACGTGTTCATGTCTTGCTATTTTTACAACCCTTTCGTTTTTTTACTACAAGCGTTAGTGATTCTATAATTTCACACAAAATATAATTTTGCTGAGCTTTCTTGTGGTCTGAGGTGCTCTTAAATTAGCAGCAAAATTACAAAGCTCTTCGGATGAAAGCTGAAACAGATTTTTTGCGCTCTATTTTACAGAAAGCACATCATTCAGACGCTGTTAATATCTGTGGATGGAAAGAGACCTGGCCTAGTGTGATATGATACTGGTGAGCGTAAATTGACTTAATGAAGAGGTCCCCCTGTGATGCAATAGAAATCTATCAGCTGGTCAATTCTCCACTCCACCAGGCAATAGATAATAACATATTCACAACAGGTAGCCTAGGCACTCTCACTCAGAACAATTATTTTTATCGGGAGATAGAAGATCTATATTTATGAACTATTAACATATATTTCTTAAATACAATCTCCAAACAACAGGTTAATTTGTCTTACCGGCATCAAGCTCAACCTTTCGTTCCCATCAGAAAGCCTTAGAGAACGCGAGCTGTCCCCTCCCCTCTCTCCCAGACCAGTCTTTGCAGAAAACACCTCTCTCAACCGTTTGTTTTATTATTCAGACACCTTGTGCTTTGCCCTAATGCTACAGTATTCCACAGTGTACAGTTCCTGGTGGTGTGCCCACAGGATGCCTGCCTGCCTTGGTATTTTGTCATATCCTCATGTGTATTAAATAATGCATAGTTAATTACACCAGATGTTGTCAATGGGCACATGATCTAACAGGGGTTAAACCACGATTGGAAGGCGAGGGAACTGTCTTCAAATCCTGGAACTTTTCTATGACCGTTTTTTCCCTGGAACACGTCAACAGTGGCCCCAGTTTGCCCACGTTTTTTAACTTGGGGAAATACTATATCTATAGACTTTTGTCACCGTGTCGAAACAGGTCAAATTATACCACATATTTCAGGTAACAATTTGTGTTGTTCCCCCAGTAATGTTTATTTACGCCGAGCCTATAGTTTAAGTATGATATCTATACCATGATGTGCCAGATGCGTGGTGTAGGCCTACATAAAATTCCGTATTACAATGTAAACATTAGATGGCACATCATTAAAGAGCAGGAATAGTGGAGACTGTGTATACATTTGCTACGCGCTTTGGCGCCATCCTCCCCAGAAAAAAGGGATCACTGCTCCACAGCTTCGCACTCTTTGGCTGCCTCGAATGTCTGTCAAAAATTGGGAGAGAAAAAATATTTACAGGAAAAATCTGAGCAATATTTCTATTGGTAGGCGAGCTTGGATAGAAGGGGACTATCAGTCAGTGGGACCACGGAGCCATCTCAAAGCATATCTGGTTACTTTGGATGACAGCGTAACCATGACAAAATCATTTGACTAAAACTATTGTATTTTCCTCGCCATCCACGGGTCAGATAACCAACCAATCACAGTTCACATAATCGCTTTTCTTTCCATCTTAGAATAATATTATTAAAACTAGTGAGCGAGCCTGGTCTTCAGGAATAGGTTATGTTGAAACGAAATAGAAAAGGTGGACAACGACTGTGGAAGGAGTAAACACGTTCTCTCAGTATACTTGATGGGAATGCTATGCATTTTGTATTGCCATTCATGAACGGGACTTTAGTTTTTACATGTCGATTGGATTTTATATTTTGATACAGCCTACTTTTGGAGAACTTCATGGTTGTTCGTGGACTTACAGTGTAGGCTACTTGCATTAATGTCTTAGTCATAACAGAGGACGTGGAAGTAGAGCAAAATATACGCGTTTATTAACTAGCAACCATGTCTATGCTTCCAACTTTTGGCTTTACGCAAGAGCAAGTTGCGTGCGTCTGCGAGGTCCTCCAACAGGGTGGAAACATCGAACGGCTCGGGCGATTTTTGTGGTCTTTACCCGCGTGTGAGCACCTCCACAAAAATGAAAGTGTTCTCAAAGCTAAAGCTGTGGTCGCCTTTCACAGAGGCAATTTCAGAGAGCTTTATAAAATCCTCGAGAGCCACCAATTTTCCCCTCACAATCACCCGAAGCTGCAACAGCTTTGGCTCAAAGCACACTACGTCGAGGCGGAGAAGCTTCGAGGCCGCCCTCTCGGGGCTGTGGGAAAGTACCGCGTCCGCAGAAAGTTCCCCCTGCCTCGGTCTATCTGGGACGGCGAGGAGACAAGTTACTGTTTCAAAGAGAAGAGCAGGAACGTACTCAGAGAATGGTACACGCATAACCCCTACCCTTCCCCGCGGGAGAAGAGGGAGCTCGCCGAGGGCACAGGGTTGACAACCACACAAGTCAGTAACTGGTTCAAAAACAGACGGCAAAGAGACCGCGCGGCAGAAGCTAAGGAAAGGTACGAGTAAGTAGCTGTTTACTCTTTGTCTTATTGGTACATTTGTTTCAATGTTTATGTGTGCGTAAAAGTCTGGAAGCTGACTTTACCCTGGATTATCTGTTAGTAGAAACCGACTCATACATACTATCTTCTCTATTCATATCAGGTTATTCTAAATGATATAATATTTTATTATAAGCGATCATTAATAATATGTATAACTTTGATAAACACAAGCAAACTAATAGCATGCTATTATTGGACCATTTAACCTATCCATATGACTAATTGACGCATGCTTAGAAATATGAACACTGGATGAATTTTAAAGAAACCCTAAGGAATCATCCTTAAAGATATAAACCTGAGTACTTGAACATTTAGGCCTGGTTTAACTATTTCGCACAACAACAAAAAATGTTCCTTGAATGTCAATATGTTGATATTCTGCTAGTAGGTGGTAGTTATTTTGCTATTGCTTACTGAGCTGTTTGTACATTTCAAAGTTTCGAAATTATAGGCCTACTGTAAAGAGGACCTTTAATGCCTTTAGTCAGGTGTTCACTCAGAGGGTGTCTTCTTTCACCCGCTGGTGACTAATTCAAGCTGAAACCACTGCGTAAATCATGCCTTTCCACTTTAAAACCATGAGTCATTGCGCTGTGACTGTGAATGTATGCCTAATACACTTTTAGCAATAATTAGGTCTGTCATTAACGCCTGCCAGCCTGTGTATACACAGTTGAGGTTTGACCGTATGCCTTCATACCCATATAAGCCCAAACTAACCGTATAGACCAGTTTAGATATCATTCAAATGGCTCAACATTTTTTTCCTAACGTTGACTTGATGGAATACGGTAATGACAAATGTGTCTATTTATTCGACCTCATTATAGGGTACGTGTTGTTTGATCAAATATGTTTAGAAACGGCTAAATGCAATTCAGAGTCTAATTAGATAATTCAATAATAACAGTTTAGCTATAAATATAAAATGAATTACCTAGTGTGTGTATGTATGTATGTGTGTGTGTGTGTGTGTGTGTGTGTGTGTGTGTGTGTGTGTGTGTGTGTGTGTGTGTGTGTGTGTGTGTGTGTGTGTGTGTGTGTGTGTGTGTGTGTGTCTCCATTGCATTCAAAATAAGTGCCATGCGGACTTAACGCGCTTGTGACAAGTGCATATAGTTGCCCATATGTGTCTATTAAATATTACATAGTCCAGTTTTTAATACAAACAAGATCCGTATAATGAGACTAGATGATGCAATAAAATCGAACACTGATCCTAGTTTCAAATAGGCTTTGACTCATGAGTTTCACACATTGTTATTTTAATAGCTACATAGCCTGCTACAACTTCTTATAAAAATACAGCATAGGCCAATGACAGCGACGACATAACCTGCACTTTTCATTTACCAGTTCATTTTAGTCTACAGGCCTGAAACGTGTCAATCAAAAACTGTACTAATACTACATTTTTAATCTAACAGCTCAGGATAATTATGATGAGCCTATAGGCCTATGTGTCGTTTGCAAGCGAATGCATGTTTGTAATGGCTACATGACAATGTGGAATGATGTAGGCTACGTTATACTTTACTATATTAGTATCTTTCCTTTCTACAGGGAAAACAACGAAAACTCCAACACCAACAGCCACAACCCATTGACTTCTTCCATGAATGGAAATAAAACACTTTTGGGGAGCTCAGACGACGACAAAACGCCTTCAGGGACTCCGGATCACATTTCCTCGAGCCCGGCAATGCTCCTCGCTTCAAACTCCGGGCTGCAGATGCACGGCCTCGCGCCTCCACCTGGGCCTAGCGCCATCCTCGTGTCCAGCCTTGACTCCGTGCACCATCATCACTCTTTGCACGACACTATACTGAACCCTATGTCGTCTAACCTGGTCGAACTCGGCTCTTAAACATGGGACCCTGTTGGGAAAGACCTTTCTGAGTGCACATGGATGTTTGAGAAAAGCTTCAGGCACTTGAGGCAAAAGGAAAGAACAGAGTCGGAAAAATGTGACACACGCGGTGAGAGGTGAGATGGTAGGTGTTTAGCTGAACAGGCTGGACTGAAAGGTATTTTACCGGAATGTAATAACATGTCATACTGTTGAAAACAATAACAATAAAATGTCTTAATTCTTGTTTCTATTATCGTTATTATTTTAAGGGATACATATCAACAGATGCATAAACTCCAAGTCAGGTATACCCCATGTCCTTTCGTTTACACATAGGTTTTCCAAGAGAGCCCCATTCAGTTTGTTTTTATTTTGGGTTATCATCGCTAAGTGTTTTACTATCATGAGAGCCGTATGTTAACGATTACAGACTATTATCTTTTATTATTTGTATTTTGAAATCATTTGGAGAGAGACTGCGTGTAAACTCTGCGATTAAGAAAAAAACATAAACAAATAGATCCCACTATAGTTTTATATACCCTTTACAATTAAAACGAATAAACAGGAGAACTTATTTAAATTGAAATATTTCAGCTTTTTCTTTGAAACATAGCAATTAATTTTTGTCTAGTGTGTTTTTGCATATCACAGTTGTCCATTAAGAAATATATCGTATGATGGAAAACATCACCGTAGACGTGAAATGCTTTAGAACTCACATTTAAAACTATTGTTGACCTTAATGTCAACAGGTGCGTCAAGAATAGGAGGAGCCCTTGATTTACATTGATTAATTATTTCGGAAAGGCAACAGAATGTCTAGCGTGAAAAGAGACGTGTTATGCATCTGAGTATGATTAGTATATCAAGCAGGCTATACCTATACCATATAAACCGGATGCAAATGCATCGCAATATGAGACCTGGTTGTTTTCTATTTTTCTTGCAATAAGCCAAGACCTAGGTCTATAGCATTTCTCGAAATGTAATATGACCAGAAACATTGTCAAAGTAGCTTAGAAAGTATTTAAAAACGTAAAAGCATTTTTTACGTTATACGTTTTGCTTGCGTTGTTGGGTTTGTGTTTTAAGATCTATGGGTACACAGGCAACCCAATTCTGATATGTTTCACACTAATTGGTCTTTTAACCAATCACATATTTTATTTAACTAGGCAAGGCAGTTAAGAAAAAATCCTATTCACAATTACGGCCTATCCAGGGCGAAGCTGGGCCAATTCTGCACCGCCCTATGGGATTCCCAATCACGGCCGGATATGATGCAGCATGGATCTGATTTTTTAAAATACCTATTAGTCAGAGAAAAACAAACATAATTGGGCTGCCTGTCTAAACGCAGCCTTATAGGTTCAGAACCCCGGTGCCCATGCGTGTTACACTTTTACACATGACTATTATCAAAAAAAAGCTGACCGAAATGACGTAGACCATAACGGAGCTTGATGTTCAAGTGATGACACTTAATCTTTCCTCCGGCAAATGAGAACAAAAGTGTGGTGTTCACAGAGACAAACACAAAACTAGAAACGTGTTGAAAGATGGCACTTTGTTTGAATAACTTTAAGCCACCACCTCCCATAAACCAATCTCTCCTACTTTCAAAGTCTTGTTGAATATGTCTAAAAACAACATTGACATATTCCATTTTTCAGGAATTGTCGGTCTTCATTTTTTTGTCCTTACATAGTTTCATCTCTGTTCAAATTAGATCCCTTCTATGCGCCCTATGGATACCTTGCGGGATAATACATTTGAAATGCATCGAACCAATTCCGTGTTTCGAATCAGATATTCTCAATGAAAAAAAAACTGTTTTAACACTGTCGGACGGCAGTGGTTGGAGCGTTGGGCCAGTAACCGATTTTTTAAAAACCTTTATTTAACTAAGCAAGTCAGTTAAGAACAAATTTGTATTTTCAATAAGGGCCTGTTTAGGGGAAGAACGACAGATGTGTACCTTGTCAGCTCGGTGATTTGAAAATGCAACCTTTCGGTTACTAGATCAATGCTCTAACCACTAGGCTACCCTGCCGCACCAGAGCTGAAAAGGGTCAGAACAATAGATTTTTACCTTGTCAGCTCGGGGATTTTGAACTTGCAACCTTTCGGTTACTGGTCCAATGCTCTAACCACTAGGCTACCCATAGTCATTTGTCGTTCTGTGTCGTTCTGCCCCTGAACAAGGCAGTTAACCTTGTTCCTTGACCGTCATTGTAAATAAGATTTTTTTTCTTAACTGACTTGCCTAGTTAAATAAAGGTATGAATACATGTGCATTCAGATATAAGCAAGATGCTATTCAAAGTGTGCATTTATATAGGCATTCGTAAAAATGTGTGTATAACCAAGGGTTTTTCTTGAGTGGTAAGCATCACACCTTGTTGGCTCATGGACCAAAACGTTATTGTATTCAGTCCTCTCTCTTTATAATTAGCAAACATTTTAATGGATACTCAAAACAACCATGCCCAATAATAGCCGTCTGTGTTTGGGTAGGAGTAACACCAAATACTTTGTTTCTCACAAACCAAATATTTTAATTCCGGGGAAGTGCACGGTTTTGCTCTTGACTTTCTCTCGCTTTCTCCAACAGCTCAAATCCGAATGTTAACTAGCTTGGTATGAGTGCAGCATGTGTGCCTAAAGAGGGGCGGAAAGGCTGTTCATTTTTTGGGCATAAGATGTTACAAAACTCTGTCGGCATTAGCTGGGCGAAACAGAACATGTGGTTATAAATGCAATGCAATGTGTTGATTTAATGCTGGAAAGACAGTTTATGGGAACATTACTCCAAACTGCAATGGAAACAAACTAAACAATAGTGGATTTTTGCGCTGCATTCCACAGTTTCTCTCCCTTTCGCTCTCTCTCTTTCACACTTCACTATCGACTTTTACAAAGGAACTAAAGACCTTGCAGGTGTAATTTCTGTGGTTATATCCTATTTTCTCTTTGGTTATATGAGTGGCATTATACTGACTGTAACAATTACTTCTGACTTTAGGCTTCGGTGCAGATAACATCCTTGCAGTACTTGTAATTGTACAAGTATAGTCATGCTGTTTAATTCTTAGAACAATATACCAATGGACTTGTGCAATGTTTTCGACATGTAAACAAGTGTCCAGCTTACCTCAAATACATAAACTAATTAGTCCTAAATCAATGAGAAAACCAATAACGATAAGTCCTCTAAGCAGTCATACTGACTATTCAGTTCAAGGCTGAATTTTAACTTGAGATGTGCGTGAAAAACTTCCGGGCATATCTTTCACCGAGCCCAATGCAAGCTTTACGCAATGTAATATTTTTGCACGGTTTTTCTCAATGAGACTACGCAAATGGAGACCTCTCTCATCCAAGCACTGGAGTAGCCTGTTGTTAGACAATCCACCAGGTAACATATTGTGTGGGCCCTTACACTTTATCTAAGGATTTCGCCTGACCTTTTAAACTAGAAATCATTGGAATATGTGATTATTCTCTACTAATAAGTCTTCAGTTCATACCCATGCGTCAAATTACGCATATGTAGGACTGATTTACATTTGCATTGTTCTATAAATAATTGTCAAATATTACTATATATAGTATATGTCAGATAGGTATTTAAATGCAAGATAGTATTAAATTGAAATGTAATTCTAGACAATATAATTCGTCTCATAATGTTATTTATTCATTGTGTTGCTTGACAAGATTTTGGGCTGTAATTTTTGTCATGGGTTTACATTTTTTGTTATTTAATCTGATAATGGTTTCCTGTTAAATTTAGATTTGAGAAAATTATGAAGAACAAACTAAGGACCAAATTGTATATTCAATGCTGTTGTTTTCTAAAATATATTTTTAATTATACAATTCCACGAATGTAGGCTATTGTTTTATGATTGGGCTAGTCTCCTAACCAAGCAACATGTTAAATTAAAACCTTTGCGGACATGTTGACATAATACCCATAATTACAAGTTAAAAAAGGATATGGGTTAGACACATTTATTTCTAGGCCTGTATAAGGCTCTGGTAATTGGTTCATAGATGGTTCGTTTCGGCAGTAGACTAAACGTTATTGTGGATGAAAGGTAATACTATTTGTGATCAATATGACCGTACCCTTGACAGTAATCAATAACCGTATAAATGATCAGCTGCTGGACCTGATCTAATCGATGGTAGACTGTCAATAAAGCCACATTCCATAATATGCATATATTAACGGATCAAAAGCAATATATTACATGTAAACTAATTTAGAACATTTTTACCATCGTCACTGAAACCTTGACGGAAGTTATTTAAAGGTGCTGCCGTTCATTTTATTCTGTGATACAGATGACTTTGAGGATGTTACATGACCTATAGCTAAGCCTACCTACACCTCTAAAACGTATACAGTGTTTTGATACTAAACTCACTCATGTTTATGCATGCTGACAGCCTACTCAGCAGTCATCGGAGTCAGCTGAATAGCACAAGGCACACCGATGTAATTACAACCGTTTGGTTTTGTTTCACTCGTTGTTCCTATATTTTTGGTCTATAAAGTCGCATAGATAGGACTTCTGTTGACAAGGAAGTAGTACAACATTATATTCAATACAACTGAAGAAGATTCTAATGCCCCAAAACTTCCAGGACACATACAATTGTCCTTTCACACGGACTAAAATACGCCCAAATAAAAATAATAATTAGAAATATTAGTAGAATTATTTGCCCATTATTGTTACTGCCCTCAATAAATAATTAGGCAATAAGGCCTAAGGTTGTGGTATATGACCAATATTACACTACTGAGGGCTGTTCTTATGCACAATGTGAAGCAGAGTGCCGTGGTATATTGGCCATATACTACAAACCCCCGAGGTGCCTCATTGCTATTATAAACTAGTTACTAACATAATTATAACAGTAAACAAGTAGTTTGCATCATACCCCTGGTATATTGTCCGATATACCACGGCTTTCAGCCGAAAGCTAATCAGCATCCAAGACCCAAACTCTCCGGTTTATAATATTAATTATACATTATAGTTGTAATTGTCATAGCCTACTAATCATCCATATCCGTTAACAACTTTCCATTAGAGTAGTGTGATGGAGTGGTTTGTGCACAGTTGAGAACCGTTCCATGGAGTGAGGTTCAATGGGATGTGTAGCATATTGATGGACACATTGATTACAACGCTTCTTGGCCCAGAACGTATATCAGGTGCATCCCCGAAAACGAGATAAAACGGTGGGGAAACGGACGGTGTTGTGTTACGGTCAACGAAGAGCGCCGAATAGGCAGGGGAGTAGGCTATAACCAGAGGCTTAGAAGTAATGCACTACACTCCCACTATACCGCACGGATACAGTCACAGTACTTCGCTGCTGCCTGTCACAGGCCTACTCCTCCTTAGATTTATCGAGACACAAACGGAACCCTGTCACAAGTGGAGTGGAAGTCGAGCTGACTGTATACTGACTGTATATTTTGTGACCTGTATACATATCCTGTGGTGTTTGGTTGTATAAAAAACTACTCCATCTCATATAAATTGTACATTTAGCAATTCAGATAATAATATATAATATATGCCATTTAGCTGACGCTTTTATCCAAAGCGACTTACAGTCATGTGTGCATACATTCTATGTATGGGTGGTCCCGGGAATCGAACCCACTACCCTGGCGTTACAAGCGCCATGCTCTACCAACTGAGCCACAGAAGGACCAGATAGCCGGCCATATTGATTCCATGAAGTTCAGCAGCGATATTTTTTCCAGAGGCGTCACATGACACCATACCATTATTAAATCAGTCCACCCAAGGATTACCTAGACCATTCTTTATGCATTTACAGTGCATTCATTCCGAACACAATGTGAAGATGAAATAAGTAGCCTAGAACACAATACTGATTTAACTGGTGTTTTGATGTCATTTATCAACTGACAACATAAAAATGTTTTACATTTTAACTCAGCAGCTAGGAGGTGTTACAGACTTAGATTTTTACATTTATGTTTTGAGGTTGGACTTTAGCACCTATAGCACTTTGTAGGGTGCACAGATATGTGTCACCTCATTAGTCAGGATGTGTTACACCTGTGCTAGTTGCCACCTTGTTAGTGGGAAGGTGTTTCACCTGTACTGGCCCAGCTGCTATTTAACAGTGGTTGGCCATGTGCTCCAGTTGTCTTGAGAGATGTGGAAGGGCAACACATTTAGTTGGCTTGCCCTATTTGATTTCTAGAAAAACATTCCTTTGAGCTTTGCAGTTTTTGATAATAATGGGGCTGGACAACAGATGGAGGGGTAATAATGGGGCTGGACAGAGGATGGAGGGGTAATAATGGGGTAATAATGGAGCTGGACAGAGGAAGGAGGGGTAATAATGGGACTGGACAGAGGATGGAGGGGTAATAATGGGGTAATAATTGAGCTGGACAGAGGATGGAGGGGTAATAATGGGGCTGGACAGAGGATGGAGGGGTAATAATGGGGTAATAATGGAGCTGGACAGAGGAAGGAGGGGTAATAATGGGGCTGGACAGAGGATGGAGGGGTAATAATGGGGTAATAATGGAGCTGGACAGAGGATGGAGGGGTAATAATGGGGCTGGACAGATGATGGAGGGGTAATAATGGGGTAATAATGGAGCTGGACAGAGGAAGGAGAGGTAATAATGGAGCTGGACAGATGATGGAGGGGTAATAATGGGGTAATAATGGAGCTGGACAGAGGAAGGAGGGGTAATAATGGTAGGTTCTTTTGATATCACAACTCACATTTTAAATCAAATAGAAAATATCACTGTAGTCTATGATAGACAGCATAGTCCAGAATGTTCAACATATCATATGATTCCTATTTCTACATGGCATAGACCAAATAGTTATTATGCTTCAGAAAACTGGGTGTTTTGGATCCTGGATGCTGATTAGAGGAGAAGTGGTCCAAGCTGTGCTGTATTGGCCATGACAGACACACCTATGCCTACTAAGAGTGGGTGGTGGGGGGCAGAATTTCAATCTCTGTACTATCATATATAGAGTGGAAGGTGCCCAGAGGAGATGAGACTACTTTTTCTGAGCCAGTCAAAATCATGTGACTTCTCCATTGATGTTGTTTTTACGTTGTCGGAGACTCTTCTTAGTGGATGTACAATCATCACGAATTGAATTATGGGGAGTTTCAGGCCCCGGAGTGAACATAATTGTACACACGCAAAGCCGACAAAAAAAACGAGGGCTGAGTGGCTTTACGTTGCAAACTTTCTTTGCTTGGCTAATCATTTGGACCGCCCTCCAAGATGGTGACGAGGATTCCCCCAAGGGCATAAGGCGAGGGTAAGTGGATGTGGGTGTGTCTTTTAAGTGTTTGGACCGTAACCTATATATGGCACCAATTGTAATCTTCTACGTCACTTTCAAAGAGAGACTTTCATTTTGAAGTTGAACCGCAAACGGCCACGCGTGTGGCTAATCCTTATTGTGACGATCTTCACAACTATCTTCCGGTCAAGCCTTACTAGCTTTCGCCAAAGAATTAAGTAGCTGCCTAGCTAGTTATTTACACGAACTGAAGTTCGATTTCAATAGGAGAACAACAAGTGGCTACCAAGCTAATACTTACTCACATGGATTCCTAAATCATTGTTAAGAATATTCAAAATGTCTGCAGTTTCTGAAGGTCATTGTTTCAGGCTGGTTGCATTGGTGCTAACTAGGTATCAATCTAAAGCTAGCTACCCCAGAATTTGCTAATAACATCTGTATCAAATATATTTGCAAAAAGTTTTGATCCTGCTCATTTGATCTGATTTCAAATGCTCACACAGACCGGTGTTCTACAGTTCTACTGATCGTAGTGGTGGCGCTTGGCTTGCATGTGCAAATTCATCACACACAACATTCTATAATAGAATTGTGTTATTTGACCGTCAAATTAAAGCTTATTTGAGGCGTCAAATGGTGTTATTTGACGTGCATCGTTGTTGACACAAGGACCCAAATGCCATTCCATATCCAAGGCAGTGTGTATCATGAATACGGTCAAAGGGAAATGGCAGTGGTGTAGTACTATTTTATAGTATTATTTGAATAATTTGTACTAAAGTCAGTTTTTTTATTCTGTAATTTACTATTTATATTTTTGAAAACTTTTACTTCACTACATTCTTAATGAAAATAGTGTACTTTCTACTCCATTTTGTAAAGCGTCTGTGTGTAGCTGGTGAGATGAGTCAGGCGCAGATATGAGTAATGAAAGCAATTTTACTCAAATATATCACAATACACGTTGTATAAATACAAGGCCACAAATACGGACCGCAATACAATAACAATTACTCACAAACAAACACGGAGGAACAGAGGGTTAAATAATGAACAAGTAATTGTGGGATTGAAACCAGGCGTGTAAGGCAAAAGCAAAACAAATGGAAAATTCAAAGTGGATCAGCGATGGCTCGAAGGCCGGTGACGTCGACCGCCGAACGCCGCCCGATCAAGGAGAGGGACCGACTTCGGCGGAAGTCGTGACACATACTTCATCCCTGACACAAAAAAGTACTTAATACATTTTGAATGCTTAGCAGGACAGGAAAATGGACCAATTCTTATATCAAGAGAACAACCCTGGTCATTTCTACTGGCTCTGATCTGACTGACTCACGAAACACAAATGCTTCATTTGTGAATTATGTCTAAGTGTTGGACTGTGCCCCTGGCTATCCATCAATTTAAAAAACAATAAAATGGTGCCATTTGGTTTGCTTAATATATGGAATTTGAAAATATTTATACTTTTGATACTTAAGTATATATTAGCAATTACATTTACTTTTGATACTTAAGTATATTTTAAGTACCATTTTTTTAGGCTTTTACTCAGGCAGTATTTTGGAAGGTGACTTTCACTTTTAATTGAGTCATCTTTACGTTTACTTAAGTATGACAATTATACAATGGGTGGGTCTAATCCTGAATGCTGATTGGTTTAAACCATGTCCCACAAGTTAGGCTACCACCGGCTAAGGCTATGACATTGAAATGCTTATTCACTATTCCATCTGACTGTGCAGTCCACTTTCTCATCAGCCCAGCCAGTTAATTTATTAACTTGATCTCCAAACTCCCGTTTTTACAAGGTGGTTAGCATAGCTAGCATACAGAAATTGTTGATGGTAGTCAAAGTAATTTATTACTATAATGCAGTTAAAACTCAGATTTTTACCTTAACATAGTGTTAAATACACATTAACAATAGTCTAAATGTACTGTAGAAAATGCTGCTGGGGGCAATGAGGACTGAGTGAGTTACTCAATGAGTTACTGCCTTTTTCTAAAATTGATCAAATGAATTGTTGTCTTCATCAATCCACTCACAAATACCCCATAAAGAGAAAGAGAAAACATTTTTTTTGATTTTGCGTTATTTACATAAGTATTCAGACCCTTTGCTATGAGAAATTGAGCTCAGGTGCATTCTGTTTCCATTGATCATTCTTGAGAACGAATTGCAAAAATCGCTGAAGTTGGATACTTTTATCTCCCTCACCAACTTCAAACATCTGCTATCTGAGCAGCTAACCGATCGCTGCAGCTGTACATAGTCTATTGGTAAATAGCCCACCCATTTTCACCTACCTCATCCCCATACTGTTGTTATTTATTTACTTTTCTGCTCTTTTGCACACCAATATCTCTACCTGTACATGACCATCTGATCATTTATCACTCCAGTGTTAATCATCAAAATTGTAATTATTCGCCTACCTCCTCATGCCTTTTGCACACAATGTATATAGACTCCCCTTTTTTTCTACTGTGTTATTGACTTGTTAATTGTTTACTCCATGTGTAACTCTGTGTTGTCTGTTCACACTGCTATGCTTTATCTTGGCCAGGTCACAGTTGCAAATGAGAACTTGTTCTCAACTAGCCTACCTGGTTAAATAAAGGTGAAAAAAAAAATATATGTTTCTACAACTTGATTGTCCACATGTGTCCACATGTGGTAATTTGATTGATTGGACATGATTTGGAAAGGCACACAAATGTCTATATAAGGTCACACAGTTGACAGTGCATGTCAGAGCATAAACCAAGCCATGAGGTCGAAGGAATTGTCCATAGAGCTCCGAGACAGGATTGTGTCGAGGCACAGATCTTGGGAAGGGTCCCAAAAAATGTCTGCAGCTTTGAAGGTCCCCAAGAACACAGTGGTCTTCATCATTCTTAAATGGAAGAAGTTTGGAACCACCAAGACTCTTCCTAGAGCTGACCGACCTGCCAAATTAAGCAATCGGAGGAGATGGTCAGGGAACATCTTGGTCAGGGACATGATCAAGAACCAGATGGGTCACTCTGACAGACCTCCAGAGATCCTCTGTAGAGATGGGAGAACCTTTCAGAAGGGCAACCATCTCTGCAGAACTCCAACAATCAGGCCTTTATGGTAGAGTGGTGAGATGGAAGCCATTCCTCAGTAAAAAGCACATGACAGCCTGCTTGGAGTTTGCCAAAAGGCACCTAAAGGGCTTAGACCATGATAAACAAGATTCTCTGGATTGATGAAACCAAGATTCAAGTATTTGGCCTGAATGTTAAGCATCACGTCTGGAGGAAACCTGGGACCATCCCTACGGTGAAGCATTGTGGTGGCAGTCAGGATCGAGGGAAAGATGAATGGAGAAATGTACAGAGAGATTCTTGAATGAAACCTGCTGCAGAGCACTCAGGACCTCAGACTGGGGAGAAGGTTCACCTTCCAACAGGACAACGACACTAAGCACACAGCCAAGACAATGCAGGAGTGGCTTCGGGAAACGTCTCTGAATGTCCTTGAGTGGCCCAGACAGACTTGAACCCGATCAAACATCTCTGGAGAGACCTGAAAATAGTTGTTCAGCAACGCTCCCCATCCAACCTGACAGAGCTGGAGAGGATCTGCAGAGATGAATGGGAGAAACTCTCTAAAAATAGGTGTGCCAAGCTTGTGGCGTCATACCTAAGAAGACTCAACGTTGTAATCGCTGCCAAGGGTGCTTCAACAAAGTACTGAGTAAAGGGTCTGAATACTTATGTAAATGTGATATTTCATTTTATTTTATTTTTTAAAAAAATTAGCAAACATTTCTAAAAACCTGTTTTTTCTTTGACATTATGGGCTATTGTGTGTAGATTGATAAAGAAACAAACTTTAATCCAATTTAGAATAAGGCTATAATGTAACAAATTGTGGAAAAAGTGAAGGTGTCTGAATACTTGCTGAATGCACTGCATTTACAATATAGACAATGGGATTCTAAATCAATGTCATATATAGAACCTATTTTCCACCTCACAATGACATCGCAACATCCCTACAGACTTGAAACTACTAGACCAGTAGGTGGTAACTTGACTCTTGTGTTGGTGTTCAGTTGGCTTTTGTTTGTTTCCTGCCAAACAGGTATTACTAGGTAGACTAAGAAATTAAACCGATGCCCAGAACAACTGTGTATTCCTCATCAACTGCCCTGTCACTCAAAAACAACGTTGGTTGGCAGCATCAAGACAAATCCAGTTTTGGAAAGAAAATATATTTCCATGTATACTGAACAAAAATATAACCGCAACATGCAACAATTTCAAAGATTTCACTGAGACAGTTCACAGAAGGAAATCAGTCAATTTAAATAAATTCATTAGGCCCTAATCAAAATTACTCTTTCCCCACAAAATGGCTTTATTAAAGACAGAAATACTCTTCAGCCCCCCCGTCCCCCCGTTTACCCTCGTCAGACAATCAAGCAGGTGAAGAAGCCGGATGTGGAGTTCCTGGGCTGGCTGGTTACACGTGGTCTGCAGATGTGAGGCCGGTTGGACATACTGCCAAATTCTCTAAAACAAAGTTGGAGGAGGCTGATGGTTTTGAAATCAACTCAAATCAATTATCTGGCAACAGCTCTGTTGTTTATTCCTGCAGTCAGCATACCAATTGCACACTCCGTCAAAACTTGAGACATCTGTGGCATTGTTTTGTGTGACAAAACTGCACATTTTAGAGTGGTCTTTTATTGTCCACAGTACAAGCTGCACCTATATAATGATCATGCTGTTTAATTAGATTCTTGATATGCCACAACGGTCAGGTGGATGGATTACCTTGGCAAAGGAGAAATGCTCACAAACAGGGATGTAAACATATGTGTACACAAATGTTGTGATCTTTTATTTCAGCTCATTTTTGTTGTGTGTATTATGTTGATATATAGCTTTAGGTACTTTAAAAGGCACGTTTTCAACTATTTAAAGAGATCATTACTATCTTTAATACCTGAAAGAGTGATCTGTGCGTTTGTGCAGAAAGGTTTTTAATGCTAACTACATGAGTGTAAACTATCACCAACATAACTTTACTGATTTGATGTACTCTATCATTGACGTTTCAATCAGGGTCTGTAGATATGATGATGAAATGTCTGAGTTTGCTACATAAACAAGGTAATTATTAGGAAGCCTGGTGAGATACAGTTCACAGTCAACATTGGTAAACTATATGGTGTAGGATACAGCGAGTCCAACAGTATTGCTGAGGAGGAAACCGTGGTAGCCTAAACAAGGTGACTGTGTAATTGAACCAGGGTCAATGACAGCATTGTTTGATTGAAACCTAAGAAGAAGATGTGGAGGAGGAGGATGCATGTGTGTCTTCCTGCTGCAACGGTAACCAGAACAATTACTCCTCACACACTTTAGACAAGTGCATACTCCTAAAAGAGAGAGCGCGAGAGAGAGAGAGAGCGCGCGCGAGAGAGAGAGATTGCACCCTCTAGGGGAGGGGAACTTAACCAGCACCCATATTCCAACGCATCACTTTACATTGAAATACAGTAAGGTATGAGGTTGTAAGTAACAAGTACATTTCCCAGGACTTAGACGTATCTGATATTGTCAGAAATCTTAAATTCTTGTTAATCTAACTCCACTGTCCAATTTACATGAGCTATTACAGTGAAATAATACCATGCTATTGTTTGAGGAGAGTGCACAATTTTGAACATGAAAAGTTATTAATAAACAAATTAGGCACGTGGGCAATTTTGATATAAAAACAGAAACAGAAATGCAATAGTTCATTGGCTCCGTTTAGAACTTTGCACATACACTGTTGCCATCTAGTGGCCAAAATCTAAATTGCGCCTGGTCTGGAAAAATACATTATGGCCTTTCTCCTGCATTTCAAAGATCATGGTACAAAAAAATACATGTTTCTTTCTTTGTATTATCTTTTACCAGATCTAATGTGTTATATTCTCCGAACATTCACATCCACATACTTCAAAGTGTTTCCTTTAAAATGGTATCAAGAATATGCATATCCATGCTTCAGGCCCTGAAGCTACAGGCAGTTAGATTTAGGTACTGTATGTATGTACTCTACTGATTCCTCAAGCTGTGACCTCTTGGTGCACCATTTCTGGGATAATTGTCATCAACTTCCGCTGAATTGCAGAGCACCAAATTCAAAATAAATTACTAAAAATATTTAATTTTCATGAAATCACAAGTGCAATATAACAAAACACAGCTTAGCTTGTTGTTAATCCACCTGGCGTGTCAGATTTCAATAAAAGCTTGGTAGATTGGTCACGAAAGTCAGAAAAGCAAAATATTAAATTGCTTACCTTTGATGATCTTCGGATGTTTGCACTAACGATACTCCCAGTTACACAATAAATGTTCCTTTTGTTCCATAAAGATTATTTTTATATCCAAAATACCTCCATTTGTTTGGCGCGTTATGTTCAGAAATCCACAGGCTCGAGCGGTCACGACATCGCAGATGAAAATTCCAAATAGTATCCGTAAAGTGCGTAGAAAGATGTCAAATGTTTTTTATAATCAATCCTCAGGTTGTTTTTACAATATATAATCGATAATATGTCAACCGGAATGTAGCTTCTTCCATAGGCGAGAGAGAGAAAATGGCTGTTGTGTATGACAAACACTGCTGGCACCCAGCCATCCACTGACGTGATGGGTTCTTTCTCGCTCATTTTTCAAAATAAAAGCCTGAAACTATGTCTAAAGACTGTTCATAGCTTGAGGAAGGAAAAGCCATAGGAAAAGGAATCTGGTTGATATCCCTTTAAATGGAGCAGAGGCAGGATATGGAACATCGAGCTTTCAAATTTGAAGCCACTTCCTGGTTTGATTTTCCTCAGGTTTTTGCCTGCAACATCAGTTCTGTCATACTCACAGACAATATTTTGACAGTTTTGGAAACTTTAGAGTGTTTGCTATATTAATCTGACAATTATATGCATATTCTAGATTCTGGGCATGAGAAATAGGCAGTTTAATTTTGGGTATGTTTTTCATCCAAAAATCTAAATACTGCCCCCTAGTCTCAAGAGGTTTTAATTTGATATGATTTCATTTCATTTGATGAAAACCTCTTAAGGATCTGACACTTTTTTCAATTTTAGCCTAAAATGACATACAGTGGGGGGAAAAAGTATTTAGTCAGCCACCCATTGTGCAATTTCTCCCACTTAAAAAGATGAGAGAGGCCTGTAATTTTCATCATGGGTACACTTCAATATGACAGACAAAATGAGAAGAAAAATCCAGAAAATCACATTGTAGGATTTTTAATTTAAAAAAAATTCAAATTATGGTGGAAAATGAGTATTTGGTCACCTACAAACAAGCAAGATTTCTGGCTCTCATAGACCTGTAACTTCTTCTTTAAGAGGCTCCTCTGTCCTCCACTCGTTACCTGTATTAATGGCACCTGTTTGAACTTGTTATCAGTATAAAAGACACCTGTCCACAACCTCAAACAGTCACACTCCAAACTCCACTATGGCCAAGACCAAAGAGCTGTCAAAGGACACCAGGTAAGCAGCTTGGTTTGAAGAAATCAACTGTGGGAGCAATTATTAGGAATTGGAAGACATACAAGACCACTGATAATCTCCCTCGATCTGGGGCTCCACGCAAGATCTCACCCCGTGCGGTCAAAATGATCACAAGAACGGTGAGCAAAAATCCCAGAACCACACGGGGGGACCTAGTGAATGACCTGCAGAGATGGTTGGTTATCTGCACGAACCAAGTTTTCACTATGAGTCATACATACATCAATTGTCTTAAATCATTTATTTATAAACCTCTTCAACCTATGGGGGCGCTATGTCATTATTGGATAAAAAGACGTACCCGTTTTAAGCGCAATATTTTGTCACGAAAAGATACTCGACTATGCATGGAATTGACAGCCTTGGAAAGACAAAACTCTGACGTTTCCAAAACTGCAAAGATATTATCTGTGAGTGCCCCAGAACTAATGCTACAGGCGAAACCAAGATGAAGTTTCATACAGGAAATGCTCCAGATTCTGAAGGCGCTATGTTCCAATGTTTCCTTATATGGCTGTGAATGCGCCAGGAATGAGCCTGCCCTTTCTGTCGTTTCCCCAAGGTGTCTGCAGCATTGTGACGTGTTTGTAGGCATATCATTGGAAGATTGACCATAAGAGACTACATTTACCTGGTGTCCCGCCAGGTGTCCTGTGTCGAAATTATTGCGTAATCTGTAGGTCCATGTGCGTTCCATTTCTTCAGAAGAGAAAGTCAACTGCCACGAAGGATTTTATCGTCGATAGATATGTGAAAAACACCTTGAGGATTGATTCTAAACATCGGTTTGACATGTTTCTGTCGATATTATGGAGTTAATTTGGAAAAAAGTTTGTTTTAATGACTTAATATATATTTTTTTTTTTTTCCTTACCCAAATGTGATGAACAAAACGGAGCGATTAGTCGACACAAATAATATTTTTTGTAAAAACGGAACATTTGCTATCTAACTAAGAGTCTCCTCATTGAAAACATCTGAAGTTCTTCAAAGGTAAATGATTTTATTTGAATCATTTTCTGGTTTTTGTGAAAATGTTGCATGCTGAAAGAGAGGCATAATCCTATGCTAGGCTATCAATACTGTTACACAAATGCTTGTTTAGCTATGGTTCAAAAGCATATTTTGAAAATCTGCGATGACAGTGTTGTTAACAAAAGGCTAAGCTTGAGAGCAAATAGATTCATTTCATTTCATTTGCGATTTTCATGAATAGTTAACGTTGTGTTATGCTAATGAGCTTGCGGATAGATTTTCACAATCCTGGATACAGGTTGTTTTTCTTAGCTAAACGTGACGCAGAAAACGGAGCGATTTGTCCGAATCAAATAATCTTTCAGGAAAAACTGAACATTTGCTATCTGAGAGTCTCCTCATTGAAAACATCCGAAGTTCTTCAAAGGTAAATGATTTTATTTGAATGCTTTTCTGGTTTTTGTGAAAATGTTGCCTGCTGAATGCTAATGCTAAATGCCACGCTAAATGCTACGTTAGCTTTTTTTGCAATGGTTGAGAAGCATATTTTGAAAATCTGAGATGACAGTGCGTCGAGCCATCCCGGATCCGGGATCGTGAATACAGCCTCAAGCTCATTACCATAACGCAACGTTAACTATTCATGAAAATCGCAAATGAAATTAAATTAATCTATTTGCTCTCAAGCTTAGCCTTTTGTTAACAACACTGTCATCTCAGATTTTCTAAATATGCTTCTCAACCATAGCAAACTAGCATTTAGCATTTAGCGTTAACATTTAGCATTAGCATTTAGCATTAGCATTAGCAGGCAATATTTTCACAAAAAACAGCAAAAACATTCAATAAATCATTTACCTTTGAAGAACTTCTGATGTTTTCAATGAGGAGACTCTCAGTTAGATAGCAAATATTCAGTTTTCCTGAAAGATTAGTTGTGCAGGAGAAATCGGTCCGTTTTCTGCGTCATGTTTGGTTACCAAAAAAACACGAAAATTCAATCATCCAAACGCCAAACTTTCTTCCACATTAATTCCATAATATCGACTGAAACATGGTAAACGTTGTTTAGAATCAATCCTCAAGGTGTTTTTCACATATCTCTTCATGATATATCATTCCTGGAAGTCTCCTCTCTGTCTCAATCACATGGATGAATGCGAGCAGCTTGGAGATTACGCAATTTCAACAAAGGACACCGGGCGGACCCCTGGTAAATGTAGTCTCTTATGGCCAATCTTCCAATGATATGCCTACAAATACGTCACAATGCTGCAGACAACTTGGAGAAACGATAACGATAGAAAGGGCAGGCTAATTCGTGGCGCTTTCACAGCCATATAAGGAGACAATGGAAAACAGAGCCTCAAAAATCCTGCTCATTTCCTGTTTGAAGTTTCATCTTGGTTTCGCCTGTAAGATCAGTTCTGGGGCACCCACAGATAATATCTTTGCAGTTTTGAGAACGTCAGAGTGTTTTCTTTCCAAAGCTGGCAATTATATGCATAGTCGAGCATCTTTTTTTGTGACAAAATATTGCGCTTAAAACGGGCACGTTTTTTTATCCAATAATGAAATAGCGCCCCCCTAGCTTCAACTGGTTAACAAAAGGCTAAGCTTGAGAGCAAATAGATTAATTTCATTTCATTTGCGATTTTCATGAATAGTTAATGTTGCGTTATGGTAATGAGCTTGAGGCTGTAGTCACGATACCGCATCCGGGATGGCTCGATGCAAGAAGTTAACCTGTTACTCCTACCCCCGACTTTTTCGAACATTCTGTTAAAAATCGTGCAACATTTCAGCGCCCTGCTACTCATGCCAGGAATATAGTATATGCATATGATTAGTATTTGTGGATAGAAAACACTCAGACATTTATAAAACTGGTTAAATCACGGCTGTGACTATAACAGAACGTGCGTTTCATCGAAAAGTGCAGGAAAATCTGATCACTGAAAATGGAAAAATATATCCATGCGCCACTTCAACCCATTGTTAAACGTGATCCACATTAAATGGGGCCGAGGTTGCAATACCTACAGCTTCCACACGATGTCAACAGTCTTGTCATTTGCCTACGATTTGTTTCTTGGTCAAACAGACACAAGGCAGCGCAGTTCTTCCGGTCTCCGACCGGATATTTTGGTTGAGATTTACCCGGACATTATTTCCATCGCCTCGTGATCAATTTGATCGCTTATTAACGTTTACTAATACCTAAAGTTGCATTACAAAAGTATTTCAAAGTGTTTTGTGAAAGTTTATCGTCGACTTTTTTCATTTAAAAAAATGACGTTACGTTATAAAACGCTATTTTTTTCGTTGATCACACAGTCTTCATAGATCGATATCTAGGCTATATATGGACCGATTTAATCGAAAAAAAGACCCAATAGTGATGTTTATGGGACATCTAGGAGTGCCAACAAAGAAGATGGTCAAAGGTAATGAATGTTTTATATTTTATTTGTGCATTTTGTGTAGCGACGACTATGCTAATTATTTTGTTTACGTCCCCTGCGGGTCTTTTGGGGTGTTACATGCTATCAGATAATAGCTTCTCATACTTTCGCCGAAAAGCATTTAAAAAATCTGACTTGTTGCCTGGATTCACAACGAGTGTAGCTTTAATTCAGTACCCTGCATGTGTATTTTAATGAACATTTGCGTTTTAACAAGTGCTATTAGCATTTAGCGTAGCGCATTTGCATTTCCAGATGTCTAGATGGGACGCCTGCGTGTCAGGTAGGAGCAAGAGGTTAACTAACTAAACAATAACAGAAGTGCACACACAAAGAAACAATGTAAATATGGTTACAATAAATGATAGGGGAGTGTGCCCTGGTGAGCTAAACCGGCATGGTGGCTTGTTAGACAAAAGGGGAGTGGGGCTCAGCTGAGAAGTCACTGCAGAGATGATAATTATAACAATTGAAATGCTAATCCTTGGCACATGAACGCTGACTCATTCGGGAACAATTGCAATCAATATATATATTTACGCTCAGTGTGTCGTCGGGATCTCTGTTGAAAAGTTTGTTTCTGTTGGAGAGTGTCCGTCCTCTCTCTCTGTCGTAGTTATAATGGATAGTTCAGAGTGACATTCATTCATGTCGTTATGTATAGCTGTTTCGCCGGTTGTCGGTCTTCGCGTTCAATGATACCGAATTCCTAGCTGCAGACTAGTAATTAATATCAAAGACTTGTTCTTATTCTGTCGGTATCTATAGTCTAAGAGTTTAACCACGTGGTATGGTTAACTTCTTGCGGCGACCCATCCCGGATCCGGTATCGTGACTACGGCTCAAGCTCATTACCATAACGCAAAATGCAAAAAAATATTCTTAGAAATATTTAACCTCCACACATTAACAAGTCCAATAGCTCAAATGAAAGATAAACACCTTGTTCATCTACCCAGCAAGTCAGATGTCTAAAATGTTTTACGACGAAAACATAGCACATATTTATAATAGACCACCACAGAAACAAAAGACGAGAGGCAGCCATTTTGTCCTAGAAAATATAAAATTATAAAAGCAGGATTAATAAATAAATCATTCACTAACCTTTTGAAAATCTTCATCAGATGACAATAATAGTACATGTTACACAATACATTTTTTTTTCAATAATATGCCATTTATATCCATAAATCTCTGTTTACAATGACGACATTTCAAAAAATGCTACTCAAATGTCCGGAGAAATGATGATAGCTCCGACAGATAACGTCAGATAACAAGCAATAAACATGACTAAATATACATGTTCTACATATAGTTACAAAGATACACTTCTTCTTAATGCAACCACTGTATTACATTTATTTTTAACGTTACAGAATTCGTTCACTGGCTATACAATGAGACGGCGCTCAGATATTAGCAGTATGTCTCCTCTACGTTTGGAGTCCACAGAAACCCAAAATAACCACGTAAATATTCCCTTACCTTTGATGTTCTTCGATCAGAAGACGTAGAAGGAGTCATACTTACCCAATACATCGTTTGGTTTCACGTTGTGTGTCTCTGTATTAGCATATGCTGAAATGCACCCAAAATGACTTCTGGTCCCGCACTCTTGCGCATCAAAACTTCAAATTTACATATTATATGTCGACTAAACTGGTCAAACGATGTGCAGAATCGAGCTTTATGATGTTTTTAACATGTAAAACAATGATCAGCGCGAACAGACAAACCCCCTTCAATTGCTGTTACTTGGAAAAGAACGTGCGGCCGCGCGCAATAGAGTGCATGTATTTGAGAGTGACACTAACATTTTTGCCCGGCAAACGACGAGGGCTCGCGGGATTCTCACAATGAACGCGCCATTTGAAAGCAGGCATCGCGCTGAACACATACATACTGTTCCCAGATCGGTAGCTGCCTGGGAAGGGTGGGGGCGATGACGTCAAAGTTGACCCAACTTTTCTCTTGACAAGAGAGAGTTTGGGAGAAAGGCTGCCCTGGGAGTTCTGCTTTACATACAGACATAATTTAAACGGTTTTAGAAACTTTAGAGTGTTTTCTATTCAATAATAATTATTATATGCATATATTAGCAATTTTGGGAAAAAATATTTTCAGTTTACTATGGGCACGCACTTCCTCCAAAGGGGGCAGTATTGAGGCCTAGTCTTAAGAGGTTAAAAGATTCAGCCATCTATTCAAACCTTGACCCTCTCGTTATCGAGGTAAGCTGGTCTGCAAACTTTGTCCTCCCGTAATTGAGGGAAACATGGTCTGCAACCTTTGTTCTCTTGTAATTGAGAGCAACATGGTCTGTTGAGAAATTCTCAAGGTGGGGGGGTTTATTCGGAATTGCAGAAAGGGGCATGTCCCAGGATGCTCAGCCATAACTGTGTTCATGCGCGGTCCTCAGATTTAGTTAACCTCTAGTGACACCCCATCCCGTGAACGGGACCGTTGTCATCATCTGACACTAATTAGCATATCGCAACGGACATAAATCTTCCTCAAAAATCTTCCTATTCATGAAAATCACAAGTTAAATATATTGGAACACAGCTTAGCCTTTTGTTAATCACCCTGTCATCTCAGATTTTCAAAATATGCTTTACAGCCAAAACTAGACAAGCATTTGTGTAAATGTATCGATAGCCTAGCATAGCATTATGCCTTGCTAGCAGCAGGCAACCTTGTCACGAAAATCAGAAAAGCAATCAAATTAAATAGTTTACCTTTGATCAACTTCGGATGTTTTCACTCACGAGACTCCCAGGTAGATAGCCAAAGTTCATTTTTTCCCAAAACATTATTTTTGTAGGTGAAATAGGTCCGTTTGTTCTTCATGTTTGGCTGAGAAATTGACCAGAAATTGCAGTCACTACAGCCAAAAAATATTCCAAATTAGCTCCATAATATCGACAGAAACATGGCAAACGTTGTTTAGAATCAATCCTCAAGGTGGTTTTCAAATATATATTCGATAATATATCCACCGGGATAATTGGTTTCTCAGTAGAAGCGATTGGAATAATGGCTACCTCTGTACTTTATGCGAGATTTTCTCCGGGAGCATCATGTGACCACTTGCGCAATGTAGCCCCCTACAGGTATTCTTCAACATAAATGCGTAAAACTACGTCACAATGCTGTAGACACCTTGGGGAATACGTAGAAAGCATAAGCTGGTTCATAGCAAATTCACAGCTCTATGGGGACTCATTGGCACGCAGCACTTTCAAAATATGGGGCACTTCCGGATTGGATTTTTCTTAGGCTTTCGCCTGTAACATCAGTTCTGTTATACTCACAGACAATATCTTTGCAGTTTTGGAAACGTTATAGTGTTTTCTATCCAAAGCTGTCAATTATATGCATATTCTAGCATCTTGTCCTGTCCCGTTTAAAACGGGACTGTTTTTTTTTCCCAAAAATGAAAATACTGCCCCTAGAGTCGCAACAGGTTAAACTCCAAAGGGAATTGGAGTTTCCTTCATTAAACAGTCCAAAATCACATTACACAATTTCACAAACAGTATCATCCTCACTCATTCATTTTATACAACAATTAGATGTAAGCCTCATATCTGAGGCTATTATATAAACAGCGTTATGGTAATGTGGCCGTATTAGCTCCCATGAGTTTCACAAAATTGTACCAAACGGACCAGTTCGTAGCTGGATTCGTCACCGATCTTTTATACCTTCTCCAGAACATAAATGTTGTTCGGTTCTCCAGTTCTGTGAGGTGGAAGAAATTACTTTGTTCTCTATGAAAATTCACTCTGTCTTTATACTGTGGCCATGAGGAGATAATCTCCTCCAGGAATTTACGACATCTCTCTGACCGCAGCAGCCTGGGTGTAGGAGACAGGGGGGTAGGGGGATGGTGCATAGAACAGGCCAGTGCAGAGGGAGGGATGCTCGCTGTACCCAAAGAGGGAAACGTCATGGCAGTGTTAATTCCCCTCCTGTACTCCCTGTTCACCCACGACTGCGTGGCCAAGCACGGCTCCAACACCATCACAACATTGACGAGACAGCCTATAGGGAGGAGGTCAGAGACCTGGCAGTGTGGTGCCAGCAAAACAACCTTTCCCTCAACGTGAGCAAAACAAAGGAGCTGATCGTGGACAACAGGAAAAGGAGGACCGAACACGCCCCCATTCACATCATCGGGGGTGTAGTGGAGCAGGTTGAGAGTTTCAAGTTCCTTAGTGTCCACATCACCAACAAACATCATGGTCCACCAAGTCTAGGACCAAAAGGCTCCTTAACAGCTTATACCCCCAAGCCATACAACTGCTGAACAATTAATCAAATGGCCACCTGGACTATTTACATTGCCCCCCCCCCCCTCCCCCTTGTTTTACACTGCTGCTACTCGCTGTTTATTATCTATGAATAGTTACTTTACACCAACTACATGTAGAGATGACCTGGACTAACCTGTACCCCCACACATTGACTCGGTACCGGTACCCACTGAATATAGCTTCGTTGTTGTTATTTTGTGTTACTTTTTATTTTATTTTTTACTTTAGTTTATTTAGTCAATATTTTCTGAACTCTATTTCTTGAACTGCATTATTGGTTAAGGGCTTGTATAAGTAAGCATGTCATGGTAAGGTCTACACCTGCTGTATTCGGTGCATGTGACAATTAAAATGTGATTAGATTTGTTTTGATTTGATCACGGGGACACACTGAATATGACATGGTACAATCACATTTTTTTTGTATTTTATTTTTTGTATTTTATTCAACTTTTATTTAAACAGGAGACAATAAAAATATGGATGGAGAAGGAAAACGAAGAGAAGACTAGCATAAATCAAGAGAAGATTAGTGAAGGTTAATGAAGGTTAGTGAAGATTTTTGCAATTTTGTGAAAGTTACTGAAGGTTAGTGAAAATTATTGAAGCTTAGTGAAAGTTAGTGAAGATTAATGTTTAAAGAAGAGAAGCCCAGCATGAATGAAGTGAAGGTTAGTGAAGTTCATCATATTATTGCCACACTGATGGTTAATGAATTGAGGCTGTAGTGTCATTAGTGGTTTCTTTCCATCATGCTTGAGGACACAAACTATAGATTTCAAATGGCATGTCTGGAGAGAAGGGTGATGGTGAAATGACTTTTATTAGTATTGTAAGACAGTTGTTATAACCATCTCCATGAAAGTAACATGTAACCATGTCATGCCCAGTAGATGGCACCATTATACAAAAAGCAGGTCTGACCAACTTGAAATCCTGCAGAGGATGTCCAATGGCTATGTTCTGTACATAAATAATATATGCCATTTAGCAGACGCTTTTATCCAAAGCCGTTATCCAAGTCATGTGTGCATACATTCTACGTATGGGTGGTCCCGGGAATCGAACCCACTACCCTGGCGTTACAAGCGCCATGCTCTACCAACTGAGCTACAGAAGGAAAAAACAATGTGTAACGGTTTTCTTGAGGTGAAGGAGAGGCAGACCAAAACGCGGCGTGGTGGTTATTCATGGTTCTTTAATATGGACAATATACATGAATAAACTAACAAAAACAAGAAACGTGGAAACCTAAAACAGCCCTATCTGGTGCAAACACAGAGACAGGAACAATCACCCACAAACACACAGTGAAACCCAGGCTATCTAAGTGTGATTCTCAATCAGAGAGAACTAATGACACCTGCCTCTGATTGAGAACCATACTAGGCCGAAACATAGAAATACCCAAATCATAGAAAAACAAACAAAGACTGCCCACCCCAACTCATGCCCTGACCATACTAAATAATGACAAAACAAAGTAAATAAAGGTCAGAACGTGACACAATGGCTATGTTCTGTACATAAAAACAATGGCTATGTTCTGTACATAAAAACAATGGCTATGTTCTGCACATAAAAACATTGGCTATGTTCTGTACATAAAAACACTGACTATGTTCTGTACATAAAAACAATGGCTATGTTCTGTACATAAAAACATTGGCTATGTTCTGTACATAAAAACATTGGCTATGTTCTGTACATAAAAACAATGGCTATGTTCTGTACATAAAAACAATGGCTATGTTCTGTACATAAAAACATTGGCTATGTTCTGTACATAAAAACAATGGCTATGTTCTGTACATAAAAACAATGGCTATGTTCTGTACATAAAAACAATGGCTATGTTCTGTACATAAAAACAATGGCTATGTTCTGTACATAAAAACAATGACTATGTTCTGTACATAAAAACAATGGCTATGTTCTGTACATAAAAACAATGGCTATGTTCTGTACATAAAAACAATGGCTATGTTCTGTACATAAAAACATTGGCTATGTTCTGTACATAAAAACAATGGCTATGTTCTGTACATAAAAACAATGGCTATGTTCTGTACATAAAAACAATGGCTATGTTCTGTACATAAAAACATTGGCTATGTTCTGTACATAAAAACAATGGCTATGTTCTGTACATAAAAACAATGGCTATGTTCTGTACATAAAAACAATGGCTATGTTCTGTACATAAAAACAATGGCTATGTTCTGTACATAAAAACAATGGCTATGTTCTGTACATAAAAACAATGGCTATGTTCTGTACATAAAAACGATGGCTATGTTCTGTATATAAAAACAATGGCTATGTTCTGTACATAAAAACAATGGCTATGTTCTGTACATAAAAACGATGGCTATGTTCTGTATATAAAAACAATGGCTATGTTCTGTACATAAAAACAATGGCTATGTTCTGTATATAAAAACAATGGCTATGTTCTGTACATAAAAACAATGGCTATGTTCTGTATATAAAAACAATGACTATGTTCTGTATATAAAAACAATTACTATGTTCTGTACATAAAAACGATGGCTATGTTCTGTATATAAAAACAATGACTATGTTCTGTATATAAAAACAATTACTATGTTCTGTACATAAAATATTGGCTATGTTCTGTACATAAAAACAATTACTATGTTCTGTACATAAAAACAATGGCTATGTTCTGCACATAAAAACAATGGCTATGTTCTGTACATAAAAACGATGGCTATGTTCTGTAAATAAAAACAATGGCTATGTTCTGTACATAAAAACAATGGCTATGTTCTGTACATAAAAACAATGGCTATGTTCTGTACATAAAAACAATGGCTATGTTCTGTACATAAAAACGATGGCTATGTTCTGTATATGAAAACTATGACTATGTTCTGTATATAAAAACAATTACTATGTTCTGTACATAAAAACGATGGCTATGTTCTGTACATAAAATAATGGCTATGTTCTGTACATAAAAACAATTACTATGTTCTGTACATAAAAACAATGGCTATGTTCTGTACATAAAAACATTGGCTATGTTCTGTACATAAAAACAATGGCTATGTTCTGTACATAAAAACAATGGCTATGTTCTGTACATAAAAACAATGGCTATGTTCTGTACATAAAAACAATGGCTATGTTCTGTACATAAAAACAATGGCTATGTTCTGTACATAAAAACAATGGCTATGTTCTGTACATAAAAACAATGGCTATGTTCTGTACATAAAAACAATGGCTATGTTCTGTACATAAAAACAATGGCTATGTTCTGTACATAAAAACAATGGCTATGTTCTGTACATAAAAACGATGGCTATGTTCTGTATATAAAAACAATGACTATGTTCTGTATATAAAAACAATTACTATGTTCTGTACATAAAAACGATGGCTATGTTCTGTACATAAAATAATGGCTATGTTCTGTACATAAAAACAATTACTATGTTCTGTACATAAAAACAATGGCTATGTTCTGCACATAAAAACAATGGCTATGTTCTGTACATAAAAACGATGGCTATGTTCTGTAAATAAAAACAATGGCTATGTTCTGTACATAAAAACAATGGCTATGTTCTGTACATAAAATAATGGCTATGTTCTGTACATAAAAACAATTACTATGTTCTGTACATAAAAACAATGGCTATGTTCTGCACATAAAAACAATGGCTATGTTCTGTACATAAAAACGATGGCTATGTTCTGTAAATAAAAACAATGGCTATGTTCTGTAAATAAAATAATTGCTATGTTCTGTACATAAAAACAATGGCTATGTTCTGTACATAAAAACAATGGCTATGTTCTGTACATAAAAACAATGGCTATGTTCTGTACATAAAAACAATGACTATGTTCTGTACATAAAATAATGGCTATGTTCTGTACATAAAAACAATTACTATGTTCTGTACATAAAAACAATGGCTATGTTCTGCACATAAAAACAATCGCTATGTTCTGTATATAAAAACACTGGCTATGTTCTGTACATAGAATAATGGCTATGTTCTGTACATAAAAACAATTACTATGTTCTGTACATAAAAACAATGGCTATGTTCTGCACATAAAAACACTGGCTATGTTCTGTACATAAAAACAATGGCTATGTTCTGTACATAAAAACAATGGCTATGTTCTGTACATAAAAACAATGGCTATGTTCTGTACATAAAAACAATGGCTATGTTCTGTACATAAAAACAATGGCTATGTTCTGTACATAAAAACAATGGCTATGTTCTGTACATAAAAACAATGGCTATGTTCTGTACATAAAAACAATGGCTATGTTCTGTACATAAAACAATGGCTATGTTCTGTACATAAAAACAATGGCTATGTTCTGTACATAAAAACGATGGCTATGTTCTGTATATAAAAACAATGACTATGTTCTGTATATAAAAACAATTACTATGTTCTGTACATAAAAACGATGGCTATGTTCTGTACATAAAATAATGGCTATGTTCTGTACATAAAAACAATTACTATGTTCTGTACATAAAAACAATGGCTATGTTCTGTACATAAAATAATGGCTATGTTCTGTACATAAAAACAATTACTATGTTCTGTACATAAAAACAATGGCTATGTTCTGCACATAAAAACAATGGCTATGTTCTGTACATAAAAACGATGGCTATGTTCTGTAAATAAAAACAATGGCTATGTTCTGTAAATAAAATAATTGCTATGTTCTGTACATAAAAACAATGGCTATGTTCTGTACATAAAAACAATGGCTATGTTCTGTACATAAAAACAATGGCTATGTTCTGTACATAAAAACAATGGCTATGTTCTGTACATAAAAACAATGACTATGTTCTGTACATAAAATAATGGCTATGTTCTGTACATAAAAACAATTACTATGTTCTGTACATAAAAACAATGGCTATGTTCTGTACATAAAAACAATGGCTATGTTCTGTACATAAAAACAATGGCTATGTTCTGTACATAAAAAAATGGCTATGTTCTGTACATAAAAACAATGACTATGTTCTGTACATAAAATAATGGCTATGTTCTGTACATAAAAACAATTACTATGTTCTGTACATAAAAACAATTACTATGTTCTGTACATAAAAACAACGGCTATGTTCTGCACATAAAAACAATGGCTATGTTCTGTACATAAAAACGATGGCTATGTTCTGTAAATAAAAACAATGGCTATGTTCTGTACATAAAAACAATGGCTATGTTCTGTACATAAAATAATGGCTATGTTCTGTACATAAAAACAATTACTATGTTCTGTACATAAAAACAATGGCTATGTTCTGCACATAAAAACAATGGCTATGTTCTGTACATAAAAACGATGGCTATGTTCTGTAAATAAAAACAATGGCTATGTTCTGTAAATAAAATAATTGCTATGTTCTGTACATAAAAACAATGGCTATGTTCTGTACATAAAAACAATGGCTATGTTCTGTACATAAAAACAATGGCTATGTTCTGTACATAAAAACAATGACTATGTTCTGTACATAAAATAATGGCTATGTTCTGTACATAAAAACAATTACTATGTTCTGTACATAAAAACAATGGCTATGTTCTGCACATAAAAACAATGGCTATGTTCTGTATATAAAAACACTGGCTATGTTCTGTACATCGAATAATGGCTATGTTCTGTACATAAAAACAATTACTATGTTCTGTACATAAAAACAATGGCTATGTTCTGCACATAAAAACAATGGCTATGTTCTGTACATAAAAACAATGGCTATGTTCTGTACATAAAAACGATGGCTATGTTCTGTATATAAAAACAATGACTATGTTCTGTATATAAAAACAATTACTATGTTCTGTACATAAAAACGATGGCTATGTTCTGTACATAAAATAATGGCTATGTTCTGTACATAAAAACAATTACTATGTTCTGTACATAAAAACAATGGCTATGTTCTGCACATAAAAACAATGGCTATGTTCTGTACATAAAAACGATGGCTATGTTCTGTAAATAAAAACAATGGCTATGTTCTGTACATAAAAAACAATGGCTATGTTCTGTACATAAAAACAATGGCTATGTTCTGTAAATAAAAACAATGGCTATGTTCTGTACATAAAAACAATGGCTATGTTCTGTACATAAAAACGATGGCTATGTTCTGTAAATAAAAACAATGGCTATGTTCTGTACATAAAAACAATGGCTATGTTCTGTACATAAAAACAATGGCTATGTTCTGTAAATAAAAACAATGGCTATGTTCTGTACATAAAAACAATGGCTATGTTCTGTACATAAAAACAATGGCTATGTTCTGTACATAAAAACAATGGCTATGTTCTGTACATAAAAACAATTACTATGTTCTGTACATAAAAACAATGGCTATGTTCTGCACATAAAAACAATGGCTATGTTCTGTACATAAAAACGATGGCTATGTTCTGTAAATAAAAACAATGGCTATGTTCTGTACATAAAAACAATGGCTATGTTCTGTACATAAAAACAATGGCTATGTTCTGTACATAAAAACAATGGCTATGTTCTGTACATAAAAACAATGGCTATGTTCTGTAAATAAAATAATGGCTATGTTCTGCACATAAAAACAATGGCTATGTTCTGTAAATAAAAACAATGGCTATGTTCTGTAAATAAAATAATGGCTATGTTCTGTACATAAAAACAATGGCTATGTTCTGTACATAAAAACAATGGCTATATTCTGTACATAAAAACAATGGCTATGTTCTGTACATAAAATAATGGCTATGTTCTGTACATAAAAACAATGGCTATGTTCTGTACATAAAAACAATGGCTATGTTCTGTACATAAAAACAATGGCTATGTTCTGTACATAAAAACAATGGCTATGTTCTGTACATAAAAACAATGACTATGTTCTGTACATAAAATAATGACTATGTTCTGTATATAAAAACACTGACTATGTTCTGTACATAAAAACAATGGCTATGTTCTGCACATAAAAACAATGGCTATGTTCTGTATATAAAAACACTGGCTATGTTCTGTACATAGAATAATGGCTATGTTCTGTACATAAAAACAATTACTATGTTCTGTACATAAAAACAATGGCTATGTTCTGCACATAAAAACAATGGCTATGTTCTGTACATAAAAACACTGGCTATGTTCTGTATATAAAAACAATGGCTATGTTCTGTACATAAAAACAATGACTATGTTCTGTACATAAAAACGATGACTATGTTCTGTATATAAAAACAATGACTATGTTCTGTACATAAAAACAATGGCTATGTTCTGTACATAAAAACAATGACTATGTTCTGTACATAAAAACAATGACTATGTTCTGTACATAAAAACAATGACTATGTTCTGTACATAAAAACAATGACTATGTTCTGTACATAAAAACAATGACTATGTTCTGTACATAAAAACAATGGCTATGTTCTGTACATAAAAACGATGACTATGTTCTGTATATAAAAACAATGACTATGTTCTGTACATAAAAACAATTACTATGTTCTGTACATAAAAACAATGGCTATGTTCTGCACATAAAAACAATGGCTATGTTCTGTACATAAAAACGATGGCTATGTTCTGTAAATAAAAACAATGGCTATGTTCTGTACATAAAAACAATGGCTATGTTCTGTACATAAAAACAATGGCTATGTTCTGTAAATAAAAACAATGGCTATGTTCTGTACATAAAAACAATGGCTATGTTCTGTAAATAAAAACAATGGCTATGTTCTGTACATAAAAACAATGGCTATGTTCTGTACATAAAAACGATGGCTATGTTCTGTAAATAAAAACAATGGCTATGTTCTGTACATAAAAACAATGGCTATGTTCTGTACATAAAAACAATGGCTATGTTCTGTAAATAAAAACAATGGCTATGTTCTGTACATAAAAACAATGGCTATGTTCTGTACATAAAAACAATGGCTATGTTCTGTACATAAAAACAATGGCTATGTTCTGTACATAAAAACAATTACTATGTTCTGTACATAAAAACAATGGCTATGTTCTGCACATAAAAACAATGGCTATGTTCTGTACATAAAAACGATGGCTATGTTCTGTAAATAAAAACAATGGCTATGTTCTGTACATAAAAACAATGGCTATGTTCTGTACATAAAAACAATGGCTATGTTCTGTACATAAAAACAATGGCTATGTTCTGTACATAAAAACAATGGCTATGTTCTGTACATAAAAACGATGGCTATGTTCTGTATATGAAAACTATGACTATGTTCTGTATATAAAAACAATTACTATGTTCTGTACATAAAAACAATGGCTATGTTCTGCACATAAAAACAATGGCTATGTTCTGTAAATAAAAACAATGGCTATGTTCTGTAAATAAAATAATGGCTATGTTCTGTACATAAAAACAATGGCTATGTTCTGTACATAAAAACAATGGCTATGTTCTGTACATAAAAACAATGGCTATGTTCTGTACATAAAATAATGGCTATGTTCTGTACATAAAAACAATGGCTATGTTCTGTACATAAAAACAATGGCTATGTTCTGTACATAAAAACAATGGCTATGTTCTGTACATAAAAACAATGGCTATGTTCTGTACATAAAAACAATGACTATGTTCTGTACATAAAATAATGACTATGTTCTGTATATAAAAACACTGACTATGTTCTGTACATAAAAACAATGGCTATGTTCTGCACATAAAAACAATGGCTATGTTCTGTATATAAAAACACTTACTATGTTCTGTATATAAAAACAATGGCTATGTTCTGTACATAAAAACAATGGCTATGTTCTGTACATAAAAACGATGACTATGTTCTGTATATAAAAACAATGACTATGTTCTGTATATAAAAACAATGACTATGTTCTGTACATAAAAACAATGGCTATGTTCTGTACATAAAAACAATGACTATGTTCTGTACATAAAAACGATGACTATGTTCTGTATATAAAAACAATGACTATGTTCTGTACATAAAAACAATGACTATGTTCTGTACATAAAAACAATGGCTATGTTCTGTACATAAAAACGATGACTATGTTCTGTATATAAAAACAATGACTATGTTCTGTACATAAAAACAATGACTATGTTCTGTACATAAAAACGATGGCTATGTTCTGTAAATAAAATAATGGCTATGTTCTGTACATAAAAACAATGGCTATGTTCTGTACATAAAATAATGGCTATGTTCTGTACATAAAAACGATGGCTATGTTCTGTAAATAAAAACAATGGCTATGTTCTGTACATAAAAACAATGGCTATGTTCTGTACATAAAAACAATGGCTATGTTCTGTACATAAAAACAATGGCTATGTTCTGTACATAAAAACAATGGCTATGTTCTGTACATAAAAACGATGGCTATGTTCTGTACATAAAATATTGGCTATGTTCTGTACATAAAAACAATTACTATGTTCTGTACATAAAAACAATGGCTATGTTCTGCACATAAAAACAATGGCTATGTTCTGTACATAAAAACGATGGCTATGTTCTGTAAATAAAAACAATGGCTATGTTCTGTACATAAAAACAATGGCTATGTTCTGTACATAAAAACAATGGCTATGTTCTGTACATAAAAACAATGGCTATGTTCTGTACATAAAAACGATGGCTATGTTCTGTATATGAAAACTATGACTATGTTCTGTATATAAAAACAATTACTATGTTCTGTACATAAAAACGATGGCTATGTTCTGCACATAAAAACAATGGCTATGTTCTGTAAATAAAAACAATGGCTATGTTCTGTAAATAAAATAATGGCTATGTTCTGTACATAAAAACAATGGCTATGTTCTGTACATAAAAACAATGGCTATGTTCTGTACATAAAAACAATGGCTATGTTCTGTAAATAAAATAATGGCTATGTTCTGTACATAAAAACAATGGCTATGTTCTGTACATAAAAACAATGGCTATGTTCTGTACATAAAAACAATGGCTATGTTCTGTACATAAAAACAATGGCTATGTTCTGTACATAAAAACAATGGCTATGTTCTGTACATAAAAACAATGGCTATGTTCTGTACATAAAAACAATGGCTATGTTCTGTACATAAAAACAATGGCTATGTTCTGTACATAAAAACAATGGCTATGTTCTGTACATAAAAACAATGGCTATGTTCTGTACATAAAAACAATGACTATGTTCTGTACATAAAATAATGACTATGTTCTGTATATAAAAACACTGACTATGTTCTGTACATAAAAACAATGGCTATGTTCTGCACATAAAAACAATGGCTATGTTCTGTATATAAAAACAATTACTATGTTCTGTATATAAAAACAATGGCTATGTTCTGTACATAAAAACAATGACTATGTTCTGTACATAAAAACGATGACTATGTTCTGTATATAAAAACAATGACTATGTTCTGTACATAAAAACAATGACTATGTTCTGTACATAAAAACAATGGCTATGTTCTGTACATAAAAACAATGACTATGTTCTGTACATAAAAACGATGACTATGTTCTGTATATAAAAACAATGACTATGTTCTGTACATAAAAACAATGACTATGTTCTGTACATAAAAACAATGGCTATGTTCTGTACATAAAAACGATGACTATGTTCTGTATATAAAAACAATGACTATGTTCTGTACATAAAAACAATGACTATGTTCTGTACATAAAAACGATGGCTATGTTCTGTAAATAAAATAATGGCTATGTTCTGTACATAAAAACAATGGCTATGTTCTGTACATAAAATAATGGCTATGTTCTGTACATAAAAACGATGGCTATGTTCTGTAAATAAAAACAATGGCTATGTTCTGTACATAAAAACAATGGCTATGTTCTGTACATAAAAACAATGGCTATGTTCTGTAAATAAAAACAATGGCTATGTTCTGTACATAAAAACAATGGCTATGTTCTGTACATAAAAACAATGGCTATGTTCTGTACATAAAAACAATGGCTATGTTCTGTACATAAAAACAATTACTATGTTCTGTACATAAAAACAATGGCTATGTTCTGCACATAAAAACAATGGCTATGTTCTGTACATAAAAACGATGGCTATGTTCTGTAAATAAAAACAATGGCTATGTTCTGTACATAAAAACAATGGCTATGTTCTGTACATAAAAACAATGGCTATGTTCTGTACATAAAAACAATGGCTATGTTCTGTACATAAAAACAATGGCTATGTTCTGTACATAAAAACGATGGCTATGTTCTGTATATGAAAACTATGACTATGTTCTGTATATAAAAACAATTACTATGTTCTGTACATAAAAACAATGGCTATGTTCTGCACATAAAAACAATGGCTATGTTCTGTAAATAAAAACAATGGCTATGTTCTGTAAATAAAATAATGGCTATGTTCTGTACATAAAAACAATGGCTATGTTCTGTACATAAAAACAATGGCTATGTTCTGTACATAAAAACAATGGCTATGTTCTGTACATAAAATAATGGCTATGTTCTGTACATAAAAACAATGGCTATGTTCTGTACATAAAAACAATGGCTATGTTCTGTACATAAAAACAATGGCTATGTTCTGTACATAAAAACAATGGCTATGTTCTGTACATAAAAACAATGACTATGTTCTGTACATAAAATAATGACTATGTTCTGTATATAAAAACACTGACTATGTTCTGTACATAAAAACAATGGCTATGTTCTGCACATAAAAACAATGGCTATGTTCTGTATATAAAAACAATTACTATGTTCTGTATATAAAAACAATGGCTATGTTCTGTACATAAAAACAATGGCTATGTTCTGTACATAAAAACGATGGCTATGTTCTGTACATAAGAACAATGACTATGTTCTGTATATAAAAACACTGACTATGTTCTGTACATAAAAACAATGGCTATGTTCTGTACATAAAAACAATGACTATGTTCTGTACATAAAAACGATGACTATGTTCTGTATATAAAAACAATGACTATGTTCTGTACATAAAAACAATGACTATGTTCTGTACATAAAAACAATGGCTATGTTCTGTACATAAAAACGATGACTATGTTCTGTATATAAAAACAATGACTATGTTCTGTACATAAAAACAATGACTATGTTCTGTACATAAAAACGATGGCTATGTTCTGTAAATAAAATAATGGCTATGTTCTGTACATAAAAACAATGGCTATGTTCTGTACATAAAATAATGGCTATGTTCTGTACATAAAAACAATTACTATGTTCTGTACATAAAAACAATGGCTATGTTCTGCACATAAAAACAATGGCTATGTTCTGTACATAAACACGATGACTATGTTCTGTATATAAAAACAATTACTATGTTCTGTACATAAAAACAATGGCTATGTTCTGCACATAAAAACAATGGCTATGTTCTGTACATAAAAACGATGGCTATGTTCTGTACATGAAAACTATGACTATGTTCTGTATATAAAAACAATTACTATGTTCTGTACATAAAAACAATGGCTATGTTCTGCACATAAAAACAATGGCTATGTTCTGTACATAAAAACGATGGCTATGTTCTGTATATGAAAACTATGACTATGTTCTGTATATAAAAACAATTACTATGTTCTGTACATAAAAACAATGGCTATGTTCTGTACATAAAAACGATGGCTATGTTCTGTACATAAAAACGATGGCTATGTTCTGTAAATAAAAACAATGGCTATGTTCTGTAAATAAAATAATGGCTATGTTCTGTACATAAAAACAATGGCTATGTTCTGTACATAAAATAATGGCTATGTTCTGCACATAAAAACAATGGCTATGTTCTGTAAATAAAAACAATGGCTATGTTCTGTACATAAAATAATGGCTATGTTCTGTACATAAAATAATGGCTATGTTCTGTAAATAAAAACAATGGCTATGTTCTGTAAATAAAAACAATGACTATGTTCTGTAAATAAAAACAATGACTATGTTCTGTAAATAAAAACAATGGCTATGTTCTGTAAATAAAATAATGGCTATGTTCTGTACATAAAAACAATGGCTATGTTCTGTACATAAAAACAATGGCTATGTTCTGTACATAAAAACAATGGCTATGTTCTGTACATAAAAACAATGACTATGTTCTGTACATAAAATAATGGCTATGTTCTGTACATAAAAACAATGACTATGTTCTGTACATAAAAACAATGGCTATGTTCTGCACATAAAAACAATGGCTATGTTCTGTATATAAAAACACTGGCTATGTTCTGTACATAAAATAATGGCTATGTTCTGTACATAAAAACAATTACTATGTTCTGTACATAAAAACAATGGCTATGTTCTGCACATAAAAACAATGGCTATGTTCTGTATATAAAAACTATGACTATGTTCTGTATATAAAAACAATTACTATGTTCTGTACATAAAAACAATGACTATGTTGTGTACATAAAAACAATGGCTATGTTCTGTACATAAAAACAATGACTATGTTCTGTACATAAAAACGATGACTATGTTCTGTATATAAAAACAATGACTATGTTCTGTACATAAAAACAATGACTATGTTCTGTACATAAAAACAATGGCTATGTTCTGTACTTAAAAACGATGACTATGTTCTGTATATAAAAACAATGACTATGTTCTGTACATAAAAACAATGACTATGTTCTGTACATAAAAACGATGGCTATGTTCTGTAAATAAAATAATGGCTATGTTCTGTATATAAAAACACTGGCTATGTTCTGTACATAAAATAATGGCTATGTTCTGTACATAAAAACAATTACTATGTTCTGTACATAAAAACAATGGCTATGTTCTGCACATAAAAACAATGGCTATGTTCTGTATATAAAAACTATGACTATGTTCTGTATATAAAAACAATTACTATGTTCTGTACATAAAAACAATGGCTATGTTCTGCACATAAAAACAATGGCTATGTTCTGTACATAAAAACGATGGCTATGTTCTGTACATGAAAACTATGACTATGTTCTGTATATAAAAACAATTACTATGTTCTGTACATAAAAACAATGGCTATGTTCTGCACATAAAAACAATGGCTATGTTCTGTACATAAAAACGATGGCTATGTTCTGTATATGAAAACTATGACTATGTTCTGTATATAAAAACAATTACTATGTTCTGTACATAAAAACAATGGCTATGTTCTGTACATAAAAACGATGGCTATGTTCTGTACATAAAAACGATGGCTATGTTCTGTAAATAAAAACAATGGCTATGTTCTGTAAATAAAATAATGGCTATGTTCTGTACATAAAAACAATGGCTATGTTCTGTACATAAAATAATGGCTATGTTCTGCACATAAAAACAATGGCTATGTTCTGTAAATAAAAACAATGGCTATGTTCTGTACATAAAATAATGGCTATGTTCTGTACATAAAAACAATGGCTATGTTCTCTAAATAAAAACAATGGCTATGTTCTGTAAATAAAAACAATGACTATGTTCTGTAAATAAAAACAATGACTATGTTCTGTAAATAAAAACAATGGCTATGTTCTGTAAATAAAATAATGGCTATGTTCTGTACATAAAAGCAATGGCTATGTTCTGTACATAAAAACAATGGCTATGTTCTGTACATAAAAACAATGGCTATGTTCTGTACATAAAAACAATGACTATGTTCTGTACATAAAATAATGGCTATGTTCTGTACATAAAAACAATGACTATGTTCTGTACATAAAAACAATGGCTATGTTCTGCACATAAAAACAATGGCTATGTTCTGTATATAAAAACACTGGCTATGTTCTGTACATAGAATAATGGCTATGTTCTGTACATAAAAACAATTACTATGTTCTGTACATAAAAACAATGGCTATGTTCTGCACATAAAAACAATGGCTATGTTCTGTACATAAAAACACTGGCTATGTTCTGTATATAAAAACACTGGCTATGTTCTGTACATAAAAACAATGAATATGTTCTGTACATAAAAACGATGACTATGTTCTGTACATAAAAACAATGACTATGTTCTGTACATAAAAACAATGGCTATGTTCTGTACATAAAAACAATGACTATGTTCTGTACATAAAATAATGGCTATGTTCTGTACATAAAAACAATGACTATGTTCTGTACATAAAAACAATGGCTATGTTCTGCACATAAAAACAATGGCTATGTTCTGTATATAAAAACACTGGCTATGTTCTGTACATAGAATAATGGCTATGTTCTGTACATAAAAACAATTACTATGTTCTGTACATAAAAACAATGGCTATGTTCTGCACATAAAAACAATGGCTATGTTCTGTACATAAAAACACTGGCTATGTTCTGTATATAAAAACACTGGCTATGTTCTGTACATAAAAACAATGACTATGTTCTGTACATAAAAACGATGGCTATGTTCTGTAAATAAAATAATGGCTATGTTCTGTACATAAAAACAATGGCTATGTTCTGTAAATAAAATAATGGCTATGTTCTGTACATAAAAACAATGGCTATGTTCTGTACATAAAAACGATGGCTATGTTCTGTACATAAGAACAATGACTATGTTCTGTATATAAAAACACTGACTATGTTCTGTACATAAAAACAATGGCTATGTTCTGTACATAAAAACAATGGCTATGTTCTGTACATAAAAACAATGACTATGTTCTGTACATAAAAACAATGGCTATGTTCTGTACATAAAAACAATGACTATGTTCTGTACATAAAAACAATGACTATGTTCTGTACATAAAAACAATGGCTATGTTCTGTACATAAAAACAATGGCTATGTTCTGTACATAAAAACAATGGCTATGTTCTGTACATAAAAACAATGACTATGTTCTGTATATAAAAACACTGACTATGTTCTGTACATAAAAACAATGGCTATGTTCTGTACATAAAAACAATGGCTATGTTCTGTACATAAAAACAATGACTATGTTCTGTACATAAAAACAATGGCTATGTTCTGTACATAAAAACAATGACTATGTTCTGTATATAAAAACAATGACTATGTTCTGTACATAAAAACAATGACTATGTTCTGTACATAAAAACAATGACTATGTACTGTACATAAAAACAATGGCTATGTTCTGCACATAAAAACAATGGCTATGTTCTGTATATAAAAACACTGGCTATGTTCTGTACATAAAATAATGGCTATGTTCTGTACATAAAATCAATGGCTATGTTCTGTACATAAAAACAATGGCTATGTTCTGTACATAAAAACAATGGCTATGTTCTGTACATAAAAACAATGGCTATGTTCTGTAAATAAAAACAATGACTATGTTCTGTACATAAAAACAATGACTATGTTCTGTACATAAAAACAATGACTATGTTCTGTACATAAAAACGATGGCTATGTTCTGTACATAAAATAATGGTGATATTCTGTACATAAAAACAATTACTATGTTCTGTACATAAAAACAACGGCTATGTTCTGCACATAAAAACAATGGCTATGTTCTGTATATAAAAACACTGGCTATGTTCTGTACATAAAATAATGGCTATGTTCTGTACATAAAAACAATTACTATGTTCTGTACATAAAAACAATGGCTATGTTCTGCACATAAAAACAATGGCTATGTTCTGTATATAAAAACACTGGCTATGTTCTGTATATAAAAACACTGGCTATGTTCTGTACATAAAAACGATGACTATGTTCTGTACATAAAAACAATGGCTATGTTCTGTACATAAAAACAATGGCTATGTTCTGTACATAAAAACAATGACTATGTTCTGTACATAAAAACAATGGCTATGTTCTGTACATAAAAACAATGACTATGTTCTGTATATAAAAACAATGACTATGTTCTGTACATAAAAACAATGGCTATGTTCTGTATATAAAAACAATGACTATGTTCTGTACATAAAAACAATGACTATGTTCTGTACATAAAAACAATGACTATGTTCTGTACATAAAAACAATGACTATGTTCTGTACATAAAAACAATGACTATGATATCATTAGCTCAGTACAAACACAGATATCATTAGCCCAGTACAAACACTGATATCATTAGTCCAGTACAAACACCGTTATCATTAGTCCAGTACAAACACTGATATCATTAGTCCAGTACAAACACTGATATCATTAGTCCAGTACAAACACTGATATCATTAGTCCAGTACAAACACTGATATCATTAGTCCAGTACAAACACTGATATCATTAGTCCAGTACAAACACTGATATCATTAGTTCAGTACAAACACTGATATCATTAGTCCAGTACAAACACTGATATCATTAGTCCAGTACAAACACTGATATCATTAGTCCAGTACAAACACTGATATCATTAGCCCAGTACAAACACTGATATCATTAGTCCAGTACAAACACTGATATCATTAGCCCAGTACAAACACTGATATCATTAGTCCAGTACAAACACTGATATCATTAGTCCAGTACAAACACTGATATCATTAGCCCAGTACAAACACTGATATCATTAGTCCAGTACAAACACTGATATCATTAGTCCAGTACAAACACTGATATCATTAGTCCAGTACAAGCACTGATATCATTAGCCCAGTACAAACACTGATATCATTAGTCCAGTACAAACACTGATATCATTAGTCCAGTACAAACACTGATATCATTAGCCCAGTACAAGCACTGATATCATTAGTCCAGTACAAACACTGATAGCATTAGTCCAGTACAAACACTGATATCATTAGTCCAGTACAAACACTGATATCATTAGTCCAGTACAAACACTGATATCATTAGTCCAGTACAAACACTGATATCATTAGTTCAGTACAAACACTGATATCATTAGTCCAGTACAAACACTGATATCATTAGTCCAGTACAAACACTGATAGCATTAGTCCAGTACAAACACTGATATCATTAGTCCAGTACAAACACTGATATCATTAGTTCAGTACAAACACTGATATCATTCGTCCAGTACAAACACTGATATCATTCGTCCAGTACAAACACTGATATCATTAGCCCAGTACAAACACTGATATCATTAGTTCAGTACAAACACTGATATCATTAGTTCAGTACAAACACTGATATCATTCGTCCAGTACAAACACTGATATCATTCGTCCAGTACAAACACTGATATCATTAGTCCAGTACAAACACTGATATAATTAGCCCAGTACAAACACTGATATCATTAGTTCAGTACAAACACTGATATCATTAGTTCAGTACAAACACTGATATCATTAGTTCAGTACAAACACTGATATCATTAGTTCAGTACAAACACTGATATCATTAGTTCAGTACAAACACTGGTATCATTAGTTCAGTACAAACACTGATATCATTAGTTCAGTACAAACACTGATATCATTAGTTCAGTACAAACACTGATATCATTAGTTCAGTACAAACACTGATATCATTAGTTCAGTACAAACACTGATATCATTAGTTCAGTACAAACACTGATATCATTAGCCCAGTACAAACACTGATATCATTAGTTCAGTACAAACACTGATATCATTAGCCCAGTACAAACACTGATATCATTAGTTCAGTACAAACACTGATATCATTAGCCCAGTACAAACACTGATATAATTAGCCCAGTACAAACACTGATATCATTAGTCCAGTACAAACACTGATATCATTAGCCCAGTACAAACACTGATATCATTAGTCCAGTACAAACACTGATATCATTAGTTCAGTACCTTGAGGCACTTACCATTGTAGTGGATGGACCTTGAGGCAGTTACCACTGTTGTCGCTGGACCTTGAAGCAGTTACCATTGAAGTGGTTGAACCTTGAGGAAGTTACCATTGTTGTGGCTGGACCTTGAGGCACTTACCATTGTAGTGGCTGGACCTTGAGGCACTTACCATTGTAGTTGATGGACCTTGAGGCAGTTACCATTGAAGTGGGTGGACCTTGAGGAAGTTAGCATTGAAGTGGCTGGACCTTGAAGCAGTTACCATTGAAGTGGTTGAACCTTGAGGAAGTTACCATTGTTGTGGCTGGACCTTGAGGCACTTACAATTGTAGTGGCTGGACCTTGAGGCACTTACCATTGTAGTTGATGGACCTTGAGGCAGTTACCATTGAAGTGGGTGGACCTTGAGGAAGTTAGCATTGAAGTGGCTGGACCTTGAGGCAGTTACCATTGAAGTGGGTGGACCATGAGGAAGTTAGCATTGAAGTGGCTGGATCTTGGGGCAGTTACCATTGAAGTGGGTGGACCATGAGGAAGTTAGCATTGAAGTGGCTGGACCTTGGGGCAGTTACCATTGAAGTGGGTGGACCATGAGGAAGTTAGCATTGAAGTGGCTGGACCTTGAGGAAGTTAGCATTGAAGTGGCTGGACCTTGGGGCAGTTACCATTGAAGTGGCTGGACCTTGGGGCAGTTACTATTGAAGTGGGTGGACCTTGAGGAAGTTAACATTGAAGTGGCTGGACCTTGAGGAAGTTAGCATTGAAGTGTCTGGACCTTGAGGCAGTTACCATTGAAGTGGCTGGACCTTGAGGAAGTTAGCATTGAAGTGGCTGGACCTTGGGGCAGTTACCATTGAAGTGGCTGGACCTTGGGGCAGTTACTATTGAAGTGGGTGGACCTTGGGGCAGTTACTATTGAAGTGGGTGGACCTTGAGGAAGTTAACATTGAAGTGGCTGGACCTTGGGGCAGTTACCATTGAAGTGGCTGGACCTTGGGGCAGTTACTATCGAAGTGGGTGGACCTTGAGGAAGTTAGCATTGAAGTGGCTGGACCTTGGAGCAGTTACCATTGAAGTGGCTGGACCTTGAGGCATTTACCATTGTAATGGCTGGACATTGAGGCATTTACCATTGTAATGGCTGGACCTTGAGGCATTTGCCATTATAATGGCTGGACCTTGAGGCAGTTCCATTGAGTGCTTAAGACCATTTGCTTTATACTATTCTGTGTGTATCTGAGAGGTCCTTATGTATGAACCTAAACCTTTATAAATGTGTAATTACACCATTTTCACAATTAAATCACATATTTATCTCAATGAGTCAATGGTTTCAAATTGGTTTTAAGAAGGGTTGAATTGCTGCCTCGTAAAGCCAGGCCCACTCCTGACATAAATGGCTCAGGTGTCCCATGCACCCACCAGTGTGACACAATACAGCTGTATAATGACACCATATTCACACAATAGGTGTGTATATATTCCCAAGACTGCTGTTGCTGAATTTTTTTTCAACCTTTATTTAACTTGGCATTTAGTATTTAGTGACGACTGACTGACATCATCTGTATCTAGACCTGTAGTGGTGAGGTGGGATGAGGCGTTGATAAAACATCACAACAACTGCAGTCGGTCAGGCCAGCGGAGGAGTCCCAACAGTAGAGTTTAATCTGCTCCCCCTCTTCTCTGGTGGGAGCTCTGCTGCTGAACTTGATTTGCAGAGAGAGCAAAGGGGTTGAAAGAGTGCACTCTTAAAAAATGCATGAGGAGGTGAACCTTGGGACAGATGTCTTTTTACAGTGTCTGGTTTAAAAATCCAGTGAGTCACCTCATGTGAAAAACATTCAATATAGATGTGGTGCAGCATTCAATTCCACCAGGGCTCCTCTGAATGGGGCCTGAAGAGATCCATCTGAAGTGTTTGTGTGGATTAGTGGGGAGGTGGTGTTTCAGACCTTTGGTGGATCTTTTGTCTGCATTTAGATTGAGTGATTTGTTTGGAGAAATCACAGTGATGCTGCTGGATTGACCTGCTCAATGAAAATAAAAAAGACTCAACAAAATATGAAGATTATATATTTTAGGGGTTGCTGCCAAGATACTGTATTTGGCCATTCCAAACTAACTACATAGTAGAAACTATGGTATGTTTAGATGTGGTGTGTATTGTTGATTGTTGCACTACAACTATGTATTTGTTCAGCTAGTAGAATACACTAATGTTCAAAGGTTTGTGGTCACTTAAACTTTTCCTTGTTTTTTTTGTCCATTAAAATAACACATTTTTCAGAAAGACAGTGTAGACGTTGTTAATGTTGTAAATGACTATTGTAGCTGGAAACTGATTTTTTTTAATGGAATATTTACCTTGACGTATAGAGGCTCATTATCAGCAACCATCACTCATGTGTTCCAATGGCACGTTGTGTTAGCTAATCCAAGTTTATCATTATAAAAGGCTAATTGATCAATAGAAAACCCTTTTGCAATTATGTTAGCACAGCTACAAACTGTTGTCCTGCTTAAAGAAGCAATTAAAATGGCCTTCTTTACACTAGTTGAGTATCTGGAGCATCAGCATGTGTGGGTTCGGTTACAGGCTCAAAATGGCCAGAAGCAAAGCACTTTCTTCTGAAACTCGTCAGTCTATTCTTGTTCTGAGAAATGAAAGCTATTCCATTAGATACATTGCCAAGCAACTGAAGATCTCGTACAACACTGTGTACTACTCCCTTCACAGAACAGCGCAAAATGGCTCTAACAAGAATAGATAGAGAGGTGGGAGGCCCCGGTGCACAACTGAGCAAGAGGACAAGTACATTAGAGTGTTTAGTTTGAGAAACAGATGCCTCACAAGTCCTCAACTGGCAGTTTCAATGAATAGTACATGCAAAACACCAGTCTCAACATCAACAGTGAAGAGACGACTCCGGGATGCTGGCCTTCTTGGCAGAGTTTATCTGTCCAGTGTCTGTGTTCTTTTGCCCATCTTAATCTTTTCTATTTATTGGCCAGTCTGAGATATGGCTTTTTCTTTGCAACTCTGCCTTGAAGGCCAGCAGTGTTTTGCATGTACTATTTAATGAAGCTGCCAGTTGAGGACTTGTGAGGTGTCTGTTTCTCAAACGAGATACTCTAATGTACTTGTCCTTGTGCTCAGTTGTGCACCGGGGCCTCCCACTCCTATTTCTATTCTGGTTAGAGCCTGTTTGCGCTGTTCTGTGAAGTGCTGATGCTCCAGATACTCAACTAGTCTAAAGAGTGCCAGTTTTATCAAATCAAATTTATTTATATAGACCTTCTTACATCAGCTGATATCTCAAAGTGCTATACAAAAACCCAGCCTAAAATCCCAAACAGCAAGCAATGCAGGTGTAGAAGCACGGTTTTATTGCTTCTTTAATCAGAACAACAGTTTTCAGCTGTGCTAACATAATTACAAAATGGTTTTCTAATGATCAATTAACCTTTTAAAATGATAAACTTGGATTAGCTAACACAACGTGCCATTGGAACACAGGAGTGATGGTTGCTGATAATGGGCCTCTGTAGGCCTCTGTAGATATTCCATTAAAAATCAGCTGTTTCCATCTACAATAGTCATTTCCAACATTAACAATGTCTACACTGTATTTCTGATCAATTTGATGTTATTTTAATGGACAAAAAATGGTGCTTTTCTTTCATCAACAAGGATATTTCTAAGTGAACCCAAACTTTTGAATGGTAGGGTAGCCTATTGGTTAGAGTGTTGGGCTAGTAACCAGAAGGTTGCTAGTTCAAATCCCATAGCTGACAAGGTATAAATCTGTCATTCTCCCCCTAAACAGACAGTTAACCCACTGTTCCTAGGCTGTCATTGAAAATAAGAATTTGTTCTTAACTGACTTGCCTAGCAAAATAGTGTATATTGTCTTAAAGCAGTATCTTCTTTTAAAGACTAGTATTTTAATCAGACACTAATATACCATGATATATGCCCATGTTTTACACACTGTGGAGAAAGGTGTAGGCTATATACCATCGGTAGGCCTATTTATAGGCTATATTTTTCAACATCCATCCCATGATGGAGATGTAGCCTATCTATTTCCAGCATGTTTACACGAGAAATATAGGGTTGCACCTGTTTGGGGATAGTGACCACAAAGTGGAAATGTAAAAGTTGAAACCGCATACTGCCAAAGCTTCTTTCCCGAGACAGCTATTAGTGGTTGTCCTGTAGCCATAAGTGTGTATTACTGTCCATTTACAGCGACCCTCAGGTCTCATACTCTTACCCCGGGTTTAACTCAGAATGGCCTCGCTCCAATGGAGCCCATTACATTTTCTCATCCAAAGCTCAGAAACTCTGGGTATCAGTTGTGAAAGCTGAACTAGGGAGCCGGGATTCCATTACACACGATGCCTTCTGAATCCTTGATCCAGCACAAATGGAAATCCAGTTCAGTATCCCAACATCATTTTACTTTCATATGATAAAACATTAATGCACGTGCTTGTTCGGTGGCGGTCCCCTTGGTGCTGGGCAATAACTGGAGCGCGAGAAACTGCAGCGAAATGTGCCAGACTTTAGGCCTATGAACTGTAAACTTCACATTGTGGAAGAGACTTCTCCACTTTTGTCATAGGTCTACACATTATTATGACAGTAGCATAGGCATAGGATACATGCAAACTAATAATGTGTCCATTTCAGTAGACCTACGCCGCATATTGGCGTATTGTTAATCTCAATGTTATTGTTTTGGTAATAGTGGGCCAAGTAGGACATAATGCCAAAACCATACTTTTAAATGTGTGCTACTGACCCTCCTGAGTTCATCATAAGCCCACAACCTGTTCAGTCAGTGTAGCCTAAAATATTACATGTAAACACATAATCAGCTAGATTTGTACTGACCACACCTCGGCTTTTTCTTCAATGGTGACAACATTAGGATATCCCACAAAGTGATACATATGTAAATACATGTCTATCCATCTTGTATCAACCATGAGTCAGCGTTGTATAGGCCTAGCTCACATTAAGGCTCTCGCTTATTACTGCAAGCAAATTCCGGTAGATGGCAGTAACAGCACGCCAAATGCTAATGGTGGCAGGTTGAATTTGTGTCAGTGCACAGGGCATTGTGCAGAGCCGCTGTGCTCGGGAATCGACACCGTTAGGGGTTGTTTGTGAGCACGTGCTCAGCTCCGTGTGTAATCCATTCTACAGCTCTAAACGGAGGTTAAATTGATAAGGGCGACCAGGCTCGATTCAATCTCCAACCTTTTGTTAGGTGTAGGCGCGGTTTATAGGCGACTTATTGCGCTACAGGTCTGCTCCACATGTGATTACTAATTATCATTCGTTAGGTTGCCATTACCATGTATAATTTCACACTATTTACATAAACTAAAAATAGATTTGCTTCATTTAAATCAATTCTCAAATATGCCCTGACAGTCTGTTTGTTGGTACAAGAAATCCTTTTGGAAAAGGGAGCTGGAGCAAGGAACATGGTTTTGGTTCTGTGCGGTCCTTTGGATAAGAAAGTTTTTTTTTGTAAGATGAATCTCTTTAAAAAACATGTACTGAAGGATTTCTGAAATCTTTCAGTCAGTCTTCATCCCAACAGATCATTAAGTCAGTGTTTTTTTGTTTTAGATGATTCGTTGTGTCCTACCTGTTGACCTAGGCTATTTGAAACGAAAACAACAAATATTAAACACATGTATAGCCTAACTGTAGTTGTATGTTATTAATGCCAATAACTATAATATTATAGGCTATGTTATGTGAGAACAACAATTATACAATGTACACTAATATGTCTATGAAAATGACATCATGTAGCCTTATTTATTGATGCTGATTGTTAAATGAATACAAGGTAATTCATAAATGTTTTATGAACGTTTATGAAACACATTTTGAACCACTTTGTCTGAATTGAACGAAACATTCCATGAGTTTTAATAAGCGTTTTTTAATTGACCTCGCTATATATATAAAATGTTTTTAGCTATTTTTACCCGTGGAAAAAAGGTACGTGTTGCGTTGTTCCATTCATTACCATTTCTAAGCCAGTTTAGAAATGGTCAGAGTCAAATCCCGAGGTCAGACGAAGAGAGGGCGAAAAGGTGATTACTGCCTTCAACTGGCGGCCAATCTGTCGCTCGTTATTTTCCTCGGCTGAGCGGTTTCTGGGTTTGTGGCGGTGTCCACCCGGCGCGTTCAATGCTACAGCTAGTGAAGGGACTCGTTTCGCCAGGAACTCTCCCTTCAGTCACAATAGATTGGCCGAGTTCACTGACAGACCATGGAACAATCGCCAATTCACAAGAGAGATGTGTCACCAAATCGCCAAAGTCCAGCTATTATGGCATTCGTTTAAGTGGTTTCTTGCGAATAAACTCCTCTCGAATGATGTATTTGTTGGAACCTCAAAGATTATTTACAAAATGTGTCAACTTCTAAATGGTTTCATGATTGTTGGGCAGAGTCACCATAGGAGGCTCCGCTGACTATTTATTGGTGGTTGGGGGGCAACCTCTCCGGCGCAGCGTGGATCGCTAGCTCTGTCTCGCTCTCTCTAACTCACTCGCTCTCTCTCTCTTTTCCCTATCTCTCTTTCTCTGCTTAGTTTTCTTTGATAATTTTTACCAATTCACATCCTCGACACATCTTTTTTGTCCTCTCCCTTTTACTGGCCGACATGATCTTTATGAGTGAAATTGACGTTTATTGCTTCTGGCCCACGCAGTGGTCTAAGTCACTGCATCGCAGTGTTAGAGGCGTCACTATAGACCCTAGTTCGATTCCGGGCTGTATCACCACCGGCCGTGAACGGGAGTCCCATTAGGGCGGCGCACAATTGGCCCAGCGTCGTCGTGTTAGGGGAGGGTTTGGTCGGGGTAGACCTTATTGTAAAATACGATTTTGTTCTTAAATGACTTGCCTAGTTAAATAAAGGTTAAATAAAACTAGACAGACAGTTGGACAATGTAATTCTGCCTGGATATCTCGCTGAACAGGACATTTATTTAATAGGACTACACCACTATGTCTAAATAATTGGAAATATGGAGTCGTTTTGGGAGACTGAATCTGATGGACATTATGCAAACTGATATGAAATAATACTACTATTTTTTTTAACTATCTAGCTAATAAGCAAATTTATTCCAAAAGCAATGTGTAAATGTGTTTAAGATATTTTATATTTTGGTAAAAGTTTGGTAGGCCTATTTTGTTTTATAATTCATAGATATGCTAAGTTTAGTCATCAGATTTAAAACATATTTAAATAATGAATCATACTAAACTATGAAAATAACATTGTCCACACGTTTTTGCAAACTAATGATATAGTCCTATTTCTCTCCATGTTGCTCTCTTTGGTGGTGTGTTTTATCGTCTGTTATCAGTTATATAGCTGTTTTCAACAGAATAGCTGTTGAAAACACAGGTGCTCGCGGTATTTCAGCTGCTCATGGATCTGCCTGCCTAGTGTGCAGAAGGCGCGAGATCAGAGCAATGCCCAGCACCCCACCCCCTCCATTGAACAGTAGAGAAGTGTGTTATGGATGAACAAGCTAAAGTAGGGTTTCTTTCATGTTGTGTTTGTTTTAAATGTGTTATGGAATGATACTTGTCAGCATTAAACCATTTCCCCCCGTGCTGACCAGTTTTAAACAGTAAGCATCAGAGGAGGTACGATTCCATCTTCCTGTGGTTCCAAATGATTGTTCAAACGGCTGGATTAGACACCACGGATGCTGGTGTCTAATACTTTTTAATAGATTTACAGTTTTAAATCCCAGTAGTCTTAGAAAGGGAATAACGTTTATCACCCTGCATGCCATGTAAACATCAGACAGGTTCTTTATGGCATTCTGAGAACAAATCAGACTGCTCCCTTTTCAGTTTTGAACTGCATGGAAAGACCCCTTTTTCCATGTTCTTCTCTCCCTTACTAAACACACACACATTCTTCTCTAAACCTATGGTCAACATCCACTTTTTTAAAATGATCCTTTGAAATCCACAATATGCATCGAATTCCTTGAACTGTTGTGTACAAATATGCATGCCTTGGGTAGCCAATGAAAAATATTGTCCAAATTTAACTTGAATACACCCTGAATTGTATTTAATAATAAAAAAACTATTAAAATTTGTCTCAACAGTTAGTTTCTAATAAACTATTGTTTTGTCACTGAAACACTTAATTAAAAATACTGAACTTGTGTTTATATGGCTTAGTATAGCTTTCTCAACCAATACTACTATAGGCTACAAATAGTTTTTGTTCCACGGCTTACCTTTTTCAAAACCTGCTTGAAAAGGAAGGAGCGTTTTTGGTAAAAAAAAAAAAAGGCCTGGCCCTGACAAGAGCGCTGTGCGCTGTGAGGCTGCGCCGCTGCTGCACGTGCTGAATCCGGGTCAGAGGGAACTGCTGCTCTTTGAGAGCTGCATGAATACCCACGAATAGAAAAGTTGTGTTCAGTTAACCGATTAAATCAGCGAAAAACAGGGCAGTGCAAGCCTTTCTCACTGCAGACCAAGTCCAAATAGTTCGGGGATGCTTCTATGCTTGCAAGGTTATGGGAATAGCACAAATAATCCATTCGTCTGTTTGTTTGACACACGCATTATAGACCAGACAAAAGATAAGGATTGAAAAAAAATGCCGGACCATTTTTGCTGCACTTCTCTCAAATTTTTGTTTACTTTCTGTAGGCCTCGTATTTAGATCTGAGTATCACACACCGCCACTCCTTACAAAGTTATTTTGTCTCATGATACATATTCGATTACGAACGAAAGCCGGTACCAGTAAAGATCCCAGATGAAGCAACAGACCTCATCCACTTATAGGTAATATATGTTATATGTCATATGTTATATATGGCCTATACCATGACAAAATGTCAACCACCTGCAATGTAAAAATGTGCCACATTTTCAAATATTTTTTTATTTCAAGTGTATCTTAGCTAGGCTACGACAAAAAAAGGTGTATTTTCTGAATAAGTTTAATAAGAATAAATACAAAAACGTCTATTTAACTTCCATTTAAAATATTTGTACTGTTGTGTGGACCGGCTTAAGTAAAATAATGAACCACTTCTATAGAGGCTATATGATTGTTATAGCAGACATCTGCATTATAGTTTATCCCCCCTATCTTTTTTATTGATAACAATTATCTTCAGTTTCTGATTAATCTAATCTTAACCATGGCTGGGACTTGTCGTCGCCAATAAAATAATGTGGTCTGAGAGGGTCTGTTGCGGTGATACAGATCAGCTATGGTCTCTGCTGACCCATGCGGGTGAAAGGGCCTATCTTTCTGCTGCAGATGGATTTATAAGTTAGAACGGGCTTAAAATAACGATTTATCACAATCACAACTTGCAATGATTGCACTCGGATCAGATCATATTTGTTTTTCAGAACTTAGTTTGCATTAGGGCATAGTTATTTTTGATTAATATATATATATATTGGGATATTCATCTCACGGTGAGAAACGATATGAGTAGGCTATGGTCAGTGAAAACTGATTTAGCAACAATTGTGTCAAAACAACACGTGGATAGGACTGAACACGACATTGATAATTTGACATGACATTCTCAGTAAAACACACACATTCATATTCAAGTGCCGAGTTAAGTAAGCGAGGAACATTGGTATACACGTGGGTTATTGGTGTACCTTGTAGTTAGTTGAAGTTGTTGTCATGTGAATACACTGGGTTGGAATATTGTCAGAAAAAGACATCCATATTTGCTTTGTCTACGGACATTCCAATGTCAAAGCAATGAGGATCTTGGCCACGGAATGTATCTGTTGTTACTATCTTGTATGTCTTTTGGTTGGACTAAGGATAATGATGAACATGTGATATGTTCAATACATACTTTTTGGAATGCAGCTCATTAAGATATCAGAGTGTCAAAGACATGTCAATGCCAATACAATTGGCATACATTCTGTTTAGTGTCTTAAAAGTGCATGCTGTTGGCCTGTTTAATTGAGCTGTTCGTTATTATTCCACCAACATAGAATAAAACAGTGGTACCCTCAGAAGTATAGGCTCTGGGCTACTTTTTCTCCTTTCAAAAGAGACTTCCTGTCCTCACAGTGCATTGAAACCTAATTATTTCGCAGCTACAAAACATGTTGGAAATGTTTTAGAGAACAATCAGAACTCTGTCTAAGAACAACTGTCATCTACCATCATAATTATTGTCAATTCAATTGTAAATATACAAGTTATTATCATTGGTTTTGAATTTAGGATAGAATGCAGGGAGAAAGCTTTTCTGGGGGGGATGTTCTTCCCTGGGTGAAGAAAGGCTCTTTCACCGAACAACAATGGCAGATTGAGGCAGGGGAGGAGTCCACCATGCTTAGTCCATTTAATGGCGCGTTTACTTAATTTCTGTATTCACTGGCAACCATAAACAAAAGAGGGAACGGGACTCTTGCTTAAGAGCTAGGCCTACATGACGTTAACGTTTACCATAACACATGCATATATTTAGGAGCAAAACGATTTTTGTTCAACATCTTGTCTATGGTTTTGGACACGTAGGCTATATGTGTCGCCTAGTGTCGTAAAAGGACCCACAGCATGTGCATCAGAATCACTACGCTCGTCTGGGCATAATATTACAATTTCTCAACATATATGCTCATAAACGATTGATGGTGGACAATGAAGACTCACTTAAAATAGAGACTTAATGCAGAATATATAACAAAATGGAATACTGTATTCTGATTTAGAAATATACACGGACACAAACACGCAATAAATAATAATAAGCGCTTTAGGAAATATACGACTATAATTGCTATTGAAGAATATCCCAATGTTTATATTAAATAGTTTTGCATAACTGTGACTGATAACACGTTTATCTAGTGTCATTATCCATGTTCGGTATAAAAACTAACTAACTAACAAAACGTCTAGAGCACTTTTACATTTTGACAAATATTTTATGTAGGAACACCCAGTCGAGAAAAGTGAACAAGGATATAAAAGATGGTGATGGGAGAGCAATATTATGTACAAGCATATCTACACATATAGGATATTACAGACCGGGAGAATGATCGCGTTATTTACATATCTACACATATAGGAGAGTACAGACCGGGAGAATGATCGCATTATTTGAGATATACATAATTCAATATAAAATCTTGAAATAAAAATACAAATCTGATACAGTCATAACGATTCGGTTCCACATTTCACCATTTACTCCACACAGGCAGTGACAGAAGTGTAGTACAAAGGTGCTTAAAACGTAAATGATTGTCTGATGAACATAAAGTCAAACAGAATTGCATCTTGGCTGAGCGGCATCATCACTTGGACTAAAACGGAGATGAAAAGGCGATAAACACCCTCTGGTAATTAATTCCCTCTTCTCGATGATCCTTGTAGAAATATTGAACAAGGTATTTTTCCCAGATACAAAAAAACATCATGCAGGTAGAGGTGGTGGTGGGGGCGTGGTGGGTCCATTGAAAGCGCTTACAAAATATGTTTTTTTGTTGTTCTTTTTTTTATATATATATTTATATAAATTGGTCCTTTTTTCATCCTCGATATTTCATAGTTTTTTTTTTCATGTCCATATTTCCTGTAAATATGTATATTTTTATATCATACGTCGCACTCGGAGTCACTGGATGTTACTGAAAGAATGGACGTTCCAGTGTCAACTCGCTCTGTCATACTGGAGATGCTGGTAGTAGGACTGGCCGCGGTCGACGGCGATTCGGCCGAGCTGCGTGGAGTACACCCGGATTCTGAAAGGGACCGCATACCGTTCTGTCTAATTCCCTGGTGCTGAAGCCTAAAGAAAGGGAAAATAACATAGCAATTATATACAGTGTCCCTCCGCAAAATACCGCTCAGCCTGCTTGTCATTCACTCCATGCCTTGCCTTTAACAACGTATACATTACTATTCTGGCTCCTAATGGGAGCAAGAATAGTCTAAAACAAAGCAGAAGAAATACTAAAAATGGCGAAATATGACAGTGTTTATTAGAATAAGAGGCTGGTTGTTAGTTATACTTAATCCATGGCCAATACAATTTGAGAAGTGTCTTTTATATTTGATTTTGTCATATCTAGGCCTACGTCCAAATGAATGAGAGACTACAGGTCTACATCCAAATGAATGAGACTCAATTTTTCTGATTGTTTTGGTTTACTGACACGTCAAAATGGGGAATAATTGCAATCATCCTACATGAATCAATCCACAATGTAGGCCTCCGATTTTATCAGTGAGAAAACACAGAGGATAAAATATAGTTTTGTTCTTCTATTATTCAACAACTTGTTTTTTCTGTTTTCATCCAGTTCAATTTGTCATTTATTATTGCATTGTCAATAAATAATAGTCTACACACATTGTGAATCGAAAACATGGCTGCAAAACAGGCTATAGTTTTAGAATGAATATGTGGTATTTATGTTGACAGCTTATATCAAATGTTATGCATCAATCGTTTCCAAACGTCTATAGTCTAATGTATACGTTTCGTATGTGTAAAAAGCACCACGAATAAAAAATAATAATTCGTAACTGAACACATTCATTTTGCAAAAACGATCCAATCTTTCCCAGTGTTTCCTTGTGTGTGGTTTCTTCGTCTGCACTGGCCTTTTGCAGCTTCTACATGTACATGATATTATGTTGATTAAACAACGAACCAATAACCTATAAACTACGTGTTTTGTTTTATTTCCTGTTTGTGGTCAAAATCTATACCACGCTGCAGTGTGTCAAGTTTTCACACCAAAACATTCACTTGTTGAGGGAAGATAACAATCAATTAAAAACGTAGTATCACCACAACATGCTGTATTCAAAGTTTAACAGACATCCTTATGAATATTTTTTTTTTGTCTTGTCTGGAAAATAGGACAACTTGAAGACTTGCATTGCTGCTGATTTTCTTTGTGTGAACTTCCTGTTTTGTTATCTAACGCATACAGTGATGTTTTCATTTTGCTTATCAGGGAAACTAGCATATCAACGTAATCTAGCCTACACGCTTTCCAATTTGTCGAGAGTTGTGTGTTTTACGTAGAATAATCTTTTATGCATTTTAATATATTTTTGATTATTTTGGACAGCAATAATAGTTATATTTTTCTGTACACGCTTTGAAAAAAAGGTTCTATGTAGAAACCCCAAATAACTATTTGTTCTAAGAGTGTAGCCCCTGAATGCATGTAGGCCAATGAGATTAAAAAGTAAAATGTCGCCGTGCTCCATCTCCACCTCCAACCGTACACCCAATTTACTCATTTGTAACCCCTCTATAACCTTGTTTATGACTTCGATTAAGTTTTATATTTACATGGTAGGTTTGCATTCAGTTTATAGGAATTATTTTTGCTTATTTGGTTCTGTGTAGCCTATGCTTAAAAAATGAACAGCGCACTGACCTGTTTTTTGCTGCCGCGGCTCTGTCCCGTTGCCTCCGGTTTTTAAACCAATTTCCGACCTGTGTAGGAGTGAGTCCAGTGGCTTGTGCCAGTTCCCTTTTCTTGCTGGGGTTTGGATATGGGTCCTGGAGGTACCACTCCCTTAACAGACCGCGCGTCCTCTCTTTGAAACAGTGCGTCTTCTGCTCGCCGTCCCAGATGGTCCTGGGCAGGGGGAACTTCTTACGTACCCTGTACTTGTCAACCGGTCCTAAGGGGCGACCGCGCAGCTTCTCGGCCTCCTGATAGTGTGCCTCCAGCCACATGGCCTGCAGTTTGCCATGGGAGTCTTTGGTAAACTTGTGGTTCTCCAAGATGTGATAAAGGTCTCGAAAATTCCCAGTGTGGAAAGCAACCACTGCGCGAGCTCGCAGGATGGACTCATGCTTGTTGATCTGCTCGCATGCTCCCGGTGCTACCGGCAGGGACCATAGGAATCGTCCCAGCCGTTCAATGTCTCCGGTTTCCTCTAGCGTCTCACAGACGCTAGCCACTTGCTCCGGAGAGAAGTTGAGGGTCGGTAGCGCAAACATTGACAAGTCTTCTGGAGACCTGGTGGGAGTGCTGCTCGCCAAGAGCACAGGGCGCTCAGTGAAGTTTGGCAGGAAGAAATGGGAGGGATAAAGCTCTAAAGGGGATCTGAAAACCATGGAATGACCTGAGAGAGAAATACAGTTATCAGGAAAAAGAACGACGAGTAAAGATTGTACGATTCAATAGCTATCGCCTAATGACACCAGCCTCATAATATCTCCCCCTAAATCCACCGTGAGTGTAGCACTGAAACATTTTGTTTCGCTTTTCTATTGGTCTTCTTAGTGTGGTTGTGAGGTTGTCATGGCAGCCCTGCCAATCACTGTCAAGCGTGCCAATCATTAGCCAGTACGTAGACTAGGGCTTTCACCACTTCTGTTGCAAGCACCGGGGGTTATCAGAAACTCCAATCTCAACACCACCCTCCCACTGCACGATAGTGAAGTATAAGACAAGGCTCGCCTATTTGTTGAATGGAATTAGCAATTAGTGGGTGGAATATTATTGCGATCTTAACGAGGCTCGTTAGAGCTCAAGAAGAAATGTGGGGAGAGATGCTTGTTTTTCAGGCAGGAGAACGTTTGGTTTTCTTTTTTTTGTAACAGTCAATTCACACCTTATATTGGGGTAGTTTTTCCATTTTGTCCCATGTGAACACTTTTAAGTTTTGGTGAGGGACGAAAGCTGGCATCATTCAGGCCCATGGGGGACTAGTAAATATATTTTGCGTATATGCGTATAAAAAAACGTTATTTAAACGAATAAAACATAATATAGTCATTTGTACCGTTTGATATGCCTGTCTGACTCACTTCCGGAGATGAATCGGAAAAGGCGATATGTCAATATTTTCGTGACACAGTCTGGGCGCTTGCTTTGCTCAGAGAACAGCAGACCGTCGGTGTGGGTGTAATTCGCAGTGGCTCAACCTCTAGTCGGGCTTGGCCTCCGCTGGTATTACGCAGCAGTACAACCCTGCTGGCCCACTGCCCAGTGTGCGTTTTTCCAAACAGCGTTTTCATGTTAAATAAATATCGATGCGGTGCATTGTAATGATTCAACGTTTTGCCATTGGTATTGTTTTTGCAGTTCTTGCGCTGTAGGCCTAGTAGTTTTGGCGACCATTTGTATAATTATGGTGAAAATGATTAGTCTGAAACTATATAGCCTAAAGAAAACAAATCAAATCCAATTTTATTTGTCACATACACGTGGTTAGCAGATGTTAATGCGAGTGTAGCGAAATGCTTGTGCTTCTAGTTCCGACAATGCAGTAATAAACAACAAGTAATCTAACTAACAATTCCAAAACTACTGTCTTATACACAGTGTAAGGGGATAAAGAATATGTACATAAAGATATATGAATGAGTGATGGTACAGAGCAGCATACAGTAGATGGTATCGAGTACAGTATATACATATGAGATGAGTACGTAAACAAAGTGGCATGGTTAAAGTGGCTAGTGAAACATGTATTACGTAAGGATGCAGTAGATGATATAGAGTACAGTATATACGTATGCATATGAGATGAATAATGTAGGGTATGTAACATTATATTAGGTAGCATTGTTTAAAGTGGCTAGTGATATATTTTACATCATTTTCCATCAATTCCCATTATTAAAGTGGCAAACTATGCTTATTGCATTCTTTCATTTTCACAACTATAGGCATGATCAATATCCACATGTCACTGGATTTGGTTTAGAGCCCACATCAGCAGCCATAGTGGCGTGGTTTTTATGTTTATTACAAAAGTGACTGTAGGCCTACTGCCCCATTATTTGTCATGGCTTAGTTCGTGTCAAAACTACGAGTTCACAGTCGCGAACAGTGCTCACATTGTTTAAGCGCATGCATTAGACGTAGTGAAACACAACATCTAGACTTCGGCTAATCCGGCCTCAATAAAATTGACATAATTATCCTATGCCGCCTTTCTAAATCATTCAGGAATTCCAAACGTGTCCTTCTCTTTCTCCAGCCTCATATTTTTGCATTCCTCGCCATCTTCCTATACCACCGGTTCCAGCACAAGGGAGGGTAAGTAGCATGCACATCTGCGTTTTCGTTTTCTGTTTATCATATTCACATCCAATTACAATTACTGTGAGGTTGTTCCAGTGGATGCAGATACCATATTTATACCATTGCTTTGTTTTCGTGTGTGCGTCTGTTTGTGTGTGTGTGTGTGTGTGTGTGTGTGTGTGTGTGTGTGTGTGTGTGTGAGAGAGTTTGTGTGCGCGCACTATAGGGGTGGGGTGATGATCATGTTGGAAGCTTAAGGGCAGGTTGTCTTTGGGATCAAATCTGTTTGCTCCCTTGTCATACGAAACTCAGGAGAAGTAATTCCAAGTGGCACTTGAATTGGTCCAATTGGAAAGCTTCTTGGACGGGAAGTAACCTGCGTTATTTCCATGCTGGCTATGGTCCTGTTAAAACTAACCTGCCCCTTCTCGCTCCGTCAATATTAAGAGGGGGCTTAACGGAAAGTAATCGGAATATTTAAAGCTGCTTTGCTTGTGTCCCCGGTCTACACATTTATCTGATCAATATGCATCGACTCCAGGTATTACGTAGAGCTATTTTTTTAAGGAGATGGAGCCTAGTTGTAAGCAGCCCTCGCAGGCAATTCGGAAATCACTTAGGTGAAATGTAAAACCTGAATGGGTTTGCAAAGCCAGTGGTAAATCACATTCTTCTTACATAGCCTAGCTTTTGTTTACGCTAAGCATGTCATTAACACCACCATACAAGTTTATTCACCTGGCCTAATTGTCTGTTTATCCTCCAGCGTCTTAGTATTCCTCTCTTAACGATAACCAGCGGGAGACGCGTTATTCAATGCCGATTAACCATTAACCTGATCTTTGTTTATTTACCACCGAACCCGGACGTGACAATACAGGCATGAGTTAGGACTAACTCTAAACTGACAACACAAATATTAATTAACCTTGACTCGGCGTGATTACTTATCGGGGATGTATATATTGGCGCCCGTTGACTCTGGGCTCAACATTTCGGAAGTTAGGCTATATTTGTGTCAATGTTCCAAGGGGGGAAATAAACAAAGATATTAGGTTGCGTCACATTCTGAGAGGGGGAACCGAGCCACTCAATGAAAAGGTAAGAAAAGCATTCATTTTTATTTTCTTCCCTACTTAACCTCGGCTTCTCAATTGATGACCAGAAAAAAACTGCTACACCCACCCCTGATCAAAATGCATGCGTAATTGTTTGGTATTTTCAGCAAAAGGACTGAACAGAATGCATTGAATTATGAATTATTTCGTTTTTCTGACGCATGTATAGACTATACATACTTCAATAGACCATTTTGACACTGCATGGTTAAAGATTGAGATTGTTTTTATGACAGGGTCTTGGTCACATGCTGATGTGGGCAGCGACAGTTTCTCTTAAAGTTCTTGACTGAACTCGCAATAGAACGCATTCGAACTTTTAGGGTGACATTTTGTCAGATTTACCACAAAACTACGTTATCCATCAGTCAGCATAGTTATTTCTTCTCTATTTCGGCTTCTTCGTCTTTTTTTCTCGTCTTCTTTTCGTCCTCATTTCCCCTTCTTCATTCTTCCTTGTTTTAATCGGATTTTAAACGGGTGATTGCCAACGATTAACTACAGGGACAGGACTATATATGCATTATATCTTGAAAAAAATCCGTTTGTCCATGGGCGGAGGTGGAAATCCTTTCCGGATCCTGTAAGTTCCTTAGTCACACACTGGACTCTGTCTCTTTAGTTCACTATTCATTCTTTAAAAATCTGATTGAATAAAACGCTTGTTTGAACCTACTTTTAAAATCGAATCGTTTTAGGATAGCCCATGATTTGCGCAAGACGCACGCGTTGTAAAGACTAATAGTGATGAGCTCACCCAAATGTCTTAGCCTATAACATGTCGATAGATGCATGGAAAACATTAACAATTACATGATTGGTTAGGTATATTGCCGTGTCAATTTAGTGTTAGATCATCTGAAAAAATGCGATTGCATTTGGTTTGCTGCTTTCGTATCTGTCTTCATGGAGTGGAAACGAGCACCAGTCTCCTTCAAGTCTTGCACAGCAAGAGCTGCTGCAGCTGTGTAACGCTGTCGGAATGGGGCGCAAATACCCCTTTCTTGGTTTTCTTAGCATCGGCTTCAACCCTCTTTGCTGGGCGTCCAAAGGTAGTGTATAGCTCTGGACTGGAGCGTTTATTTTTATTAATCTTTCAGTAGCCTATATCGTTTGTCTTTTTATAATGATTATGACATACACACCTTGAATCAGACGTGGCCTTGAATCAGACGTGTACCTTTATAGACTGAAAATATATATTGGCTATTGTCACTACTAAATGATTTATTGGCCATTGATACAGCCTGGGTAGTATTTGCTTGGCACATAGTACTGGGAGGAATTGAGTGTTTGTCAAAGATAGCAACAATGAGAACCAATGAAACCAATGAGAATATGGATGGAGATTACGAGATGGATGGTTACCCATGCAGGACAGGTGACTATGGGTCTTTTGGACAAAAGTGTTTTCTGATTATTTGTTTTTAGGGTCTAGACATCTGCTTATTTAAAAACAAAATACGAAAAGTTCCCACATTTGAAACCAGTGCAGAAAAATATTTAGTTTAGAAACATCCAGACCCATAGGCCTACATTAACTCTTTCACCAAACTCAAAATTATTCGACTGTAAAGAGTTTTTCCCAACTTATCTTTTTCTTTTTTTGTGTGGTCTCATTAAGTGGGCATCCTGCTAAGTCTGCGGGGTTATACGGGAGCTGTCCAATCAGTGTATTTGCACGGCTTGTTAGCGACAGTTAATGAGGGCGCTCCCTGCACGGACAGAATAGTGCCTCAATGTTAGATTTACCTTGTGTCAACTCGTTACTTCTAATGAAGCCATTGGAAGCTTCTCATTGAATGGAGCCGGGAGGCTGGAACTGTAGGCTCTCTTTCTTCCGGTTACTCTAAGGAGGGCTTTCGCTGGATTGAACTCCGTGATGCGTGTATCAGTTGGTAGGCGTGTTCTGAGTGATTTGGATTGGACAAGAGAAGAGGGAAGTGTGTGTGTGTGTGTGTGTGTATGTGTGAGTGTGAGTTAAATAAATCACCTCGTGTAATATCGCAAGCTGCTATGGTGTATTAGCCTACTTGGTCAATCGGGTTTGACGTGTCAGTTTGTCTCTCCAACAGCTCCACATTGTGCTTTCTCTTGGCCGGGTCCCTGTGTTCTTTAAGTCGAATCAACAACACATCATTGCCTCACAATTTAGGTAAAACAGCGTAGTTTCTCAAATGCCTTTCCAAGTGTGCTTCCCCTCACTATTCCAGCCCACAAGGGCACAACTTAAAAATCAATTCGTTTTTCTTTCCACAAGGAAATTATTCGAAAATAGTTTTAGGATCCCAAGCAGGATGGCAACAACGTTTAAATTATATATTTGTTTATTTATCCCGTTATTTATTTAGAATATTATTTATTTATTTAACCACTGATTTTTTACGCATCCTTAACAACTTGTTTATGTAGCGCGTTGTTATGCAGTTTAAGGCATACACAGTAAACACTAGCAGTAAAATAAACACACACATCTCACATGTTCAGAGTCAAAAGTAACTCACTGGTTAGACACATTAGAATATTATTAATTTGATAGATAATACATGCATAATGTAGTCATGTTAGACTATGTGAGTCATATGGGTTAATATAATCAAATACACAAATTAATATAATTAATATGAAATAACTCATCATGCTTTAAAGACAATGAGATGTAGGTTCAGACCAAATAAACACGAGAGTCACTTTATCAAATGTTTATCGATGATAGGTTTATGTGAAAGTATAGTTTTATACAGGGGTCTTTGTTAGGTTTATGTGAACGTATAGTTTTATACAGGGGTCTTTGTTAGGTTTATGTGAACGTATAGTTTTATACAGGGGTCTTTGTTAGGTTTATGTGAACGTATTTATACATTGGTCTTTGGTAGGGTTATGCGAAAGTATACTTTTAAACAGGGTCTTTGTTAGGTTTATGCAAAAGTATTCTTTTTTTTATTTTTTTATTTCACCTTTATTTAACCAGTTGGGCTAGTTGAGAACAAGTTCTCATTTGCAACTGCGACCTGGCCAAGATAAAGCATAGCAGTGTGAACAGACAACACAGAGTTACACATGGAGTAAACAATTAACAAGTCAATAACACAGTAGAAAAAAAGGGGAGTCTATATACATTGTGTGCAAAAGGCATGAAGAGGTAGGCGAATAATTACAATTTTGCAGATTAACACTGGAGTGATAAATGATCAGATGGTCATGTACAGGTAGAGATATTGGTGTGCAAAAGAGCAGAAAAGTACATAAATAAAAACAGTATGGAGATGAGGTAGGTGAAAATGGGTGGGCTATTTACCAATAGGCTGCTCAGATAGCAGATGTTTGAAGTTGGTGAGGGAGATAAAAGTCTCCAACTTCAGCTATTTTTGCAATTCGTTCCAGTCACAGGCAGCAGAGTACTGGAACGAAAGGCGGCCAAATGAGGTGTTGGCTTTAGGGATGATCAGTGAGATACACCTGCTGGAGCGCGTGCTACGGATGGGTGTTGCCATCGTGACCAGTGAACTGAGATAAGGCGGAGCTTTACCTAGCATGGACTTGTAGATGACCTGGAGCCAGTGGGTCTGGCGACGAATATGTAGCGAGGGCCAGCCGACTAGAGCATACAAGTCGCAGTGGTGGGTGGTATAAGGTGCTTTAGTGACAAAGCGGATGGCACTGTGATAAACGGCATCCAGTTTGCTGAGTAGAGTGTTGGAAGCAATTTTGTAGATGACATCGCCGAAGTCGAGGATCGGTAGCATAGTCAGTTTTATTAGGGTAAGTTTGGCGGCGTGAGTGAAGGAGGCTTTGTTGCGGAATAGAAAGCCGACTCTTGATTTGATTTTCGATTGGAGATGTTTGATATGAGTCTGGAAGGAGAGTTTACAGTCTAGCCAGACACCTAGGTACTTATTGATGTCCACATATTCAAGGTCGGAACCATCCAGGGTGGTGATGCTAGTCGGGCATGCGGGTGCAGGCAGCGATCGGTTGAAAAGCATGCATTTGGTTTTACTAGCGTTTAAGAGCAGTTGGAGGCCACGGAAGGAGTGTTGTATGGCATTGAAGCTCGTTTGGAGGTTAGATAGCACAGTGTCCAAGGACGGGCCGGAAGTATATAGAATGGTGTCGTCTGCGTGGAGGTGGATCAGGGAATCGCCCGCAGCAAGAGCAACATCATTGATATATACAGAGAAAAGAGTCGGCCCGAGAATTGAACCCTGTGGCACCCCCATAGAGACTGCCAGAGGACCGGACAGCATGCCCTCCGATTTGACACACTGAACTCTGTTTGCAAAGTAATTGGTAAACCAGGCAAGGCAGTCATCCGAAAAACCGAGGCTACTGAGTCTGCCGATAAGAATATGGTGATTGACAGAGTCGAAAGCCTTGGCAAGGTCGATGAAGACGGCTGCACAGTACTGTCTTTTATCGATGGTGGTTATGATATATAGTTTTATACATCGGTCTTTGTTAGGTTTATGCAAAAGTATAGTTTTATACAGCGGTCTTTGTTAGGTTTATGTGGAAGTGTAGTTTTATACAGGGGTCTTTGTTAGGTTTATGTGAAAGTATAGTTTTATACAGCGGCCTTTGTTAGGTTTATGTGAAAGTATAGTTTTATACAGGGATCTTTGGGCAACATAAACAATACCTAATTTGGCAGGACTACAGTTGTGACACTGCTTGCTGAAAAAAACATGTTTATTAAAAGGAGGCTATGGAATATATACAGCATAATCACATTGCATTATATACTCATTAGCCTATATTTCACATTTCTGTGTCTTCTCGTTCAGAGGTTCCCAAACCTTTAAAGTTCTGTACCCCTTCAAACATTCAACCTCCAGCTGCGTACCCCCTTTAGCACCAGGGTCAGTGCACTCTCAAATGTAGTTTTTTTGCCATCGTTGTAAGCCTGCCACACACACACTATACGATATATTTATTAAACACAACAATGAGTGTGAGTTATGTCACAACCCGGATTGTGGGAAGTGACAAAGAGCTCTTATAGGACCAGGGTACAAATAATAATATAATAATAATTCATATTTTTGCTCTTTATTTAACCATCTTACACATAAAATCTTACTTGTTAATTGAAAATTGTGAATAACTCACCACAGGTTAATGAGAAGGGTGTGCTTGAAAGGATGCACACAACTCTGCAGTGTTGGGTTGTATTGGAGAGAGTCTCAGTCTTAAATCATTTTCCACGCAGTCTGTGTCTGTATTTAGTTTTCATGCTAGTGTGGGAGGAGAATCCACTCTCACATAGGTATGTGATTGCAAAGGGCATCTGTGTCTTAAGCGCGATTTGCAAAGGCAGGATACTCTGAGCGCAGCCCAATCCAGAAATCTGTCAGTGGCTTCTGATTAAATGACATTTTCACAGAACCACAGGTTGAAATTTCAATGAAGCTTTCTTGTTCAGACATTGGTAAGTGGACTGGAAGCAGGGCATGAAAGGAATAACGAATCCAGTTGTTTGTGTAATCCGTTTCTGGAAAGTACCCGGGTACTGTAATTGCGCACCCAACTCACTCAGATGCTTCTCTATATCACATTTGACATTGTCCATAAGCTTGAGTTCATTTGCACACAAACAATCATAAAAAGATGGAAAGACCTGTGTGTTGTCCTTGTTAATGCAGACAGATAAGAGCTCCAACTTCTTAATTATAGCCTCAATTTTATCCCACAACTTGAATATAGTTGCGAAGAGTCCCTGTAATCCTAGATTCAGATCATTCAGGTGAGAAAAAACATCACCTAGATTGGCCAGTCGTGTGAGAAATCCATCATCATGCAAGCGGTCAGACAAGTGAAAATCATGGTCAGTAAAGAAAACGTTAAGCTCGTCTCTCAATTAAAAAAAAGTGTCAATACTTTTCCCCTTGATAACCAGCACACTTCTTTCTGTATGTTGTAAAAGCGTTACTTAGTCGCTGCCCATATCATTGCATAGTGCAGGAAATACACAAGAGTTCAGGGGCCTTGCTTTAAAAAAGTTAACCATTGTCACTGTAGTGTCCAAAACGTCTTTCAAGCTATCAGGCATTCCCTTGGCAGCAAGAGCCTCTCGGTGGATGCTGCAGTGATCCAAGTGGCGCCGGGAGCAACTGCTTGCATGTGCGTTACCACTCCACTATGTCTCCCTGTCATTGCTTTTGCGCCATCAGTACAGACACCAACATGAGCAGCAGCTACGTTTGGCTACATGCGGTCCATTAGTGGAATTCCAACGAGAGAGTAAGGGTTAATATTATTGGATGTTAATTATTTGACTAGGCTACAACAACATTGTGTTGTTATTTAGCTGAAAACTGGATGGTTAAATTTGATTTTTGGCAGTGTAACAAGGCTACTCAGGTGAGAAAAAATCCTCACCCAAATGTATACCCCTGTTGGAAAATAAAAAATGGACTGTTTGAAAATGATTATAAAAATATATAAAAATATAAATAAAATGTGGATCACATTTTTATTTGGCGTACCCACAACGGTACCCGGGGTACCCCAGTTTGGGAATACTTGTTGTAGTTTATCCTTTCAGGCTATAAGCCATTGGTTCATGCTTTCACACACAGATTTTTGTTAGAAATCAGTAAATCAGATCTATAACAATGTTGGTTTTTAGTCCTTTGTGCGAAACATACGCTGTTGCATTGTGCCCTTGCCAAGGAGCAGCAATAGGACACACCAATGCTGGAGGTGTCAATGATCACTCTTCCAGGTGTTTGGCTAGAGCGCTTTATGCAGAGATAATATAATGAATGCATAGCTCACACCCCTGGGTTTCACATATGATGCTCCAATAACACTCAGTTCTCCTTAGGCCTTGTTCTTCATGCCATTAGGAAACGCTGAAGATATGTTTTTCAAAGGGCAAAATGTTTTATGTCAAGGTTGTCACAACAGATGACGTCTCAGATGTTTTTCAAATTAATTTCGCCATAACATGCAATAAGATTTTACACCTGACCCTCTCATCACCATTGAGTTGATCAAGACCATTTGACTACATAGTACAGTAGCTCTAGTAATATTTGTATTTGTTTTTGTTTTTGTATTTGTATTTGTACAGTATTTGCCAAAGCAGCAGTTACTCTTCCTGGGGTCAAGCAAAATTTAGACAGTTTATACAATTTTAAAAACATTACAATACATTCACAGATTTCACAACACACTGTGTGCCTTCAGGCCCCAACACTACCACTACCACATATCTACAGTACTACATCCTTGTGTATGTATAGTGCCAATGTGTGTGTTGCTTCACAGTCCCTGCTGTTCCATAAGGTGTTTTTTAAATCGGTTTATGAAATCTAATTTTACTGCTTGTGTCAGTTACTTGATATGGAATAGAGTTCCATGTAGTCATGACTCTATGTAGTACTGTGTGCCTCCCATAGTCAAATCTGGACATAAGGACTGTGAAGAGACCTCTTGTGGCATGTCTTGTGGGGTATGTATGGGTGTCTGAGCTGTGTGCCAGTAGTTTAGACAGACAGCTTGGTGCATTCAGTATGTCAATACCTCTCATAAATAAAAGTAGTGATCAAGTCAATCTCTCCTCCACTTTCATCCAGGAGAGATTGACATGCATATTATTAATATTAGCTCTCTGTGTACATCCAAGGGCCAGCTGTGCTTCCCTGTTCTGAGCCAATTGCATTTTTCCTAAGTCCTTTTTTGTGGCACCTGACCACACGACTGAACAGTAGTCCAGGTGTGACAAAACTAGGGCCTGTAGCACCTGCCTTGTTAATAGTGTTGATAAGATAACAGAACATCACTTTATTATAGACAGACTTCTCCCCATCTTAGCTACTACTGCATCAATATGTTTTGACCATGACAGTTTTCAATCTAGGGTTAAGGGTTTTGTTCCAAATACAATGCTTTTAGTTTTAGAAATACTTAGGGTTAACCTATTCCTTGCCACCCACTCTGAAACTAACTGCAGCTCTTTGTTTAGTCTTGCAGTCATTTCAGTCGCTGTAGTAGCTGACATGTGTAGTGTTGAGCCATCCGCATACATAGACACTCTGGCTTTACTCAAAGTCAGTGGCATGTCGTTAGTAAAAATGAAAAAAAAAACAAGGGGCCTAAACAGCTACCCATTTGCCATTTCATAATCATTTAATGTAGGCTATTAAGTCTATCATTATACAGCATCTGTAGCGCTTGACAGTTCCTCTGTCAAACTGGATCAGGGGCACTAAACCCGTGATGCAGATGTGGATAGTGGAGCTGTTGCTATAATTACCCAAGACAAGCAGTGAGTCCACACTGGAATATCACAGTAAAACCCCTTCACCTGAGAAGGCTATGTCAGTACCATCATGTCCACAGGCAAGTCCAATCTTATTTCACATGGGAGCCCATGAGCAACACCAGACTGTATTTGTGTACAGAAGTGATGTGTATAGGATATATCCAAATTCATTCATCCATTCATTCATTAAACATATATTTATGGTATTGTGTCTTCAAATATCCCTTCCAAATTGTCACTGCACAGCAGATGTTGTAGATTCATAGTTTGATGATGTATGCTATTCAGGTTTACAGTACCAGTCAAACGTTTGGACACACCTACTCCTTCAAGTGTTTTTCTTTATTTTTTACTATTTTCTACATTGTAGTATAATAGTGAAGACATCAATACTATGAAATAACACATATGGAATCATGTAGTAACCAAACAAGTGTTAAACAATTCAAAATATATTTTATTCAAAATATATTTTATATTTTGAGAAGCACTATAGATGCTGTATATGATAGACATAACAGCCTACATTATATGATTGTGAAATGGCAAATGGTATTACAGGGTAGGCCGTCATTGTAAATAAGAATTTGTTCCTAACTGGCTTGCCTAGTTAAATAAAGGTTCAATAAACAAAAACAAATGACTCAAATTAGCAACCCTTTGCCTTGATGACAGCTTTGCACACTGGAATGTATTTCAATTAACAGCTGTGCCTTTTTAGAAGTTAATTTGTGGAATTTCTTTCCTTCTTAAAATTAATGCATTTGAGCCAATCAGTTTTGGTGTGTCCAAACTTTTGACTGGTACTGTATGTCTGAGAATATTACTATTTACTATTTTCCATAACCCAATAATATAGTCTCGCAACTGCATAGCCTTCAACACTTTGAGGTAACACCTATGCTTTAATTAATGTTACCAGAATATTAACTATCCACTAAGTCATTCATGGTGAGCCAAAAGGAAAGGAGGGCTAGGCCTATTTCATCTTGTAGTTACTTGCCACATTCACTTGACCTGTTTGAGAACTGTCTGGCAGCCTCTCTGTGCGTCACGGATAAATGCTTTCATTAAAGCTTTATATCGTTATCGACCGTTGTGAGCAGATCCATAACATGGCAGCATGAGTACGCGCCCTGAAGGTGAGGCTACTGTCACCCGCGATTCTGTCAGTGTCTCACACTTTTGTTTATTTCAGTGTTTGTGGCACGCAATGAGTAAACGTCTAAATGCTGCAGCGTTTAGCCTCACTTCGTCTTGAGTTCACCTTTTGACATCACTCCACTCAATTGCCTTTTTACCCTCAAGTCATGCTTAAGTAACGACGAAGCAGTGAGTTTACATACACTTAGGTCGGAGTCATTAAAACTCGATTTTCAACCACTCGACAAATTTCATGTTAATTCTAGTTTTGGCAAGTCAGTTAGGACATCTACTTCGTGCATGACAAAAGTAATTTTTCCAACAATTGTTGACAGACAGATTATTTCACATATAATTCACTGTATCACAATTCCAGTGGGTCAGAGGTTTACATAAGCTAACTTGACTGTGCCTTTAAATTTTCCAGCTTGGAAAATTCCAGAAAATGTCATGGCTTTAGAAGCTTCTGACAGGCCAATTGACATAATTTGAGTCAATTGGATGTGTACCTGTGGATGTATTTCAAGGCCCACCTTCAAACTCAGTGCATCTTTGCTTGACATCATGGGAAAATCAAAATAAATCAGCCAAGACCTCAGAAAAATAATTGTAGATCTCCACAAGTCTGGTTCATCCTTGGGAGCAATTTTCAAATGCCTGAAGGTACCACGTTCATCTGTACAAACAATAGTACGCATGTATAAACACCATGGGACCATGCAGCCATTATACCGCTCAGGAAGGAGACACGTTCTGTCTCCTAGAGATGAAAGTACTTTGGTGCGACAAGTGCAAATCACTCCCAGAACAACAGCAACGAACCGTGTGAAGATGCTGGAGGAAACAGGTACAAAAGTATCTATATCCACAGTAAAACAAGTCCTATATCGACATAACCTGAAAGGCCCCTCAGCAAGGAAGAAGCCACTGCTCCAAAACCACCATGAAAAAGCCAGACTACGGTTTGCAACTGCACATGGGGACAAAGATTGTACTTTTTGGAGAAATGTCCTCTGGTCTGAGGAAACAAAAATAGAACTGTTTGGCCATAATGACCATCGATATGTTTGGAGGAAAAAGGGGGAGCTTGCAAGCCAAGGAACACCATCCCAACCGTGAAGCACGGGGGTGGCAGCATCATGTTATGGGGGTGCTTTGCTGCAGGAGGGACTGGTGCACTTCACAAAATAGATGGCATCATGAGGTAGGAAAATGATGTGGATATATTGAAGCAACATCTCAAGACATCAGTCAGGAAGTTAAAGCTTGGTCGCAATTGGTTCTTCCAAATAGAAAATGACCCCAAGCATTGTTCCAAAGTTGTGGCAAAATGGCTTAAGGACAACAAAGTCAAGGTATTGGAGTGGCCACCACAAAGCCCTGACCTCAATCCTATAGAACATTTGTGGGCAGAACTGAAAAAGCGTGTGCGAGCAAGGAGGCCTACAAATCTGACTCAGTTACACCAGCTCTGTCAGGAGGAATGGGCCACAATTCACCCAATTTGTTGTGGAAGGCTACCCAAAACGTTTGACCCAAGTTAAACAATTTAAAGGCAATACTAACAAATACTAATTGAGTGTATGTAAACTTCTGACCCACTAGGAATGTGATGAAAGAAATAAAAGCTGAAATAAATCATTTTCTCTACTATTATTCTGACATTTCACGTTCTTAAAATAATGTGGTGATTCTTACTGACCTAAGACAGGGATTTTTTACTCGGATTAAGTGTCAGGAAATGTGAAAAACTTATTTTAAATGTATTTGGCTAAGGTGTATGTAAACTTCCGACTTCAACTGTATATAATAATCAGCACGTAGTGATAGTTATCTCTTATCTTATGCTCATTATCCACTTTCAAATAGGGAAACATTGTTTGCCCTATGTAGTTGTGTGTTTAGCATACATCAGCAAGGTCACCCTTGATACAAGTCAGTATTCGACATCCATCCATCTCTGAGGACGTGTGGAGATGATATGGAGACCGGCCTCTACAGGGAGCGAGCGCAACAGTGAGCGAGCGCTGTTACTTTCAAGTATATTTCGGTTTTGCTAGGGTGTTATGGACAGGATGGTGGATGGAAGCATCTGCCTCTGATTCCAAAGGTTGCAAGTTTGAATCCAGTTAGATAAAAAAAAATTAAAATAGATTTTTGTTTGAAGCATATACCAAACCTTAACCCTTACCTTAACCATTCGGAGTTAATGCTTAACCTTAAGATTTGAGAAACATGTATGGACTATTAGGATCATCTGGAATTCGGTCTTGTTGGGATAGGTTCATTGATAGGTTTGTTTTAAGTTCCATCTTAATCAAGTCAATTCAATATATGAGTTGAAAAACAATAACAAAACACTTAGCATTGTGTTCTATGACTTGTTTCCAGTTAAATATGATAATGATCGACTGAATTAAAATTGAATTGACAATCTTTCCATACTTGGGCAACTCACCAGACCTCCTACAAGTGGTTGACCACTTGCTTCTCTGAAGTGTGGTAGCTAATATCTTCATTTTATGTAAACTTTACCCTTATTTTCCCACTGGCTAATATCACATATTGTAGCAAAGAGCTGCAAATGGGCTTGAATCTCTGACCTAAAAATGACATTCATCCAAGCCTGATTGCTTGTCAACTCAATGTGAAAAATGGTCCGATCATGGCTGTAAATTGATATGACATAATCTACAGCGTAGAAATGGGATCAACATGATTTTTCAACTCATGGTTGACATTATAGAATAGGAAAATGTAAAAATATCTTACTTTGCTCCAATCTTTTTCAAAAAATATTTAATTAATCTAATTTAAAAGTTTAAGTTCATCCGTAGCTTATTTTCCTGTTGCCATTTGCCCATATCGAGCACTTTCTGTGGTCAACAGCTGCCTTTGAGTTGACGGGAATGGGTCCATCACGGAAGGCCTAGAATTAGAAATGTATACAGTTATTGTTATCTCCATATTATCTTACAGGATAATAACGAGGGATGCAGCATCCATAGAACTCGTTGTTCATGGGTGAGTAGCACCTGTCAAATGGGATTTCGGTCAGCGGCTCCGTTTGGCCGGCGAGATCAATAGAGGATGTCTGGAGCACGCCAGGAAAGACAACGAGCTGCATTGCTGTGACAGGTACAAGCCCTGCGTACCGCCCTGTGTCGCTGCTAGGGGAGAGGGGTCGCCTCCATGTGCATGGCCCTAGATCATCAGGGAGTGCAGGAGATTGACACGGGGTAGAAATAATGAGATTTCATCAATGGACCATTCTCACACACTCACTATTTTGTTGAAATGCTCTCTACTATAATTAGCACTTTTGCTAGTAGTTTGTTACTAAACATATTATTGGGTTAACCCTATAGATGTGATGTGCAGGGGGTCAACCTTTCACGCCAGCAACCCTGGTTTGCTTCCCTGGCCCGACTTTTGCTGCACTGGTGCCAGAAGTGGCAATCGTGAGGCCATTGGAAGTCACCGCTAGACTTGTGTGGTGGCAGTGGTGGGTTGAAGCACAGGGAGGTGCCTTAATGTTCAATGGAGGCAGTGGTGGGTTGAAGCACAGGGAGGTGCCTTAATGTTCAATGGAGGCAGTGGTGGGTTGAAGCACAGGGAGGTGCCTTAATGTTCAATGGAGGCAGTGGTGGGTTGAAGCACAGGGAGGTGCCTTAATGTTCAATGGAGGCAGTGGTGGGTTGAAGCACAGGGAGGTGCCTTAATGTTCAATGGGGGCAGTGTAAGGGTCTTCGCTAAATTAGCCACGTTACAATTCCCACTAGGTGGGTTAAACCTATTGGTGAGATGCTTAGGGTGTTTGCCTTTAACGTCAGCAACCCGGGTTCACTACAATACAGGGATAGTTCACACAAATTACAAAAGTATATATTGTTTTCCTTACGCTGTAAGCAGTCTATAGACAAGGTACGACAGCAATATGCTTTGGTTTAGTCTTCCTAGCACTGTTTCCAAATGCTAATGTTTTAGCATTTGTGGCACAAATACAAATGCAAGTCATCAAATCAATGTTTTTTTTGGTCGCATACACAGATTGGCAGATGTTATCTCAGGTACAGCAAAATGCTTATGTTTCTAGCTCCAACAGTGAGGTAATATCTAGCAATATAATAACTACACACATAATCCAAAAAGTAAAAGGAATGGCTGGAGATGGAAGCTGTTTGTCAGTCTCTCTGTCCCAGCTTTGATGCACCTGTACTGTCTCTGTCTGCTAGATGGTAGCAGGTTGAACAGGCCGTGGCTCAGGTGGCTGAAGTTCTTGATGATCTTCTTGGCCTTCCTGTGACACCGGGTGCTGTAGATGTCCTGGAGGGCAGGCACTGTGCCTCTGGACTGACCACACCGCCCTCTGGAGAGCCATGTTGTTGCGGGTGGTGTAGTTGCCATACCAGGCGGGGATGCAGCCCAACAGAATGCTCTCCATGGTGCATCTGCAGAAGTATGTGAGGGTCTTAGTGGCCATGCAGATTTCCATCAGCATCCGTTGAATTCATGGTACCTATATTAGCATTTTTCAAGCATCATGTACTAATCATATAGAAGTGACTTTGTTGAGCTACACAATCAATTTGTGATACTTTAGGATGATCAAATATCAATCCAAATATCAATCCTGGTTCACATCTAACAACCAAGATGTGACAAGCTAAAAACTTGTGACAAGATAGATCAATTTAGACGGTTAGAGAACAGTAAAGTTTTATGTTTAGCCAAGCAGCTAGTTAGCTGCAGTGTGAAGAAGGATTTAGAGGTTCACTATATATACAAAAGTATGTGGACACCAATTCAAATCAGTGTATTCAGCTATTTCAGCCACACCCGTTGCTAACAGGTGTATAAAATTAAGCACACACACATGCAATCTCCTTAGACAAACATTGTCAGTAGAATGGCCTTACCGAAGAGCTCATTGACTTTCAATGTGGTACCATCATGGGATGCCTCCTTTCCAACAAGTCAGTTCATCATATTTCTGCCCTGCTAATGCTGCCCCGGTCAACACTGCAAGTACTGTTATTGTGAAGTGGATACGTATAGGAACAACAACAGCTCAGATACGAAGTCATATGCAACACAATCTCACAGAACGGGACAGCCGAGTGCCGAAGCACGTAGCGCATAGAAATAGTCTGTCCTTGGTTGAAACACTCACTACTGAGTTCCAAACTGCCTCTGGAAGCAACGTCAGCACAAGAACTGTTCGTCGGGAGCTTCAATAAATGGGTTTCCATGGCCGAACAGCCACACAAAAGCCCAAGATCACCATGAGCAATGCCAACCATCGGCTGGAGTGGTGTGGAGCAGTGGAAACATGTTCTCTGGAGTGATGAATCACACTCACCGCCTGGCAGTCCAATTGTCGAATCTCGGTTTGACGGATGCCAGGAGAATGCTATCTCCCCCAATGCATAGTGCCAACTGTAAAATTTGGTGGAGGAGTAATAATGATCTGGATCTGTTTTTCATGGTTCGGACTGGGCCCCTTAGTTCCAGTGAAGGGAAATCTTAATGCTACAGCATACATTCTATACGAGTCTTTATACTTACATCTTTGTGGCAACAGTTTGGGGAGGACCTTTCCTGTTTCAGCATGACAATTCCCCCGTCCACAAAGCAAGGTCCATACAGAAATGGTTTGTCGAGATTGGTGTTGAAGAACTTGACTGCCCTGCACAGAGCCCTGACCTCAACTCCATCGATTACCTTTGGGATAAATTGTGACACCGACTGAGAGCAAGACCTAATCGCCCAACATCATTGTTGGACCTCACTAATGCTCTTGTGACTAAATGGAAACAAGTCCTTGCAGCAATGTTCCAACATCTAGTGGAAATCCTTCCCATACGAGTGGAGGCTCTTATAGCAGCAAAAGTGGGGCCACCTCTGTATGAATGCCCAACATTTTGGAATGAGATGTTTGACGAGCATACTTTTGGTCATGTAGTGTATTTTGTTGCAGTTAGCTAGCATAGCTTGCTGACATTTCTCTGACTAGTGTGCCCTGTTTCTGGTGCATATATTTCACGAGACTCATTAAAATTACAAAATTCTTTGACTACCATAAAGATACTTTGAACAGGTGAAGCGGTCACATAACTTTTCTTGAATAATGACGGATTCTAGTCATAATTTGATCTCAAATCCAAAAAGATGGAGTATTAAAATGTTAGTTTCACTGTCCAAATAGGACTACATATGGTGAGGTCAAAAACATTCCCAACATGTGGTGAGATCAACAACATTCCCAACATATGGTGAGATCAACAACATTCCAAACATACTTAGGTCAACAACATTCCCAATATATGGTGAGGTCAACAACATTCCCAACATGTGGTGAGATCAACAACATTCCAAACATATGGTGAGGTCAAAAACATTCCCAACATATGGTGAGATCAACAACATTCCAAACATATGGTGAGGTCAAAAACATTCCCAACATATGGTGAGATCAACAACATTCCAAATATATGGTGAGGTCAAAAACATTCCCAACTTGTGGTGAGGTCAACAACATTCCCAACATGTGGTGAGGTCAACAACATTCCCAACATGTGGTGAGGTCAACAACATTCCCAACATGTGGTGAGGTCAACAACATTCCAAACATGTGGTGAGGTTAACAACATTCCTAACATGTGGTGAGATCAACAACATTCCCAACATATGGTGAGATCAACAACATTCCAAACATACTTAGGTCAACAACATTCCCAATATATGGTGAGGTCAACAACATTCCCAACATGTGGTGAGATCAACAACATTCCAAACATATGGTGAGGTCAAAAACATTCCCAACATATGGTGAGATCAACAACATTCCAAATATATGGTGAGGTTAACAACATTCCTAACATGTGGTGAGGTCAACAACATTCCCAACATGTGGTGAGGTTAACAACATTCCCAACATGTGGTGAGGTCAACAACATTCCCAACATGTGGTGAGATTAACAACATTCCAAACATGTGGTGAGGTCAACAACATTCCCAACATGTGGTGAGGTAAACAACATTCCCAACATGTGGTGAGGTTAACAACATTCCCAACATGTGGTGAGGTTAACAACATTCCCAACATGTGGTGAGGTCAACAACATTCCCAACATGTGGTGAGGTTAACAACATTCCTAACATGTGGTGAGGTCAACAACATTCCCAACATGTGGTGAGATTAACAACATTCCAAACATGTGGTGAGGTCAACAACATTCCCAACATGTGGTGAGATTAACAACATTCCAAACATGTGGTGAGGTCAACAACATTCCTAACACGTGGTGAGGTTAACAACATTCCCAACATGTGGTGAGGTTAACAACATTCCCAACATGTGGTGAGGTTTACAACATTCCCAACATGTGGTGAGGTTAACAACATTCCCAACATGTGGCGAGGTTAACAACATTTCCAAAATGTGGTGAGGCTAACAACATTCCCAACATGTGGTGAGGTCAACAACATTCCAAACATGTGGTGAGGTCAACAACATTCCCAACATGTGGTGAGGTTAACAACATTCCTAACATGTGGTGAGGTCAACAACATTCCCAACATGTGGTGAGGTTAACAACATTCCTAACATGTGGTGAGGTCAACAACATTCCCAACATGTGGTGAGGTGAACAACATTCCCAACATGTGGTGAGATAACAACATTCCAAACATGTGGTGAGGTCAACAACATTCCCAACATGTGGTGAGATAACAACATTCCAAACATGTGGTGAGGTCAACAACATTCCCAACATGTGGTGAGATTAACAACATTCCAAACATGTGGTGAGGTCAACAACATTCCAAACATGTGGTGAGATTAACAACATTCCAAACATGTGGTGAGGTCAACAACATTCCAAACATGTGGTGAATGCACATTTCTGTCACTGAGATATGATGTATCCACATCCATCCGGTCCACAATCGTTATATAGCCTACATGATGGTATATCAAAATGCTTAAAAGAGAGAAACCAATTATTGCCCATATCTGAGGGAGAGGGACAGACACAAACCAATTATTGCCCATATCTGAGAGAGAGGGACAGACAGAAACCAATTATTGCCCATATCTGAGAGAGAGGGACAGACAGAAACCAATTATTGCCCATATCTGAGAGAGAGGGAAAGACAGAAAGAAAGAAAAAGGTCTTTATACTGTGTCCGTGCCGCCCATAGAATTACATATTACAACCAATGAATTTATCCACCAGCCCCTTACCTGACAGAAAACAATAGAACACTGCTGGCTAGCGGAACAAGTGTGGATCAATAGGTGATAATCAGACCGCTATTTTAGAACACTTTCATTTCTATCCCCATTCTCATTATTTCCTTTGTAGGCATGGTCGCCACAGAGATCCTATTAAATCACTAGGGATTCTATTACATGGGCATGGCAGGGTTCTCGGAAGGGATTGTGTGTTAGAATGGAACCCCTGCAGAAAATGACTAGGCTCCACACAGAACTTGCTCTGTGGGTTATATTCAAGCAATCTATCAATAAACTTTTTACATCAACTCTCTATCCAATAGCTATGTATTTTCTTTAATACACCACCCACCAATCTCTCTCTCTAGGCACTTGTAAATCCTTTTATTACAATGGCAGTGTTCTCCTCAACTTTGATTAAAGTTAGCTTTACAGAGAATATGTCAAGTTGATTCGATGTAAATTCATGTTTACAACCCAAAAAATCTCAAAAAACGCTATGTATGTTACATCGCCTGTCCTAGTCTATACAATACTGTAATACTCTGAAATAGAACTAAAGTCTGTATTGCGTTATTAACATGTCGACTTCATAACAAACACTGGGGGACAGTTGTGACTTGCCGTGTAAGTCTGACAAGGCCTTCAGAATTGTAACATTGTATTACAGACAGTGGACATTTTGTAAGATGGCAGCCACTGCCCCCAGGATCCAACAATTGGGTGGTGTTGGTAAATATTGTACATAAATCTACCACTGTGCTTTTATCACAAAGTGCAAGGCTGGGGTACATGCCAGTCTGTCCCACTGAATTCAATTCAAGCAGTAATGATCCACATCGTTGAAACACTTTGTTGTGTTATAACTGGATTATAGCTCCTGTCCAAATGTTGCGATGAATATATGTCATGTCTAATTCACCAGTCAACTCCATTACACTCAAAAGTTACTTCAACCTGTGAATGCGAGCGATGGCTAGCTATGCTGCCAGTCTGTCTTAATGAGTGTCAGCCTGCTAAAAGCATACCCTGCACACGAAAAAATATATTTCTAAGGGGTATACACTATGTTGATAACGATATAGGCCAAATACTGTTGTATGAGATATTTCTACATTTTCACCTATCACAACGTGCTGCTAACAAAGTTAACAAACGCTGGTCAGCTACTGTAATGACTTGCTAGATGCAGCTACGTCGATTATGGAAATGGTGGAATTTGATATTTTGAAATTCGCCATCCTCATGTAATGGTAGGGTGCCAATTGAAATAGACTTGCGTACCCTCTTCAACACATTTTTAGCGCCACAGCCAACTTTCAACTAGGCCTACTTATTGTGTCTGCAATTTTAAAGACAGAAAAATACTACTTAATTTGAATAAATCAGTAACTAGCCGAAGTAATTCAAAAATCATTAATGACTAGGCAAGTCTATCTATAATTATTTTATTAGGCAATGGGCTATCGATTTTAACAAAATATTAATTATTTTCAGATTATTTCTATGGCTTTTCTTTTATGAATATGTTTCAGTTGCTTGACTGGTTGTCTTAAAATTCATATAACAGGTTAAAATTCATATATATAGATGCATTTTAAGCCAACCAGTCAAGCAACTGAAACATATTCATAAAACAAAAGCCATAATACATATATATATTATTTAGGGATCAAGTGTTTATAAGTAAACTGAACAACAATACTATGATGCCTGGTGAAGCTTTCCTTCCCCGTGACACCTTGTTCCATTTATGCCCTATACACTTTCTAACGTATAATTGTTATCAAAAAGCTGTAAAAGCGCACTATTCCAGACCGGTGAGCACGTTTGGAAGTTGGAATAGCATTTCAAGCTTAAACGGTGTAAGAAAAGTATTGTTCCAAATAATAATAACTATAAAAACAGAAATACGTGAAAAATTGAAAATGTGACTGCTGAAGCAAGTCACACATAATAATTATAACGATAATAATTTTAACAAGCAATAATAATAGTAACAATAATAATAATAACGTTTATTAATAGGCTACATTATTTGTGATGATATTTTTATTATTTTCAAAATATAATAAACAAAATACTGCTCATAATAATAATACTAATGTATTTAACTTCCATAGATTTTGTGAATTTGTTTGTTTAATCCAATTATACATAATTAACATGTAGTAACCAAAAATGATCTTAATATTTAACAAAAACATTTTCGTCATTATTTTTTACAAAATCTCTTGTGATTTTTAAATTGATTGATTTGCAACGGTCAGAATTCAACAATCATTGAGTTGTGTTTGAACAACCCCATTTCATCCGTATGAATGCCTTTTCTATTGCTTTTTTAAAAACGGAGGATTTCCGTCAGGAAACACTAACAAAAGAGAGGCCTCTCAAACGTGTGCTATTTGTGGTAGGCCCTATACGTTAAACGTTTTTTAGGCTATTGTTGTGTGCTACTTTTTCACAACACGAGGGGGGCACTAAAACTTCAGATGCGCATAAAGGCGTTAAAAACTAGTGAGAAAAAGTAAAATATATTATAGTTTTGATTGAAAGTAAAATGATAATCTTCATTGCTTTTGGTGAGGAAGAACAACAGTACATTTGCTTATCAAAATAAATTGTGATACAGTGAGTGAGAGGCCTTTAACCGAGCTATGATAGTATTTGATAAACCGGCAGCTTCCATTGCTTAAACTTTTAGGCCTGTGTTTGGACACATCAACGAGTATCGAAGTAAAGTGATTAACAAGATTTGATGATTTACATCAAATCTTGTTCAACTAAAAAGTCGCATTATTTTTCTGGCTGTATGAATTTGATTTATTTTACATTTGTGTCAGAGGCGTCCACTTCAAATAATATACATTTCATCCACCCATTGCCATGAAAATAGTTAAGGATAAATTAGTTGCGTTGAAGCGACCCCTGAAAAATTAAGTTGAACATAACGTTTCGATTCTTGTAGACCCAATGCATTTACATAATGGCATGTAGCCTACAGTGGCTTCTTCCCAGAACATAATATTTGGTCTCACTGGACGGCATCTTGCTAGATCAACCGTGAGACGAAAATGTTTTCGTATATGCATGTGACTTATACATTTCTGAAACTGAACCTTATCCGGGGCTCGTGACTGTATTCCACCATGCCTCTATGTGTTTCCTTACAATACTTTGTATAGCCTGGGTCTATGTTTCTCCTAAAATAATCTTAAAGTTCATTCATATTTCATGAGTAATGTTTACGAAATGAATAGATAAAACTCGAGCAGATGTCAGAGCGTCTCGGAGAAGTTTGTGTCAATGACTGTGCCTGAAGGGATGTATTATCACGATATCAAACATTTATGAATGGTAGCTGTATCCGTCGGCCTGTTTCACTAGCCAACAATGCTTATGTCAGACTGAGACGGATCACTTCAGCCAGTTTCATTCTTGCCTTAATTAGCGGCTGATTTACGTGTTGGACTTAAAGGCAAGGCCTACTTACTAATGAGAACAGGTGTATGGTGTCCCTGTACGATTAATAATAGAGCAAATAAGTCAAACGAAAAGCCACAAGTCATGCCTTTTAGATATTAGGAAACATTTATATATAATCAGAATTTATAGACCTATACTCACTTTATTAATGTTATTTGTGTCTCTTTCGATGTTCAATTTAATAAGGCTAGTCTACTAGAGAATAAGGCTATTATGGACAATCAAAATATGTATAACTTTTCACACTTAACATTTCAACCAATTATGTGTAATCATGTTGATGTCACAGACTGTTGTTGTTTTTGTCAGTGCCCTTGGGACTTTTTCATCCTTACCCACAGACTCCATAGCTTTAGGCGCAGGATCACATCTGGGTTAAAGGTCGCGCAGAGGTAATGGGAAGTTATTGGAAGGTAGTCAGACAAGGGTGTCTGCGGGGTCTTTGGTTCACAGTGGGGTTACATGCTGTTTGTTTTCTCCAGAAATATGTTTCCTTCCTAAAGCGGACGTGTCCTGCTTCCCAGTACAGCTTTCACCCCGCTCTGTCACCAGTATGTACTCTGTTTGTTTTCTAGGTTTATGAACTCTTCCCCAACAGGAAAACAAATAATATCGCGATGTCATAAGCTGCAAGGTTTGTTCTCTACGTTGTGAATGTTGTTATAAGCCCTGTCCTCCATCTCCTGAGAAAGCTTTTGTGTTTGACTTCCAAAGTTACTTTGCTATTTTTGTCCTCAGTAGCCTACCCCAGACTCTCATTTCAGTAGCTTTTGTCATTGAATTAAATTATAATATCAATAGTGAATGACTATTTGGTGTTTGACTATGTAGCTACATCAGGATTGCATGTAAAACTAAATTGGTATTTTAATAATTTATAAAAAATGTTTATTTAACCTTTAGTTACCGAGGCAAGTCAGTTAAGAACAAATTCTTATTTAAAATGACGGCCTACCCCGCCAAACCCGGACGATGCTGGGCCAATTGTGCACCGCCCTATGGGACTCCCAATCAGAGCGGGATGTGATAAAAGGACTGTAATGAAGCCTCTTGCACTGACACGGAACCCAAACCGGCTGCGCGCTTGCGCCATCGTGCGCCATCGTGCATAAATGTATTTTGTCCCCCCACACCAAACCCGATCACGACACGCAGGTTAAAATATCAAAACAAACTCTGAACCAATGACATTAATTTGGTCGAAAAGCATTAAACATGTAAGGCAATTTAGCTAGTTAGCTTACACTTGCTAGCTAACGTTAATTTGTCCTATTTAGCTAGCTTGCTGTTGCTAGCTAATTTGTCCTGGGAAATAAACATTGAGTTGTTATTTTACTTGAAATGCATAAGGACCTCTACTCCGACAATTAATCCACACATAAAATGGCCAACTGAATCGTTTCTAGTCATCTCTCCTCCTTCCAGGCTTTTTCCTCGTTCAACTTATATGGTGATCGCATCTAAACTTTCATTGTATTACCACGACTACCGGCAAAACAGTTAGTATTTCAATCACCCACATGGGTATAACCAATGAGTAGATGGCACGTGGGTACCTGCTTCTATAAACCAATGAGGAGATGGGAGAGGCCGGACTTGCAGCGCGATCTGCATCTGAAATAGGAATGAGTTCTATTTTAGCACTTGGTGTCGCAGAAGATCGTTGGCGCGCGCGAGCGATCAGTGTGGGTGCAATAATTGAATAACATGGATTTATTTTGTGACGCTCGCACACGCGACGTGTCCGGTCTGGTCAGCATGTGAGATGCAGTGCCTTAGACCGCTGCGCCACTCGGGAGATGATATTTACATTTTTTATTGTATGTATTTATATGTGTGTGTTTCCTATCTAGGTTATTGGTGAATATGTTAATCAAGAATTTGAGTCCCATATTACAATAAAATAAAAACATATTTAAAAACAGTTTGTTTTGATGTTTCGGTCAAATGCTGAACTGGTGCCAAACTGTTATTGTTATATGTGACAACAGGCTGTTTAGAAGGAACATTCCACCATAGTGGACACACACACACACACACACACACACACACACACACACACACACACACACACACACACACACACACACACACACACACACACACACACACACACACACACACACACACACACACACACACACACACACACACTGTGAGAGATGTCAGGAGAGCTGTCCAACCTGAAGGTAAGTCACTGCTCACTTCAGTCAGTCAATCAACTTTTATTTTATAACTAAATGCCCCTGACTTACCCCTGTAAAAAGCAATTACCTTGGGGAAAGAGACAGTGTTGATTGTTAACATGCCTCTGTTGTTTGTTAACGTGACTCTTTTGTTTGTTAACATGACTCTGTTGTTTGTTAACATGACTCTGTTTATTAACATGACTCTGTAGCTTTATTAACATGCCTCTGTTGTTTGTTAACGTGACTCTTTTGTTTGTTAACATGACTCTGTTGTTTGTTAACATGACTCAGTTTGTTAACATGACTCTGTTGTTTGTTAACATGACTCTGTTGTTTGTTAACATGACTCTGTTTATTAACATGACTCTGTAGCTTTATTAACATGCCTCTGTTGTTTGTTAACGTGACTCTTTTGTTTGTTAACATGACTCTGTTGTTTGTTAACATGACTCAGTTTGTTAACATGACTCTGTTGTTTGTTAACATGACTCTGTTGTTTGTTAACATGACTCAGTTTGTTAACATGACTCTGTTGTTTGTTAACATGACTCTGTTTGTTAACATGACTCTGTAGCTTTATTAACATGACTCTGTTGTTTGTTAACATGACTCTGTTGTTTGTTAACATGACTCTGTTGTTTGTTAACATGACTCTGTTGTTTGTTAACATGACTCTGTTTGTTAACATGACTCTGTTGTTTTTTAACATGACTCTGTTTGTTATAACATGACTCTGTAGTTTTATTAACATGACTCTGTTGTTTGTTAACATGACTCTGTTGTTTGTTAACATGACTCTGTTGTTTGTTAACATGACTCTGTTGTTTGTTAACATGACTCTGTTTGTTAACATGACCCTGTAGTTTTATTAACATGACTCTGTTGTTTATTAACATGACTCTGTTGTTTGTTAACATGACTCTGTTGTTTGTTAACATGACTCTGTTGTTTGTTAACATGACACTGTTGTTTGTTAACATGACTCTGTTGTTTGTCAACATACTTCTGTTGATTTATTAACATGCCTTTGTTATTTTGTTAACATGCTTCTGTTGATTTATTAACATGCCTCTGTTGATTTATTAACATGCCTCTGTTGTTTTATTAACATGCCTTTGTTTATTTATTAACATGCCTCTGTTGATTTATTAACATGCCTCTGTTGTTTTATTAACATGCTTCTGTTGATTTATTAACATGCCTCTGTTGATTTATTAACATGCTTCTGTTGATTTATTTAACTTGCTTCTGTTGATTTATTTAACATGCCTCTGTTGATTTATTATCATGCCTCTGTTCATGCATTAACATGTCTCTGTTGATTTATTAACATGCCTCTGTTGATTTACTAACATGCCTCTGATGATTTATTAACATGCCTCTGTTGATTTATTATCATGCCTCTGTTGATTTATTAACATGCCTCTGTTGATTTATTAACATGCCTCTGTTTATTTATTATCATGCCTCTGTTGATTTATTAACATGCCTCTATTGATTTATTAACATGCCTCTGTTGTTTTATTAACATGCCTCTGTTGTTTTATTAACATGCCTCTGTTGATTTATTAACATGCCTCTGTTGATTTATTAACATGCCTCTGTTGATTTATTAACATGCCTCTGTTGTTTTATTAACATGCCTCTGTTGTTTTATTAACATGCCTCTGTTGATTTATTAACATGCCTCTGATGATTTATTAACATGCCTCTGTTGATTTATTATCATGCCTCTGTTGATTTATTAACATGCCTCTGTTGATTTATTAACATGCCTCTGTTTATTTATTATCATGCCTCTGTTGATTTATTAACATGCCTCTATTGATTTATTAACATGCCTCTGTTGTTTTATTAACATGCCTCTGTTGTTTTATTAACATGCCTCTGTTGATTTATTATCATGCCTCTGTTGATTTATTAACATGCCTCTGTTGATTTATTAACATGCCTCTGTTTATTTATTATCATGCCTCTGTTGATTTATTAACATGCCTCTATTGATTTATTAACATGCCTCTGTTGTTTTATTAACATGCCTCTGTTGTTTTATTAACATGCCTCTGTTGATTTATTAACATGCCTCTGTTGATTTATTAACATGGCTCTGTTGTTTTATTTAACATGCTTCTGTTGATTTATTTAACATGCCTCTGTTGATTTATTTAACATGCCTCTGTTGATTTATTAACATGCATCTGTTCATGCATTAACATGTCTCTGTTGATTTATTAACATGCCTCTGTTGATTTATTAACATGCATCTGTTGATTTATTAACATGCCTTTGTTTATTTATTAACATGCCTTTGTTGATTTATTAACATGCCTCTGTTGATTTATTAACATGCCTCTGATGATTTATTAACATGCCTCTGTTGATTTATTATCATGCCTCTGTTTATTTATTATCATGCCTCTGTTGATTTATTAACATGCCTCTGTTGATTTATTAACATGCCTCTGTTGTTTTATTAACATGCCTCTGTTGTTTTATTTAACATGCCTCTGTTGATTTATTAACATGCCTTTGTTTATTTATTAACATGCCTTTGTTTATTTATTAACATGCCTTTGTTTATTTATTAACATGCCTCTGTTGTTTTATTAACATGCCTCTGTTGTTTTATTTAACATGCTTCTGTTGATTTATTTAACATGCCTCTGTTGATTTATTTAACATGCCTCTGTTGATTTATTAACATGCATCTGTTCATGCATTAACATGTCTCTGTTGATTTATTAACATGCCTCTGTTGTTTTATTAACATGCATCTGTTGATTTATTAACATGCCTTTGTTGATTTATTAACATGCCTCTGTTGATTTATTAACATGCCTCTGTTGTTTTATTAACATGCCTCTGTTGTTTTATTTAACATGCCTCTGTTGATTTATTAACATGCCTCTGTTGATTTATTAACATGCCTCTGTTGATTTATTATCATGCCTCTGTTGATTTATTAACATGCCTCTGTTGATTTATTAACATGCCTCTGTTGATTTATTATCATGCCACTGTTGATTTATTAACATGCCTCTGTTGATTTATTAACATGCCTCTGTTGTTTGTTAACATGACTCTGTTGTTTGTTAACATGACTCTGTTTGTTAACATGACTCTGTTGTTTGTTAACATGACTCTGTTGTTTGTTAACATGACTCTGTTTGTTAACATGACTCTGTAGTTTTATTAACATGACTCTGTTGTTTGTTAACATGACTCTGTTGTTTGTTAACATGACTCTTTTGTTTGTTAACATGACTCTGTTGTTTGTCAACATACTTCTGTTGATTTATGAACATGCCTTTGTTATTTTGTTAACATGCTTCTGTTGATTTATTAACATGCCTTTGTTTATTTATTAACATGCCTCTGTTTATTTATTATCATGCCTCTGTTGATTTATTATCATGCCTCTGTTGTTTTATTATCATGCCTCTGTTGTTTTATTAACATGCTTCTGTTGATTTATTAACATGCCTCTGTTGTTTTATTAACATGCCTTTGTTTATTTATTAACATGCCTTTGTTTATTTATTAACATGCCTTTGTTTATTTATTAACATGCCTCTGTTTATTTATTATCATGCCTCTGTTGATTTATTATCATGCCTCTGTTGTTTTATTAACATGCCTTTGTTTATTTATTAACATGCCTCTGTTGTTTTATTAACATGCTTCTGTTAATTTATTAACATGCCTCTGTTGTTTTATTAACATGACTTTGTTTATTTATTAACATGCCTTTGTTTATTTATTAACATGCCTCTGTTTATTTATTATCATGCCTCTGTTGATTTATTATCATGCCTCTGTTGATTTATTAACATGCCTCTGTTGTTTGTTAACATGACTCTGTTGTTTGTTAACATGACTCTGTTGTTTGTTAACATGACTCTGTTGTTTGTTAACATGACTCTGTTGTTTGTTAACATGACTCTGTTTGTTAACATGACTCTGTAGTTTTATTAACATGACTCTGTTGTTTGTTAACATGACTCTGTTGTTTGTTAACATGACTCTGTTGTTTGTTAACATGACTCTGTTGTTTGTCAACATACTTCTGTTGATTTATGAACATGCCTTTGTTATTTTGTTAACATGCTTCTGTTGATTTATTAACATGCCTTTGTTTATTTATTAACATGCCTCTGTTTATTTATTATCATGCCTCTGTTGATTTATTATCATGCCTCTGTTGTTTTATTATCATGCCTCTGTTGTTTTATTAACATGCTTCTGTTGATTTATTAACATGCCTTTGTTTATTTATTAACATGCCTCTGTTTATTTATTATCATGCCTCTGTTGATTTATTATCATGCCTCTGTTGTTTTATTATCATGCCTCTGTTGTTTTATTAACATGCTTCTGTTGATTTATTATCATGCCTCTGTTGTTTTATTAACATGCTTCTGTTGTTTTATTAACATGCCTTTGTTTATTTATTAACATGCCTTTGTTTATTTATTAACATGCCTATGTTTATTTATTATCATGCCTCTGTTGATTTATTATCATGCCTCTGTTGTTTTATTAACATGCCTTTGTTTATTTATTAACATGCCTCTGTTGTTTTATTAACATGCTTCTGTTGATTTATTAACATGCCTCTGTTGTTTTATTAACATGCCTTTGTGTTTATTTATTAACATGCCTCTGTTTATTTATTATCATGCCTCTGTTGATTTATTATCATGCCTCTGTTGTTTTATTAACATGCTTCTGTTGATTTATTAACATGCCTCTGTTGTTTTATTTAACATGCCTCTGTTGATTTATTAACATGCCTCTGTTGTTTTATTAACATGCCTCTGTGTATTTATTAACATGCCTTTGTTTATTTATTAACATGCCTCTGTTTATTTATTAACATGCCTCTGTTGTTTTATTAACATGCCTCTGTTGTTTTATTTAACATGCCTCTGTTGATTTATTAACATGGCTCTGTTGTTTTATTAACATGCTTCTGTTGATTTATTTAACATGCCTCTGTTGATTTATTAACATGGCTCTGCTGTTTTATTAACATGCCTCTGTTGATTTATTAACATGCTTCTGTTGATTTATTTAACATGCCTCTGTTGATTTATTAACATGCCTCTGTTGATTTATTAACATGGCTCTGTTGTTTTATTGAACATGCTTCTGTTGATTTATTTAACATGCCTCTGTTGATTTATTAACATGCCTCTGTTGATTCATTAACATGCCTCTGTTGATTTATTAACATGCCTCTGTTGTTTTATTAACATGCCTTTGTTTATTTATTAACATGCCTCTGTTTATTTATTATCATGCCTCTGTTGATTTATTATCATGCCTCTTTTGTTTTATTAACATGCTTCTGTTGATTTATTAACATGCCTCTGTTGTTTTATTTAACATGCCTCTGTTGATTTATTAACATGCCTCTGTTGTTTTATTAACATGCCTCTGTGTATTTATTAACATGCCTTTGTTTATTTATTAACATGCCTCTGTTTATTTATTAACATTCCTCTGTTGTTTTATTAACTTGCCTCTGTTGTTTTATTTAACATGCCTCTGTTGATTTATTAACATGGCTCTGTTGTTTTATTAACATGCTTCTGTTGATTTATTTAACATGCCTCTGTTGATTTATTAACATGGCTCTGCTGTTTTATTAACATGCCTCTGTTGATTTATTAACATGCTTCTGTTGATTTATTTAACATGCCTCTGTTGATTTATTAACATGCCTCTGTTGATTTATTAACATGGCTCTGTTGTTTTATTGAACATGCTTCTGTTGATTTATTTAACATGCCTCTGTTGATTTATTAACATGCCTCTGTTGATTCATTAACATGCCTCTGTTGATTTATTAACATGCCTCTGTTGTTTTATTAACATGCCTCTGTTGATTTATTAACATGCCTTTGTTTATTTATTAACATGCCTCTGTTGATTTATTAACATGCCTCTGTTGATTTATTAACATGCCTCTGTTGATTCATTAACATGCCTCTGTTGTTTTATTAACATGCTTCTGTTGATTTATTAACATGCCTCTGTTGTTTTATTTAACATGCCTCTGTTGATTTATTAACATGCCTCTGTTGTTTTATTAACATGCCTCTGTGTATTTATTAACATGCCTTTGTTTATTTATTAACATGCCTCTGTTTATTTATTAACATGCCTCTGTTGTTTTATGAACATGCCTCTGTTGTTTTATTTAACATGCCTCTGTTGATTTATTAACATGGCTCTGTTGTTTTATTAACATGCTTCTGTTGATTTATTTAACATGCCTCTGTTGATTTATTAACATGGCTCTGCTGTTTTATTAACATGCCTCTGTTGATTTATTAACATGCTTCTGTTGATTTATTTAACATGCCTCTGTTGATTTATTAACATGCCTCTGTTGATTTATTAACATGGCTCTGTTGTTTTATTGAACATGCTTCTGTTGATTTATTTAACATGCCTCTGTTGATTTATTAACATGCCTCTGTTGATTCATTAACATGCCTCTGTTGATTTATTAACATGCCTCTGTTGTTTTATTAACATGCCTCTGTTGATTTATTAACATGCCTTTGTTTATTTATTAACATGCCTCTGTTGATTTATTAACATGCCTCTGTTGATTTATTTAACATGACTCTGTTGATTTATTAACATGGCTCTGTTGTTTTATTTAACATGCTTCTGTTGATTTATTAACATGCCTCTGTTGATTTATTAACATGCCTCTGTTGATTTATTAACACAGCTCTGTTGATTTATTTAACATGCCTCTGTTGATTTATTAACATGCCTCTGTTGATTCATTAACATGCCTCTGTTGATTTATTAACATGTCTCTGTTGATTTATTAACATGCCTCTGTTGATTTATTAACATGCCTTTGTTTATTTATTAACATGCCTCTGTTGATTTATTAACATGCCTCTGTTGATTTATTTAACATGACTCTGTTGATTTATTATCATGCCTCTGTTGATTTATTATCATGCCTCTGTTGTTTTATTAACATGCTTCTGTTGATTTATTAACATGCCTCTGTTGTTTTATTTAACATGCCTCTGTTGATTTATTAACATGCCTCTGTTGTTTTATTAACATGCCTCTGTGTATTTATTAACATGCCTTTGTTTATTTATTAACATGCCTCTGTTTATTTATTAACATGCCTCTGTTGTTTTATTAACATGCCTCTGTTGTTTTATTTAACATGCCTCTGTTGATTTATTAACATGGCTCTGTTGTTTTATTAACATGCTTCTGTTGATTTATTTAACATGCCTCTGTTGATTTATTAACATGGCTCTGCTGTTTTATTAACATGCCTCTGTTGATTTATTAACATGCTTCTGTTGATTTATTTAACATGCCTCTGTTGATTTATTAACATGCCTCTGTTGATTTATTAACATGGCTCTGTTGTTTTATTGAACATGCTTCTGTTGATTTATTTAACAAGCCTCTGTTGATTTATTAACATGCCTCTGTTGATTCATTAACATGCCTCTGTTGATTTATTAACATGCCTCTGTTGTTTTATTAACATGCCTCTGTTGATTTATTAACATGCCTTTGTTTATTTATTAACATGCCTCTGTTGATTTATTAACATGCCTCTGTTGATTTATTTAACATGACTCTGTTGATTTATTAACATGGCTCTGTTGTTTTATTTAACATGCTTCTGTTGATTTATTAACATGCCTCTGTTGATTTATTAACATGCCTCTGTTGATTTATTAACACGGCTCTGTTGATTTATTTAACATGCCTCTGTTGATTTATTAACACGCCTCTGTTGATTCATTAACATGCCTCTGTTGATTTATTAACATGTCTCTGTTGATTTATTAACATGCCTCTGTTGATTTATTAACATGCCTTTGTTTATTTATTAACATGCCTCTGTTGATTTATTAACATGCCTCTGTTGATTTATTTAACATGACTCTGTTGATTTATTAACATGGCTCTGTTGTTTTATTTAACATGCTTCTGTTGATTTATTAACATGCCTCTGTTGATTTATTAACATGCCTCTGTTGATTTATTAACACGGCTCTGTTGATTTATTTAACATGCCTCTGTTGATTTATTAACATGCCTCTGTTGATTCATTAACATGCCTCTGTTGATTTATTAACATGTCTCTGTTGATTTATTAACATGTCTCTGTTGATTTATTAACATGCCTCTGTTGATTTATTAACATGCCTTTGTTTATTTATTAACATGCCTCTGTTGATTTATTAACATGTCTCTGTTGATTTATTTAACATGACTCTGTTGATTTATTATCATGCCTCTGTTGATTTATTATCATGCCTCTGTTGTTTTATTAACATGCTTCTGTTGATTTATTAACATGCCTCTGTTGTTTTATTTAACATGCCTCTGTTGATTTATTAACATGCCTCTGTTGTTTTATTAACATGCCTCTGTGTATTTATTAACATGCCTTTGTTTATTTATTAACATGCCTCTGTTTATTTATTAACATGCCTCTGTTGTTTTATTAACATGCCTCTGTTGTTTTATTTAACATGCCTCTGTTGATTTATTAACATGGCTCTGTTGTTTTATTAACATGCTTCTGTTGATTTATTTAACATGCCTCTGTTGATTTATTAACATGGCTCTGCTGTTTTATTAACATGCCTCTGTTGATTTATTAACATGCTTCTGTTGATTTATTTAACATGCCTCTGTTGATTTATTAACATGCCTCTGTTGATTTATTAACATGGCTCTGTTGTTTTATTGAACATGCTTCTGTTGATTTATTTAACAAGCCTCTGTTGATTTATTAACATGCCTCTGTTGATTCATTAACATGCCTCTGTTGATTTATTAACATGCCTCTGTTGTTTTATTAACATGCCTCTGTTGATTTATTAACATGCCTTTGTTTATTTATTAACATGCCTCTGTTGATTTATTAACATGCCTCTGTTGATTTATTTAACATGACTCTGTTGATTTATTAACATGCCTCTGTTGATTCATTAACATGCCTCTGTTGATTTATTAACATGTCTCTGTTGATTTATTAACATGCCTCTGTTGATTTATTAACATGCCTTTGTTTATTTATTAACATGCCTCTGTTGATTTATTAACATGCCTCTGTTGATTTATTTAACATGACTCTGTTGATTTATTAACATGGCTCTGTTGTTTTATTTAACATGCTTCTGTTGATTTATTAACATGCCTCTGTTGATTTAGTAACATGCCTCTGTTGATTTATTAACACGGCTCTGTTGATTTATTTAACATGCCTCTGTTGATTTATTAACATGCCTCTGTTGATTCATTAACATGCCTCTGTTGATTTATTAACATGTCTCTGTTGATTTATTAACATGCCTCTGTTGATTTATTAACATGCCTCTGTTGATTTATTAACATGCCTCTGTTGATTTATTAACATGCCTCTGTTGATTTATTAACATGCCTCTGTTGATGTATTAACATGCCTCTGTTGATGTATTTAACATGCCTCTGTTGATTTTTTAACATGCCTCTGTTGATTTATTAACATGCCTCTGTTGATTTATTAACATGGCTCTGTTGTTTGTTAACGTGACTCTGTTGTTTGTTAACATGACTCTGTTTGTTAACATGACTCTGTTGTTTGTTAACATGACTCTGTAGTTTTATTAACATGACTCTGTTGTTTGTTAACATGACTCTGTTGTTTGTTAACATGACTCTGTTGTTTGTCAACATACTTCTGTTGATTTATTAACATGCCTTTGTTATTTTGTTGACATGCTTCTGTTGATTTATTAACATGCCTTTGTTGATTTATTAACATGCCTCTGTTGATTTATTAACATGCCTCTGTTGTTTTATTAACATGGCTCTGCTGTTTTATTAACATGCCTCTGTTGATTTATTAACATGCTTCTGTTGATTTATTTAACATGCCTCTGTTGATTTATTAACATGCCTCTGTTGATTTATTAACATGGCTCTGTTGTTTTATTGAACATGCTTCTGTTGATTTATTTAACATGCCTCTGTTGATTTATTAACATGCCTCTGTTGATTCATTAACATGCCTCTGTTGATTTATTAACATGCCTCTGTTGTTTTATTAACATGCCTTTGTTTATTTATTAACATGCCTCTGTTTATTTATTATCATGCCTCTGTTGATTTATTATCATGCCTCTGTTGTTTTATTAACATGCTTCTGTTGATTTATTAACATGCCTCTGTTGTTTTATTTAACATGCCTCTGTTGATTTATTAACATGCCTCTGTTGTTTTATTAACATGCCTCTGTGTATTTATTAACATGCCTTTGTTTATTTATTAACATGCCTCTGTTTATTTATTAACATGCCTCTGTTGTTTTATGAACATGCCTCTGTTGTTTTATATAACATGCCTCTGTTGATTTATTAACATGGCTCTGTTGTTTTATTAACATGCTTCTGTTGATTTATTTAACATGCCTCTGTTGATTTATTAACATGCCTCTGTTGATTCATTAACATGCCTCTGTTGATTTATTAACATGCCTCTGTTGTTTTATTAACATGCCTCTGTTGATTTATTAACATGCCTTTGTTTATTTATTAACATGCCTCTGTTGATTTATTAACATGCCTCTGTTGATTTATTTAACATGACTCTGTTGATTTATTAACATGGCTCTGTTGTTTTATTTAACATGCTTCTGTTGATTTATTAACATGCCTCTGTTGATTTATTAACATGCCTCTGTTGATTTATTAACACGGCTCTGTTGATTTATTTAACATGCCTCTGTTGATTTATTAACATGCCTCTGTTGATTCATTAACATGCCTCTGTTGATTTATTAACATGTCTCTGTTGATTTATTAACATGCCTCTGTTGATTTATTAACATGCCTTTGTTTATTTATTAACATGCCTCTGTTGATTTATTAACATGCCTCTGTTGATTTATTTAACATGACTCTGTTGATTTATTAACATGGCTCTGTTGTTTTATTTAACATGCTTCTGTTGATTTATTAACATGCCTCTGTTGATTTATTAACATGCCTCTGTTGATTTATTAACACGGCTCTGTTGATTTATTTAACATGCCTCTGTTGATTTATTAACATGCCTCTGTTGATTCATTAACATGCCTCTGTTGATTTATTAACATGTCTCTGTTGATTTATTAACATGCCTCTGTTGATTTATTAACATGCCTCTGTTGATTTATTAACATGCCTCTGTTGATTTATTAACATGCCTCTGTTGATTTATTAACATGCCTCTGTTGATGTATTAACATGCCTCTGTTGATTTATTTAACATGCCTCTGTTGATTTTTTAACATGCCTCTGTTGATTTATTAACATGCCTCTGTTGTTTGTTAACATGACTCTGTTGTTTGTTAACATGACTCTGTTGTTTGTTAACGTGACTCTGTTGTTTGTTAACATGACTCTGTTTGTTAACATGACTCTGTTGTTTGTTAACATGACTCTGTAGTTTTATTAACATGACTCTGTTGTTTGTTAACACGACTCTGTTGTTTGTCAACATACTTCTGTTGATTTATTAACATGCCTTTGTTATTTTGTTGACATGCTTCTGTTGATTTATTAACATGCCTTTGTTTATTTATTAACATGCCTCTGTTGATTTATTAACATGCCTCTGTTGATTTATTAACATGCCTCTGTTGATTTATTATCATGCCTCTGTTGATTTATTAACATGCCTCTGTTGATTTATTAACATGCCTCTGTTGATTTATTATCATGCCTCTGTTGATTTATTATCATGCCTCTGTTTATTTATTAACATGCCTCTGTTGATTTATTAACATGCCTCTGTTGATTTATTAACATGCCTCTGTTGATTTATTATCATGCCTCTGTTGATTTATTAACATGCCTCTGTTGATTTATTAACATGCCTCTGTTGATTTATTATCATGCCTCTGTTGATTTAATAACATGCCTCTGTTGTTTGTTAACATGACTCTGTTGTTTGTTAACATGACTCTGTTTGTTAACATGACTCTGTTGTTTGTTAACATGACTCTGTTGTTTGTTAACATGACTCTGTTGTTTGTTAACATGACTCTGTTTGTTAACATGACTCTGTAGTTTTATTAACATGACTCTGTTGTTTGTTAACATGACTCTGTTGTTTGTTAACATGACTCTGTTGTTTGTCAACCTACTTCTGTTGATTTATGAACATGCCTTTGTTATTTTGTTAACATGCTTCTGTTGATTTATTAACATGCCTTTGTTGATTTATTAACATGCCTCTGTTGATTTATTAACATGCATTTGTTGTTTTATTAACAAGCTTCTGTTGATTTATTAACATGCCTTTGTTTATTTATTAACATGCCTCTGTTTATTTATTATCATGCCTCTGTTGACTTATTATCATGCCTCTGTTGTTTTATTATCATGCCTCTGTTGTTTTATTAACATGCTTCTGTTGATTTATTAACATGCCTCTGTTGTTTTATTAACATGCCTTTGTTTATTTATTAACATGCCTTTGTTTATTTATTAACATGCCTCTGTTTATTTATTGTCATGCCTCTGTTGATTTATTATCATGCCTCTGTTGTTTTATTAACATGCTTCTGTTGATTTATTAACATGCCTCTGTTGTTTTATTAACATGCCTTTGTTTATTTATTAACATGCCTTTGTTCATTTATTAACATGCCTTTGTTTATTTCTTAACATGCCTCTGTTTATTTATTATCATGCCTCTGTTGATTTATTATCATGCCTCTGTTGTTTTATTAACATGCCTTTGTTTATTTATTAACATGCCTCTGTTTATTTATTATCATGCCTCTGTTGATTTATTATCATGCCTCTGTTGTTTTATTAACATGCCTTTGTTTATTTATTAACATGCCTTTGTTTATTTATTAACATGCCTCTGTTTATTTATTATCATGCCTCTGTTGTTTTATTAACATGCCTCTGTTGATTTATTATCATGCCTCTGTTGATTTATTAACATGCCTCTGTTGATTTATTAACATGCCTCTGTTGATTTATTAATATGCCTCTGTTGATTTATTAACATGCCTCTGTTGATTTATTAACATGCCTCTGTTGAATTATTAACATGCCTCTGTTGATTTATTAACATGCCTCTGTTGATTTATTTAACATGCCTCTGTTGATTTATTAACATGCCTCTGTTGATTTATTAACATGCCTCTGTTGTTTGTTAACATGACTCTGTTTGTTAACATGACTCTGTTGTTTGTTAACATGACTCTGTAGTTTTATTAACATGACTCTGTTGTTTGTTAACATGACTCTGTTGTTTGTTAACATGACTCTGTTGTTTGTTATCATGACTCTGTTGTTTGTCAACATACTTCTGTTGATTTATTAACATGCCTTTGTTATTTTGTTAACATGCTTCTGTTGATTTATTAACATGCCTTTGTTGATTTATTAACATGCCTCTGTTGATTTATTAACATGCCTCTGTTGTTTTATTAACATGACTCTGTTGATTTATTAACATGCCTTTGTTTATTTATTAACATGCCTCTGTTGATTTATTAACATGCCTCTGTTGATTTATTATCATGCCTCTGTTGATTTATTAACATGCCTCTGTTGATTTATTATCATGCCTCTGTTGATTTATTAACATGCCTCTGTTGATTTATTATCATGCCTCTGTTGATTTATTAACATGCCTCTGTTGATTTATTAACATGCCTCTGTTGTTTGTAACATGACTCTATTGTTTGTTAACATGACTCTGTTTGTTAACATGACTCTGTTGTTTGTTAACATGACTCTGTTTGTTAACATGACTCTGTTGTTTGTTAACATGACTCTGTTGTTTGTTAACGTGAATCTGTTGTTTGTTAACATGACTCTGTTTGTTAACATGACTCTGTAGTTTTATTAACATGACTCTCTTGTTTGTTAACATGACTCTGTTGTTTGTTAACATGCCTCTGTTGATTTATTAACATGCCTCTGTTGTTTGTTAACATGACTCTGTTGTTTGTTAACATGACTCTGTTTGTTAACATGACTCTGTTGTTTGTTAACATGACTCTGTTTGTTAACATGACTCTGTTGTTTGTTAACATGACTCTGTTGTTTGTTAACGTGACTCTGTTGTTTGTTAACATGACTCTGTTTGTTAACATGACTCTGTAGTTTTATTAACATGACTCTGTTGTTTGTTAACATGACTCTGTTGTTTGTTAACATGCCTCTGTTGATTTATTATCATGCCTCTGTTGTTTTATTATCATGCCTCTGTTGTTTTATTAACATGCTTCTGTTGATTTATTAACATGCCTCTGTTGTTTTATTAACATGCCTTTGTTTATTTATTAACATGCCTTTGTTTATTTATTAACATGCCTCTGTTTATTTATTATCATGCCTCTGTTGATTTATTATCATGCCTCTGTTGTTTTATTAACATGCTTCTGTTGATTTATTAACATGCCTCTGTTGTTTTATTAACATGCCTTTGTTTATTTATTAACATGCCTTTGTTTATTTATTAACATGCCTCTGTTGATTTATTATCATGCCTCTGTTGTTTTATTAACATGCTTCTGTTGATTTATTAACATGCCTCTGTTGTTTTATTAACATGCCTTTGTTTATTTATTAAGATGCCTTTGTTTATTTATTAACATGCCTCTGTTGATTTATTATCATGCCTCTGTTGTTTTATTAACATGCTTCTGTTGTTTGTTAACATGACTCTGTTGTTTGTTAACATGCCTCTGTTGATTTATTATCATGCCTCTGTTGTTTTATTATCATGCCTCTGTTGTTTTATTAACATGCTTCTGTTGATTTATTAACATGCCTCTGTTGTTTTATTAACATGCCTTTGTTTATTTATTAACATGCCTTTGTTTATTTATTAACATGCCTCTGTTTATGTATTATCATGCCTCTGTTGATTTATTATCATGCCTCTGTTGTTTTATTAACATGCCTTTGTTTATTTATTAACATGCCTCTGTTTATTTATTATCATGCCTCTGTTGATTTATTATCATGCCTCTGTTGTTTTATTAACATGCTTCTGTTGATTTATTAACATGCCTCTGTTGTTTTATTGACATGCCTTTGTTTATTTATTAAGATGCCTTTGTTTATTTATTAACATGCCTCTGTTGATTTATTATCATGCCTCTGTTGATTTATTATCATGCCTCTGTTGTTTTATTAACATGCTTCTGTTGATTTATTATCATGCCTCTGTTGATTTATTATCATGCCTCTGTTGATTTATTATCATGCCTCTGTTGATTTATTATCATGCCTCTGTTGTTTTATTAACATGCTTCTGTTGATTTATTAACATGCCTCTGTTGTTTTATTAACATGCCTTTGTTTATTTATTAACATGCCTTTGTTTATTTATTAACATGCCTCTGTTTATTTATTATCATGCCTCTGTTGATTTATTATCATGCCTCTGTTGTTTTATTAACATGCCTTTGTTTATTTATTAACATGCCTATGTTTATTTATTATCATGCCTCTGTTGATTTATTATCATGCCTCTGTTGTTTTATTAACATGCTTCTGTTGATTTATTAACATGCCTCTGTTGTTTTATTAACATGCCTTTGTTTATTTATTAACATGCCTTTGTTTATTTATTAACATGCCTCTGTTGATTTATTAACATGCCTCTGTTGATTTATTATCATGCCTCTGTTGTTTTATTAACATGCCTTTGTTTATTTATTAACATGCCTATGTTTATTTATTATCATGCCTCTGTTGATTTATTATCATGCCTCTGTTGTTTTATTAACATGCTTCTGTTGATTTATTAACATGCCTCTGTTGTTTTATTAACATGCCTTTGTTTATTTATTAAGATGCCTTTGTTTATTTATTGACATGCCTCTGTTGATTTATTAACATGCTTCTGTTGATTTATTAACATGCCTCTGTTGTTTTATTTAACATGCCTCTGTTGATTTATTAACATGCCTCTGTTGTTTTATTAACATGCCTCTGTTTATTTATTAACATGCCTTTGTTTATTTATTAACATGCCTCTGTTTATTGATTAACATGCCTCTGTTGTTTTATTAACATGCCTCTGTTGTTTTATTTAACATGCCTCTGTTGATTTATTAACATGGCTCTGTTGTTTTATTTAACATGCTTCTATTTATTTATTTAACATGCCTCTGTTGATTTATTAACATGCCTCTGTTGATTTATTAACATGGCTCTGTTGTTTTATTTAACATGCTTCTGTTGATTTATTTAACATGCCTCTGTTGATTTATTTAACATGCCTCTGTTGATTCATTAACATGCCTATGTTGATTTATTAACATGCCTCTGTTGTTTTATTAACATGCCTCTGTTGATTTATTAACATGCTTTTGTTTATTTATTAACATGCCTCTGTTGATTTATTAACATGCCTCTGTTGATTTATTAACATGCCTCTGTTGATTTATTTAAAATGCCTCTGTTGATTTATTAACATGGCTCTGTTGTTTTATTTAACATGCTTCTGTTGATTTATTAACATGCCTCTGTTGATTTATTAACATGCTTCTGTTGATTTATTAACATGCTTCTGTTGATTTATTAACATGCTTCTGTTGATTTATTAACATGCTTCTGTTGATTTATTAACATGCTTCTGTTGATTTATTAACATGCTTCTGTTGATTTATTAACATGCTTCTGTTGATTTATTTAACATGCCTCTGTTGATTCATTAACATGCCTCTGTTGATTTATTAACATGCCTCTGTTGTTTTATTAACATGCCTCTGTTGATTTATTAACATGCTTTTGTTTATTTATTAACATGCCTCTGTTGATTTATTAACATGCCTCTGTTGATTTATTAACATGCCTCTGTTGATTTATTTAAAATGCCTCTGTTGATTTATTAACATGGCTCTGTTGTTTTATTTAACATGCTTCTGTTGATTTATTAACATGCCTCTGTTGATTTATTAACATGCCTCTGTTGATTTATTAACATGCCTCTGTTGTTTTTCACAGTTATTTTATATCACATCAGATTTGGACCAACCCTTTTGGCATACATTTGAGTGAACCCAATGCTGATCTCTCACTCCCTTTGGCTTCACCAGCTGGCATCCCTCCATCCATTCTGGGACCATAGCACTTCTCATCTCCACACATCAGGCCAAACTGAGGGAGAGAGTTAAAGACAGTGAAGAGAGAGCCAAAACTGCGGTGCATGTTGGGGATTTGTGTTGGCTGGCAGAGGCGAGCCAGCCCTGTTTTGTTTTTCCACCTTCCTGTGCTTCACATTTAGCAGTGCCACTGTCTCAGTCTACAATAGATGAGTACTTTCATCTGGTGGAGCTAGAGAGAGATATATTCTGGTCAGCTGCCTATCAGCTCCCAGCCTCAGAGCCCAGGCAGGACCTGGGAGGATCTGCTGGTACAGAGAGGAGAGTATTGGAAGGGTCACATTAAAATCTTACCTCTTCCAGCCAGTATCTCCCACCCACCCGTGCTCTTCTTTTAGGGACCCACTCTCACTGAGGCACAACCACATTTACGTGCCCCAAAAGCATTACAGTGATCTGTCACTCCTTTCTAGAGCAAAGAACAGGGCAGTTAAAAAAAGGCACAGTGGAGGTGTCAGTGTTATATGATGGCCATGTATTTAAATTACATTTACCCAAATATCTTCCCTGTATGTAAGTGTTTGATGTTTATTTGTGTTCCTATGAAATATTTAAATGAGACCAACGGTAGTGAAGCTGTACATCCCCAGTATGAAATGAATAGGAAAATCAACAGGTCAAGTGTGGACAGGCTAGTGGGTTTCTCATTGCCACAGCTGTGACCTTAGTTCCATTGTTTGACAGCCGTTATAGACAGACAGCAGCTCTGTCTGTCAATGGGCAGATGAGTGAGCTGTCTGTTGTGTGACAGGAACGTCTATTCCGTGATGTGCTACATCCTGTTGATGTCATCGATCCATGGCAGTGGCAGCATATTGTCCATACAAATTACGTGCGTCTAATCTTCAGCACAGCTAGAAATGATCAGAGGTAGCATTCTTTGCCCTATGTTATTGTCCCTGTGTCAGGCTTGACCCTTGACCCTAATACGCCTTATAGTGGAACAATGTATGTTATTGTTGTTTCTCCATAGACCTCTGGCATGTTTTTCTCCATAGACCTCTGGTATGGTTTTCTCCATAGACCTCTGGCATGGTTTTCTCCCTAGACCTCTGACATGGTTTTCTCCCTAGACCTCTGACATGGTTTTCTCCCTAGACCTCTGGTATGGTTTTCTCCATAGACCTCTGGCATGGTTTTCTCCCTAGACCTCTGACATGGTTTTCTCCCTAGACCTCTGACATGGTTTTCTCCCTAGACCTCTGGTATGTTTTTCTCCATAGTCCTCTGGCATGTTTTTATTCATAGACTTCTGGCATGTTTTTATTCATAGTCCTCTGGCATGTTTTTATTCATAGACTTCTGGTATGTTTTTATTCATAGTCCTCTGGTATGTTTTTCTTCATAGACTTCTGTCATGTTTTTATTCATAGTCCTCTGATATGTTTTTCTTCATAGTCCTCTGGCATGTTTTTATTCATAGTCCTCTGATATGTTTTTCTTCATAGTCCTCTGGCATGTTTTTATTCATAGACTTCTGGCATGTTTTTATTCATAGTCCTCTGGTATGTTTTTCTTCATAGACTTCTGGTATGTTTTTCTTCATAGTCCTCTGGTATGTTTTTCTTCATAGACTTCTGGTATGTTTTTCTTCATAGTCCTCTGGCATGTTTTTCTTCATAGTCCTCTGGTATGTTTTTCTTCATAGACTTCTGGTATGTTTTTCTTCATAGTCTGGTATCTTTTCTTCATATACTTCTGGTATGTTTTTCTTCATAGTCCTCTGGTATGTTTTTCTTTATAGTCCTCTGGTATGTTTTTCTTCATAGTCCTCTGGTATGTTTTTCTTCATATACCTCTGGTATGTTTTTCTTCATAAGAAACATTTGGAAGAGTGTACTCTGGTCAGATGACACTAAAATTGAGCTTTTTGGCCATCAAGGAAAACGTTATGTCTGGCGCACCCCAACACCTCCATTCACCCCGAGAACACCATCGCCACAGTGAAGCATGGTGGTGGCAGCATCATGCTGTGGGGATGTTCTTTATCGACAGGGACTGGGAAAGTGGTCAGAATTGAAGGAATGATGGATGGCACTAAATACAGGGAAATTCTTGAGGGAAACCTGTTTCAGTCTTCCAGAGATTTGAAACTGGGACGGAGGTTCACCTTCCAGCAGGACAATGACCCTAAGAATACTGCTAAAGCAACACTTGGGTGGTTTAAGGGGAAACACTTAAATGTCTTGGAATGGCCTAGTCAAATCCCAGACCTCAATCCAATTGAGAATCTGTGGTATGACTTAAAGATTGCTGTACATCAACGGAACCCATCAAACTTGAAGGAACTAGAGCAGTTTTTTCTTGAAGAATGGGCAAAAATTCCAATGGCTAGATGTGCCAAGCTTATAGAGACGTACCCCAATATACTTGCAGCTGTAATTTCTGCAAAAGGTGGCTCTACAAGTATTGCCTTTGAGGGGGGGATGAATAGTTATGCACGCTCAAGTTTTCAGTTGTTTTGTCTTATTTCTTGTTTGTTTTACAAGAACAAATATTTTGCATCTTCAAAGTGGTAGGCATGTTGTGTAAATCAAATGATACAACCCCCCCCAAAAAATCTATTTTAATTCCTGTTTGTAAAGGCAGCAAAATAGGAAAAATTCCAAGGGGGGTGAACCAGCCACTGGTCTAGGAATTAATTCATCCTTACCCCCACTCACACCCCTCCCACACATAGGAGGGGTCGGGGGACTGTGTAGGAGGGGTCGGGGGCCTGTGTAGGAGGGGTCGGGGGACTGTGTAGGAGGGGTCGGGGGACTGTGTAGGAGGGGTCGGGGGCCTGTGTAGGAGGGGTCGGGGGCCTGTGTAGGAGGGGTCGGGGGACTGTGTAGGAGGGGTCGGGGGACTGTGTAGGAGGGGTCGGGAGACTGTGTAGGAGGGGTCGGGGGCCTGTGTAGGAGGGGTCGGGGGACTGTGTAGGAGGGGTCGGGGGACTGTGTAGGAGGGGTCGGGAGACTGTGTAGGAGGGGTCGGGGGCCTGTGTAGGAGGGGTCGGGGGACTGTGTAGGTGAGCACCCTTCCCATCAGACTCTTTTGTTTTCTGGTGATATCAGCAGATTGTAACAGTGACCCCAGCAACCAGACAGGGAAGAATGGAGTGGCTACTGTTGTTCTTCACCATCGTCACCCCGCCATGTTTTGTCATGTTGTTTTGCCTTTTCGGACCAACCTCCCTACTAACTCTTTCCTCATCCATTCTAACCCACCCCCTCCCCCTCTCTTTCCTCCAACATTTAAACCTTCACTGTGTGAAAGGGTCAGCTGTGCCGCGGCAATTGTTCTACGTGTCTGTGTGTGAACCTCAGATCATTATGTATCAAATCAAATCGAATCAAATTTTATTTGTCAAATATGCCGAATACAACAGGTGTTGTATTTCCTTACCATGAAATGTTTGCTTACAAGCCCTTAACCAACAATGTAGTTCGAGAAATAGAGTTATCAATATATTTACAAATTAAACTAAAGAAAAAAAATGTAATAATCAAAAAGTAACACAAGAAAATGACATAACGAATACGAGGCTATATACAGGCGGTACCGGTACCAAATCAATGTGTGGGGATATAGGTTAGTGGAAGTCATTTATAAATTGACAACGCATAGATAATAAACTGTGAGTAGCTGCAGTGTAAAAACAAAAGGTGGGGTGTCAATATAAATAGACCATTTGATTAATTGTTCAGCAGTCTTATGGCTGGGTGTAGAAGCTGTTCAGCAGTCTTATGGCTGGGTGTAGAAGCTGTTCAGCAGCCTTTTGGTCCGAGACTTGGCGCTCCGGTACCGCTTTCCATGTGGTAACAGAGAGAACAGTCTATGACTTGGGTGACTGGAGTTTTTTTTCAAGTCTTCCATTGTGGACTTCAGGAAACAGCAGAGGGAACACCCCCCTATCCACATCGATGGAACAGTAGTGGAGAGGGTAGTAAGTTTTAAGTTCCTCGGCGTACACATCACAGACAAACTGAATTGGTCCACCCACACAGACAGCATCGTGAAGAAGGCGCAGCAGCGCCTCTTCAACCTCAAGAGGCTGAAGAAATTCGGCTTGTCACCAAAAGCACTCACAAACTTCTACAGATGCACAATCGAGAGCATCCTGTCGGGCTGTATCACCGCCTGGTACGGCAACTGCTCCGCCCACAACCGTAAGGCTCTCCAGAGGGTAGTGAGGTCTGCACAACGCATCACCGGGGGCAAACTACCTGACTTCCAGGACACCTACACCACCCGATGTCACAGGAAGGCCATAAAGATCATCAAGGACAACAATAATAATAATAATAATATATGCCATTTAGCAGACGCTTTTATCCAAAGCGACTTACAGTCATGTGTACCCAAGCCACTGCCTGTTCACCCCACTATCATCCAGAAGGCGAGGTCAGTACAGGTGCATCAAAGCTGGGACCGAGAGACTGAAAAACAGCTTCTATCTCAAGGCCATCAGACTGTTAAACAGCCACCACTAACACTGAGTGGCTGCTGCCAACACACTGACTCGACTCCAGCCACTTTAATAATGGGAATTGATGGGAAATTATGTAAAATATATCACTAGCCACTTTAAACAATGCTACCTAATATAATGTTTACATACCCTACATTATTCATCTCATATGTATACGTATATACTGTACTCTATATCATCTACTGCATCCTTATGTAATACATGTATCACTAGCCACTTTAACTATGCCACTTTGTTTACATACTCATCTCATATGTATATACTGCACTCAATACCATCTACTGTATCTTGCCTGTGCCGCTCTGTACCATCACTCATTCATATATCTTTATATACATATTCTTTATCCCCTTACACTTGTGTCTATAAGGTAGTAGTTTTGGAATTGTTAGCTGGATTACTTGTTGGTTATTACTGCATTGTCTGAACTAGAAGCACAAGCATTTCGCTACACTCGCACTAACATCTGCTAACTATGTGTATGTGACAAATACAATTTGATTTGATTTGATTTGATTTGACACCGCCTAGTAGATCCTGGATGTCAGGAAGCTTGGCCCCAGTGATGTACTGGGCTGTACGCACTACACTCTGTAGAGCCTTATTGTCTGATGCCGAGCAGTTGCCATACCAGGCGGTGATGCAACCGGTCAGGATGTGCTCGAGTGTGCAGAAGTAGAACCTTTTGAGGATCTGGGGACCCATGCCAAATCTTTTCACTCTCCTGAGTGGGAAAAGGTGTTGTCATGCCCTCTTCTTGTCTTGGTGTGTTTGGGCCATGATAGTTTGTTGGTGATGAGGACACCAAGGAACTTGAAACTCTCAACCTGTTGATGTGAATGGGGTGTGTTCGGTCCTCCTTTTCCTGTAGTCCATGATCAGCTCCTTTGTCTTGATCACATTGATGGAGAGGTTGTTGTCCTGGCACCACACTGCCAGGTCTCTGACCTCCCTAGAGGCTGTCTCATCGTTGTCGGTGATCAGGCCTACCACTGTTGTGTCATCAGCAGACTTAATGATGGTGTTGGAGTCATAATATATATAATATATATAATAATATATGCCATTTAGCAGACGCTTTTATCCAAAGCGACTTACAGTCATGTGTGCATACATTCTACGTATGGGTGGTCCTGGGAATCGAACCCACTACCCTGGCATTACAAGCGCCATGCTCTACCAACTGAGCTACAGAAGGACCACAGTCATGCTTGGCCACACAGTCGTGAGTGAACAGGGAGTACAGGAGGCGACTAAGCATGCACCCCTGAGGGGCCCCGGTGTTGAGGATCAATGTGGCAGATATGTTGTTGCCTACCCTTACCACCTGGGGGCGGCCCGTCAGGAAGTCCAGGATCCAGTTACAGATGGAGGTTTTTAGTCCCAGTGTCCTTAGCTTAGTGATGAGCTTTGTGGGTACTATGGTTTTGAACTCTGAGCTGTAGTCAATTACCAACATTCTCACATAGGTGTTCCTTTTGTCCAGGTTGGAAAGGACAGTGTGGAGCGCAATTGAGATTGCATCATCTTTTATAATTATTTTTTTATTTCACCTTTATTTAACCAGGTAGGCTAGTTGAGAACAAGTTCTCATTTGCAACTGCGACCTGGCCAAGATAAAGCATAGCAGTGTGAACAGACAACACAGAGTTACACATGGAGTAAACAATTAACAAGTCAATAACACAGTAGAAAAAAAGGGGAGTCTATATACAATGTGTGCAAAAGGCATGAGGAGGTAGGGGAATAATTACAATATTGCAGATTAACACTGGAGTGATAAATGATCAGATGATCATGTACAGGTGGAGATATTGGTGTGCAAAAGAGCAGAAAAGGAAATAAATAAAAACTGTGGGGATGAGGTAGGTGAAAATGGGTGGGCTATTTACCAATAGATTATGTACAGCTGCAGCGATCGGTTAGCTGCTCAGATAGCTGATGTTTGAAGTTGGTGAGGGAGATAAAAGTCTCCAACTTCAGCGATTTTGCAATTTGTTCCAGTCACAGGCAGCAGAGTACTGGAACGAAAGGCGGCCGAATGAGGTGTTGGCTTTAGGGATGATCAGTGAGATACACCTGCTGGAGCGCGTGCTACGGATGGGTGTTGTCATCGTGACCAGTGAACTGAGATAAGGCGGAGCTTTACCTAGCATGGCCTTGTAGATGACCTGAGCCAGTGGGTCTGGCGACAAATATGTAGCGAGGGCCAGCCGACTAGAGCATACAAGTCGCAGTGGTGGGTAGTATAAGGTGCTTTAGTGACAAAACGGATGGCACTGTGATAAACTGCATCCAGTTTGCTGAGTAGAGTGTTGGAAGCGATTTTGTAGATGACATCGCCGAAGTCGAGGATCGGTAGGATAGTCAGTTTTACTAGGGTAAGCTTGGCAGCGTGAGTGAAGGAGGCTTTGTTGCGGTATAGAAAGCCGACTCTTGATTTGATTTTCGATTGGAGATGTTTGATATGGGTCTGGAAGGAGAGTTTGCAGTCTAGCCAGACACCTAGGTACTTATAGGTGTCCACATATTCAAGGTCGGAACCATCCAGTGTGGTGATGCTAGTCGGGCATGCGGGTGCAGGCAGCGATCGGTTGAAAAGCATGCATTTGGTTTTACTAGCGTTTAAGAGCAGTTGGAGGCCACGGAAGGAGTGTTGTATGGCATTGAAGCTCGTTTGGAGGTTAGATAGCACAGTGTCCAATGACGGGCCGAAAGTATATAGAATGGTGTCGTCTGCGTAGAGGTGGATTAGGGAATCATTGACATATCATTGACATATACAGAGAAAAGAGTCGGCCCGAGAATTGAACCCTGTGGCACCCCCATAGAGACTGCCAGAGGACCGGACAGCATGCCCTCCGATTTGACACACTGAACTCTGTCTGCAAAGTAATTGGTGAACCAGGCAAGGCAGTCATCCGAAAAACCGAGGCTACTGAGTCTGCCGATAAGAATCTGGTGATTGACAGAGTCGAAAGCCTTGGCAAGGTCGATGAAGACGGCTGCACAGTACTGTCTTTTATCGATGGCGGTTATGATGTCGTTTAGTACCTTGAGTGTGGCTGAGGTGCACCCGTGACCGGCTCGGAAACCAGATTGCATAGCGGAGAAGGTACGGTGGGATTCGAGATGGTCAGTGACCTGTTTGTTGACTTGGCTTTCGAAGACCTTAGATAGGCAGGGCAGAATGGATATAGGTCTGTAACAGTTTGGGTCCAGGGTGTCTCCCCTTTGAAGAGGGGGATGACTGCAGCAGCTTTCCAATCCTTGGGGATCTCAGACGATATGAAAGAGAGGTTGAACAGGCTGGTAATAGGGGTTGCGACAATGGCGGCGGATAGTTTCAGAAATAGAGGGTCCAGATTGTCAAGCCCAGCTGATTTATACGGGTCCAGGTTTTGCAGCTCTTTCGGAACATCTGTTACCTGGATTTGGGTAAAGGAGAACCTTGAGAGGCTTGGGCGAGGAGCTGCGGGGGGGCCGGAGCTGTTGGCCGAGGTAGGAGTGGCCAGGCGGAAGGCATGGCCAGCCGTTGAGAAATGCTTGTTGAAGTTTTCGATAATCATGGATTTGTCGGTGGTGACCGTGTTCCCTAGCCTCAGTGCAGTGGGCAGCTGGGAGGAGGTGCTCTTGTTCTCCATGGACTTCACAGTGTCCCAGAACTTTTTGGATTTGGAGCTACAGGATGCAAACTTCTGCCTGAAGAAGCTGGCCTTAGCTTTCCTGACTGACTGCGTGTATTGGTTCCTGACTTCCCTGAACAGTTGCATATCGCAGGGACTGTTCGATGCTATTGCAGTCCGCCACAGGATGTTTTTGTGCTGGTCGAGGGCAGTCAGGTCTGGAGTGAACCAAGGGCTGTATCTGTTCTTAGTTCTGCATTTTTTGAACGGAGCATGCTTATCTAAAATGGTGAGGAAGTTACTCTTAAAGAATGACCAGGCATCCTCAACTGACGGGATGAGGTCAATGTCCTTCCAGGATACCCGGGCCAGGTCGATTAGAAAGGCCTGCTCACAGAAGTGTTTTAGGGAACGTTTGACAGTGATGAGGGGTGGTCGTTTGACTGCGGCACCGTAGCGGATACAGGCAATGAGGCAGTGGTCGCTGAGATCCTGGTTGAAGACAGCGGAGGTGTATTTGGAGGGCCAGTTGGTCAGGATGACGTCTATGAGGGTGCCCTTGCTTACAGAGTTAGGGTTGTACCTGGTGGGTTCCTTGATGATTTGTGTGAGATTGAGGGCATCTAGCTTAGATTGTAGGACTGCCGGGGTGTTAAGCATATCCCAGTTTAGGTCACCTAACAGAACAAACTCTGAAGCTAGATGGGGGGCAATCAATTCACAAATGGTGTCCAGGGCACAGCTGGGAGCTGAGGGGGGTCGGTAGCAGGCAGCAACAGTGAGAGACTTATTTCTGGAGAGAGTAATTTTCAGAATTAGTAGTTCGAACTGTTTGGGTATGGACCTGGAAAGTATGACATTACTTTGCAGGCTATCTCTGCAGTAGACTGCAACTCCTCCCACTTTGGCAGTTCTATCTTGACGGAAGATGTTATAGTTGGGTATGGAAATCTCTGAATTTTTGGTGGCCTTCCTGAGCCAGGATTCAGACACGGCAAGGACATCAGGGTTAGCAGAGTGTGCTAAAGCAGTGAGTAAAACAAACTTAGGGAGGAGGCTTCTGATGTTGACATGCATGAAACCAATGCTTTTTCGATCACAGAAGTCAACAAATGAGGGTGTGCCTGGGGACATGCAGGGCCTGGGTTTACCTCCACATCACCCGCAGAACAGAGAAGGAGTAGTATGAGGGTGGGGCTAAAGGCTATCAAAACTGGTCGCCTAGAGCGTTGGGGGCAGAGAATAAGAGGAGCAGGTTTTTGGGCATGGTAGAATATATTCAGGGCATAATGCGCAGACAGGGGTATGGTGGGGTGCGGGTATGGCGGAGGTAAGCCCAGGCACTGGGTGATGATGAGAGAGGTTTTATCTCTGGACATGCTGGTTGTAATGGGTGAGGTCACCGCATATGTGGGAGGTGGGACAAAGGAGGTATCAGGGGTATGAGGAGTGGGACTAGGGGCTCCACTGTGAACTAAAACAAAGATAACTAACCTGAGCAACAGTATACAAGGCATATTGACATTTGAGAGAGACATACAGCGAGGCATACAGTAATCACAGGTGTTGAATTGGGAAAGCTAGCTAAAACAGTGGGTGAGACAACAACTAATCAGCTAGCATAACAATAGCAGGTAAAATGGCATTGACTAGGCAACGGGGCCGACAGATAAATCAAACAAGCAGAATGGAGTACCGTGATTAATGGACAGTCCAGCGTGCATCAGCTATGTAGCCAAGTGATCAGAGTCCAGGGGAGGCGGTGGATGAGGCAGGGGGGCTGGACTGGCGGGTGTTATCCAGGTTAAAAAAAAACTTTAAAAAAAACTAACAGTGACTAAGTAGCTTGTAGCTAGTTAGCTGATTCGCTTCTGGAGGTTCTTGAGTGTGTTCTAAAAAGAAAAAATAATAGCGATTCCGTATCACATTGGGTGAGGCAGGTTTCCGGAAGGTATAAACAAATTTAAAAAATCGGGAAGAGATAGAAAGTACATATGGGCCACTGCGATGCAGACGGTTAGCAGGCCTGTGCTAACAAGCTAACAGATTAGCAGGCCAGGGGTAAACAAGGTAGTAGTTAGCGGACCTGGGCTAAACAAGTTAGCAGTTAGCATGCCGAATTAGCAAGCAAGGAGATAGCGAGGGCTAGAGAGTTAGCCTTTGGAGGACGTCGCGATGGGGTGAGTCTGTTTATTCCTCTTCGTGCAGTGACATCGGTAGACCGGTCGTGGATCCGGGTATAGAAGCCCAGGAGTATGCTAGGAACACAGGAGCTCTGGCCGGGCTAGCTTCAAGCTACGTGGGTGGAAATGCTAGCCAGGAGTAAACAACCAGGGTTGTGGTTTAGCTCGATAGCTAGTTGTGAAGATCCAGCTGAAAAAAATGTTCCGTTTGCGGAGGGAATCCGGGGATAAAAAATAAATAGGTCCGTTATGCTCTGGTTAGCGTCGCGTTGTTCGAACTGGCGAGAGCTTTCCGAGCTAAAGGTTAGCTGATGACCGGTTAACTGAAGACCGCTAGCATAGCTGGTGGTTAGCTGGCTAACTTCAGTTGAGGGGTTTCGGTTCCCGAAATAAATATAAATACTTTAGGAAAAGTAGCTACATTGGGTGAGGCGGATTGCAGGAGAGTATTTGGAAGCTTAGGTTTAGCAAAATGTTTTTAAAGATATGTGAAGAAAAATATCTAAAACGAAAAAGAGACGGTATTTACAGATATTTACAGAGAGACGATACGAGAGGACGACTTACTGCTACGCCATCTTGGGTCTAGGCTTTCTGGCATAATGGTGTTGATGTGAGCCATGATCAGCCTTTCAAAGGACTTCATGATTACCAACGTGAGTGCAACGGGGTGTGCAACGGGGTGGTAATCATTTTGGCTGGTTACCTTCGCTTCCTTGGGCACAGGGAATATGGTGGTCTGTTTGAAACATGTAGGTATTACAAACTCGGTCAGGGAGAAGTTGAAAATGTCAGTAGAGACGCTTGCCAGTTGGTCCGTGCATGCGTTGAGTACATGTCCTTGTAGTCCGTCTGGCCCAATGGCTTTGTGAATGTTGACCTGTTTCAAGGTCTTGCTCATATCGGCTACAGAGAGCAAGATCACAAAGTCTTTAGCGAGAGGAATATTATTCAACAGTAGCTTTTATACCTGTCAACCTGCCTTTTGGATTAGACACAGTGGCTTTGCCCCAGTTACATAGAGTGCCTTCAGAAAGTAATCAGACCCCTTGACTTTTTCCCTCCAAAATTCCGTTACAGCCTTATTCTAAAATGGATTAAAAAAAAAATCCCCAGCAAGCTACACACAGTACCCTATAATGACAAAGCGAAAACAAGTTTTTAGAATTGTTGCAAAAATACATGAGTATTCATACCCTTTGCTGTGAGGCTTGAAATTTAGCTCAGGTGCATCCTGTTTCCTTTGATCATCCTTGAGATGTTTCTACAACTTGATTGGAGTCCACCTGTGGTAAATTGAATTGATTGTACATGATTTGGAAAGGCACACACCTGTCTATATAAGGTACCACAGTTGACAGTGCATGTCAAAGCAAAAACCAAGCCATGAGGTTGAAGGAATTGTCTGTAGAGCTCAGAGACAGGATTTTAATATATATATTTTTCATTTAACATTTATTTAACTAGGCAAGTCAGTTAAGAACCAATTCTTATTTACAATGATGGCCTACCAAAAGGAAAAGGCCTCCTGCTTGGACGAAGGCTGGGATAAAAAAAAATAAAATAAATGTAAAAAAGGATATAACACACATCACGAGAAGAGAGACAACACAACACCACATAAAGAGAGATTTAAGACAACACCATAGCATGGCAGAAACACATGACAACACAGCATGATACGGCAGGGTAGCCTAGTGGTTAGAGCATTGGACTAGTAACCGGAAGATGGCAAGTTCAAACCCCTGAGCTGACAAGGCAGTTAACCCACTGTTCCTAGGCCGTCATTGAAAATAAGAATTTGTTCTTAACTGACTTGCCTAGTTAAATATATATATATTTTAAAAATGGTACCAACACAATGTGGCATTAACACAACATGGTACAAACATTATTTGGCAAAGACAACAGCACAAAGGCCAAGAAGTTCAAGAGAAGAATACATCACACAAAGCAGCCAGAACTGTCAGTAAGGGTGTCAATGATTGAATATTTGAATGAAGAGATTGAGATAAAACTGTACAGTTTGAGTTTTTGTTGCAGCTCGTTCCAGTCACTAGCTGCTGCGAACTGAAAAGACGAGCGATCCAGGGATGTGTGTGATTTGGGGACCTTTAACAGAATGTGACTGGCAGAACGTGTGTTGTATGTAGAGGATGAGGGCTGCAGTAGATATCTAAGATAGGGGGGAGTGAGGCCTAAGATGGTATTGTAAATAAGGATCAACCAGTGGGTCTTGCGACGGGTATACAGAGATGACCAGTTTACAGAGGAGTATAGAGTGCAGTGATGTGACCTATAAAGAGCATTGGTGGCAAATCTGATGGCTGAATTGTAAAGAACATTGTGTCGAGGCACAGATCTTAGAAGGGTAACAAAAAATGTCTGCAGCGTTGAAGGTCCCCAAAAACACAGTGGCCTCCATCATTCTTAAATGGATGAAGTTTGGAATCACCAAGTTTATTTCTAGAGCTGGTTGCCCGTCCAAACTGAGCAATCAGGGGACAAGGGACTTGGTCAGGGAGGTGACCAAGAACCCAAATGGTCGCTCTGACAGAGCTCTAGAGTTCCTTTGTGGAGATGGGAGAACCTTCCAGAAAGACAACCATCTCTGCAGCACTCCACCAATCATGCCATTATGGTAGAGTTACCAGAGGGATTCCACTCCTCAGCAAAAGGCACATAACAGCCCACTTGGAGTTTTCTAAAAGGCAACTAAAGACTATCAAACCACGAGAAACAAGATAATCTGGTCTGATGAATCCAAGAAAGAACTCTTTGGCCTGAATACCAGCGTCATGACTGGAGGAAACCTGGCACCATCCCTATGGTGAAGCATGGTGGTGACAGCATCATGCTGCATGGATGTTTTTCAGCTGCAGGAACTGGGAGACTAGTCACGATCAAGGCAAAGATGAGCGGAGCAAAGCACAGAGAGATCCTTTTTGAAATCCTGCTCCAGAGTTCTCTGGACCTCAGACTGGGGCAAAGGTTCACCTTCCAATTGGACAACGACCCTAAGCACACAGCCAAGACAACGCAGAAGTGGCTTCTGGACAAGTCTCTGAATGTTCTCGAGTGGCCCAGCCAGATCCTGGTCTTGAACCCTATTGAACATCTCTGGAGAGACATGAAAATAGCTGTGCAGCATTGCTCCCCATCAAACCTGACACATCTTGAGAGAATATGCAGAGAAGAATGGGAGAAACTCCCCAAATACAAGTGTGCCAAGCTTTTTGCGTCATACCCTTCTAGAGTCATAATCGCTGTCAAAGGTGCTTCAACAAAGTACTGCGTAAAGGGTCTGAATACTTATGTCAATGTGATATTTCAGTTGAATCTTTTTAATAAATTAGCAAAAATGTATAAAAACATGTTTTTTTCGTTGTCATTATGTGTTATTGTGTGTAGATTGTTGAGGGAAAAAAAACAATTTAATCAATTTTAGAATATGGCTGTAACTTAACAAAACATGGAAAAAGTCAAGGGGTCTGAATACTTTCCGAATGCACTGTATGTAGAATCTTATTTTTTTCTCCTAAAATGACATACCCAAATATAACTGCCTGTAACTCAGGACCTGAAGCATGGATATGCATATTCTTGATACCATTTGAAAGGAAACACTTTGAAATTTGTGAAATTTGAAGTTAATGTAGGAGAATATAACACATTAGATCTGGTAAAAGATAATACAAAAAAAAGGTGTTTTCTATTATAGATTTTTTTCCCCTTATCTTTGAAATGCAAAATGCCATAATATAATTTCTCAGTTTAGGCACAATTTAGATTTGGCCACTAGATGGCACCAGTGTGCGTGCAAAGTTTCAGATTGATCCAGTGAGTCATTGCAATACTGGACAGTATTTTGTATCAAGTCTGCCCAAATGTGCCAAATTGGTCAATTGATACAATTTTCAATTTTCAAGTACATAACTAAAGAGAACATACAAACATTATATGGTAATACAAAATGTTATTTTACACACTCCCAGGATTGTCAAATATGATGGATCATTAGATTATACACCAACTTTCACACAACTAGTTGGCCAGGCGGTGTGGGTAAGGAGCCAGAGACAGCAGGGGTTCAAACTGTAGGACCCAGTTCCTACATTTGAAAATAAAAATGGATTCTATCAAACAAAACTATGCTACAATTTATCTCTGGGACCCTTAGAAAAACAAATCAGAGCAAGATTACTGAATGTAAGTACATTATTTACCTTCAGAGGTGAATGTACGAAACTAAGTTATTTGTTGTTGTGCACTCTCCTCAAACAATAGCATGGTATTTTTTCACTGTAATACCTACTGTAAATTGGACAGTGCAGATAGATTAACAATCATTTAAGCTTTCTGCCCATATAAGACATGTCTATGTCCTGGAAAGTTTGCTGTTACTTACAAGTCATGCTAATCACATTAGCGCAAGTTAGCTCATCCGTCCCGGTATAGGGACACTGATCCCATAGAGGTTCATTTGATCACCCTGCAATACAGGAACATTTGAACTTTAAAAAGGCTTTTGAAGTTTGTCATTTCCAATTTCCAATTTCAGACTTGATTTTCAGTTACGAAAAATGTATCAACCCCTACATAAATATCCATTATTAATAATCCACAAAATAGTTCACTTTTTCTGCTGCTGCAGGATTATTTTCCTGCTGTAGAAAACTGGCACATACTACATCTGTACAAACAAATGCATAACAACAGTTCATAAAATATGTATTGAGCCTCTATGAGGCACAGAGGAATTAGTTGTATTTTTCCATTTCACCTAAAAAAGAAAGTGAGAGCTTGAGCAACAGGTTAATGGGTCTAAGGAACAGAACTACCTTGATAAAGGTTGGATATGACAGAAATGTCAAGCCTGTAATATAGTACAGTTTGTGGACAAAACATTAAGAACACCTCCCTAATATTGAGTTGCACCCCCTTTTGCCCTCAGAACAGCCTCAATTCGTTGGGGTACAAGGTGTCGAAAGTTTTCCACAGGGATGCTGGCCCATGTTGACTCCAATGCTTCCCACAGTTGTGTCAAGTTGGCTGAATGTCCTTTGGGTGGTTGACTATTCTTGACACACACGGGAAACTGTTGAGCGTGAAAGTTCACACTCTAAACAGTATACCTGGCACCTACTACCATACTCGGTTCAAAGGCACTTAAATATTTTGTCTTGCCCATTCACCCTCTGAATGGTTCCATGTCTCAATCCATGTCTCAATTGTCTCAAGGCTTAATAAATCTCAAGGCTTAATAAATAACAATAATTCTTTAACCTTTCTCCTTCCCTTCATCTACACTGATTGAAGTGGATTTAATAAGGGATCATAGCTTTCACCTGGATTCACCTGGTCAGTCCATGTCATGGAAGGAGCAGGTGTTCCTAACATTTGTGTACACAGTGTATATTTTATACACCACTACTCCTAAAATGTCTTGGTTTTACTCAATCATTTATATTTCTGTTGAAGTTGTCATTGCACAAAATTCTGTCTGGTGAGATTTGGACAGCATTCAACTGTTTTAAATTGAAGGATCAGAGAGCTGTTTTCAACTATTTAAAACAGATGGTTCTATGCTAGGAAAATGGCAATTGCTGAGTCAAGTGTGCTCGAAAGTCATCACATTTTATGCTGAATTGATGTTGTCTTTTTTTAGCATGAAGGAGTTTGTATTTCAGTTTAAACAGCTTCCTCAATCAAGTTGAATCACTCCTGCCAAGGTGTCTCAAATGGCTTATTGCTTAGTCATGTGGAAGTGACAATAACCAAACCCTGTTCTCTCGCTCTCTTTCTCTCTCTCTCTCTCTGTTTCTCTCTCTCTCTGGATGCCTTCTGCGTTTAGACAGGCAGCCCAATTCTGATCTTTTTTTCACTAATTGGTCTTTTGACCAATCAGATCAAGATCTCAAACAGAGCTCATGTGAAAATATCAGATGTGATTGGTCAAAAGACCAATTAGTGGAAAAATATAAAAATTGGGCAGCCTGTGTAAATTCTCTCTCTTTCTCTCTCTCTCTCTCTCTCTCTCTCTCTCTCTCCCTATTTTAATTGTTCTTCTTGGTAAGTTTGGAGAAGCTATTAAAGAAATACAAATGACTTCTTAACTGACATTTGCTGACATTCAAGGAAGTGCATTTATCAGTGAAGCACAGTTCACCTCGGTGAATTAAATCCATTTGTGCTGGTGGGTCAGAGTGGTTCGCCACGCTCTCTCTCCCCCCCTTTAAATTGATGCCTAGCGAATGGGAAATGGAAAGGTGGCGCAAGGCTCTGCAGCTGCTCTCAAATGTCACGCTGGAAAATCTTTAATGGGCTAAGTGTAGCCTTTCCGGCCTCAACTTGTCAGGTAATCAGACGTCTCTGTAGCTCATCTTCCCTCCCTCCCTCCCTCCCTCCCTCCCTCCCGCCCTCTCCCACATCTCCCTCGCTCCCCCCGAGGCCTCGACACAATACTAATTACCAGCAATACCAATTGAAGCGAGGGGGACAGTGAAACAAGTAGACTTCTTTTAAAGGAGAGATATTGGAGCCGCCATCTCCATGGCTGCATATTATTAGCCTGGTTATGTATCTGTTTTATCCAGATGCTCCCTGGGTGGAATCCTGGGGCTGTTGATGGTGACTGATATTAAGGAGTGTTTTTTTCTCTGCCTTGGTACTTTGTGAACTTGTTGCTCCTTTTCCATGGGGAACTCTTATGTGGTTGAGCAGGAAGAGCTGATAGTGGCCTTGCTCACTAGAATCAATACAACTACAAAATAGAAAATTGTAAGCCTCAAACTGACATAGGGTTCCTGCCTAAAGACAAACGGACATAGGGTCATGTCTAAAGACAAACGGACATAGGGTCATGTCTAAAGACAAACGGACATAGGGTCATGTCTAAAGACAAACTAACACAGGGTCATGTCTAAAGACAAAGTGCCGTCAAAACTTGCATAATCAACTCCCGTCTGTGTTATGTTTGTTCCTTATATAATGACAAACCGGGGCATAGCTTGAACTACTTTTAATTAACATATACTTCAGCTAGAAAACTCCATGTTTAGCCATGCAAGGCATTCTTCAACCACCCGCCTAGCCTGCTGGGTAACGTAGTCTGAATGTTATCAATACATAACAACACATCTTCTTTCCTTTAAAAGAAAACTACTTTTCTATGTAACTACACATCAAATCACATTTGTTTACTCAACCGGCATAAACATGCAATTTTCAATAACACGCAAGAAGTTAACTGCATTGGAATAGGACTACTAATGTCATGCCCTGGCCTTAGTATTTTGTGTTTTCTTTATTATTTTGGACAGAGCAGGGTGTGACATGGGTGATTTCTGTGTTTTGTCTTGTTTATGGGTTTATTCGATTATGGGGTTGTGTTTAGTAGAGTTGTCTAGAAAAGTCTATGGTTGCCTAGAGTGGTTCTCAATCAGAGGCAGGTGTTTATCGTTGTCTCTGATTGGGAACCATATTTAGGCAGCCATATTCTTTGGGTATTTCGTGGGTGATTGTCTCCTGTGTCAGTGTTTTTACCACATGGGTCTGTTTCGGGTTTCACGTTTCTTGTTTTTTTTTCCGTTTGTTCATGTATAGTTTCTAGTTATTAAAGTACCATGAACTTCAACCACACTGCGTTTTGGTCCTCCTCTCCTTCACAGGAAGAATCTCGTAACAACTAAGCCTATCCATGACGGAGAACAGGAACAGTGTCAATTTCTCTTACTTCAGTATGTTTCTCATCAACTTGCTGGTCAACAGATTCCAATGCAGATTCCAATACTTGTCCTACATTTTATTTTCCTTGCTGTGCTTCAACATGCAGTCCCTCATACTCTGTCACACTGATTATACCTGTATGTTTACGAGGCTTTCGTCCTAGTGGCTGCCCATGCTTCAACATTAGCATAAGCCCAAGCATGGCGTGGCACATCACTCTGTGTAGATTGTGATTAAAATGCTAATATGGTAGGTGGTGCCGCTCTTCAGAGCGCTTTGTACTAGCACAATGGCCAGGTCATGGAAGCGGGAGGAGAAGACACTAAGAGCCATTGTGGAGGAGGTGGAGGAAGTGGTAACTATCGCCCCCAGTCCCCCAGTCCCATTCAGGATGAGTTAATCATGTTATTATACAAGGGACATGTACAGCAGTGAACAAGGTGACAGTGTCAGGGTGGGGATGAGGCAAAGTGCTCCAGGGGGTCCTTTATTGATAGAGATTTGCCTTTTATTGATAAGCAGGTCTTGTATGTATGTATGAATAGGAAGACGGACTTACATACAAATACTTCAGAATAGATATTTTGGATAAGACAGTGTTTTCTTGTAATAGTTCCATTTCCAGAGTATGCTGGCAGTACCCAAGGGTGGTGGTGTTCTCTCTCTCCTTTTCTCCTCATCCTCTTTCTCTCTCTCCCTCTCAGTGATGGAGTGTGGGGTAAGGGCGGTAGCGGTCTCTTCCTCAGTGATGTGGATGCTGTCAGGGCAACATACACATAGCAGAGTGAAACACGTCTCAAGGGGAGGAGACCAGGAAGAGCTATGTCTGGGCTATTAAGATATCTGAGCTGCTCATTCTTTCCACAGAAGACGTCCTCGCCTCTCCAAAGACTGCCTGTCAGAAAAGTGCATTTCTGTGTAAAAGCCAGGAGGTGTGAGTGTGGATGTTTTTTTCTGTATCTTCATCCATGCAGACTCGGCCGGCGGCTATGCATCTGACAGAGAGCCAAAGTGAGCATGTCTGAGAATCTGTCGGCGTTATGATATGGCATGAAAATAAACTGCCTGGCTGTCTTGTCTCTGGCTCACGTGTAACACAGAATATAAAATTATGTTTCATACTGCAAGGAGCTGTGGTCTCCCCTCTCCTTCCTGAATTCAGTCATTACTACTACATGAACTCAGTCATTACCACCACATGAACTCAGTCATTACCACATGAACTCAGTCATTACAACTACATGAACTCAGTTATTACCACCACATGAACTCAGTCATTACCACTACATGAACTCAGTCATTACCACTACATGAACTCAGTCATTACCACATGAACTCAGTCATTACCACCACATGAACTCAGTCATTACCACTACATGAACTCAGTCATTACCACATGAACTCAGTCATTACCACCTCATGAACTCAGTCATTACCACTACATGAACTCAGTCATTACCACTACATGAACTCAGTCATTACCACATGAACTCAGTCATTACAACTACATGAACTCAGTTATTACCACCTGAACTCAGTCATTACCACTACATGAACTCAGTCATTACAACTACATGAACTCAGTCATTACCACCACATGAACTCAGTCATTACCACTACATGAACTCAGTCATTACCACTACATGAACTCAGTCATTACCACCACATGAACTCAGTCATTACCACCACATGAACCTAGTCATTATCACTACATGAACTCAGTCATTACCACTACATGAACTCAATCATTACCGCCACATGAACTCAGTCATTACCACTACATGAACTCAGTCATTACCACCACATGAACTCAGTCATTACCACCACATGAACCCAGTCATTACCACCACATGAACTCAGTCATTACCACTACATGAACTCAGTCATTACCACTACATGAACTCAGTTATTACCACATGAACTCAGTCATTACCACTACATGAACTCAGTCATTACAACCACATGAACTCAGTCATTACCACTACATGAACTCAGTCATTACCACTACATGAACTCAGTCATTACCACTACTCAGTCATTACCACTACCACATTATCATTACCACTACTCAGTCATTACCACTACATGAACTCAGTCATTACCACTACATGAACTCAGTCATTACCACTACATGAACTCAGTCATTACCACTACATGAACTCAGTCATTACCACTACATGAACTCAGTCATTACCACTACATGAACTCAGTCATTACCACTACATGAACTCAGTCATTACCACTACATGAACTCAGTCATTACCACTACATGAACTCAGTCATTACCACTACATGAACTCAGTCATTACCACTACATGAACTCAGTCATTACCACTACATGAACTCAGTCATTACCACTACACGGGCCACTGAGAATAATAATAATAAAGTGTCACTAGCTCTCTAATGAGAAAACAGTGTCTGTGAGATTTGCTAATTATTTATAAATTAATTATTAAAGCACTCATATAGTCCTACCAAAGGCTCAGACCTCTAAACAGGGTGAAATGGGGCCATGATAAGATTGTCTTCTTCAGCTAATAATGTCATCAACGGCTAGTGCACTTCAAAGGAGTGGAGGGGTTGAACTGCTTTGAGGACGAGCGATGCAATAATAATCATTGTATTTAGATCAAGAAGGGCATAATTAATTCCTCGTCTTGAACTTTGAGGAAGGCTGCATTCATCTTGTTGGAGGCAGCTGGAGCTGCAGAGATGGCGGCAAGAGCGTGGAGTGGACGGATAATTGGAAAAGCTTGGTGATGGCAGGGAGAGACAGGGGGTGGAGAGCGATGTCATGGAAAACCCAGCAGCTCCAGGGCAAGCCGTCCTGGTGAGCCAAGGCCGACAGGGTCATCTGTTTCCGTCCTAAACATAGCCATTTATAGAATTGCGTTGTGCAGAAATTGACCAACTTAATGAAAGTGTCTTCCCACTTATGGACCGAGACCTGTGGGAATTCCGCTGTCACTGGGAATACGGTGACAGCAGGGTGCGGAATACTGTTCAGGGACACAACGCTCCGCATGCCTGCTATACATAAAGGCGGCACGATAGCTTAAGGGCTTAAATGGGAGTGCATGGAGAGAGAGTTGGAAGAGGAAGAGTCTCTTTATTAACCTGGTACAATGGTGTTCTCAGGTAATTCAAGTTCCTGGGTGGGGCGGTAGTTATCTGTTGCTGGTGGAGAGAGGTTACACAATGGAGCAAGACCTTTAAGCAGCACACAGACAGTGTCACTGACTGGAATAGTAGGAAGAGTCAGATAGGCCATATTATTATTATTGTCCATTCCTATCAACATCTCTATGTTCACTGACAATTTCCTGTACTGACCAGTGACCTTCTAGGGTAGAAATATTTTGGAAAGCCAGAAACTATCCATATTGACTTAGGCCCTAACTTTAACATCTCAAGACATTCGTTTTTTTATTTGTTCTTGTTGTCTTACAGTAACGTTACAGTAACGTTACACTCTGTTTTTAGTAACTTGTTCTCTGGGCAGCTGAACGAGCAGAGACTGTGTGTTACTGTAAGTAGAGAGATACTCACACAGAAGATGATTCAGATTTGCTGCTATTGAGACGATGGTTCGGAACCGCAGTCACTCCGAACTTTAAAATAAATTACTTTGGGAGTGATATAAGAAAGAGTGACTGGTTGTTTGGTTCAGAGTTGTGATGGTCATGATGGTTGGTGGTGGCGGTGACAATGATGATGATGTTGCCAGGTGATAATGACAGAGGAGTTGATGATGATGATGTGAGGACACAGGCCTGTGGAACATACCTCTGTGTTCACTGGAATCCTATCTGGGAGAGAAAATACACACCTGTAGGATTCCAGTGAACACAGAGGTATGTTCCTAATCTGGGCAGGAATGTATAAGGTGTGAGAGTTGACAACACTCTCCACGCAACTCTTCAACCGGGCATTTTTCAAGTGCATGTAATTACAGTAAGCACACCGCTTCCTAAGAGCCCTGTCAATCTGAATCACAAACAAACTCAAAGCACTTCTCAGAGCGTGTACGAGATGTGTGTGTGTGTGTCTGTCTGTCAAAATATCCCTGACAGTGCATGTCTGTGCAGAGCCTGCTCTCTGTGCTGCTTTCAACACCTCTTATTGCTCAGTGACAGGGGATTTGATATCCTTCAGTTGACACAAGGACGAAAAAGGATATTACACTCTTAGTCCACAATCAAAGATGTGGTGTCAACCAGCCAATGATCCCGAATGAGCTATGAAGCAAAATGTAGCCACCATAGATTGATAATAATCATTAATGAACACATTACATGCCAAGCCGAGGTGTGTGAAAAAGGATGAGGTACATCCGGGCACCCTCATAGATATCATCCATACCAACTTGCCCTCTAAATACACTGCTGTTTTCAACCAGGATCTCAGCGATCACTGCCTCATTGCCTGCGTCCGTTATGTGTCCACGTGCAAATGACCACCCCTCATCACTGTCAAACGCTCCCTAAAACACTTCTGTGAGCAGGCCTTTCTAATCGACCTGGAAGGATATTGACCTCATCCCTTCATTAGAGGACGCCTGGTTATTCTTTAAAAGTGCTTACCTCACCATCTTAAATAAGAATGCCCCTTGCCCTCAACCATCAAAAAAACACCCTGTGGCATTCTGCACTAGCATTGAATAGTCTCCCACGATATGCAACTTTTCAGGGAACTCAGGAACCAATACACACAGTCAGTTAGGAAAGCAAAGGCTAGCTTTTTAAAAACAGAAATTTGCTACATATTCGTCGCCAAACCCACTGGCTCCAGGTCATCTATAAGTCTTTGCTAGGTAAAGCTCCGCCATATCTCAGCTCACTGGTCACCATGGCAACACCTACCCGTAACATGCGCTTCAGCAGGTATATTTCACTGGTCATCCCCATAGTCAACACCTAATTTGGCCGCCTTTCCTTCCAGTTCTCTACTGCCAATGCCTGGAGCGAATTGCAAAAATCACTGAAGTTTAGTCTTATATCTCCCTCACTAACTTTAAGCTTCAGCTGTCATAGCAGCAACCTGATCGCTGCAGCTGTACACAGCCCATCTGTAAATAGCCCATCCAACCAACTACCTACCTCATCCCCATATTTGTTTTTGTTTTTCTGCTTTTTTGCACACCAGTATTTCTACTTGCACATCCTCATCTGCACATATATCACTCCAGTGTAATTTCCAAATTGTATTTACTTCACCGCTATTGGCCTATTTATTGCCTTACCTCCTTACTTCATTTGCATACATTGTATACAGATTTTTCTATTGTGTTATTGACTGTAGGTTTGTTTATCCCATCTGTAACTGTGTTGTTTTTGTTGTTTTTGCACAGCTTTGCAGGTCACAGTTGGAAATGAGAACTTTTTCTCAACTGGCCTACCTGATTAAATAAAGGTGAAAAAAAATAATATATATTTCGGTGAGATTAATTGGGATATCAACTGTCCAGCCTCTTTGCAATGAAGCCAGTTTCTTCAACCACTTCAACTTAACCGAGTAAAGAGACAGACTCATCAGATCTCCCTATCTCTCCCTCCCTCCCCCTCTCTGCTGTCTATGATTGCAATTCCACAAGCATATGCATGGAAGGCTGCCAGCTGCTTGCCTCCTCTCTCTCTTTCTCTCTCTCTCTCTGTAAATTAAACAGGGAGTTGTGGTAAATTACATTGCCAATTCAAATCCAGCCACTAATGCATCTCATTCAGAGCGTGTCTCTGCTGTCCCTGGAGTTATCTGTGTCAGCCAGCCCAGCCTTGCATGTCATGTCAACGGTCTATTGAAAAGGAGCAAGAAGCTGCAGACACTGCCCTGAGCGAAGACAGAGAGGGGGCGTCGGGGAGGAGCGGTGGTGGTGGTGGTGGGACGGAATGAAACATTCAATAGTGTTCCCGGCGAGTCAAAGGGACGTTTTAATTTGTGCAGGAAGGAGGCCGTGTCGGGGCCTGGACGCAGTTCTAATTAAACTGATACAGCCCTCAGAATTGGCTGTTGTGATGCGCCTGCCTCCCTCATCTTCAAACTATTTCAAAATCAATTATCTCAACAAACCAGCTGTAAGGACTGTGTGCCAGCCACTTAATCCTGAAGTGAATAACTTATTTGAAATTCATTACTGCGTTGAGCGAACGCCGAGGCCCTCCAAGATCCTGTTTTCTATTCATTACCCTTTCTATAATAAATCGCTGTCTGGTCCGATTTTATTCTCTTCCCACCTCCTTGTTTTCTCCTGCTTTTAACCTGAGCGATTGTCATGCAATTTTAACCATCTCAGCGCCGCCCCCCCCCCCACTGCAGAGCTTGATTGGCTTATTTCATTTATTTATCTCATGCTAATCACAGGACTCCCAGAGATAATAATAATAATAATAATAATAATATATGCCATTTAGCAGACGCTTTTATCCAAAGCGACTTACAGTCATGTGTGCATACATTCTACGTATGGGTGGTCCCGGGGATCGAACCCACTACCCTGGCGTTACAAGCGCCATGCTCTACCAACTGAGCTACAGAAGGACCATCCCTTCTGTAGCTCTCAGAGATGCATCCCTTTGTCCATGAATATTGATGGGTGAAGGATGGGCAGGGGATGAGTATTTGTAGTGGAGGGGGTGGTTGTGCGTGTGTAGGTGTGTGTGAGCGAGGGTGTGTGTGGTTGTGTGTGTATTTGGTCGTGAGTGAGTGAAGGGGGGGGGGAGTAGGATTGTTTTAAATATTACCTACGCGCTGTCATAGTGACCGAACATTAGAGTCATTTCCACATTTGGTGTCGAGGCCTTTGGTCCCAACAACTGGCAGGAGTCTTTGAAGCATCCTCTGAAACCCCCTCCTGCTGTTTAAATACCATTCACTGGCATTTTCTACAAGAAATCTGCCTCCAGAAATAAAAGCTTCTCCCAAGTGGGTGTGACACCTACTCCTGTTACCTGCTGCACTGCTGCATGGATTCCACCTGGCGATCTGTTCACCGTCTGCCCTGTCTGGTACAGGTACCCCCACCACACTCACCCCACTCTCTATTCACCGTCTGTCCTGGCCTGTCTCCCCCTGTCTGGTACAGGTACCCCCACCACACTCACCCCTCTCTATTCACCGTCTGTCCTGGCCTGTCTCCCCCTGTCTGGTACAGGTACCCCCACCACACTCACCCCTCTCTATTCACCGTCTGTCCTGGCCTGTCTCCCCCTGTCTGGTACAGGTAACCCCACCACACTCACCCCTCTCTATTCACCGTCTGTCCTGGCCTGTCTCCCCCTGTCTGGTACAGGTAACCCCACCACACTCACCCCTCTCTATTCACCGTCTGTCCTGGCCTGTCTCCCCCTGTCTGGTACAGGTACCCCCACCACACTCACCCCTCTCTATTCACCGTCTGTCCTGGCCTGTCTCCCCCTGTCTGGTACAGGTAACCCCACCACACTCACCCCTCTCTATTCACCGTCTGTCCTGGCCTGTCTCCCCCTGTCTGGTACAGGTACCCCCACCACACTCACCCCTCTCTATTCACCGTCTGTCCTGGCCTGTCTCCCCCTGTCTGGTACAGGTAACCCCACCACACTCACCCCTCTCTGTTCACCGTCTGCCCTGGCCTGTCTCCCCCTGTCTGGTACAGGTACCCCCACCACACTCACCCCTCTCTCCGTGGCCTGTCTCCCACTGTCTGGTACAGGTACCCCCACCACACTCACCCCTTTCTCCCTGGCCTGTCTCCCCCTGTCTGGTACAGGTACCCCCACCACACTCACCCCTCTCTCCCTGGCCTGTCTCCTCCTGTCTGGTACAGGTACCCCCACCACACTCACCCCTCTCTCCCTGGCCTGTCTCCCCCTGTCTGGTACAGGTACCCCCAACACACTCACCCCTCTCTCCCTGGCCTGTCTCCCCCTGTCTGGTACAGGTACCCCCACCACACTCACCCCTCTCTCCCTGGCCTGTCTCCCCCTGTCTGGTATAGGTACCCCCACCAAACTCACCCCTCTCTCCCTGGCCTGTCTCCCCTGTCTGGTACAGGTACCCCCAACACACTCACCCCTCTCTCCCTGGCCTGACTCCCCCTGTCTGGTACAGGTACCTCCACCACACTCACCCCTCTCTCCCTGGCCTGTCTCCCCCTGTCTGGTACAGGTACCCCCACCACACTCACCCCTCTCTCCCTGGCCTGTCTCCCCCTGTCTGGTACAGGTACCTCCACCACACTCACCCCTCTCTCCCGAGCTTTCACTCGCCTCCACCACACTCACCCCTCTCTCCCTGGCCTGTCTCCCCCTGTCTGGTACAGTTACCTCCACCACACTCACCCCTCTCTCCCGAGCTTTCACTCGCCTCCACCACACTCACCCCTCTCTCCCTGGCCTGTCTCCCCCTGTCTGCTACAGGTACCTCCACCACACTCACCCCTCTCTCCCTGGCCTGTCTCCCCCTGTCTGGTACAGGTACCTCCACCACACTCACCCCTCTCTCCCTTGCCTGTCTCCCCCTGTCTGGTACAGGTACCCCCACCACACTCACCCCTCTCTCCCTGGCCTGTCTCCCCCTTTCTGGTACAGATACCTCCACCACACTCACCCCTCTCTCCCTGGCCTGTCTCCCCCTTTCTGGTACAGGTACCTCCACCACACTTACCCCTTTCTTCCTGGCCTGTCTCCCCTGTCTTCTACAGGTACCCCCACCACACTCACCCTCTCTCTCCCGGGCTTTCACTCGCCTCCACCACACTCACCCCTCTCTCCCTGGCCTGTCTCCTCCTGTCTGGTACAGGTACCTCCACCACACTCACCCCTCTCTCCCGAGCTTTCGCCGCCTCCAGCACACTCACCCTCTCTCCCTGGCCTGTCTCCCCTTTCTGGTACAGGTACCTCCACCACACTTACCCTTTCTTCCTGGCCTGTCTCCCCCTGTCTGCTACAGGTACCCCCACCACACTCACCCCTCTCTCCCGGGCTTTCACTCGCCTCCACCACACTCACCCCTCTCTCCCTTGCCTGTCTCCCCCTGTCTGCTACAGGTACCTCCACCACACTCACCCCTCTCTCCTTCGCCTGTCTCCCCCTGTCTGGTACAGGTACCTCCACCACACTCACCCCTCTCTCCCTTGCCTGTCTCCCCCTGTCTGGTACAGGTACCCCCACCACACTCACCCCTCTCTCCCTGGCCTGTCTCCCCCTTTCTGGTACAGGTACCTCCACCACACTTACCCCTTTCTTCCTGGCCTGTCTCCCCCTGTCTGCTACAGGTACCCCCACCACACTCACCCCTCTCTCCCGGGCTTTCACTCGCCTCCACCACACTCACCCTCTCTCCCTGGCCTGTGTCCCCCTGTCTGGTACAGATACCTCCACCACACTCACCCCTCTCTCCCTGGCCTGTCTCCCCCTGTCTGGTACAGGTACCCCCACCACACTCACCCCTCTCTCCCTGGCCTGTCTCCCCCTTTCTGGTACAGGTACCTCCACCACACTTACCCCTTTCTTCCTGGCCTGTCTCCCCCTGTCTGCTACAGGTACCCCCACCACACTCACCCCTCTCTCCCGGGCTTTCACTCGCCTCCACCACACTCACCCCTCTCTCCCTGGCCTGTCTCCTCCTGTCTGGTACAGGTACCTCCACCACACTCACCCCTCTCTCCCTGGCCTGTGTCCCCCTGTCTGGTACAGATACCTCCACCACACTCACCCCTCTCTCCCTGGCCTGTCTCCCCCTGTCTGGTACAGGTACCCCCACCACACTCACCCCTCTCTCCCGAGCTTTCGCTCGCCTCCAGCACACTCACCCCTCTCTCCCTGGCCTGTCTCCCCCTGTCTGCTACAGGTACCTCCACCACACTCACCCCTCTCTCCCTGGCCTGTCTCCCCCTGTCTGCTACAGGTACCTCCACCACACTCACCCCTCTCTCCCTGGCCTGTCTCCCCCTGTCTGGTACAGGTACCTCCACCACACTCACCCCTCTCTCCCTTGCCTGTCTCCCCCTGTCTGGTACAGGTACCCCCACCACACTCACCCCTCTCTCCCTGGCCTGTCTCCCCCTTTCTGGTACAGGTACCTCCACCACACTTACCCCTTTCTTCCTGGCCTGTCTCCCCCTGTCTGCTACAGGTACCCCAACCACACTCACCCTCTCTCCCGGGCTTTCACTCGCCTCGACCACACTCACCCCTCTCTCCCTGGCCTGTCTCCTCCTGTCTGGTACAGGTACCTCCACCACACTCACCCCTCTCCCTGGCCTGTGTCCCCCTGTCTGGTACAGATACCTCCACCACACTCACCCCTCTCTCCCTGGCCTGTCTCCCCCTATCTGGTACAGGTACCCCCACCACACTCACCCTCTCTCCTGAGCTTTCGCTCGCCTCCAGCACACTCACCCCTCTCTCCCTGGCCTGTCTCCCCCTGTCTGCTACAGGTACCTCCACCACACTCACCCCTCTCTCCTTCGCCTGTCTCCCCCTGTCTGGTACAGGTACCTCCACCACACTCACCCCTCTCTCCCTTGCCTGTCTCCCCCTGTCTGGTACAGGTACCTCCACCACACTCACCCCCTCTCTCCCGAGCTTTCACTCGCCTCCACCACACTTACCCCTCTCTTCCTGGCCTGTGTCACCCTGTCTGCTACATGTACCCCCACCACACTCACCCCTCTCTCCCGGGCTTTCACTCGCCTCCACCACACTTACCCCTCTCTCCCAGGCCTGTCTCCTCCTGTCTGGTTCAGGTACCTCCACCACACTCACCCCTCTCTCCCTGGCCTGTCTCCCCCTGTCTGCTACAGGTACCCCCACCACACTCACCCCTCTCTCCCTGACCTGTCTCCCCCTTTCTGGTACAGGTACCCCCACCACACTCACCCCTCTCTCCCTGGCCTTTGTCCCCCTGTCTGCTACAGGTACCTCCACCACACTCACCCCTCTCTCCTTCGCCTGTCTCCCCCTGTCTGGTACAGGTACCTCCACCACACTCACCCCTCTCTCCCTTGCCTGTCTCCCCCTGTCTGGTACAGGTACCTCCACCACACTCACCCCTCTCTCCCGAGCTTTCACTCGCCTCCACCACACTTACCCCTCTCTTCCTGGCCTGTGTCACCCTGTCTGCTACATGTACCCCCACCACACTCACCCCTCTCTCCCGGGCTTTCACTCGCCTCCACCACACTTACCCCTCTCTCCCAGGCCTGTCTCCTCCTGTCTGGTTCAGGTACCTCCACCACACTCACCCCTCTCTCCCTGGCCTGTCTCCCCTTGTCTGCTACAGGTACCCCCACCACACTCACCCCTCTCTCCCTGACCTGTCTCCCCCTTTCTGGTACAGGTACCCCCACCACACTCACCCCTCTCTCCCTGGCCTTTGTCCCCCTGTCTGCTACAGGTACCTCCACCACACTCACCCCTCTCTCCCGGGCTTTCACTCGCCTCGACCACACTCACCCCTCTCTCCCTGGCCTGTCTCCTCCTGTCTGGTACAGGTACCTCCACCACACTCACCCCTCTCTCCCTGGCCTGTGTCCCCCTGTCTGGTACAGATACCTCCACCACACTCACCCCTCTCTCCCTGGCCTGTCTCCCCCTGTCTGGTACAGGTACCCCCACCACACTCACCCCTCTCTCCCGAGCTTTCGCTCGCCTCCAGCACACTCACCCCTCTCTCCCTGGCCTGTCTCCCCCTGTCTGCTACAGGTACCTCCACCACACTCACCCCTCTCTCCTTCGCCTGTCTCCCCCTGTCTGGTACAGGTACCTCCACCACACTCACCCCTCTCTCCCTTGCCTGTCTCCCCCTGTCTGGTACAGGTACCTCCACCACACTCACCCCTCTCTCCCGAGCTTTCACTCGCCTCCACCACACTTACCCCTCTCTTCCTGGCCTGTGTCACCCTGTCTGCTACATGTACCCCCACCACACTCACCCCTCTCTCCCGGGCTTTCACTCGCCTCCACCACACTTACCCCTCTCTCCCAGGCCTGTCTCCTCCTGTCTGGTTCAGGTACCTACACCACACTCACCCCTCTCTCCCTGGCCTGTCTCCCCCTGTCTGCTACAGGTACCCCCACCACACTCACCCCTCTCTCCCTGACCTGTCTCCCCCTTTCTGGTACAGGTACCCCCACCACACTCACCCCTCTCTCCCTGGCCTTTGTCCCCCTGTCTGCTACAGGTACCTCCACCACACTCACCTCTCTCTCCTTCGCCTGTCTCCCCCTGTCTGGTACAGGTACCTCCACCACACTCACCCCTCTCTCCCTTGCCTGTCTCCCCCTGTCTGGTACGGGTACCTCCACCACACTCACCCCTCTCTCCCGAGCTTTCACTCGCCTCCACCACACTTACCCCTCTCTTCCTGGCCTGTGTCACCCTGTCTGCTACATGTACCCCCACCACACTCACCCCTCTCTCCCGGGCTTTCACTCGCCTCCACCACACTTACCCCTCTCTCCCAGGCCTGTCTCCTCCTGTCTGGTTCAGGTACCTCCACCACACTCACCCCTCTCTCCCTGGCCTGTCTCCCCCTGTCTGCTACAGGTACCCCCACCACACTCACCCCTCTCTCCCTGACCTGTCTCCCCCTTTCTGGTACAGGTACCCCCACCACACTCACCCCTCTCTCCCTGGCCTTTGTCCCCCTGTCTGCTACAGGTACCTCCACCACACTCACCCCTCTCTCCCTGGCCTGTCTCCCCCTGTCTGGTACAGGTACCCCCACCACACTCACCCCTCTCTCCCGGGCCTGTGTCCCCCTGTCTGTTACAGGTACCCCCACCACACTCACCCCTCTCTCCAGAGCTTTCACTCGCCTCCACCACTCTTACCCCTCTCTCCCTGGCCTGTCTCCCCCTGTCTGGTACAGGTACCTCCACCACACTCACCCCTCTCTCCCTGGCCTGTCTCCCCCTTTCTGGTACAGGTACCCCCACCACACTCACCCCTCTCTCCCTGGCCTGTCTCCCCCTTTCTGGTACAGGTACCCCCACCACACTCACCCCTCTCTCCCTAGCTTTTGTTCGCCTCCAGCACACTCACCCCTCTCTCCCTGGCCTGTGTCCCCCTGTCTGGTACAGGTACCTCCACCACACTCACCCCTCTCTCCCTGGCCTGTCTCCCCCTTTCTGGTACAGGTACCCCCACCACACTCACCCCTCTCTCCCGAGCTTTCGCTCGCCTCCAGCACACAAGCACTGTTGGGGCGAGTGACTCTGAACTTACAATGGCTAGCCCTGAGTCATTATATATTTTGTTTTTGTTGTTGTACATTTTGCTGGTTTGCTATTTTCCTCATGACTACTGCGTACTCTGTTGACTACAAACCTTCTTCAGCCAACAGTGGGACAGACTATGTTTGTTCCCAAACTCGCGACTCTGACTCTCTATTGGTTACACAGACTTTTGGCCTCCCATCCCATTCTAACCACCTCTCACCGGCTTTGTATTCATTTTACCTGATGATATTGCTGTACAATATGATCTTGTTGCAGTACTCCAGGGCTCTCCCTGTCCTCTGCCGTGCCTTGATTGTATTACTGTTGATGATATCTGGTAATGTGCATGTACACCCTGGCCCATCTACAGTTTCTAGCCCCAATTCTGAATTGTGCTCTGATATCTGCTTCACTGATTTCTGCTCCCGTAAAAGCCTGGGTTTTCTGCACGTTAACACTAGAAGCTTATTACCTAAAATGGATCAATTGAAAGTGTGGGTTCACAGCTCCAATCCAGATGTGTTGGTCATTACTGTGACGTGGTTAAGGAAGAGTGTTTTGAATAATGATGTTAACCTTTCTGGATATAACCTTTTTTGGTAAGACAAAGGTGGTAGAGTGGCAATCTTTACCAAGGATCACCTTCAGTGCTCGGTTGTCTCCATCAAGTCTGTCCCCAAACAATTTGATTTGCTGGTTTTAAGCATTACACTTTCAAATATCTCTTTGTTGACTGTTGCTGGGTGCTATCGTCCTCCATCAGCACCAGCTTGTACCCTACCTGCCCTAAGCATTCTCTTGGTCTCTTACACTAAGTCTGCATTTGTTCTGCTAGGTTACCTAAACTGGGACATGCTTAACCCTCCTGTTGTGTGTTTGTGTGTTCTCATGCACATGTTGGACAATACGTGGTGGTTGTTGCATGTGCCTTGCAAATATATGCACTGCATTTATGTCACATAATGCTCGTTTTGACATCTCTTGGTGCACACTGATTGCACCTCTTCCTTTTTTTCTTTTCTGTCTGGCAGCCGTAGATCTTGCTTCTGGCCCTTGTATATCTCTCACCAATCCAGCAGAGGATGGTGTTGGAGGAAGGTGTTGGCGCCTTTGAATGAGGGATGCCACCATGGCTTTCCCCAACTCCTCTAGGAATAGTCTCCCCTTGAAGATGAACCCCAGCTTCCAGCCTGGAATCACCTCCATCCACACCACAAACGCCTTGTAGGCCGACGCATCTAGGATGTTGAAGAACACCACCATGGCCAACGTGCCATCATCCTCTTACAAGAGTATGTAAATAAAATAATGAGTACATATTTACCAGTGATACTTCATGTCTTGCATCAACACGTTGTTTTCATTGATCTAAAACATATTTACATACAGTATTCAAATGAATACAATTGACTCCATGTTGTTCACAAATGCAATGAGCATTTCACCAAACAACAACATGACTTTTATGGTGCAGATAAAACAATCTGGTAATAGAAAAAAAAGTACCTGAGACTTTATCGAGGTTGTCAACTCCCCCTTTGTTCCTGATCCAGGACAGCGTTGGGCTGTTTGTCCTCCCTGGTATTCACAGTGGCATCCCTGTGTAGAGTTATCATCAGGAGCACATTAATATTTTTCTTCGGGCAGTAGGACACAAGACTGTGTGTATTGGTGAATGCAAAATAATTAATTGTGAGCAAGGCCTCAAAAAAAGCTTTATATAGCAGAGCTACGAGAAAAGTTAGATATATTATTGAAACAATGTTGCTATTGTTTGTGAGAATGCCAACAGTTGTGGTTCCCATGGGGGAAATATTCTATTGGGGAAAGGTTCCCGTGGGGATTGCCATGGAAGCCAAGAAGGGGAGTGAGGTGTGTGTGTGTGTGTGCTCAAACACACAAGCTTGTGGGGGTCTGGGAGAGGAAGTGTGTCCATCTGATGAATGGGCATGCGCCTGAACTCAATTTTATACACTAATTGTAGTCTCACTGATTTATTTCTAATGACTGGTCATTTTTAACCGGGAACACCTCAGGTGTACAAAAGTTAAATAAAACACCCACAATTTTATGAAATAATCTACATGTATTTTGTGTGTTCAGATGCTCTGTGTGGACAAAGTCATGGAACCTTATGGAACCTTATTATCAAATTAAATGAATTACATTTTTCAGGGAGAAAACTTGTAAATCGGTCCAATTCAACCGGAACACAACAGGAGGGTTAAACCACCTGACCAAATCCTAAAGCAATGGGACTCCCTAAATCTTTCTCAGATTATTACTAATCCCACAAGGTATGATTTCAAACACCCAAGAAAGGCTACTCTCCTCAAAAGGCTACTCTCATCGATGTTATCCTCACCTATAACCCTGATAGGTATCAGTCTGGTGTTTTCTGTAATGACCTTAGTGATCACTGTTTTACAGCCTGTGTTCGTAATGGCTGCTCAGTGAAATGACCTGTCCTGACTTGTCATAGACTCTTCCAAAATAATTTAACGAGCAAGCCTTCTTTCATGAACTGGCCTCTGTTAAATGGGATAGAATCAGCTTGATCAACTCTATCAAAGATGCCTGGACCTTCTTTTTTGATATTTTCAGTAGTATTGTTAAGAAACACGCCTCAATTAAGAAAATGATAATTAAAAATAGGTTCAGTGTCACGTTCTGACCTTAGTTCCTTTGTTTTGTCTTTGTTCATATGGTCAGGGCGTGAGTTAGGGTGGGCAGTCTATGTTTGTTTTTCTATGTTTGGTTTCTGTGTTCGGCCTAGTATGGTTCTTAATCAGAGGCAGGTGTCGTTAGTTGTCTCTGATTGAGAATCATACTTAGGTAGCCTTTTTTCCACCTGTGTTTCATAGGTGTTTGTTTTCCATGTCAGTGTTTGTCGCCACACGGTACTGTTTCGTTTTGTTCACATCGTTTATTGTTTTGTTCACATCGTTTATCGTTTTGTTCCAGTGTTCAGTTTGTTTATTAAAAAGACATGAACACTTACCACGCTGAGTTTTGGTCCTCTGATCCTTCTCGCTTCTCCTCCTCAAAAGAGGAGGACGAGGTTTATTACATTCAGCCCCTGGTTCGACCCTGATCTTGCAGTTTCTCCTCCTCAGAAGAGGAGGACGAGGTTGAGAAATAAGTGCACTCAGGCTATCCGGAAGGCCAAAGTTAATTACTTTAAGGAGCAGTTCTCTCTCTCTGGGTCTAACCCCAAGAAGTTCTGGGAAACGGTTAAAGACCTGGATAATAAACCCTCCTACTCACAGATGTCCATGTCCCTTAATGTTGATGATGAGGTTGTTACTGACAAGAAGCACATAGCTGAGCTCTTTCATCACCATTTCATTAGTAAGGGTCCCTATTTGACTCAGCCATGCTTCCTTGCCCGTTCAACCTTTCCTCATCTCCCAACCCTTCTAATGCGATTATCCTCTATGCTTCTCCCTCATTTTCCCCTGCCCCACTACAAAGTTTCTACCTGCAGGCAGTCGCTAAGTCTGCTGTGCTAAAGGAGCTCCTTAAACTTAACCTGTCTAGGACTCCAAGCCACAGAAAAACAAATCCATTTTTTCCAGCCAAAGAAAGGAGTCACAAAAAGCAGAAATAGAGATAAAATGAATCACTAACCTTTGATGATAGAGACAAAGTAGAGTCACAATTCAACGGCTCAGACACGAGAGGAATGTGGCTGGGTCTACAATCAACCACAGACAACAAAAAGAAAACCAGCCCTGTCGCGGACCCCAATGTTTTGCTCCCAGACAAACTAAACAACTTCTTTGCTCGCTTTGAGGAGAACACAGTGCCACCGGCACGGCCCGCTACCAAAACCTGCGGGCTCTCCTTCACCGCAGCCAACGTGAGTAAAACATTTAAAGTTGTTAAAGTTCGTAAAGTTACCGGCCCAGACGACATCCCTAGCCGCGTCCTCAGAGCATGCGCAGACCAGCTGGCTGTTGTGTTTACGGACATATTCAATTAATCCCTATCCCTGTATGCTGTTCCTACATGCTTCGAGGGCCACCATTGTTCCTGGTCCCAAGAAAGCTAAGGTAACTGAGCTAAATGGCTATTGCCCAGTAGCACTCACTTCCGTCATCATGAAGTGCTTTGAGAGACTAGTGAAGGATCATATCACCTCCACCCTACCTGACATCCTAGACACACTCCAATTTTCTTCCCGCCCCAATAGGTCCACAGATGATGCAAACGCAATCACACTGCACAATGCCCTAACCCATCTGGTCAAGAGGAATCCCTATATAAGAATGCTGTTAATCGACTAAAGCTCAGCATTTGACACCATAGTACCCTCAAACTCGTCATTAAGCTCGAGACCCTGGGTCTCGACCCCGCCCTGTGCAACTGGGTCCTGGACTTTCTGACGGGCCGCCTCCAGGTGGTGAGGGTAAGAAACAACATCTCCACCCAGCTGATCCTCAACACTGGGGCCCCACAAGGGTGCATTCTCAGCCCTCTCCTGTACTCCCTGTTCACCCATGACTGCGTGGCCATGCACGCCTCCAACTAAATCATCAAATTCGCAGACGACGCTACAGTGGTAGGCTTGATAACCAACAATGATGAGATGGCCTACAGGGAGGAGATGAGGGCCCTCGGCGTGTGGTGTCAGGAAAATAACCTCACACTCAATGTCAAATAAACAAAGGAGATGATCGTGGACTTCAGGAAACAGCAGAGGGAGCACCTCCCTATCCACATCGACGGGACAGTAGTGGAGAAGGTGGAAAGTTTTAAGTTCCTTGGCGTACACATCATGGACAAACTGATATGGTCCACCCACACAGACAGCGTGGTGAAGAGTAGCAACAGCGCTGAAGAAATTTGGCTTGTCACCAAAAAAACTCACAAACCTTTACAGATGCACAATCGAGAGCATCCTTTGGGGCTGTATCACTGCCTGTTACGGGAACTGCTCCACCCACAACCGTAAGGCTCTCCAGAGGGTAGTGAGGTCTGCACAACGCATCACCAGGGTCAAACTTCCTGCCCTCCAGGACACCTACACCACACGATGTCACAGGAAGGCCATAAAGATCATCAAGGGCAACAACTACCCGAGCCACTGCCTGTTCACCCCGCTATCATCCAGAAGGCGAGGTCAGTACAGGTGCATCAAAGCTGGGACCAAGAGCCTGAAAAACAGCTTCTATCTCAAGGCCATCAGACTGTTAAACAGCCATCACTAACATTGAGTGGCTGCTGCCAACATACTGACTCAAATATCTAGCCACTTTAATTGCATGTAATAAATTGGATGTAATAAATGTATCACTTGTCACTTTAAACAATTCCACTTTATATTTGTTATATTTGTTCCACTGGATGTCATAAGGTGAATGCACCAATTTGTAAGTCGCTCTGGATAAGAGCGTCTGCTAAATGACTTAAATGTAAATGTATATAATGTTCACATACCCTAGGTTTCTCATCTCATATGTATATACTGTACCCTATACCATCTACTGCATCTTGCCTATGCCATTCAGCCATCACTCATCTATATATTTACATGTACATATTCTTATTCATTCCTTTACACTTGTGTGCAAATGGTAGTTGTTCTGAAATTGTTAGATTACTTGTTAGATATTACTGCATGGTTGGAACTAGAATCACAAGTATTTCGCTACACTCGCATTACATCTGTTAACCATGTGTATGTGACCAATAACATTTGATTTGAGTTGAAAGCTGCAGGCTAAAGTTCAATCTAGACTTGGTTTTCTCTGTATTAACTGCTCCTCTTTCACCCCAGCTGCCAAACTAACCCTGATTCAGATGACCATCCTACCCATGCTAGATTATGGAGACAAAATCTATAGATCGGCAGGTAGCGGTCCTCTCGAGCGGCTAGGTGTTCTTTACTATTTGGCCATCAGATTTGCCACCAATGCTCCCTATAGGACACATCACTGCACTCTATACTCCTCTGTAAACTGGTCATCTCTGTATACCCGTTGCAAGACCCACCGATTGATGCTTATTTATAAAACCCTCTTAGGCCTCACTCCCCCCATCTTAGATATCTACTGCAGCCCTCATCCTCCACATACAACACCCAGTCATATTCTGTTAAAGGTCCACAAAGCACACACATCCCTGGGTCGCTCCTCTTTTAAGTTCGCTGCAACTAACGACTGGAATGAAAAAGTCTCAATGGTGGACACTCTGGCTGCTTTGTGTTATGTACTGTTGTCTCTACCTTCTTGACCTTTGTGCTGTTGCCCAATAATGTTTGCACCATGTTTTGTGCTGCTATCATGTTGTGTTGCTATCATGTTATTGTTATGTTGTGTTGCTAACATACTGTGTTGTTATGTGTTGCTGTCTTGATATGTTGTTGTCTTAGGACTCTCTTTATGTACTGTTGTGTTGTGATGTGTGTTTTGCCCTATATTTATATTGTATTTATTTTTTATTTTAAATCCCAGACCCCCGTCCCTGCAGGAGGCCTTTTGCCTTTTGGTAGGCCGTCATTGTAAATAAGAATTTGTTCTGAACCTCTCTGGGATCGTTCGGGACACTAGCGTCCCACCTCGCAAACAGCCTGGGCGCCAAATTCAAAACAACAGAAATCTCATAATTAAAATTCCTCAACCATTCAAGTATTTTGCACCATTTTAAAGATACACTTCTTGTTAATCCAACCACAGGTGTTCAATTTCAAAAAGGCTTTTCGGCGAAAGCAGAACATATCATTATGTTAGGTCATCAACTCGTCACAGAAAGCATTTAGCCATTTTCCAACCAAAGAGAGGTGTCACAAAAAGCAGAAATATAGATACAATTATTATCTTCATCAGATGACACTCCCAGGACTCAATGTTACACAATACATGTATGTTTTGTTCGATCAAGTTCATATTTATATCCAAAAACCTCAGTTTACATTGGCACCATGTTCAGAAATGCCTCCAAAACATCTGTAGAAATTGCAGAGAGCCACATCAAATAACAGAAATACTCATCATAAACGTTGATGAAAGAAACATGTTTTACATAGAATTATAGATAAACGTATTCTTAATGCAACCGCTGTGTCAGATTTCAAAAACGCTTTACAACAAAAGCACAATATTCAATCATCTGAGAACAGCGTTCAGCCACAAAAGCAAGCCATACCCGCCTAGTTGTGGAGTCAACAAAAGTCATAAATAGGATTATAAATCTTCACTTACCTTTGCTGATCTTCATCGGAATGCACTCCCAGGACACCCACTTCCACAAGAAATGTTTGTTTTGTTCGATTACGTCCATATTTATATCCAAATACCTCTGTTTTGTTCGCACGTTTAGTTCACTATTCCAAAGGCACAATGCGCAAGTGCAAAATCCAGACGAAAAGCCAAACGAGTACCATTACAGTTTGTAGAAACATGTCAAACGATGTTTACAATCAATTTTTCTTTTTATAATAAATATTCAATAATATTCCAACCGAACGACAGTGTATTCATTACAGAGGAAAAAGAAGGAACGGCGTGACCGCGCAGTAAACAACTGATTGGCCTCAGCCTAGTCCACTTGTTGAAACAGCTCTTATTCGACACCCTTCCACAATAGAAGCCTCAAACAACTTTCTAAAGACTGTTGACATCTGCTGGAAGCCTTGGGAAGTGCAATCTGGCCCCATAGACACAGCATATTGGATAGGCAATCACTTAAATTAAACTTCAAACCTCAGATTTCCCACTTCCTGGTTGAATTTGTCTCAGGTTTTTGCCTGTCATATGAGTTCTGTTATACATAGACATATAGACATCATTCAAACAGATTTAGAAACTTCAGATTGTTTTCAATCCAACACTACTAATACTATGCATATATTAGCATCTGGGACAGAGTAGCAGGCAGTTTACTCTGGGCACCTTATTCATCCAAGCTACTCAATACTGCCCCCCTGTCACCAAGAAGTTAACTGACCTGCCTAGTTAAATAAAGGTAAAATAAATACATTTAAAAAAACATTTGAATGAGGGATTTTTGCTGTTTCCATTTGGTGGGACGGGTAGCAGGCAGTGGGTGAGCGCATTGGGGGGGGAGTGTGTTCTTGTGCATGTGCACGTGTGAATTTGTGCCAGTGTCTGTGCATCTGATGTACACACCAGTGTGTGTGGCATGGCTGGTTGTGTGTCAAGGACATTAACAGCATGGACGGCTGATAGACACAACTGTGGAGGGGATGTGAAAGTGAGTTGATGGAATGTCACTCTCGCTCTGGTCTTAATCTCTCTCCCTCCCTCTCCTTCACTCATTCGCTCCCTCCCTTCCACTCTCTCTCCTTTTGTGAGCCTTTTACAGAGGATCGGACAGACGGGAGAGAGTTAGAGGAGCGAGGGAGAGGAGAGAGGGGGAGACCTTTATCAGCAAGTGGGCCTGACATGCCTGCCACCCGTGTCCCCCCGAGTCCTGTGTACCGAGACATGAGGTGTCACATCCCCACATCACCGTCTTTGTGCCACCAGCTGCACTTCTGAGGACGATCTCTCTCACCACAAACAGGGCTGGAACTGGAGCTGGAGCATCAACATGGTGGGGGGGGGCTGATGACACTCACAGACAGATAAAAACAGGGGCTGCTTGCACCAGGGAAGTCCACTGTTACTGTCCCGTGTTAGGGCACTGATTGTACTATGTGCAGTATGTATTGAGTGGGGATATCTTTCCTTATTGAGATGATGCTATTAGTAGTGGGCGGGAGTAGTTCAGAACATTCCTGTTGTGGCGCCTATTTTGTGTTTGCAGCAGTCCATGAAGCTAATTTCAATGGGGATGTGTGAGGCTACTGCTGAACGTGTCTCATGCATAACCTTGAGGTCAGAGGTAGTTGAGGACATTTACAGTGACTTGTGCCATCCAGCCGTCCGTCTAGGGATCGGCCCGTGAACTACACCTCTCTGATAAAAAGACTGTGTTCTATTGACTTCCAGGTTTTGACGTGTCACCATAACCTATGGTAACTGATTGATGGCCAGCTAGTGTGCCTTTCCTGTTTGAGACAATGGTGTGTGTGATGGTTGAGGGTAGAGAAATAAGGAGCATGTAGGGGGGATTGATGGTTGGGGTGGAGGACAGCGGTAGGTAGGGGATGTGATGGTTGGGGAGGAGGTATGAGGGTAGTTTGGAGGATTGGTGGGGAGGTATAGGGGGAAGGTAGGGGTGTGTGATGGTTGGGGAGGAAGTATGAGGGTAGTTGGGGGGTTGGTGTGGTGGTATAGGGGGTAGGTCGAGGGTGTGATGGATGGGGTGGAGGTACAACGATTAGGTAGGGGGTGTGATGGTTGGGGAGGAAGTATGAGGGCTAGGTAGGTGGGTGTGATGGCTGGGGTGGAGCTATAAGGGGTATGTGGGGGGTGATGGTTGGGGTGGAGGTGGAGGTATAGAGGGTAGGCAATGGCATGTGATGTTTGGTGTGGAGGTGGAAATATAGGGGTAGGTAAGGGCATGTGATGTTTGGGGTGGAGGTGGAGGTATAGGGGGTAGGTAGGGGGTGTGATGTTTGGGGTGGAGGTGGGGGTATAGGGGATAGGTATGGGTGTGTGATGGTTGGAGGAATAGGGGTAGATCAAATAAAATAAAATACAATTTTATTGGACATGTACACATTGTTAGCAGATGGTATTGTGAGTGCAGCAATATCTAACATGTAATCTCACAATTCCGAAACAACACACAAATACGCATTATTAAAGTGATTAGTGATCCATTTATTATAGTGGCCAATGATTTCAAATTTGCATGTAGGCACCTGCATCTCTGTGTTAGTGATAGCTGTTTAACAGTCTGACGAACTTGAGATAGAACCTGTTTTTCAGTCTCTCGGTCCAAGCTTTGATGCACCTGTACTGATCTCGCCTTCTGGATGGTAGTGGGGTGAATAGGCAATGGCTTGGGAGGTTGTTCATGATATAGGTGTCCTGGAGGGCAGGTAGTTTGCCCCAATGATGCGTTGTGCAGACCACACCACCCACTGGAGAGCCTTGTGGTTGGGGGCAATGCAGTTGCCGTACCAGGCAGTGATACAGCCCGACAGGATGCTCTCAATTGTGCATCTATAAAAGTTTGTGATGGTGTTAGGTGACAAGTCAAATCCTCCTGAGGTTGAAGAGGCGCTGTTGCGCTGTTACGCCTTCTTCGCCACACTGTCTGTGTGTGTGGAGCATTTCAGTTTGTCCGTGATATGTACGCCGAAGAACAAAAAACTTTTCATACACCTTCTCCACTATTGTCCCTTCGATGTGGATAGGGGGGTGCTCTCTTGCTGTTTCCTAAAGTCAACCATTTTCTCCTTTGTTTTGTTGATGTTGAGTGAGAGGTTGTTTTCCTGACACCACACTCCATTGTTGGTAATCAAACCTACTGCTGTTGTGTCCTCTGCAAACTTGATGATTGAGTTGAAGGCGTGCATGGCCACGCAGTCATGGATGAACAGGGAGTACAGGAGTGGGCTGAGCATGCATCCTTATGGGGCCCCAATGTTGAGGAACAACAAACTGGAGAAATTGTTTCCTACCTTTAACACCTGGGAGCGACCCGTCAGGAAGTCCAGGACCCAATTGCACGTTTCCGGGGTTGAGACCCAGGGCCTCAAGCTTAATAATAAGTTTGGAGGGTACTATAGTGTTGAATGAACATCATTCTTACATAGGTATTCCTCTTGTCCAGATTGGATAGGGCAGTGTGCAGTGTAATGGCGATTTCATCGTCTGTGGACCTATTGTGGCGGTAAGCAAATTGAAGTGGGTCTAGGTTTTCCTTTTGTAGTCCGTAATTATCTGTAGACCCTGCCACACATTTATTGTGTCTGATATACTCTATACTGATATTTTGCTTGTTTGATTGCCTCGTGGATGGAATAACTGCACTGTTTGTATTTGGCCATATTCCCAGTCAGCTTTCCATGGTTAGATGCTCTGGTTTGCGCTTTCAGTTTTGCACAAATGCCGCCATCTATCCATGGTTTCTGGTTAGGGTAGTTTTTAATATTCACAGTAGGAACAACATCTCCTATACACTTCCTTATGAACTCAATCTCCCAGTCAGCGTATACGTCGATATTATTATCTGAGGATACCCAGAACAGTCCACGTGATCAAAACAATCTTGAAGCCTGGATTCCTATTGGTCAGACCTGCATTGAATAGTTTATCCAGCTCAAGTTTTCAATATTCTGATAGTATTGAGGTAGCAAAGACTTGTAGATGAACTGGAGGCAGTGGGTTTGGCAACGAGTATGAAGCGAGGGCCAGCCAACGAGAGCGTACAGGTCACAGTGGTGGGTAGTATATTGGGCTTTGGTGACAAAACGGATGGCGCTGTGATAGACTGGCTAAGTAGAGTTTTGGAGGCTATTTTGTAAATGACATCGCCGATGTCGAGGATTGGTAGGATAGTCAGTTTTACGTGGGTATGTTTGGCAGCATGAGTGAAATAGGAAGGCGAAATAGGAAGGCGACTCTAGATTTAATTTTGGATTGGAGATGCTTTATGTGGGTCTGGAAAGAGAGTTTTTCAGTCTAACCAGACACCTAAGTATTTATAGTTGTCCACATATTCTAGGTCAGAACCATCCAGAGTAGTGATGCTCGTCGGGCGGGCAGGTGTGGGCAGCAATCGGTTGAAGAGCATGCATTTGGTTTTACTAGTGTTTAAGAGCAGTTGGAGACCACGGATGGCAGTGAAGCTCGTCTGGAGGTTAGTTAGTTAGCACAAGAAGGGACAGAAGTATGCAGAATGGTGTCGTCTGCGTAGAGGTGAATCTGAGAATCACCAGCATCAAGAGTGACATCATTGATGTATACAGAGAAGAGAATTGGCCCTCAGAATTGAACCCTGTGGCACCCCCATAGAGCCTGCCAGAGGTCCGGACAACAGGCCCTCCGATTTGACACACTGAACTCTATCAGAGAAGTAGTTGGTGAACCAGGCGAGGCAGTCATTTGAGAACCAAGGCTGTTGAGTCTGCCGATAAGAATGTAGTGATTGACAGAGTCGAAAGCCTCGGCCAAGTCAATGAATATGTCTGCACAGTATTGTCTCTTACCGATGGCAGTTATGATATCGTTTAGGACATTGAGCGTGGCTGAGGTGCACCCGTGACCAGCTCGGAAACCAGATTGCATAGCGGAGAAGGTACGGTGGGATTCGAAATGGTCAGTGATCTGTTCGTTGACCTAGCTTACGAGTGTGACTATTGGGGTGGAGGTATAGGGGGTAGGTGGGGGGTTGATTGTTGAGGTGGAGCAGGAGATGGAGGAGGTGGCGGTATTGGGGGTAGGTGGGGGGTTGATGGTTGGGGTGGAGGTATAGAGGGTAGATAGGGGGTGTGATGGTTGGAGGCGGAAGATACAAGGGGTAGGTAGGGGTGTGTGAAAGTTGGGGTGGAGGTGGAGGTAAGGGGGTAGATGTGGGGGTCGGTTTGGGGGATGTGATCATTGTGGTGGCGGTATAGACGGTAGACAGGAGGTGTGATGTTTGGAGGTGGAGGTATCGGTGGTAGGTAAGGGGTTGGTGGTTGTGGTGGAGCTATAGGGGGTAGGAATGGGGGGTTATATTTGGGGTGGAAGTGGCGGTATAGGGGGTAGATGGGGGGTGGAGGTTGGGGTCGAGGAATAGAGGGTAGGTAGGGGGTGTCATGATTGGGGTGTAGGTGGAGGTACAGGGGGTAGTTGGGGGTTGATGGGTGGAAGTGGAGGTATGGAGGTAGGTGGTTGATGGTTGGGGTGGAGGAGGAGGTATAGGGGGTAGGTAGTGGTGTTATTGTTTGGGTGGAGGTATAGGGGTTAGGTAGGTTGACGTGATTGATTAGGTGGAGTTATGTGGGTAGGTGGGGTGGTGAGTTTTGTGGTGGAGGTATGTTAAGGTGGAGGTATAGGGGTTAGGTAGGGTGGTGTGATTGATGTTTTGGAGGTTTAGGGGGTAGGTATGTGGGCGTGATGTTTGGGGTGGAGGTATATTGGGTTGGTAGGTGGGCGTGATGGTTGGGGTGGAGGTAAATGGGGTTGGTAGGGGGTGTGATGGTTGGGGTGGAGGTATGGGGTAGTTAGGTGTATGGGATGGTTGAGGTGGAGGTACAGGGGTTAGGTAGGGTGATGTGATTGATTCGGTGGTGGTATGGGGGTAGGTGGGGTGGTGAGTTTTGTGGTGGAGGTATAGGGTGTAGGTGGTGGTGTGGTGGTTGGTGTGGAGGTATAAGATGTCAATAGGGGATTGTGATGGCTAGGGCAGAGGTGGAGGTATAAGTTTTAGGTGGGGGGTGATGGTTTGGGTGGGTGGATAAGGGGTAGGTAAGTGGGTAGATGGTTTGGGTGGTAGTATAGGGGGTAGATCAGAGGATGTGATGGTTGGGGTGGAGGTGGGGGTTTAGGGGTAGGCAAGTGGGTGTAATGCTTGATGCGGAGGTGGAGATACAGGCTGTAGGTAGGGGAGTGTGGTGGTCAGGGAGGTATAGGGGATAGACAGGGGGGTTAATGGTTGGGGTGTGTGGTGGTCATGGAGGTATAGGCGATAGACAGGGGGATTGATGGTTGGGGTGGAGGTATAGGGGGTTGGTATGGTGGTGTGATGTTTGGGGTGTAAGTATAGGGGGTTGGTACGGTGGTGTGATGTTTGGGGTGGAGGTATAGGGGGTTGGTACGGTGGTGTGATGTTTGGGGTGGAGGTATAGGGGGTTGGTACGGTGGTGTGATGTTTGGGGTGGAGGTATAGGTGGTAGATAGGGGGTGCCATGGTTGAGGTGGAGTTATAGGGGTTAAATAGGGAGGTTTGATGGTTGAGGTGGAGGTGGAGTTATAGAGGTTAGGTAGGGAGGTTTGATGGTTGGGGTTGAGGTATAGGTTGTAGATAGGGGGTGTGATGGTTGAGGTGGAGGTGGAGTTACAGAGGTTAGGTAGGGAGGTTTGATGGTTGGGGTTGAGGTATAGGGGGTAGATAGGGGGTGTGATGGTTGAGGTGGAGGTGGAGTTATAGAGGTTAGCTAGGGAGGTTTGATGGTTGGGGTTGAGGTATAGGGGGTAGATAGTGGTGTTTTTGCTTGATGGTGTGATTGTCAGCATCTATTGCTCATCTGGATAGCCTCTGGAGACTCTCGTCTCCTCTGTCACCTCCGCTCTTTGCTCCTCCCTCCCTATCTGCTCTGCTCCTCCCTCCCTCTGTCTGCTGCTCCTCCCTCCATTTCTCCTCTGCTCCTCCCTCATCTCTTCTCTGCTCCTCCATCCCTCTTTCATCTGCTCCTCTCTCTCTCTCTTGTCAGCTCTTTCCTCACTCTCTCCTCTTCTCCTCCCCTCTCCTCTAGCTCTTTACTCCCTCTCTTCTCTGCTCCTCCCTCCCTCTCTTCTCTACTCCTCCTTCCCTCTGTCCTCTTCTCCTCCCTCTCTCCTCTAGCTCTTTACTCCCTCTCTTCTCTGCTCCTTCCTCCCTCTCTTCTCTTCTCCTCCCTCCCTCCCTCCCTCTCTCCTCTTCTCCTCCCTCTCTCCTCCAGCTCTTTACTCCCTCTCTTCTCTGCTCCTCCCTCCCTCTCTTCTCTTCTCCTCCCTCTCTCCTCTAGATCTTTACTCCCTCTCTTCTCTGCTCCTCCCTCCCTCTCTTCCCCTCCCTCCCTCCCTCCCTCCCTCCCTCCCTCCCTCCCTCCCTCCCTCCCTCCCTCCCTCCCTCCCTCCCTCCCTCCCTCCCTCCCTCCCTCCCCCTCCCTCCCTCCTCTTCTCCTCCCTCTCTCCTCCAGCTCTTTACTCCCTCTCTTCTCTGCTCCCCCTCCCTCTCTTCTCTGCTCCTCCCTCCCACCCTCCCTCTCTCCTCTTCTCCTCCCTCACTCTCTCCTCTTCTCCTCCCTCTCTCCTCTAGCTCTTTACTCCCTCTCTTCTCTGCTACTCCCTCCTTCTCTTCTCTTCTCTTCCCTCCCTCCCTCTCTCCTCTTCTCCTCCCTCCCTCACTCTCTCCTCCTCTCCTCCCTCTCTCCTCTAGCTCTTTACTCCCTCTCTTCTCTGCTACTCCCTCCCTCTCTTCTCTTCTCCTCCCTCCCTCCCTCCCTCTCTTCTCCCCCCCCTCCCTCCCTCCCTCCCTCCCTCCCTCCCTCCCTCCCTCCCTCCCTCCCTCCCTCCCTCCTCTTCTCCTCCCTCTCTCCTCCATCTCTTTACTCCCTCTCTTCTCTGCTACTCCCTCCCTCTCTTCTCTTCTCTTCTCCTCCCTCCCTCCCTCCCTCCCTCCCTCCCTCCCTCCCTCCCTCCCTCCCTCCCCCTCCCTCCCTCCCTCCCTCCCTCCCTCCCTCCCTCCCTCCCTTCTCTTCTCTTCTCTTCTCTTCTCTTCTCTTCTCTTCTCTTCCCTCCCTCCCTCTCTCCCCCTCTCCTCCCTCTCTCCTCTAGCTCTTTACTCCCTCTCTCCTCTGCTCTTCCCTCCATCTCTTCTCCCCCCCTCTCCTCTGCTCTTCCCTCCCTCTCTTCTCCTCCCTCCCTCTCTCCTCTGCTCTTCCCCACCTCTCTGCTCCTCCCTCCCTCTATTCTCTGCTACTCCCTCCCTCTCTTCTCTTCTCCTCCCTCTCTCCTCTAGATCTTTACTCCCTCTCTTCTCTGCCCCTCCCTCCCTCCCTCCCTCCCTCCCTCCCTCCCTCCCTCCCTCCCTCCCTCCCTCCCTCCCTCCTCTTCTCCTCCCTCTATCCTCCAGCTCTTTACTCCCTCTCTTCTCTGCTCCCCCTCCCTCTCTTCTCTGCTCCTCCCTCCCACCCTCCCCTCTCTCCTCTTCTCCTCCCTCTCTCTCTCCTCTTCTCCTCCCTCTCTCCTCTAGCTCTTTACTCCCTCTCTTCTCTGCTACTCCCTCCCTCTCTTCTCTTCTCCTCCCTCCCTCCCTCCCTCCCTCTCTCCTCTTCTCCTCCCTCCCTCACTCTCTCCTCCTCTCCTCCCTCTCTCCTCTAGCTCTTTACTCCCTCTCTTCTCCTCTCTCCCTCCCTCTCTCCTCTGCTCTTCCCTCCCTCTCTTCTCCTCCCTCCCTCCCTCTCTCCTCTGCTCTTCCCTGCCTCTCTTCTCCTCCCTCCCTCTCTCCTCTGCTCCTCCCTCCCTCTCTCCTCTGCTCTTCACTCCCTCTCTCCTCTGCTCTTCCCTCCCTCTCTCCTCTGCTCTTCCCTCCCTCTCTCCTCTGCTCTTCCCTGCCTCTCTTCTCCTCCCTCCCTCTCTCCTCTGCTCCTCCCTCCCTCTCTCCTCTGCTCTTCACTCCCTCTCTCCTCTGCTCTTCACTCCCTCTCTCCTCTGCTCTTCCCTCCCTCTCTCCTCTGCTCTTCCCTCCTTCTCTCCTCTCTCACAGAAATGGAATCAAGCACAGTAGCCTTAGCTAGGAAAATGGGGTCAAATTGCCTTTCAGTTGCCGTAATCTTCTAATCGTTTCTAAATTACTGGAGGAGTGAATTCCTGCAATTTGTTTCTATTCTGAGGAGTCGGATGAGAGGGCCACTTCAGTTCCTTGATTTTATAATTTGTTGAACACACAAACATGTGCCATGAGGCATTTCTGGACTGTGCTGCTGTCTTTAGAGTCCATTGAGAAAGATGCTGTTTGCATGCAGAAGGAAGATGGGAAAGCCATTACGGAACATGTTTAAGTACAGCAGAAACATTTTTGCCATTTTGGAATCATGAAAATGTAATGATTTGATCAATATCATTGTAGCCTAATACAGATTATATGAATGATTTGATCAATATCATTGTAGCGTAATAAAGATTATATGAATGATTTGATCAATATCATTGTAGCATAATACAGATTATATGAATGATTTGATCAATATCATTGTAGCGTAATACAGATTATATGAATGATTTGATCAATATCATTGTAGCGTAATACAGATTATATGAATGATTTGATCAATATCATTGTAGCATAATACAGATTATATGAATTATTTGATCAATATCATTGTAGCATAATACAGATTATATGAATTATTTGATCAATTCTGCTTTGTGTTTGTGTGTTTATGTGTGTGTGCGTGTGTGTTACTGGTGTATTTGATCTGGGTCAAAAATATTTCCTTGTAATGTAAAACATGTTTACATTACTTGGTAAAATATTTTTGAGAATGGTGACAATATTATAGATGAATAATTGATTTGTTTAGCATAGTATATATATAGTATATATAGTGTATCATGTTGTATCATAATGTACATACAGTACCAGTCAAACATTTGGACACACCTACTCATTTAAGGGTTTTCTTTATTTTTACTATTTTCTAAATTGTAGAATAATAGTGAAGACATCAAAACTATGAAATAACACATGTGGAATCAAGTAGTAACCAAACAAGTGTTAAACAAATCAAAATATATTTCATATGTGAGATTTTTCAAAGGAGCCACGCTTTAACTTGATGACAGCTTTGCAAACTCTTGACAATATCTCAACCAGCTTCATTGAGGTAGTCATCTGGAATGTCTTGTTAAAAGTTCATTTGTGCAATTTCCTTCCTTCTTAATGTGTTAGAGTCAATGAGTTGTTTTGTGACAAGGTAGGGGTGGTACAGAATATAGCCCTGTCTGGTAAAAGACAAAGTCCATATTATGGAGAGAATAGCTCAAATAAGCAAGGAGAAACGACAGTCCATCATTACTTCCAATACAATAACTTTGAAAGTTTCTTCAAGTGCATATGATGAAACTGGCTCATGAGGACCATCACAGGGTAATTTCATTAGAGTTAACTGCACCTCCGATTGCAGCCCAAATAAATGCCTCATGGAGTTCAAGTAACAGACACACCTCAACATCACCTGTTCAGAGGAGACTGCATGAATCAGGCCTTCATGGTCGAATTGCTGCAAAGAAACCACTACTAAAGGACACCAATAATAAGAAGAGACTTGCTTGGGCCAAGAAACACGAGCAATGGACATTAGAAATCTAATGGTGGAAATCTGTCCTTTAGTCTGATGAGTCAACCGCTGTGTCTTTGTGAGACGCAGAGTAGACGAACGGATGATCTCCGCATGTGTGGTTCCCACCACAATGCATGGAGGAGGAGATGTGATGGTGTGGGGGTGATTTGCCGTTGACACTCTCTGTAACTTATTCAGAATTCAAGGCACACTTAACCATTATGGCTACCACAGCATTTTGCAGCGATACGCCATCCCATCTGGTTTAATCTTAGTTGGACTATCATTTGTTTTTCAACAGGACAGTGACCCAAAACACACCTCCAGGCTGTCTAAGGGATATTTGAAGAGTGATGGAGTGATGCATCAGATGAACATGCCTCCACAATCACCCGACCTCAACCCAATTGAGATGGTTTGGGATGAGTTGGACCGCAGAGTGAAGAAAAAGCAGCCAACAAGTGTTCAGCATATGTGGGAACTCGGCGGTCGTCCTCACCGGCTTTCTAGCTGCCACCGATCCATGTTTCATTTTCCAATTGTAAAGTCTTGATTGTACACACCTGGTTCCCATTACTATATTATTATTTCCCTATTTAACCCTCTGGTTCTCATTATGTTTTGTGCGGGATTGTTCCCGGTTCTGTGTTAGTCTGTTGCGTTAGGGTTTGTGATCCCTGCGTGGATTTATTTTTGCTGATATTTTTTCCAGAGTAAAAGTACGTTATTTTACTCAGTTCTGTGTCCTGCGCCTGACGCTGTTCTCACCTCTGCACAACTAACACATGACAGAATATCCCATCACAACGGGACCATGCAGCATGCTCGGGAGGAGATGGCATCCTGGTCTTTGGAGGAGCTCAAGGAGAGAATATCCTGGACTTGGGAAGAAATAATGACAGGAGACAAGAGCCTGCCATGGAGGCACATGGAAGCAGTCGGCGGAGCCGAGGAGTGAACCAGAGCCAGTCTGGGAGAAGAGGGAGAATTTGGATGAGAGAGAAATGGGAGTTGTTGAGTTGGTGGAGGATGCACAGTATTTGCCCTAAGGAACGTGTTGTCAGTTTGGTGCCACCTGAGTCAGCTCCCCGTACTGGTCCTGAGAAGTGTGTTAAAGTTCTGGAACAATTGATGCCGGCTATACACACCAGGTCTCCAGTACGTCTCCACAGCCTGGTACGTCCTGTGCCTGCTCCTCGCACTCTCTCTCAAGTGCGTGTCACTAGTCCGGTGCCACCTGTACCGGCCCCATGCATCAGACCTCCAGTGCGCCTCCCCAGTCCAGTACGTCCTGTGCCTGCTCCTTGCGCTGAGGTGCGTGTCACCAGCCTGGTACCACCAGTGCCGGCCCCACGCACCAGGCTTCCGGCGACAGTTCCCAGTCCAGAGCTTCCGGCAACGTTTCACAGTCCGAACCTCCTGAGACGGTACACAGTCTGGAACCTCTTGAGATGGTCCACAGTCCAGAACCTCCTGAGACGGTCCACAGTCCACTGTCCGGAACCTCCTAAGATGGTCTACAGTCCGGAACCTCCTGAGATGGTCCACGGCCCGGAATTTCAAGGTCCATGGCTGGATCCGCAGGATGAGCGGGTACTTTGCCCCACACCAGAGCCGCCCCCGATGCTGCCGGATGAGCGGGTACTTCGCCCCGCACCAGAGCCACCACCGACACTAGACACCCCCCCTAACCCTACCTTTTTGTTTCAGGTTTTGCGGTCACAGTCCACACCTTTGGGGGTGGGGGGTGGGGTGGGTATTGTCACATCCTGACCATAGAAAACCGGTAGTTTCTATGTTAGAGTAGGTCAGGGTGTGACTAGGGGTTTTTGTACTAGTTTATATTTTCCAAGTGGGGTTCTAGGTTTGATTTTCTATGTTGGTGGTTTGTATGATTCCCAATTAGAGGCAGCTGGTTATCGTTGTCTCTAATTGGGATCATACTTAAGTACCATTTTTTTCACCTGTGGGTTATGGGATATTGTTTTTAAGTATGTGTATTGAGTTAGTGCACATAGCATATCTGTAGTCACGGTTCGTTGTTAGTTTATTGTTTATTTGTTTTTGTCGTTGCTTAGTTTCACTTTCATTAAAATATGTGGAACTCAACATACGCTGTGCCTTGGTCCAATCATCATTATTATGAACAACGTGACACATCGTGTATCATATAGTATCATAGTTTATATATAATGTATCGTAGTGTAACTTAGTGTATCATAGTTTATCATAGCCTGTCATAGTGAACATATAGGGTGTCATAGTGTATTATAGTGTATCATAGTGTACATACAGTGTATCATAGTGTATATACAGTGTGGCATAGTGTATATATAGTGTATATATAGTGTGTCGTAGTGAATAAATAAAACAAAAAAATAAAAAATATATATGCCATTTAGCAGACGCTTTTATCCAAAGCGACTTACAGTCATGTGTGCATACATTCTACGTATGGGTGGTCCCGGGAAACGAACCCACTACCCTGGCGTTACAAGCGCCATGCTCTACCAACTGAGCTACAGAAGGACCATAGAAGAATCATAGTGTATCATAAGGTATATATAGTGTATCATAGTGAATCATAGTCTATCATAGTGTATATATAGTGAATCATAGTGTATCATAGTGTGCATATATAGTGTATCAAAGTGTATCATAGTGTATCATAATGTATGTGTAGTGTATCATAGGGTATCATAGTCTATCATAGTGTATAAATAGTGTATTATAGTGTATCATAGTGGATATATAGTGTATCATAGCATATATATATATAGTGTATCATAGTGTATATATAGTCTATCATAATGTATATATACTGTATCACAGTGTATATATAGTGTATCATAGTGTGTATATATAGTGTATCATAGCGTATCATAGTGGATATATCATTTATCATAGCATATCGTAGTTTAAATAGTGTATCATAGTTCATCATAGTGGATATATAGTGTATCATAGTGTATATGGTGTATATATATTGTGTATCATAGTGTATCATGGTGGATATATAGTGAATCAAAGTGTATATAGTGTATCATAGTGTAAATATTGTGTATAAAAAAGTATATATAGTGTATCATAGTGTATAATAGTATGTATATTTACTGTATTATAGTGTATCATAGCATATATATAGTGCAACACAGTGTATGTATATCACACTAACTTCCAGTGTCTTGACCTTGAGTAACATGCTCCATAATTCAGTTGGCACACAGACAGGTAGGCTATACAATTCACATTTCACATTCAGCTTAGATGCACACATACATAAAACCTATACATGTCACAAACAGGTATACGATGGTGTGCTCGCTATGGTTGTAGAGCTGATCAGTATCCAGGTAGTTCATCCAACAATCCACCTACTGTACCGTCACAAACAGGAGTCTGCTGATAGATTGAAGGTGCCGTTATCGGTCTCAGAACGTAACCCAAAGCTGTGACGTAACTTTGGCCTGTGTGCTCCAACCCAACCTTCCTCCTCTCTCCCGCCCGCCCGCCCGCCCACCTCACCCAACCCCAGCTTTACCTCCGTATCAGTCTTACCCTCTGTGAAGAAGATAGCACCTCATCCTGACACCTCACGCAAACAAGGTGGAGGGGGACAGAGGGAGTGTGGGGGTGTGCCTCTCCACAGTAGTGTGGCTTGGTTAAACTCACAGAGAGACAGATCCGCTCTAGCCAAGCATAGCAGAGCATGCCCTGATACCTCCACCTTTGAGTTTGATTTGATTTTGTTTTTCTTCATCTCTCGTTCCCGTCACATGATAAAAAAAATCAGCCGATGGGAACACTAAGCAAGCGAGACGAGAAGAGAAGGTGTAAGGGGGACGGAGGAATGGGAAGAGACGGAAGGAGGGAGGGAAGGAGGAAAGGAGGGAGAGAAGGAAGGAGGGAGAGAAGGAAGGAAGGAGAGAAGGAAGGAAGGAAGGAAGGAAGGAAGGAAGGAAGGAAGGAAGGAAGGAGAGAGAGAGAGAGAAAGAGGAGAATGGCACAAAGAGAGGCTGTCACACTCACTGAGATGCTAAGATATTAAAGTGATTATAATTTTACTCTGAAAGTGGAGGGGAGGGGTGGTGGTGTAGAGAGAGATAGAGGTATCAATGCAGATCTTCTCCTCTCTCTTCCTGGAGGAGACGCTGCACACATTTAATACCATGAGTTTAATGACAGTCAGTGGCCAACTGGCTGGCTGACTGGCTGGCTGGCTGACTGGCTGGCTGCTTTCACTGTCTTTTCCTCTTCACATTCTCTTTCCAATGATGTATATAATTGACTAATAATCATGTTCTCCCTCCCAGACAAAGGCAGCAGGCGCATCTCTATGTCATCTAGCTCTGCTGCACTAGCTGCCATGGATTATTACCACTCTAAAAGGACGGGGACAAGTCCCTAATCATACATTCTTCCCACATCTAATAAAACCATTAAATGGGAATGGGGAAACATAATTGTTCATTGACTGCAGGTCTTGGTGCTAGAGAGTGTGAGAGAGTTAGAGAGCGAGAGAGAGTGGGTTAGTGTGAAACAAGTTACTTTTGACTGAGTATTCGGTATTTTCCTGGTTTCACTGCATTCTATGAATGTACAGTTGTAGAGTTGTTCCTGATCTGATCACATGGTCAGGAAAACTCCTGGCCCTGGCAACGAAGTCGAACTACATGAGAGGGCATGGTTGTGGTCAGTGGGAGGTCACTCAGATAATAAAAAATGTGTCTCTTGAAAATATAATGTTAAATTTTTCTTTGTGTATTTCCTATGCTCCTATGCTTTCTTGATTGTTAATAGTTTGTAATGCAGATCTCCTTTGAAAAAGACACATTGGTCTCAATTGGACTCCCCGCCTACAATTGGACACCCCACCTAAATAAAGGCTAGATTGTGCCTGTTTGTACACCAGTGGTCATCTAGTTCAGCTATCCAGAGCCAAGCCACTGAGTCCTCAGAATTGACGGAGGCCTGGTTGGCTGCTTGTTTGTTAGCATGCTAGTTTGGAAAAGATGATGTTTCATTGTGTGTTTCTCCCAGACTACTGAGCTCACCACTCTGTGAGGATGATCGGGCGGGACAGGCAGGAGGAGGAGGTGGGAGGAGCGGGGTGATGTCTCGTTTACAGATTATCATCATGTTGGTGGTGGGCCATCTAACTGGAGTTGTTTTTCGCTCCGTTCAGGGATCATCTCTCATCCTGTCTCATCTGCCTCTCCAGCCGTCACATCAGGGCCCAGCCTCCAGTTCTGACAGGGGGACAGCCAGGACAAACAGCCCCAGACACACTCACCTCTCTGGGCCGCTCACTGCTCTTTGCTCCCCTAACCGGGTCAACCAACCGCCAAGTCCACATCAGACCACTGCACTATGGCCAAAAGATATGTGAGGAGACAGTCACACACACACACACATGCGCACACGCACACACGCACACATCAATAGGGATACACATTTAACACACAATGATTGCAATCTATCAGTCATAGGGTCAGAGAGCTCTCTCAGTCCTCTTAGATTAGAACCTCCCATTAGATGAATTGTTTCTGATCCTGTTTAAAACGTGATTAACTTTCATCCTTAAAGTGATAGTACAATCCCTCTCTCTCCGACAGTGGTGTACAGGTTGTCTCCATTCCAATTACTGCTTGCTTTAAGTGATCGCTGAGTCAAGTCTGAAGATAGACATGGCATCCTGACTCATTCAGGACACAGAGCCGAGCACAAATTGCTCACTCTCTGAGGTCCTTTGTCCAGGGAGCTGACAGATCAATCTAGAACACTCTACAGGATTACATTTGTCTGAGTAAATGCTATAGCTGTAGAATAAGGTGTGTCTGTCCAATTCTGTAACTATGTACCTAATGATGTGGGGTTGTTTCTATGGTGTGTAGCTAACGACCTTCATTCCTACATTCATGTGTTTTCGTGCTCAGCTCAGTCTCACCTCAAGTCACCTGGCCTCACTGATTCAATTCACTTCTGAGTGCAGCTAGGTTTAAGACACATACATACACACATAGGATTTATTGTAACACCTGATCACTTGAAAATAGACAGACACAAATACACATATGCACACACACACACACACACACACACACACACACACACACACACACACACACACACACACACACACACAAAAAACAGTTTTGTCCTGCACATATATGATGTGGTCCCTGGCCATTCTCTCTGAGCTCCCTTCCACACTAGCTACCTACAGTCGTGGCCTACCTTGTTTATCACAGTCGCTCAAAATGGGTTTAATGTCTCCTGCGGTTTGTAAGAAGAGAGATTACTCCCTGCCCTGGTTTCCACATATGTCCTGCGGTTTGTATGAGGAGAGATTACTCCCTGCCCTGGTTTCCACGTATGTCCTGCTGTTTGTATGAGGAGAGATTACTCCCTGCCCTGGTTTCCACGTATGTCCTGCGGTTTGTATGAGGAGAGATTACTCCCTGCCCTGGTTTCCACGTATGTCCTGCGGTTTGTATGAGGAGAGATTACTCCCTGCCCTGGTTTCCACGTATGTCCTGCGGTTTGTATGAGGAGAGATTACTCCCTGCCCTGGTTTCCACGTATGTCCTGCTGTTTGTATGAGGAGAGATTACTCCCTGCCCTGGTTTCCACGTATGTCCTGCGGTTTGTATGAGGAGAGATTACTCCCTGCCCTGATTTCCACGTATGTCCTGCGGTTTGTATGAGGAGAGATTACTCCCTGCCCTGGTTTCCACGTATGTCCTGCTGTTTGTATGAGGAGAGATTACTCCCTGCCCTGGTTTCCACGTATGTCCTGCGGTTTGTATGAGGAGAGATTACTCCCTGCCCTGATTTCCACGTATGTCCTGCGGTTTGTATGAGGAGAGATTACTCCCTGCCCTGGTTTCCACGTATGTCCTGCAGTTTGTAAGAGGAGCGATTGCCCCATGTATGTCCCGGCTGTGATCCCATGCCCAACTGACTTGTTTCACAGATGTGGTTATTGTAGCCAACAATCAAACATGATGCTGTCCCCTTAATCTTGTTTTGGAGTAGATTGGTCAAAACAATCCCTCTCCTGCAAACAGCTCTAGAAGCGATGATTAGGGCTGTTAGAGTGACTGTATTACACCGGCAGTCACGGGTCATGAAGGCAGTCAAATTCCGCCTGACCGTTTAGTCACAGTAATTAGGCTTCTCCAAGCTCTGATGCTGCTGATGGTCATTAGTAGCCTACCAAACTTGCTAACTTCTGTTAATCAGAACTCTATTGTTCCTCTAATCACTCTGACATCAATGCAAATGTAATCAAAAGTCTAATCAAACACTTAATGAGAGCCCATGAGCAAATGTTGGATAACATTTATATAGGCTATGCAATTGTGTGAGAAAACAGAGTGGTGGCCTCTATTAAAAATAGGAGCATCCCATCAGCTTTCTATAGGCTAGACCTACTATATTTATTTATCAACTTTCCTAATATTAATCACATTGCTTCTCTTTACAAAATGAGTATAGCTTACCTGGCTGGCATGAACATGAACCATGGGAAAATTGTCCTCCATTCGCTATTTAAGTGCATAGATGACATGTATTTTTCCCCTGCCCCTGTTTCGAGACAGGTGCATTATAGTGGTGCATTCTAAATCCAGACAAATTTCACACATGTATTATTTAGTATATGCAAAGACAAGATTAAATCAAGAATAGTCTGATGGGTGACAATATTAGCCTATCACTTGTGAATGATATATTATGACTTGTGAATGATGCCCAGCATAAGGCAAGAACAAATCATAATCCCATGCCTCATGTAGCCTCGCCCATAGGCCTATATGTTTTAGTAAGGTTTGTATCACCACTAAAGTGGCCAAATAAAGTGGCCAAATAAAAAAGAAGCACATTAGAGCCTAACTGGCATACTTACACAGCACATGAGTTTCAAGTATGGCGAATATATTTTTCACCATAAAAATGCCCCTTTATAATTAAAGCAGTAAATGCAAAATCACATTTGTGGTCACTTTTGATAATGGTGTTTACAGTTAATGGAATATTCGGGCTTATCGGTGAGCTTATAATATGAAGAAATAGTCTAATCATTTAGATGAACATTTTAAGCTAAATGTTCTGATCTGTTGCGTCAGCCTCATTGCTTGAGAAAGATTTTGATGCTAGTGGTTGTATTAATTTGTCATCTATCGTATCCCACAACTGTCCCAGACTATGTTTGGAATATTTATTTCTTGCACCAAAATTATTAGGCCAAATTTTGTACTATGGGGGATAGTAGATTGACATTGGCAAGTGCTTTTTCTTTTAGTTAGGCCTACTCATCTCATTGGCTGAAGCAACGTAAATGTGAAAAGTTCTTCCAATATCTTCAATATGCGCCTCGGAATTGAATAAGGACACTGTATTCACTTGTAACCTGTGAGAAAGAGCCATATGAGTGAGAGGTGCTTCGGAGCACGCAGCACTCAGGGAAAATGGAATTATAATTATTATATTTAGCACAAGGAAACAACGGCTACTGGCAGCAAAAGGCATGATTTTTTAAAGGGGCATTATGGCCACACAAAGGGGATGCTGCTGGGAAATTCTAAGCATTATCAAGTGCCTGTCAAATATGACCGACCAGTTCGATTCGGTCTTCTGTAACAAAATGAAGTAATTCTTCTTTGAAAGTTGATAAACTTGTCACCACACTTTTGAGAAAATGGCCCTTGAATGTTTTGGCACACATACTGGAGAGCCCCTCTTTGTCTAGACACATGCAGCCTTGTTTACACCCTCTTAAGCCTTAGCCCCACCCATCTCTTGAAGGAGTCGCATGTGAGGCCATGTACTAAACAACCAAAGATTTCAAGACTAAAGTCTGGTTAATACTTCGGGTGTGTTTATACATTTAATCTGGAGGGCCAGAGTGTGCTCAGAGTGCCTTCTGGGCATGTGTAAACTCAAAACGTTGTCAGATTGTCCGTTTATAAATTCAGAGGACACACTTGATGTTCTGGCCGAGGAGCATGGTTGATTTGAGCGTTCTAACCTGATGACAGCAGTCAAGCACACAAGCTAACTGGCTAACTGGCTACTCATCTCACATGTATATACTGTACTCTATACCATCTACTGCATCTTGCCATCTTTATGTAATACATGTATCACTAGCCACTTTAAACAATGCCACTTTTATGTGTTTACATACCCTACATTACTCATCTCATATTTATATACTGTACTCGATACCATCTACTGCATCTTGCCTATGCCGCTCTGTACCATCACTCATTCATATATTTGTATGTACATATTCTTTATCCCTTTACACTTGTGTGTATAAGGTAGTTGTTGTGAAATTGTTAGGTTAGATTACTCGTTGGTTATTACTGCATTATCCGAACTAGAAGCACAAGCATTTCGCTACACTCGCATTAACATCTGCTATCCAATTGTGTGTGACAAATAACATTTGATTTGACATTGGCTAGCTAGCTACTTCCAGACACAAATGAGAGAACAGCTCAATAACCATTTTGCTCACCCTAGAAGAGCTGGTTAGACTGTTTTTATATTATCTAGAGCATTGGTGACTGCACCTGGGCTGCTGACAACAATTTAATTACGCATTTTTGCCAAAGTTTACTGACACAGGTGTTGAGCATTCGTCCGTTATTCTGCCTCTGGCACACTCAGTCGAGAGTGCTCTGAAATCGGAGTGGATAGCTAGATAGATAGATAGATAGATTGAATTTACCAGCTACGTCTATCGACAGTTGTCGCAGTGACATCATGAACATTCTACTGAAACGGTTACTTGCATAGTGGAGTCTTTTGTTTAGACATGTAGCTAGCTAGCTAAACAATCAACCATAATACCAACTCATAATATTAATCCCAACTCATACCCTACATGAATCTGTGCAGGTAGCTAACCAACCAAGTTCAATGTTAACTAGCTAGCTAACATTAGGCTATAACTAGCAATGCAAATGGCTCTGAGATACAAATAATATTACGACACAGATCATACACGTAACTTTAGCAAGCGAGCCAGCCAGATAACGTTAGTAGTTTATAGTACGCTATAACTTGAAATAAAAAGGACTGGCAAAATTAGAAACATGTAATATCTTAAAATGTAGCTCGCTAGACTATCTTACCCACATACAGTACCAGTCAAAAGTTTGGACACACCTGCTCATTCAAGGGTTGTTCTTTATTTGACTATTTTCTACATTGTAGAATAATAGTGAAGACATCAAAAGTATGAATTTGCACATATGGAATCATGTAAATCAAATCACATTTTATTGGTCACATACACATGGTTAGCAGATGTTATTGTGAGTATAGCGAAATGCTTGTGCTTCTAGTTCTGACAGTGCAGCAATTTTTAACATTTAATCTAACAATTCCACAAAAAAGACCTAATGCACACAAATCTAAGTAAAGAAATGAAATTAGAATATTTACATATACTGTAAGTATAGGATGAGCAATGACAGAGCGGCATAGGCTCTGTTCTATATTCTATATAGGCTCTATATTTTTATTAAAACATTTTTTTTTTAAGTCACAGCCCCCATCCCCACAGGAGGCCTTTTGCCTTTTGGTAGGCCTTCATTGTAAATAAGTGTTCTTAACTGACTTGCCTAGTTCAATAAAGGTTACATAAAACATCAAAAAAATATGCAAGATGGAATAGATGGTTTAAAATATGTAGTATCTAGTATGTAATCAAAACATATTCTGCCCCTTTAAAAAATAGTTTTAGCCTAAAATGACATACCCAAACCCAGAAACACAAGAGAAAGGCCATCATGATTTATTCCAGCCCAGGTGCAATTTAGATTTTGACCACTAGATGACAGCAGTGTATGTGCAACGTTTTAGACTGATACAAAAAACTATTGCATTTCTGTTCAACATTTTGCATCAAGACTGCCCCAATGTGCCTAATTTGTTTAACAAATTAAAATATATTTAACATTTTAGATTCTTCAATGTAGCCACCCATTTCCTTGACGACAGCTTTGCAGACTCTTGCCATTCTCTCAAAGAGCTTCACCTGAAATTAGTTTCCAACAGTCTTGAATGAGTTCCCACATATGCTGAGCATTTGTTGGCAGATTTGTCTTCACTCTGTAGTCCAACTCATGCAAAACCATCTCATTTGGGTTGAGGTCGGATGATTGTGGAGGACATGTCATCTGATGCAGCACACCATCACTCTCCTTCTTGGTCAAATAGTCTTTACACAACCTTCAAAGTGAGGTTTGGGTCATTGTCCTGTTGAAAATCAAATGATAATCCCACTAAGTGCAAACCAGATGGGATGGCGTATTGCTGCAGAAAGATGTGGGAGCCATGCTAGTAATTGTGCCTTGAATTTTAAATAAATCACGGACAGTGTCATCAGCAAAGCACCCCCACACCAACACACCTCTTCCATGCTTCATGTGGCAAGCACACATGCAGAGATCATCCGTTCACCTACTTTGCTTCTCACAAAGACATGGCGATTGTAATCAAAAACCTCAAATTTGGACTCATCAGACCAAAGGAAATATTTTTTTTGCTCTAATGTCCATTGCTCAATTTTTTTGGCCCAAGATTTTTCTCTTATTCTTATTGGTCTACTTCATTCATGGTTTCTTCACTGCTGTTCAACAATGAAGGCCTGATTCATGCAGTCTCCTCTGAACAGTTTATGTTGAGATGTGTCTGTTACTTGAACTCTGTGAAGCATTTATTTGGGCTGCAATTTCTGAGGCTGGTAACTCTAATGAACTTATCCTCTGCAGCAGAGGTAACTCTGGGTCTTCCTTACCTGAGCCAGTTTCATCAAGACTGCCCCAATGTGGATGGTTTTTGTGACTGCACTTGAAAACAAATCTGGATTGACTGACCTTCATAATTATTGACTGTCGTTTCTCTTTGCTTATTTGAGCTTTTCTTGCCATAATATGGATTTTACCAAATTGGGTTATCTTCTGTATACCAACCTTGCCTTGTCACAACTCAACTGATATGCTCACACACATTAAGAAGGAAAGACATTGGAGAAATTAACTTTTAACAAGGCACAGCTGTTAATAATTTAAATGCAATCAGGGTGACTACCTCATAAATCTGACTGTGAGAATGCCAAGAATGTGAAAAGCTGTCATCAAGGCAAAGGTTGGCTACTTTTAAAAATCTCACATGAAAAATATATATTTGATTTGTTTAACACTTTTTTGGTTACTACCATCATAAAGGTAGCAGACCAGCATTGATGTAAGGAAGAGTATTGACATTGTCATTGACTAACGTGTTGACATTGGTAATGTACTGCATTGACATGTGTGATCCATTCCTTCCCTCTGTCACCTGGACAAAGGAGGTGTGAGTGGGACTGATGAAATCAAGTACATTTTCCAGAACCCTGAGGGTTATCCAGCCCCATCGATGGGCCGAATGATGAGGCTCTACACCTCTGAGAGAGGGCAAAACACAAACGGAGGGAGGAGAAAGAGAGAGAGAGAGAGAGAGGAGATAAATGGATAGAAGAGAATCAAAATCTTTATAGAATGTGAGTTAGTGTTTCTTTGGCCGGATTCTTATATACTGTAACTGTATAAATGTCATATTCACCGTTAAAATAGACTGGCTACAGACTACCACTCTATCGAAAGCTAAAGTATCCAAGGAAAGATTTGTCCGGTCCGGTTGGCGAAGGTGGAAATCTTGGATGATGTTGGGATCTAGAATGTTGTTCACTGAAACCCAATACCACTCCTCTGGACTGTACCCCTCACAGTCCACCAGGTACTGCAGCCAACCCCCTCAACACCAGGAGTCCAGGAGGGATCTGACAGCATAGGTGGGGCTTCCCTCGATGTCCAGCAGAGGTGGAGGGCTGTCGAGGGGGACAGCATCACCCTGGGGACCAGGAACCACTGGCATGAGGAAGAAAACATGAAAAGAGTTTGAGATCCGGTAGTTAGTGAGAAGCTATAATCGTTATGTTACCTCATTGACCCTCCGGAGGACTTTGAATGGTCCCACAAACCAGGGTCTCAACTTCCGGAAGGGCAGGCGGAGCAGGAGGTTCCTGGTGGAGAGGCAGACGCGATCACCAGTGTTGTGTCTTTACTATCATTAACTGAAGACTGATAGTTTTTATCAAAGATTCTCTGTAATTAGTTATTACGCGATTAGACTGATTAATCATGTAACCGTAATTACTAGGAAGTCGGGGCACCAAGGGGAAATATTCAGATTACAAAGTTATCATTTCCTAAAATAACGTTTCAGATATTATATCTGATCAATTAGTCTTCGAATTAATGAATTATTTACTTTACTTCACGTTAGTCTCATTCCAAACGTCGTAAATTGTTGACTATCTACACGAACCCAGTCTTCACTATGAGTCATCCATACATCAATTATTTTAAATCATTTATTTATTACTAACTAACTAAGTCATAGATTTGCATAAACAAACAAATAAGGTAAATGTGGTTGCATGAAATGATAGGAGAATGTGCCCTAGTGGGCTAAACCGGCATTGCGGCTTGTTGGGGTCGACTAAGAAGTCACTACAGAGTGATAATTATAACAATTGAAACCAGGCCACCCACATGAACCAGGCCACCCTGCTTCTTAACACATCGCACATCCAAACGGAAGCCAGCCGCACCAATGTGTCAGAGGAAACACCGTGCACCAAGCACACTTGGTTAACGCGCACTGCGCCTGGCCCGCAACAGGCGTCGCTGGTGCGCAATGAGACAAGGACATCCTTACCGGCCAAGCCCTCTCTAACCTAGATGACGCTAGGCTAATTGTGCGTCGCCCCACGACCGCCTGGTCGTGGCTGGTTACGACAGAGCCTGGGCGCGATCCCAGAGTCTCTGATGGCACAGCTGGCAGTACAGCGCCCTTAACCACTGTGCCACACAGAGGCTGAAAAGTTAGTTTATTTTGTAGAATTGTCCGTCTCTCTCTCTCTCTGCGTCGTGGTTATAGGGGATAGTTCAGTGTGACATTCGTTATAGAATGGATGTTTCGGCAGTCGTCGTTCTTCGCGTTCAATGATACCGAATTTGTAGCTGCAGATTAGTAATTAATATCAAAGACTTGTTCTTATTCTGTCGGTATCGATAGTCTAAGAGTTTAACCACGTGCTATGGTTAAAAGATTCAGCAACCTTCTACAACCTTTGTCTCCCCTAATGGTGAAAAACATGGTCTGCAACCTTTAGCCATCTCGTAATTGAGGTAAGCTCGGTCTGCTGATCAAAAACCTGAGTGGGGGTTTTATTCAAAAGGGCCGAAAAAGGGCTATCCCAGGAGGCCTGACCCTAACTGGGCTCAGGGGCGGTCCTCTGATTTAGTTCAAATCAAAAGGGAATTGTATTTTTCTTCATTAAACAGTCCAAAATCATATTACACAATTATACAAACAGTATCATACTTACGCATTCATCTTATACAACAATTAGATGTAAACCTCATATCTGAGGCTATTATATAAATAGCATTATGGTAATGTGGCCACACCGTCTCCCATGAGCTCCCCCAAGTTGTGACAAACTGACCAGTTCATAGCTGGATTCTTCACCAATCTTTTATACTTTCTCCGGAACATTAAATTTGTTCGTACCTCAAGTTTTGTGAGGTGGAAGGATTTCCTTTGTCCTTTATGAAAATTTACTCTCTCTATACTGCGTGTCCATGAGGAGATCCTCAGGAATTTACGACGTCTCTCTGACCACAGCAACCTAGTTGAAGGAGGACAGGGGGAGGCAGGGAGAGGGGGATGGGGCTTGCTATACCCAAAGAGGACAACGTCATGACACTAGGATGGAACACAGGAGCCTGGCTGCGGTGACGGTCTGCCTGCTCCATTTGGTGGTGGACGGTGCATCGAAGCTTCACGTGGGCAGCGTTACAAACCTCCTCTGCTCGCCGGAACCACGCGTCCACTACAGGGGCGAGTGGGCTCTCCATACCCGCGATGTGAATTGGAGACCATGATCAGAGACAATGTATTCCGGTAGACCATAGTGCTGGAACAGTGCCTCAGCAACCGGAGGAGCAGTAGGGTGACCAAGGAGATGGATGAAATGGCAGGATTTTGAGAATCTTTCCACAACCACTATAACAGTGGTGAAACAATCAGACAGGGGAAGTTCAGTAACAACATCTATGGAGAGATTATAACAAGGCCACTGAGGCACAGAGAGGGGCAGGAGTTTCCCTGCTGGAGTGTGCGGGGGAGATTTGGTTTGGGCACATATGGAGCAGGAGTTGACTTAGCAGGCTACGTCCTGCGCCAAGGTGGACCACATAACAGAGATGGATTGAGCTGGGTGATTCTTTAGCATCTAGTAGCGAGGGATGTGTGCGCCCAGGTCAATAGCCAATCCCGTACCTCAGTGGGAGTGTAGGTGCACTCCGGAGGACAGGTAGCAGGCGCAGTTTCTCCAGAGCCTGGCCCATGTCTACGTCTATGTCCCAAAGCACAGGGGCAATGATTCGGGAGGGCTGTGTGATGGGCGCACTCAGGGCAAGAACCTTTCCCGAATCATGAAGATGGGACAGGGAATCGGCTTTGATGTTCTTTGACCCTGGGCGGTATGACTGGGTGAAGTTGAATCTAGTTCAGCCACCTCTGTATGCATTCCAGGTTACGATGGTCAGTGAGGATGAGAAACAGGTCCGTGGTGCCCTTCAGCCAGTGTCTCCACTCCTCTAATGCCAACTTCACCACCAGGAGGTCCCGGTCACCAATGTCATAGTTACTTTCTGAATGACAAAGATATTCAGAGTAGTATGGACATTGGTAACATTTTTGTGCAATTCCTTGACGTTGTGACAGGATGGCCCCCACGCCCACTTCTGAGGCATCCACCTCTACCACGACGGGCAGCCTCCACCATGACGGCAGCATAAGACCTGGGGCTTTCAGCAATAGGGCAGATGTGAAATGTCCCTTCAATAGACAGAAGGAATCATCGTCTGCAGAGCTCCACACCAACACCATGGAGCTCCTCCATAACCACTCCCTGTGGCTGATCCGATATCCCAAGAAGGAGAGGGTTTCAGCCACCTTGGTTTCAGCCACCAACAAAGGGTTGTCTCGGCTGGGCAGAGGCACAGCAGGTTGATGGTACAGTCCCAGGGGCATTGGGGAGGGAGATAGGTGGCGCGGGTCTTGGAGAAAACCTCGGGGACGTCGGCCTAAACGCTGCATATGTTGGCTCAATTGGAAATTAGGTAGTTGAGGACTGTTTAGAGGGTTAGGACATGGAGGACTGTTTAGAGGGTGAGGAAGTGGAGGACTGTTTAGAGGGTTAGGAAGTGGAGGACTGTTTAGAGGGTGAGGAAGTGTAGGAATGTTTAGAGGGTGAGGTAGTGGAGGTATGTTTAGACGGTGAGGTAATGGGGTATTGTTTAGAGGTTGAGGTAGTGGAGTATTGTTTAGAGGTTGAGGTAATGGGGTATTGTTTAGAGGATGAGGAAGTGTAGTATCTAAAGGGTGAGGTAGTGGGGTGTTTAGAGGGTGAGGTACATTTACATTTACATTTAAGTCATTTAGCAGACGCTCTTATCCAGAGCGACTTACAAATTGGTGCATTCACCTTATGACATCCAGTGGAACAGCCACTTTACAATAGTGCATCTAAATATTTTAAGGGGGGGTGAGAAGGATTACTTTATCCTATCCTAGGTATTCCTTAAAGAGGTGGGGTTTCAGGTGTCTCCGGAAGGTGGTGATTGACTCCGCTGTCCTGGCGTCGTGAGGGAGTTTGTTCCACCATTGGGGAGCCAGAGCAGCGAACAGTTTTGACTGGGCTGAGCGGGAACTGTACTTCCTCAGTGGTAGGGAGGCGAGCAGGCCAGAGGTGGATGAACGCAGTGCCCTTGTTTGGGTGTAGGGCCTGATCAGAGCCTGGAGGTACTGAGGTGCCGTTCCCCTCACAGCTCCGTAGGCAAGCACCATGGTCTTGTAGCGGATGCGAGCTTCAACTGGAAGCCAGTGGAGAGAGCGGAGGAGCGGGGTGACGTGAGAGAACTTGGGAAGGTTGAACACCAGACGGGCTGCGGCGTTCTGGATGAGTTGTAGGGGTTTAATGGCACAGGCAGGGAGCCCAGCCAACAGCGAGTTGCAGTAATACAGACGGGAGATGACAAGTGCCTGGATTAGGACCTGCGCCGCTTCCTGTGTGAGGCAGGGTCGTACTCTGCGGATGTTGTAGAGCATGAACCTACAGGAACGGGCCACCGCCTTGATGTTAGTTGAGAACGGCAGGGTGTTGTCCAGGATCACGTCAAGGTTCTTAGCGCTCTGGGAGGAGGACACAATGGAGTTGTCAACCGTGATGGCGAGATCATGGAACGGGCAGTCCTTCCCAGGAAGGAAGAGCAGCTCCGTCTTGCCGAGGGTCAGCTTGAGGTGGTGATCCGTCATCCACACTGATATGTCTGCCAGACATGCAGAGATGCGATTCGCCACCTGGTCATCAGAAGGGGGAAAGGAGAAGATTAATTGTGTGTCGTCTGCATAGCAATGATAGGAGAGACCATGTGAGGTTATGACAGAGCCAAGTGACTTGGTGTATAGCGAGAATAGGAGAGGGCCTAGAACAGAGCCCTGGGGGACACCAGTGGTGAGAGCGCGTGGTGAGGAGACAGATTCTCGCCACGCCACCTGGTAGGAGCGACCTGTCAGGTAGGACGCAATCCAAGCGTGGGCCGCGCCGGAGATGCCCAACTCGGAGAGGGTGGAGAGGAGGATCTGATGGTTCACAGTATCGAAGGCAGCCAATAGGTCTAGAAGGATGAGAGCAGAGGAGAGAGAGTTAGCTTTAGCAGTGCGGAGCGCCTCCGTGATACAGAGAAGAGCAGTCTCAGTTGAATGACTAGTCTTGAAACCTGACTGATTTGGATCAAGAAGGTCATTCTGAGAGAGATAGCGGGAGAGCTGGCCAAGGACGGCACGTTCAAGAGTTTTGGAGAGAAAAGAAAGAAGGGATACTGGTCTGTAGTTGTTGACATCGGAGGGATCGAGTGTAGGTTTTTTCAGAAGGGTGCAACTCTCGCTCTCTTGAAGACGGAAGGGACGTAGCCAGCGGTCAGGGATGAGTTGATGAGCGAGGTGAGGTAAGGGAGAAGGTCTCCGGAAATGGTCTGGAGAAGAGAGGAGGGATAGGGTCAAGCGGGCAGGTTGTTGGGCGGCCGGCCGTCACAAGACGCGAGATTTCATCTGGAGAGAGAGGGGAGAAAGAGGTCAGAGCACAGGGTAGGGCAGTGTGAGCAGAACCAGCGGTGTCGTTTGACTTAGCAAACGAGGATCGGATGTCGTCGACCTTCTTTTCAAAATGGTTGACGAAGTCATCTGCAGAGAGGGAGGAGGGGGAGGAGGGGGAGGAGGATTCAGGAGGGAGGAGAAGGTGGCAAAGAGCTTCCTAGGGTTAGAGGCAGATGCTTGGAATTTAGAGTGGTAGAAAGTGGCTTTAGCAGCAGAGACAGAGGAGGAAAATGTAGAGAGGAGGGAGTGAAAGGATGCCAGGTCCGCAGGGAGGCGAGTTTTCCTCCATTTCCGCTCGGCTGCCCGGAGCCCTGTTCTGTGAGCTCGCAATGAGTCGTCGAGCCACGGAGCGGGAGGGAGGACCGAGCCGGCCTGGAAGATAGGGGACATAGAGAGTCAAAGGATGCAGAAAGGGAGGAGAGGAGGGTTGAGGAGGCAGAATCAGGAGATAGGTTGGAGAAGGTTTGAGCAGAGGGAAGAGATGATAGGATGGAAGAGGAGAGAGTAGCGGGGGAGAGAGAGCGAAGGTTGGGACGGCGCGATACCATCCGAGTAGGGGCAGTGTGGGAAGTGTTGGATGAGAGCGAGAGGGAAAAGGATACAAGGTAGTGGTCGGAGACTTGGAGGGGAGTTGCAATGAGGTTAGTGGAAGAACAGCATCTAGTAAAGATGAGGTCGAGCGTATTGCCTGCCTTGTGAGTAGGGGGAAGGTGAGAGGGTGAGGTCAAAAGAGGAGAGGAGTGGAAAGAAGGAGGCAGAGAGGAATGAGTCAAAGGTAGACGTGGGGAGGTTAAAGTCGCCCAGAACTGTGAGAGGTGAGCCGTCCTCAGGAAAGGAGCTTATCAAGGCATCAAGCTCATTGATGAACTCTCCGAGGGGACCTGGAGGGCGATAAATTATAAGGATGTTAAGCTTGAAAGGGCTGGTAACTGTGACAGCATGAAATTCAAAGGAGGCGATAGACAGATGGGTAAGGGGAGAAAAGAGAGAATGACCACTTGGGAGAGATGAGGATCCCGTTGCCACCACCCCGCTGACCAGAAGCTCTCGGGGTGTGCGAGAACACGTGGGCGGACGAAGAGAGAGCAGTAGGAGTAGCAGTGTTGTCTGTGGTGATCCATGTTTCCGTCAGTGCCAAGAAGTCGAGGGACTGGAGGGAGGCATAGGCTGAGATGAACTCTGCCTTGTTGGCCGCAGATCGGCAGTTCCAGAGGCTACCGGAGACCTGGAACTCCACGTGGGTCGTGCGCGCTGGGACCACCAGATTAGGGTGGCCGCGGCCACGCGGTGTGGAGCGTTTGTATGGTCTGTGCAGAGAGGAGAGAACAGGGATAGACAGACACATAGTTGACAGGCTACAGAAGAGGCTACGCTAATGCAAGGAGATTGGAATGACAAGTGGACTACACGTCTCGAATGTTCAGAAAGTTAAGCTTACGTAGCAAGAATCTTATTGACTAAAATGATTAAAATGACACAGTACTGCTGAAGTAGGCTAGCTGGCAGTGGCTGCGTTGTTGACTTTGTAGGCTAGCTGGCAGTGGCTGCGTTGTTGACACTACACTAATCAAGTCGTTCCGTTGAGTGTAATAGTTTCTACAGTGCTGCTATTCGGGGCTAGCTGGCTAGCTAGCAGTGTTGATTACGTTACGTTGCGTTAAAAGAACGACAATAGCTGGCTAGCTAACCTAGAAAATCGCTCTAGACTACACAATTATCTTTGATACACAGACGGCTATGTAGCTAGCTATGTAGCTAGCTACGATCAAACAAATCAAACCGTTGTGCTGTAATGAAATGAAATGAAAATGTGATACTACCTGTGGAGCGAAGCGGAATGCGACCGGGTTGTTGAGTGCGGAAGTTCTATTCAGTAGACGTTGGCTAGCTGTTGGCTAGCTAGCAGTGTCTCTCTCCTACGTTAAGGACGACAAATAGCTGGCTAGCTAACCTCGGTAAATTAAGATAATCACTCTAAGACTACATGCTCTAAACTACACAATTATCTTGGATACGAAGACAGCAAAGACAACTATGTAGCTAGCTAACACTACACTAATCAAGTCGTTCAGTTGAGTGTAATAGTTTCTACAGTGCTGCTATTCGGTAGACGGTGGACGTTTGCTAGCTGGCTAGCTGCTGGGCAGATAGCAGTGTAGACTACGTTAGGACGACGAAATACGAAGTTGCAATAGAAGTGCTGACTGTTTCACTTTGTTGTCCTCTTTCTTTTCCTTTTTCTTCTGTCCTTCTTTTGTCCTTATTTTGTCTTCCTTTCTTCTGTTAACTAGATATTTTTTGTTGTTATTCTTTGTAAGCTAGCTAGCTTCTTCCAGGAGAGTCCCTAGCAACTGCTTAGCAACAAGTAAACAATTCTGCTAGCAATTCAGCTAGCGAAGATAACTGTACAATTTTATGAAAAATAGTTAATTTTTCAAAAGCCTGTGTTTTTTGGTTTGTTCCTTGTTTTGTCTTCTATTGAGTCTTGCAATTTTCTCTGGATTTTTTTCGATTTTTTTCACTCTAAAAAAACATTTAAATCTCAATATATACAGGAGCTCATTTTTCAGCAGCTGCTCAAATTTAGAACTCCGGAACACAGTAGTTAAGGTAGTTGAGTGTTTTGAAGGGTGAGGTATATAGGGTGAGGTATATAAGGTACTGGAGTGTTTTAAAGGGTGAGGTAGTGTAGGTGTGTTTAGAGGTTGAGGTAGTGGGGTATTGTTTAGAGGGTGAGGTAGCAGGGGAGTGTTTAGAGGTTGAGGTAGTGGAGGAGTGTTTAGAGGTTGAGGTAGTGTAGTATTTAAAGGTTGAGGTAGAGGATTGTTTATATTTTGAGGTAGTGGGGTATTGTTTAGAGGGTGAGGTAGTGGGGCATTGTTTGGAGGGTGAGGTAGTGTGCTATTCTTTAGAGGGTGAGGTAGTGGGGGAGTGTATATAGTTTGAGGTCGTGGGGTATTGTTTGGAGGGTGAGATAGTGGGGTATTGTTTAGAGGGTGAAGTAGTGGAGGAGTGTTTAGATGGTGAGGTAGTGGGGGAGTGTTTAGAAGGTTGAGGTAGTGTAGTAATTATATGGTGAGGTAGTGGAGGAGTATTTAGAGGGTGAGGTAGCAGAGGAGTGTTTAGAGTTTGAGGTAGTGGGGTATTGCTTAGAGGGTGAGATAGCGTGGGAGTGTTTTGAGGGTGAGGTTGTGTGGTATTGTTTAGTGGCTGAGGTAGTGGAGGAGTGTTTAGACGGCAAGGAAGTAGGGGAGTGTTTAAGGGGTGAGGTTGTGTGATTATTGTTTAGTGGCTGAGGTAGTGGAGGAGTGTTTAGACGGCGAGGAGGTAGGGGAGTGTTTAAGGGGTGAGGTAGTGTGGGAGTGTTTTGAGGGTGAGTTATTGGAGGAGTTTTCAGACGTGAGGTAGTCTGGTGTTGGCGAGGGTGAGGTATTGGAGAAGTTTTTAGAGGGTGAGGTAGGGGAGGAGTTGTTTAGAGGTGGAGGTAGTGGGTTATTGTTTAGAGAGTGAGGTAGTGCGGTATTGTTTAGAGGTGAGGTTTTGGGGTGTTTAGATTGTGAGTTAGAGGGGTATTGTTTAGAGGTCGAGGTAGTGGGGTATTGTTTAGAGGGTGTGGTAGTGTGGGAGCGTTGAGAGGGTGAGGTAGTGGGGGAGTGTTTAGAGGATGAGATAGTGGGGTATTGTTTAGAGGTTGAGGTAGTGCGATATTGTTTAGAGGGTGTGGTAGTGTGGGAGTGTTTAGAAGTTGAGGTAGTGGGGTATTGTTTAGAGGGTGTGGTAGTGGCGGAGTGTTTAGCGGGTGAGGTAGTGGGGTGTTTAGCGGATGAGGTAGTGGGGTATTGTTTCGAGGTTGATGTAGTAGGGTATTGCTTAGAGGGTGATCTAGTGAGGGAATGTTTAGAGTGTGAGGTAGTGGAGGAGTTTTTAGATGGTGATGTATTCTGGTGTTTGCAAGGGTGAGATAGTGGGGTGTTTAGAGGGTGAGTTATTGGAGAAGTTTTTAGAGGGTGAGGTAGTGGGGTTTTTAGAGTGTGAGGTAGTGGAGTAGTGTTTAGAGGTTGAGTTGGTGGGGTATTATTTAGAGGGTGAGGTAGTGTAGTATTGTTTAGCGGGTGAGGTAGTGGGGAGTGTTTAGAGGGTGAGGTAGTGGGGGAGTGTTTACAAGGTTGAGGTAGTGGGTGAGTGTTTAGAGGGTGAGGTAGTGGAGGAGTGTTTAGAAGGTGAGATAGTGGAGGAGTGTTTAGAGGGTGAAGTAGTGGAGGAGATTTTAGAGGGTAAAGTAGTGGGGTGTTTAGAGGGATAGTTACTGGGGTGTTTAGATGGTGGGGTAATTGAGTATTTAAAGGGTGAGGTGGTGGAGTATTTAGAGAGTGAGGTAGTGGAGAAGTTTTTAGAGGGTGAGGAAGTTGGGTGTTTATAGGGTGAGGTAGTGGACGAGTGTTTAGAGGTTGAGTTAGTGGGGTATTATTTAGAGGGTGAGGTATTGGGGAATTGTTCAGAGGTTGAGGGAATGGGGGAGTGTTTTTGGGGTGAGGTTGTGCAGTATTATTTAGAGGGTGAGGTAGTGGGTGAGTGTTTGGATGGTGAGGTAGTGCGGTATGGTTTTGACTGAAGCTTTGGAGTGTTTAGAGGGTGAGGTAATGTTCAGCCGAATACATTAATTGATAGTAGGCGAATGTCTAGCTTTGTAAATGAGTGATGTTATCAGTCTCTTTGCTCCCTCCCTCCCTCCCTCCACCCCTCCCTCCCCCCTCCCTCCCTCCCTCCCTCCCTCCCTCCCTCCCTCCTCTCTTCTCTCCTCTCTCTGCTCCCTACTCCTCCCTCTCTTCTCCCCTCTCTGCTCCCTACTCCTCCCTCTCTTCTATCTGGTCCCTACTCCTCCCTCTCTTCTCTCCTCTCTCTGCTCCCTACTCCTCCCTCTCTTCTCTCCTCTCTCTGCTCACTACTTCTCCCTCTCTTATCTCTGATCCCTGCTCCTCCCTTTCTTCTTTATTCTCTCTTCTCTCTTCTCTCTGCTCTCTACTCCCCCCTCTCTTCTCTCTGCTCCCTACTCCTCCCTCTCTTATCTCTGCTCTCTACTCCTCCCTCCCTCCTCTATGCTCCCTACTCCTCCCTCTCTTCTCTCCTCTCTCTGCTCACTACTTCTACCTCTCTTATCTCTGATCCCTGCTCCTCCCTTTCTTCTCTATTCTCTCTCCTCTCTTCTCTCTGCTCTCTACTCCCCCCTCTCTTCTCTCTGCTCCCTACTCCTCCCTCTCTTATCTCTGCTCTCTACTCCTCCCTCCCTCCTCTATGCTCCCTACTCCTCCCTTTCTTATCTCTTCTCTCTGCTCTCTACTCCTCCCTCTCTTATCTCCTCTCTCTGCTCCCTACTCCTCCCTCTCTTCTCTCCTCTCTCTGCTCCCTACTCCTCCCTCTCTTCTCTCCTCTCTCTGGTCCCTACTCCTCCCTCTCTTCTCTCTGCTCTCTACTCCTCCCTCTCTTATCTCCTCTCTATGCTCCCTACTCCTCCCTCTCTTCTCTCCTCTCTCTGCGCCCTACTCCTCCCTCTCTTCTCTCCCCTCTCTGCTCCCTACTCCTCCATCTCTTCTCTCCTCTCTCTGCTCCCTACTCCCCCCTCTCTTCTCTCCTCTCTCTGGTCCCTACTCCTCCCTCTCTTCTCTCCTCTCTCTGCTCCCTACTCCTCCCTCTCTTCTATCTGGTCCCTACTCCTCCCTCTCTTATCTCCTCTCTCTGCTCCCTACTCCTCCCTCTCTTCTCTCCCCTCTCTGCTCCCTACTCCTCCCTCTCTTCTCTCTCTCTCTGCTCCCTACTCCTCCCTCTCTTCTCTCCTCTCTCTGGTCTCTACTCCTCCCTCTCTTCTCTCCTCTCTCTGCTCCCTACTCCTCCCTCTCTTCTATCTGGTCCCTACTCCTCCCTCTCTTCTCTCTGCTCTCTACTCCTCCCTATCTTATCTCCTCTCTCTGCTCCCTACTCCTCCCTCTCTTCTCTCCCCTCTCTGCTCCCTACTCCTCCCTCTCTTCTCTCCTCTCTCTGCTCCCTCCTCCTCCCTCTCTTCTCTCCTCTCTCTGCTCTCTACTCCTCCCTCTCTTCTCTCCTCTCTCTGCTCCCTACTCCTCCCTCTCTTCTATCTGGTCCCTACACCCCCCTCTCTTCTCTCTGCTCCCAACTCCTCCCTCTCTTCAGTCTGATCCCTACTCCTCCCTCCCTCCTCTCTGATCCCTACTCCTCCCTCCCTCCTCTCTTCTCCCTACTCCTCCCTCTCTTCTCTCCTCTCTCTGCTCCCTACTCCTCCCTCTCTTCTCTCCCTCTCTGCTCCCTACTCCTCCCTCTCTCTTCTATCTGGTCCCTACTCCTCCCTCTCTTCTCTCCTCTCTCTGCTCCCTACTCCTCCCTCTCTTCTCTCCTCTCTCTGCTCACTACTTCTCCCTCTCTTATCTCTGATCCCTGCTCCTCCCTTTCTTCTTTATTCTCTCTTCTCTCTTCTCTCTGCTCTCTACTCCCCCCTCTCTTCTCTCTGCTCCCTACTCCTCCCTCTCTTATCTCTGCTCTCTACTCCTCCCTCCCTCCTCTATGCTCCCTACTCCTCCCTCTCTTCTCTCCTCTCTCTGCTCACTACTTCTACCTCTCTTATCTCTGATCCCTGCTCCTCCCTTTCTTCTCTATTCTCTCTTCTCTCTTCTCTCTGCTCTCTACTCCCCCTCTCTTCTCTCTGCTCCCTACTCCTCCCTCTCTTATCTCTGCTCTCTACTCCTCCCTCCCTCCTCTATGCTCCCTACTCCTCCCTCTCTTCTCTCCTCTCTCTGCTCACTACTTCTACCTCTCTTATCTCTGATCCCTGCTCCTCCCTTTCTTCTCTATTCTCTCTTCTCTCTTCTCTCTGCTCTCTACTCCCCCCTCTCTTCTCTCTGCTCCCTACTCCTCCCTCTCTTATCTCTGCTCTCTACTCCTCCCTCCCTCCTCTATGCTCCCTACTCCTCCCTTTCTTATCTCTTCTCTCTGCTCTCTACTCCTCCCTCTCTTATCTCCTCTCTCTGCTCCCTACTCCTCCCTCTCTTCTCTCCTCTCTCTGCTCCCTACTCCTCCCTCTCTTCTCTCCTCTCTCTGGTCCCTACTCCTCCCTCTCTTCTCTCTGCTCTCTACTCCTCCCTCTCTTATCTCCTCTCTATGCTCCCTACTCCTCCCTCTCTTCTCTCCTCTCTCTGCGCCCTACTCCTCCCTCTCTTCTCTCCCTCTCTGCTCCCTACTCCTCCATCTCTTCTCTCCTCTCTCTGCTCCCTACTCCCCCTCTCTTCTCTCCTCTCTCTGCTCCCTACTCCTCCCTCTCTTCTCTCCCCTCTCTGCTCCCTACTCCTCCCTCTCTTCTATCTGGTCCCCACTCTTCCCTCTCTTCTCTCCTCTCTCTGCTCCCTACTCCTCCCTCTCTTCTCTCCTCTCTCTGCTCCCTACTCCTCCCTCTCTTCTCTCCTCTCTCTGCTCCCTACTCCTCCCTCTCTTCTCTCCTCTCTCTGGTCCCTACTCCTCCCTCTCTTCTCTCCTCTCTCTGCTCCCTACTCCTCCCTCTCTTCTCTCTGGTCCCTACTCCTCCCTCTCTTCTCTCTGCTCTCTACTCCTCCCTCTCTTCTCTCCTCTCTCTGCTCCCTACTCCTCCCTCTCTTCTCTCCCCTCTCTGCTCCCTACTCCTCCCTCTCTTCTCTCCTCTCTCTGCTCCCTCCTCCTCCCTCTCTTCTCTCCTCTCTCTGGTCTCTACTCCTCCCTCTCTTCTCTCCTCTCTCTGCTCCCTACTCCTCCCTCTCTTCTATCTGGTCCCTACACCCCCCTCTCTTCTCTCTGCTCCCAACTCCTCCCTCTCTTCAGTCTGATCCCTACTCCTCCCTCCCTCCTCTCTGATCCCTACTCCTCCCTCCCTCCTCTCTTCTCCCTACTCCTCCCTCTCTTCTCTCCTCTCTCTGCTCCCTACTCCTCCCTCTCTTCTATCTGGTCCCTACTCCTCCCTCTCTTCTCTCCTCTCTCTGCTCCCTACTCCTCCCTCTCTTCTCTCCTCTCTCTGCTCCCTACTTCTCCCTCTCTTATCTCTGATCCCTGCTCCTCCCTTTCTTCTTTATTCTCTCTTCTCTCTTCTCTCTGCTCTCTACTCCCCCCTCTCTTCTCTCTGCTCCCTACTCCTCCCTCTCTTATCTCTGCTCTCTACTCCTCCCTCCCTCCTCTATGCTCCCTACTCCTCCCTCTCTTCTCTCCTCTCTCTGCTCACTACTTCTACCTCTCTTATCTCTGATCCCTGCTCCTCCCTTTCTTCTCTATTCTCTCTTCTCTCTTCTCTCTGCTCTCTACTCCCCCCTCTCTTCTCTCTGCTCCCTACTCCTCCCTCTCTTATCTCTGCTCTCTACTCCTCCCTCCCTCCTCTATGCTCCCTACTCCTCCCTTTCTTCTCTATTTTCTCTTCTCTCTGCTCTCTACTCCTCCCTCTCTTATCTCCTCTCTCTGCTCCCTACTCCTCCCTCTCTTCTCTCCTCTCTCTGCTCCCTACTCCTCCCTCTCTTCTCTCCTCTCTCTGGTCCCTACTCCTCCCTCTTCTTCTCTCTGCTCTCTACTCCTCCCTCTCTTATCTCCTCTCTATGCTCCCTACTCCTCCCTCTCTTCTCTCCTCTCTCTGCGCCCCTACTCCTCCCTCTCTTTCTCTCCCTCTCTGCTCCCTACTCCTCCATCTCTTCTCTCCTCTCTCTGCTCCCTACTCCCCCTCTCTTCTCTCCTCTCTCTGGTCCCTACTCCTCCCTCTCTTCTCTCCTCTCTCTGCTCCCTACTCCTCCCTCTCTTCTCTCTGCTCTCTACTCCTCCCTCTCTTATCTCCTCTCTCTGCTCCCTACTCCTCCCTCTCTTCTCTCCCCTCTCTGCTCCCTACTCCTCCCTCTCTTCTCTCCTCTCTCTGCTCCCTACTCCTCCCTCTCTTCTCTCCTCTCTCTGGTCTCTACTCCTCCCTCTCTTCTCTCCTCTCTCTGCTCCCTACTCCTCCCTCTCTTCTATCTGGTCCCTACTCCTCCCTCTCTTCTCTCCTCTCTCTGCTCCCTACTCCCCCTCTCTTCTCTCCTCTCTCTGGTCCCTACTCCTCCCTCTCTTCTCTCCTCTCTCTGCTCCCTACTCCTCCCTCTCTTCTATCTGGTCCCTACTCCTCCCTCTCTTCTCTCTGCTCTCTACTCCTCCCTATCTTATCTCCTCTCTCTGCTCCCTACTCCTCCCTCTCTTCTCTCCCCTCTCTGCTCCCTACTCCTCCCTCTCTTCTCTCCTCTCTCTGCTCCCTCCTCCTCCCTCTCTTCTCTCCTCTCTCTGGTCTCTACTCCTCCCTCTCTTCTCTCCTCTCTCTGCTCCCTACTCCTCCCTCTCTTCTATCTGGTCCCTACACCCCCCTCTCTTCTCTCTGCTCCCAACTCCTCCCTCTCTTCAGTCTGATCCCTACTCCTCCCTCCCCCTCCTCTCTGATCCCTACTCCTCCCTCCCTCCTCTCTTCTCCCTACTCCTCCCTCCCTCTCTCTTCTCCCTACTCCTCCCTCTCTTCTCTCCTCTCTCTGCTCCCTACTCCTCCCTCTCTTCTATCTGGTCCCTACTCCTCCCTCTCTTCTCTCCTCTCTCTGCTCCCTACTCCTCCCTCTCTTCTCTCCTCTCTCTGCTCCCTACTTCTCCCTCTCTTATCTCTGATCCCTGCTCCTCCCTTTCTTCTCTATTCTCTCTTCTCTCTGCTCCCTACTCCTCCCTCTCTTATCTCTGCTCTCTACTCCTCCCTCCCTCCTCTATGCTCCCTACTCCTCCCTTTCTTCTCTATTCTCTCTTGTCTCTGCTCTCTACTCCTCCCTCTCTTATCTCCTCTCTCTGCTCCCTACTCCTCCCTCTCTTATCTCCTCTCTCTGCTCCCTACTCCTCCCACTCTTCTCTCCTCTCTCTGCTCCCTACTCCTCCATCTCTTCTCTCCCCTCTCTGCTCCCTACTCCTCCCTCTCTTCTATCTGGTCCCCACTCCTCCCTCTCTTCTCTCCTCTCTCTGCTCCCTACTCCTCCCTCTCTTCTCTCCTCTCTCTGGTCCCTACTCCTCCCTCTCTTCTCTCTGCTCTCTACTCCTCCCTCTCTTATCTCCTCTCTCTGCTCCCTACTCCTCCCTCTCTTCTCTCCTCTCTCTGCTCCCTACTCCCCCTCTCTTCTCTCTGCTCCCAGCTCCTCCCTCTCTTCAGTCTGAAGCCTACTCCTCCCTCCCTCCTCTCTGCTCCCTACTCCTCCCTTTCTTCTCTATGATCTCTTCTCTCTGCTCTCTACTCCTCCCTCTCTTATCTCCTCTCTCTGCTCCCTACTCCTCCCTCTCTTCTCTCTGCTCTCTACTCCTCCCTCTCTTATCTCCTCTCTCTGCTCCCTACTCCTCCCTCTCTTCTCTCCTCTCTCTCCTCCCTACTCCCCCCTCTCTTCTCTCTGCTCCCAACTCCTCCCTCTCTTCAGTCTGAAGCCTACTCCTCCCTCCCTCCTCTCTTCTCCCTACTCCTCCCTTTCTTCTCTCTTCTCTCTTCACTCTGCTCTCTACTCCTCCCTCTCTTATCTCCTCTCTCTGCTCCCTACTCCTCCCTCTCTTATCTCCTCTCTCTGCTCCCTACTCCTCCCTCTCTTCTCTCCTCTCTCTGCTCCCTACTCCTCCATCTCTTCTCTCCCCTCTCTGCTCCCTACTCCTCCCTCTCTTCTATCTGCTCCCTACTCCTCCCTCTCTTCTCTTCTCTCTCTGATCCCTACTCCTCCCTCTCCTCTCTCTGCTCACTACTCCTCCCTCCCTCCCTCCCTCCCTCTCGCTTTCTATTTTTTTCTGCTGCGGTGGTGAAATATCTGTATTGTTTATGCAGAAGATTAGGGTGGAATTGGGCAGAAGCCGGTTGAGATAAGATAGAGTAAGATAAAGGATTTTCCCTTCCAAAGCAAGGAGTCTGTGCCACGCGCTGGCCTGCCTTATCTGAGAGCCACGCAGACGTGCCATATGAAGTTGTTCATTGTAATTACCGTGGCAGGAGTAGATTTCATAAGGAGATTTAGGAAAGCAGACGCCGTGATGTTAATACTGGGAGAGCCCTGGCCACTCACACTCCTCCTCATTTGGGCCTTTAACCCTCTCTGATTTTCTCTCCTCATTTAACCCATCTGTCAATTTGTCGTTCCTTCTTCCTTAACCCTTCGTGTTCCATAGCCTTTCCTCTATATTTATCACTCTCACTTTGTATGTTCTGGTTTCTTTCAATATATCCACTCCTCCCTCTCTCCTCTCTGCTCCCTACTCCTTCCTCTCTCCTCTCTGCTCCCTACTCATCCCTCTCACCTCTCTGCTCCCTACTCATCCCTCCCTCCTCTCTGCTCCCTTCTCCTCCCTCTCTTCTCTTTTCTCTCTTCTCCCTGCTCCCTACTCCTTCCTCTCTTATCTCTGATCCCTACTCCTCCCTCCCTCCTCTCTGCTCCCTACTCCTCCCTTTCTTCTCTATTCTCTCTTCTCCCTTCTCCCTACTCCTCCCACTCTTCTCTCCTCTCTCTACTCCCTACTCCTCCCTCCCTTCTCTCCTCTCTCTACTCCCTACTTCTCCCTCTCTTCTCTATTATCTCTTCTCTCTTCTCCATACTCCTCCCTCTCTTCTCTACTCTCTCTACTCCCTCTCTTCTCTCCTTTCTCTGCTCCCTACTCCTCCCTCTCTTCTCTCCTCTCTCTACTCCCTACTCCTCCCTCTCTTCTCTCCTCTCTCTACTCCCTACTCCTCCCTCTCTTCTCTCCTTTCTCTGCTCCCTACTCCTCCCTCTCTTCTCTCCTCTCTCTACTCCCTACTCCTCCCTCTCTTCTCTCCTTTCTCTGCTCCCTACTCCTCGCTCTCTTCTCTCCTCTCTCTGCTCCCTACTCCTCCCTCTCTTCTATCTGGTCCCTACTCCTCCCTCTCTTGTCTCTGCTCCCTACTCCTCCCTCTCTTCTCTCCTCTCTCTGCTCCCTACTCCTCCTCTCTTCTATCTGGTCCCTACTCCTTCCTCTCTTCTCTCTGCTCCCTACTCCTCCCTCTCTTCTCTCTTCTCTCCTCTCTCTACTCCCTACTCCTCCCTCTCTTCTCTATTACCTCTTCTCTCTACTCCCTACTCCTCCCTCTCTTCTCTCCTCTCTCTACTCCCTACTCCTCCCTCTCTTCTCTCCTTTCTCTGCTCTCTACTCCTCCCTCTCTTCTCTCCTCTCTCTACTCCCTACTCCTCCCTCTCTTCTCTCCTCTCTCTGCTCCCTACTCCTCCCTCTCTTCTCTCCTCTCTCTACTCCCTACTCCTCCCTCTCTTCTCTATTATCTCTTCTCTCTACTCCCTACTCCTCCCTCTCTTCTCTCCTCTCTCTACTCCCTACTCCTCCCTCTCTTCTCTCCTTTCTCTGCTCCCTACTCCTCCCTCTCTTCTCTCCTCTCTCTGCTCCCTACTCCTCCCTCTCTTCTATCTGGTCCCTACTCCTCCCTCTCTTGTCTCTGCTCCCTACTCCTCCCTCTCTTCTCTCCTCTCTCTGCTCCCTACTCCTCCCTCTCTTCTATCTGGTCCCTACTCCTCCCTCTCTTCTATCTGGTCCCTACTCCTCCCTCTCTTGTCTCTGCTCCCTACTCCTCCCTCTCTTCTCTCCTCTCTCTGCTCCCTACTCCTCCCTCACTTCTATCTGGTCCATACTCCTCCCTCTCACCTCTCTGCTCCCTACTCATCCCTCCCTCCTCTCTGCTCCCTTCTCCTCCCTCTCTTCTCTTTTCTCTCTTCTCCCTGCTCCCTACTCCTTCCTCTCTTATCTCTGATCCCTACTCCTCCCTCCCTCCTCTCTGCTCCCTACTCCTCCCTTTCTTCTCTATTCTCTCTTCTCCCTTCTCCCTACTCCTCCCACTCTTCTCTCCTCTCTCTACTCCCTACTCCTCCCTCCCTTCTCTCCTCTCTCTACTCCCTACTTCTCCCTCTCTTCTCTATTATCTCTTCTCTCTTCTCCATACTCCTCCCTCTCTTCTCTACTCTCTCTACTCCCTCTCTTCTCTCCTTTCTCTGCTCCCTACTCCTCCCTCTCTTCTCTCCTCTCTCTACTCCCTACTCCTCCCTCTCTTCTCTCCTCTCTCTACTCCCTACTCCTCCCTCTCTTCTCTCCTTTCTCTGCTCCCTACTCCTCCCTCTCTTCTCTCCTCTCTCTACTCCCTACTCCTCCCTCTCTTCTCTCCTTTCTCTGCTCCCTACTCCTCGCTCTCTTCTCTCCTCTCTCTGCTCCCTACTCCTCCCTCTCTTCTATCTGGTCCCTACTCCTCCCTCTCTTGTCTCTGCTCCCTACTCCTCCCTCTCTTCTCTCCTCTCTCTGCTCCCTACTCCTCCCTCTCTTCTATCTGGTCCCTACTCCTTCCTCTCTTCTCTCTGCTCCCTACTCCTCCCTCTCTTCTCTCCTCTCTCTACTCCCTACTCCTCCCTCTCTTCTCTATTACCTCTTCTCTCTACTCCCTACTCCTCCCTCTCTTCTCTCCTCTCTCTACTCCCTACTCCTCCCTCTCTTCTCTCCTTTCTCTGCTCTCTACTCCTCCCTCTCTTCTCTCCTCTCTCTACTCCCTACTCCTCCCTCTCTTTCTCTCTCTCTCTGCTCCCTACTCCTCCCTCTCTTCTCTCCTCTCTCTACTCCCTACTCCTCCCTCTCTTCTCTATTATCTCTTCTCTCTACTCCCTACTCCTCCCTCTCTTCTCTCCTCTCTCTACTCCCTACTCCTCCCTCTCTTCTCTCCTTTCTCTGCTCCCTACTCCTCCCTCTCTTCTCTCCTCTCTCTGCTCCCTACTCCTCCCTCTCTTCTATCTGGTCCCTACTCCTCCCTCTCTTGTCTCTGCTCCCTACTCCTCCCTCTCTTCTCTCCTCTCTCTGCTCCCTACTCCTCCCTCTCTTCTATCTGGTCCCTACTCCTCCCTCTCTTCTCTCTGCTCCCTACTCCTCCCTCTCTTCTCTCCTCTCTCTACTCCCTACTCCTCCCTCTCTTCTCTCCTTTCTCTGCTCCCTACTCCTCCCTCTCTTCTCTCCTCTCTCTGCTCCCTACTCCTCCCTCTCTTCTATCTGGTCCCTACTCCTCCCTCTCTTCTCTCTGCTCCCTACTCCCCCCTCTCTTCTCTCCTCTCTCGGCACCCTACTCCTCCCTCTCTTCTCTCCTCTCTCTGCTCCCTACTCCTCCCTCTCTTCTATCTGCTCCCTACTCCTCCCTCTCTTCTCTCTGCTCCCTACTCCTCCCTCTCTTCTCTCCTCTCTTGGCACCCTACTCCTCCCTCTCTTCTCTCCTCTCTCTGCTCCCTACTCCTCCCTCTCTTCTATCTGGTCCCTACTCCTCCCTCTCTTGTCTCTGCTCCCTACTCCTCCCTCTCTTCTCTCCTCTCTCTGCTCCCTACTCCTCCCTCTCTTCTCTCTGGTCCCTACTCCTCCCTCTCTTCTCTCCTCTCTCTGCTCCCTACTCCTCCCTCTCTTCTCTCCTCTCTCTGCTCCCAACTCCTCCCTCTCTTCTCTCTTTTCCCTACTCCTCCCTTTCTTCTCTGCAGCTGTCACGTGTGCTCCTTTTTAGGTCACCAGTCTGCTCGTTATGGCAGACACCTGTCACCATCATTACGCGTACCTGTGCATCATCAGACACACCTGGACTCCATCATCTCCCTGATTACCTTCTTTATATATTTCTCTGCCTTTGGTTCCTTCGCCAGGCGTTGTTGTTTCTGTTCCAGTGTTAAGACTGTGCGCTGTTCGTGTTTCTGGTTTTGTGTTTATTTATTAATAAAACACTCACTCCCTGAACTTGCTTCCCGACTCTCAGCACACATCGTTACAGAAGCTGTGTTTATGTGAATCATGTGTTGAAGTAGAACATCTCTAAAAGGGTCATAAATCCAAAGGGTGTATTACCTACAGCACATTTAATATTTACCCCTTTCAAACTTAGAAGACCCCAATAGCTAGTCAATGTAAAAACTATGTTGAGGAAATACCTCCAGCAGCTTCCTGAGCTTCCCCAGTCCTTACTCACTCACAGCGGCCTATCCTTCCAGTTAGAAAGCAAATGGAGAGAAAGGAATCATGAGATCAGTTGTATCCTTGAGAGGCTCTCCTGGCTGATACAGATGGTGTGAGCCCCTCCACTGTCTGGGCCAGGCCCTAATCTGCCAGACTGTTGTGTTTTATCTACCTAGTGTAAACAGATCCGCCGACAGTGCTGCGACTCTGTTCAGAGGTACTAAGTACTTTCGGACGGCGAAACCCAGACATTCCTAACTGTGTAAGGCCTCCTCCGGCCACTCAGACAATTAGCGCTTCATTAGCCATCCTTAGGAGATTCTAATGCTGAGCTAACTGACCATGGCTAACTGACCATCGCTAACTGACCCCCTCCCACCCTGTCTTTCCTGTAGGTCTGTCCCCTCTCACCCTGTCTTTCCTGTAGGTCTGCTCCCTCCCATCGTCTTTCCTGTAGGTCTGCCCCATCCCATCGTCTTTCCTGTAGGTCTGCCCCCTCCCAGCGTCTTTCCTGTAGGTCTGCCCCATCCCATCGTCTTTCCTGTAGGTCTGCCCCCTCCCAGCGTCTTTCCTGTAGGTCTGCCCCATCCCATCGTCTTTCCTGTAGGTCTGCCCCATCCCATCGTCTTTCCTGTAGGTCTGCCCCATCCCACCGTCTTTCCTGTAGGTCTGTCCCCTCCCACCCTGTCTTTCCTGTAGGTCTGCTCCCTCCCATCGTCTTTCCTGTAGGTCTGCCCTCTCCCACCCTGTCTTTCCTGTAGGTCTGCCCCATCCCATCGTCTTTCCTGTAGGTCTGCCCCATCCCACCGTCTTTCCTGTAGGTCTGCCCCATCCCACCGTCTTTCCTGTAGGTCTGCCCTCTCCCACCCTGTCTTTCCTGTAGGTCTGCCCCATCCCACCGTCTTTCCTGTAGGTCTGCCCCATCCCACCGTCTTTCCTGTAGGTCTGCCCCATCCCATCATCTTTCCTGTAGGTCTGCCCCATCCCACCGTCTTTCCTGTAGGTCTGCCCTCTCCCACCCTGTCTTTCCTGTAGGTCTGCCCCATCCCACCGTCTTTCCTGTAGGTCTGCCCCATCCCACCGTCTTTCCTGTAGGTCTGCCCCATCCCATCATCTTTCCTGTAGGTCTGCCCCATCCCACCGTCTTTCCTGTAGGTCTGCCCCATCCCACCGTCTTTCCTGTAGGTCTGCCCCATCCCATCATCTTTCCTGTAGGTCTGCCCCATCCCACCGTCTTTCCTGTAGGTCTGCCCCCCACCGTCTTTCCTGTAGGTCTGCCCCATCCCCGTCTTTCCTGTAGGTCTGCCCCATCCCATCATCTTTCCTGTAGGTCTGCCCCATCCCACCGTCTTTCCTGTAGGTCTGCCCCATCCCACCGTCTTTCCTGTAGGTCTGCCCCATCCCATCATCTTTCCTGTAGGTCTGCCCCATCCCACCGTCTTTCCTGTAGGTCTGCCCCATCCCACCGTCTTTCCTGTAGGTCTGCCCCATCCCATCATCTTTCCTGTAGGTCTGCCCCATCCCACCGTCTTTCCTGTAGGTCTGCCCCATCCCACCGTCTTTCCTGTAGGTCTGCCCCATCCCACCGTCTTTCCTGTAGGTCTGCCCCATCCCACCGTCTTTCCTGTAGGTCTGCCCCATCCCACCGTCTTTCCTGTAGGTCTGCCCCATCCCACCGTCTTTCCTGTAGGTCTGCCCCATCCCACCGTCTTTCCTGTAGGTCTGTCCCATCCCATCATCTTTCCTGTAGGTCTGCCCCATCCCACCGTCTTTCCTGTAGGTCTGCCCCATCCCACCGTCTTTCCTGTAGGTCTGCCCCATCCCACCGTCTTTCCTGTAGGTCTGACCCATCCCATCGTCTTTCCTGTAGGTCTGCCCCATCCCACCCTGTGTTTAATCTGTTTAGTTTAGTGTCTGTAGGTCTGTCCCCTCCCACCCTGTCTTTCATCTGTTTAGTTTAGTGTCTGTAGGTCTGTCCCCTTCCACCCCGTGTTTCATCTGTTTAGTTTAGTGTCTGTAGGTCTGTCCCCTCCCACCCTGTGTTTCATCTGTTTAGTTTAGTGTCTGTAGGTCTGTCCCCTTCCACCCCGTGTTTCATCTGTTTAGTTTAGTGTCTGTAGGTCTGTCCCCTCCCACACTGTGTTTCATCTGTTTAGTTTAGTGTCTGTAGGTCTGTCCCCTCCCACACTGTGTTTCATCTGTTTAGTTTACTGTCTGTAGGTCTGCCCCCTTCCACCCCGCGTTTCATCTGTTTATTTTAGTGTCTGTAGTTCTGTCTCTTTCCACCCTGTGTTTCATCTGTTTAGTTTAGTGTCTGTAGGTCTGTCCCCTCCCACCCTGTGTTTCATCTGTTTAGTTTAGTGTCTGTAGGTCTGCCCCCTTCCACCCCGTGTTTCATCTGTTTAGTTTAGTGTCTGTAGGTCTGTCACCTCCCACACTGTGTTTCATCTGTTTAATTTAGTGTCTGTAGGTCTGCCCCCTACCACCCTGTGTTTCATCTGTTTAGTTTAGTGTCTGTAGGTCTGTCTCCTCCCACCCTGTGTTTCATCTGTTTAGTTTAGTGTCTGTAGTTCTGTCTCCTTCCACCCTGTGTTTCATCTGTTTAGTTTAGTGTCTGTAGGTCTCTCTTTCCACCCTGTGTTTCATCTGTTTAGTTTAGTGTCTGTAGGTCTGTCTCCTTCCACCCTGTGTTTCATCTGTTTAGTTTAGTGTCTGTAGGTCTGTCCCCTTCCACCCTGTGTTTCATCTGTTTAGTTTAGTGTCTGTAGGTCTGTCTCCTTCCACCCTGTGTTTCATCTGTTTAGTTTAGTGTCTGTAGGTCTGTCTCCTTCCACCCTGTGTTTCATCTGTTTAGTTTAGTGTCTGTAGTTCTGTCTCCTTCCTCCCTGTGTTTCATCTGTTTAGTTTAGTGTCTGTAGTTCTGTCTCCTTCCACCCTGTGTTTCATCTGTTTAGTTTAGTGTCTGTAGGTCTGTCCCCTTCCACCCTGTGTTTCATCTGTTTAGTTTAGTGTCTGCAGGTTTTACTTCACAATTAAAAGAACCATCGTGATCTGACTGTAATCTGGAAAGTGAAACCATCATTATCATGACATCTAAAAGCATTGACAGGTAGCACCTCTGATTTATGGCATCAATATACAGTGGGTCAAAAAAGTATTTAGTCAGCCACCAATTGTGCAAGTTCTCCCACTTAAAAATATGAGAGAGGCCTGTAATTTTCATCATAGGTACACTTCACCTATGACAGACAAAATGTGAAAAGAAGTCCAGAAAATCACATTGTAGGATTTTTTATGAATTTTGAAAGTTTATCTCAATACTTTCTTATCCTGTTAGAACTCTAGGGGCAGTATTTCATTTTTGGATAAAAAGACGTGCCCGTTTTTAGCGCGATATTTTGTCACGAAAAGATGCTCGACTATGCTTGGAATTGATAGTTTTGGAAAGAAGACACTCTGACGTTTCCAGAACTGCAAAGATTTTCACTGTGAGTGCCATAGAACAATATCTACAGGCAAAACCAAGATGTTTGAGTGACCAGGAAATCAACAGGATTTCTGAAGGCACGTTTTCCATGATCTCCTTATATGGCTGTGAATGCCACAGGAATGAACGGACACTTCCTATCGTTTCCCCAGGTGTCTGCAGCATTGTGACGTATTTGTAGGCATATCATTGGAAGATTGGCCATAAGAGCCTACAATTACCAAGTGTCCCGCATGGTGTCTGCGTGGAAATTGGTGCGCAAAAGTCAGGTCCCAGTATTTTTCCATCCGAATCAGAGAAGAATGCACGCTTCTAGGACTGGCATTTCAATGAAGAGATATATGACAAAACACCTTGAGGATTGATTCAAACAACGTTTTCCATGTTTCAGTCGATATTATGGAGTTAATTCGGAAAAAAGTTCGACGTTTAGGTGACTGAATTTTCGGTTAGTTTCGGTAGCCAAATGCATAGTAACAAAACGGAACGTTGTGTCCTACACAAGCATCTTTCAGGAAAAACTGGACATCTGCTATGTAACTGAGAGTCTCCTCATTGAAACATCTGAAGTTCTTCAAAGGTAAATTATTTTATTTGATCCCTTTGCTGGTTTTTGTGAATGTTGCGTGCTAAATGCTAACGCTAAATGCTAAGCTAGCTATCACCACTCTTACACAAATTATTGATTTTCTCTGGTTCTAAAGCATATTTTGAAAATCTGAGATGACAGGATTGTTAAGAAAAGGATAAGCTTGAGGACAGGCATATTTATTTCATTTATTTTGCAATTTTCAGAAATCGCTAATGTTGCGTTATGGTAATGAGCTTGAGGCTGTAGTCACAATCCCGGATCCGGGATGGGGCGGCCTAACAGGTTAAATACCCTTTGTTGGCAATGACAGAGGTCAAACATTTTCTGTAAGTCTTCACAAGGTTTACACACACTGTTTCTGGTATTTTGGCCCATTCCTCCATGCAGATCTCCTCTAGAGCAGTGATGTTTTGGGGCTGTTGCTGGGCAACACAGACTTTCAACTCCCTCCAAAGATTTTCTATGGGGTTGAGATCTGGAGACTGGCTAGGTCACTCCAGGACCTTGAAATGCTTCTTACGAAGACACTCCTTCGTTGCCCGGGCGGTGTGTTTGGGATCATTGTCATGCTGAAAGACCCAGCCACGTTTCATCTTCAATGCCCTTGCTGATGGTAGGCTTTGTTACTTTGGTCCCAGCTCTCTGCAGGTCATTCACTAGGTCCCCCCATGTGGTTATGGGATTCTTGTGATAATTTTGACCCCACAGGGTGAGATCTTGCGTGGAGCCCCAGATCGAGGGAGATTATCAGTGGTCTTGTATGTCTTCCATTTCCTAATAATTGCTCCCACAGTTGATTTCTACAAACCAAGCTGCTTACCTATTGCAGATTCATTCTTCCCAGCCTGGTGCAGGTCTACAATTTTGTTTCTGGTGTCCTTTGACAGCTCTTTGGTCTTGGCCATAGTGGAGTTTGGAGTGTGACTGTTTGAGGTTTTGGACAGGTGTGTTTTATACTGATAAATAGTTCAAACAGGTGCCATTAATAAAGGTAACGAGTGGAGGACAGAGGAGCCTCTTAAAGAAGAAGTTACAGGTCTGTGAGAGCCAGAAATCTTGCTTGTTTGTAGGTGACCAAATACTTATTTTCCACCATAATTTGCAAATAAATTCATAAAAAATCCTACAATGTGACTTTCTGGATTTCTTTTCTCATTTTGTCTGTCATATTGAAGTTTACCTATGATGAAAATTACAGGCCTCTCTCATATTTTGAAGTGGGAGAACTTGCAAATTGGTGGCTGACTAAATACTTTTTTGCCCCATTGTATATCTTGAAATAAATACATGAATAAATATGATTTTGAAAGAATAGCAGTCAAAGAATTGCATACAAGGAGGGAGCAGGAAATCTGATCACAATGTGTACACAATAGAAGGATATGAGACACATTTTAATACCACCTGTAGATATACAGTGCCAGTCAAAAGTTTGGACACACCTACTTAATTTTGACTTTTTTCTACATTGTAGAATAATAGTGATGACATCAAAACTATGAAATAACACATGGAATCATTTAGTAACAAAGAAAGTGATAAACAAATAAAAATATACGTTATATTTGAGATTGTTCAAAGTAGCCATCCTTTGCCATGATGACAGCTTTGCACACTAGTGGGATTATCTCTATACAGCTTCATGAGGTAGTCACAAGGAATGCATTTCAATTAACAGCTGTGCCTTGTTAAAAGTTAATTTGTGGAACTTCTTTCCTTCCTAATGCATTTCAGCCAGTCAGTTGTGTTGTGACAAGGTAGGGGTGGTATACAGAAGATAGCTCTATTTGGTAAAATACCAAGTCCATATTATGGCAAGAACAGTTCAAATAAGTAAAGAGAAATGGCAGTTCATCATTACTTTAATTTTAAAAAATATAGATATATTTTTGAATTTTCCAATTAAGAACATTCAAAACAAAAGTGAAAAGATAACGATAGGACAAAGTGACAGTAACAGACGAGCGTAACAAAAAAAAAAAATAATAATAATTATATAAACAAACATACAATAAGAAAAAATAAAAAAATTAAAAAAATAACGAGACATTGGATCACCTGCCGTAGGCTACATATTATACGTTACGTGTGAAACATTATGTGAGGATCATATATAGATTCAATCAATGAGATGTCGGGGAAGATTCTCCATATAGTCAATAAAAGGTTGCCAAATTCTGTAAAATGTATTTAACTTATTCCTCAAGCAGTAAGTGATTTTCTCCAAAGGGATACAGATATTAACTTCCGAAAGCCACATTGCAACTGGGAGGAATCCAATTTCCATTTCAAAGCAATACATTTCTTGGCAATCGCTAGCAATATTTCTGTTAGCTTTATAGTATGGCTTTGCCTAAGATTGGTGTTAGTAAAGTTACCCAGTAGACAGACCTCCGGGTCTAAAGGGAATGCAACCCCGTGAATTGAGGATATGGTATCGCATACCCCCTGCCAGAAACCGTGTAGTTTTGAACACTGCCAAGTGGAATGGAGGAATGTTCCTTCATCTGAGCCACATCTAAAACATAGGGAGGAGATATCTGGGTTGAACTTGTGCAGTCTAGATGGGGTGATATAGAGCTGATGGAGGAAATTAAACTGGATCAGTCTGTATCTGGAGTTCAATGTGGATGTAACCCCATCCCTGCATAGGTCACTCCATAGATCCTCATCAAGATCAATACCCAGATCTTTCTCCCATCTAAGTCGGGGTTTATCTAGCCCAGGCAGTGTTAGTCCTGACATAAGAGCATTGTAAACACGGGAAATGGTCTTGAACAGTGGTTGGTCTGCGTGGCAGAGTTGTTCAATAGGTGACATCTTAGGTAGGTTCCATTGTCCCTTGAGAGTCACCCTAATAAAGTTTCATAGTTGTAGGTAGCTAAAGAAGTCCCTGTTAGGCAAGTGGTATTTCTGTTTCAGCTGATCAAAAGACATAAGAAATCCCTCCCCGTAACAATGTTCCAGAAGAGTGATCCCCTTATCAGACCATGGTCTAAAGTTACTATTCTGGAAAAACATAGGGATCAATCTATTGTTCCATAAAGGGGTTTTAGGGGAAAGGAATCCCCCTCGTCCGAACAGCTCATGCAGTTTGCACCATGCCAGGACAGAATGTATGATTAAAGGGTTGTCTGTGATGGTTTTTATAGATTTTCTGTCCCATTTGTAAAACAAATCTGCCCCAGTGTCATCATTTACCTCAAGCTTTTCAATGTTCAACCATGAGGAGAGGGACCATTGTCAAACCTCTGAGCCAGAAACCTAGACTGTGCAGCCCAGTAGTACATTCTAAAATTGGGGAGGTTTAAGCCCCCTTGACTGTAATCAAGGGTCAGTTTATCCAGGCCAACCCTAGGGGTTTTGCCGTGCCAGATAAACCGTCTGGTCAGCTTGTCGAGAGAGGAAAAAAATGCTGCGGGAACAGGGATAGGGAGAGATTGAAACAGATATAGAAACCTGGGCAGGACATTCATTTTAATTACATTGATTCTACCCAGTAGAGTGAGAGGTAAGTCCATCCATTTACAAAGGTCAACCTCCACCTTTTGCAACAAACTGGCCAGATTGAGTTTATAGAGGTTGTTCAGATTACCATCCACCCTTATGCCCAAATATGTGAAGCCCATAGGCGACCATCTAAAAGGAAACTTGTGCTTGATGGTATGATGGTCAAAGACAGACAACGGTAAGATTTCGCTTTTATCAAAATTGATCTTATATCCAGAGAAAGAACTATAACACTGTAGTAGGATCTGCAAGTGAGAGAGGGAGTGTTCTGGGTTTGTTAGAAATAAGATAAGGTCGTCCGCAAAGAGTGATAATTTATGGGTATGGGGGCCCACCTCAAAGCCATGTATGTCAGGGCACATTCAAATAGCCTCAGCCAACGGTTCAATGGCGAGGGCAAAGAGGTGGGGGCTACTTGGGCAACCTTGTCAGTTCCCCCTATAAAGAGGGAAAGAGGAGGAAGTAATCCCATTGGTAGCAATCCTAGCTATAGGAGATTTGTAGAGTGATTTTATCAAATTTACAAACACGGTACCTGAACCAAACTTTTCCAAGACGCGAAAGAGGTATGGTCATTCAACCCTATCAAAGGCCTTTCCAGCGTCGAGGGAGACTGCGACACTAGGTATTTTGTTTTTGTTAGCAAGGTGAATTATATCAAAGAACCTTCTGAGATTATTGGAGGACAATCTATTAATTATGAAGCCAGTCTGATCTGGGTTGACCAACAGGGGAAGACATGACTCCATTCTCTTAGATAGCATCTTGGTGACCAGTTTACAATCTGTGTTAAGGAGAGAGATTGGTCTATAGGAGGCGCACTTTAGCGGGTTTTCCCCTTTCTTGTGGATTACAGTAATCACTGCTTGAGAGAAGGACTCTGGAAAGCAGTTGTCTTCTCTGGCTTTTTTAAGTACCTCCATAAGGTAGGGGACCAACAGCTCCCTAAATTCTTTATAGAACTCTGGAGGGAAGCCATCCTCCCCAGGAGATTTATTAGAAGGTAAGGATTTAATGGCCTCCAACAATTCAGGAACTGAGAAGTGTTCACTCAGGCGCTCACTGTCTTCCCCTGACAAGCATGGGAGGTTGAGAGAGGAGAGAAAGGAGTCGATCTCTGATAGATCATCGCTTGATTGGGAAGTGTAGAGGTCTTCATAGTATTTCTTAAAAGTATTATTAATTTCAGTAGGGTCGAAAGATATCTCATTAGTAAGAGTTTCTATGACATTAATTGTCCTCTTACTTTCCTCTGCTTTCAGTTGCCATGCCAATACTTTGTGAGCTTTCTCTCCAAGCTCATAATAACGCTGTTTTGATTTAGTGATGGCCCTCTCAGCTTGATATGTGTTCAGAATATTATATTTAAGTTTTTTATTTACCAAAAGCCTGTATAGATCTTTAGTCGGGCCTCTTTGGTAGGTTTTCTCTAGCTCTGAGATTTCAGATTCAAGGGCACTCAGTTCCGCACCGTGTTTTTTCTTCAGCCCTTTAGTATAGGAAATAATCTGTCCCCTCAGATAGGCCTTCAATGTGTCCCAAAGAATGAAGCTGTCAGGAGCAGAGGGTTTGTTTGTCAAAGTAAAAATATTGATCTGCTCTTTGATGAATGCACAAAATTCAGGTTGCTTTAGGAGTGTAGAATTTAGTCTCCATCTATATGCTCCATTTACCTTGGTAGGAATGGAGATTGATAATACCAGAGGAGAATGGTCACTAAGCAATCTGGGGAGATACTCGACATCTAACACTCTATGAAACAGTTGTGTCGAAAGTAAAAAGTTGTCTATGCGTGTGTGTGTCTTGTGTGGGTGTGAATAAAAAGAGTCGTCCCTATCCTGTGGGTGCAACTGTCTCCAGATGTCTAGTAAATTGAGATCTTTCATGAATGACATGGTGAGCTTGCCGGCTTTGGTAAGAAGTGAGGTTTTATCAGAAGACCTATCAAGAACTGTATCTAAGCAACAATTAAAATCTCCTCCAACCAGTAGCCATCCTGGTGGTGCTTGAGCGACCTGAAGGAAGACATTCTGAATAAACATATGGTCATCGAAGTTAGGAGCATAAATATTCAATAGGGTCCAAGACTCTGAAAACATATGCCCCTGCACCAAAACAAACCTGCCAGAGGGATCAGAGATGGTGTTGTTGACGCAGAAGGGGATGTGTCTACTTATAAAAATTGCAGTTCCTCTTGCTTTGTAGTTAAAAGAGGATGCAAAAACTTGTCCTACCCATTCCCTCTTCAATTTCTTGTGTTCACTGGCTGTAAGATGTTTTTCTTGTAAAAACACAATGTCAGCCTTTAATTTCTTAAGGTATGTATAGACTCTTTTCCTTTTAATCGGGCTGTTAAGACCTTTTACGTTGAATGTGACATATTTTAGTGGATTAAGCATAGGTTGGGTTTCAAATATGTAACTGAATAGAAATCTATCATATTTTTTAATTTTTTAATTTCACCTTTATTTAACCAGGTAGGCTAGTTGAGAACAAGTTCTCATTTGCAACTGCGACCTGGCAGATAAAGCATAAAGATAAAGCATAGCAGTGTGAACAGACAACACAGAGTTACACATGGAATAAACAATTAACAAGTCAATAACACAGTAGAAAAAAAAGGGGAAAAAAAGAGTCTCATTGTGTGCAAAAGGCATGAGGAGGTAGGCGAATAATTACAATTTTGCAGATTAACACTGGAGTGATAAATGATCAGATGGTCATGTACAGGTAGAGATATTGGTGTGCAAAAGAGCAGAAAAGTAAATAAATAAAAACAGTATGGGGATGAGGTAGGTAAAAATGGGTGGGCTATTTACCGATAGACTATGTACAGCTGCAGCGATCGGTTAGCTGCTCAGATAGCAGATGTTTGAAGTTGGTGAGGGAGATAAAAGTCTCCAACTTCAGCGATTTTTGCAATTCGTTCCAGTCACAGGCAGCAGAGAACTGGAACGAAAGGCGGCCAAATGAGGTGTTGGCTTTAGGGATGATCAGTGAGATACACCTGCTGGAGCGCATGCTACGGGTGGGTGTTGCCATCGTGACCAGTGAACTGAGATAAGGCGGAGCTTTACCTAGCATGGACTTGTAGATGACCTGAGCCAGTGGGTCTGGCGACGAATATGTAGCGAGAGCCAGCCGACTAGAGCATACAGGTCGCAGTGGTGGGTGGTATAAGGTGCTTTAGTGACAAAACGGATGGCACTGTGATAAACTGCATCCAGTTTCCTGAGTAGAGTGTTGGAAGCAATTTTGTAGATGACATCGCCGTCCTGGCTCAGACGTTGCTCAGTTCTTTGAGAAAAGTGTGCGCTTCTCCCGGTGTGTTGAAGAGATGGCTTCGGCCTTTGTACTGAACTTTCATCCGCGCAGGGTGGATGAGGTAGCCGGTGATGTTCTTCTCCTTCAGTGCTTTGGCGGCAGGTCTGAACTGCTTGCGGCGTCTGGCGAGATCCGCGCTCATATCTGGAAAAAGGCTGACCCTCTTTCCATCGATGGTGATGTCCCCTTTGGCTCTTGCGAGTTGCAGTATCTTCTCTCTGTCTTGGAAACGGAGGAACCTGATCAGGACGGCTCGTGGGGGCTCATCTGGCCGGGGTTTCGGCGCTGATGTTCTGTGGGCGCGTTCGATTTCCAGCGGCTTGGTGAAGTTGATTATGCCTAGGACCTCCGGGATCCATTGAGTGAAGAAACGGACCGGGTCACGGCCCTCACTGTCCTCTTTCAATCCCACCACACGGATATTACTACATCTACTCTGGTTCTCCATCTGATCTACCTTGTTTTTGAGGTAGGCATTGTCATTTTGCAGTTGTATTTTATTTATTTCACCTTTATTTAACCAGGTAGGCTAGTTGAGAACAAGTTCTCATTTGCAACTGCGACCTGGCCAAGATAAAGCATAGCAGTGTGAACAGACAACACAGAGTTACACATGGAGTAAACAATTAACAAGTCAATAACACAGTAGAAAAAAAAGGGGAGTCTATATACAATGTGTGCAAAAGGCATGAGCAATTTTGTAGATGACATCGCCGAAGTCGAGGATCGGTAGGATAGTCAGTTTTACTAGGGTAAGCTTGGCAGCGTGAGTGAAGGAGGCTTTGTTGCGGAATAGAAAGCTGACTCTTGATTTGATTTTCGATTGGAGATGTTTGATATGGGTCTGGAAGGAGAGTTTGCAGTCTAGCCAGACACCTAGGTACTTATAGGTGTCCACATATTCATTGTCGGAACCATCCAGTGTGGTGATGCTAGTCGGGCATGCGTGTGCAGGCAGCGATCGGTTGAAAAGCATGCATTTGGTTTTACTAGCGTTTAAGAGCAGCTGGAGGCCACGGAAGGAGTGTTGTATGGCATTGAAGCTCGTTTGGAGGTTAGATAGCACAGTGTCCAATGACGGGCCGAAAGTATATAGAATGGTGTCATCTGCGTAGAGGTGGATCAGGGAATCGCCCGCAGCAAGAGCAACATCATTGACATATACAGAGAAAAGAGTCGGCCCGAGAATTGAACCCTGTGGCACCCCCATAGAGACTGTCAGAGGACCGGACAGCATGCCCTCCGATTTGACACACTGAACTCTGTCTGCAAAGTAATTGGTGAACCAGGCAAGGCAGTCATCCGAAAAACCGAGGCTACTGAGTCTGCCGATAAGAATATGGTGATTGACAGAGTCGAAAGCCTTGGAAAGGTCGATGAAGACGGCTGCACAGTACCGTCTTTTATCGATGGCGGTTATGATGTCGTTTAGTACCTTGAGTGTGGCTGAGGTGCACCCGTGACCGGCTCGGAAACCAGATTGCATAGCGGAGAAGGTACGGTGGGATTCGAGATGGTCAGTGACCTGTTTGTTGACTTGGCTTTCGAAGACCTTAGATAGGCAGGGCAGAATGGATATTGGTCTGTAACAGTTTGGATCCAGGGTGTCTCCCCCTTTGAAAAGGGGGATGACTGCGGCAGCTTTCCAATCCTTGGGGATCTCAGACGATATGAAAGAGAGGTTGAACAGGCTGGTAATAGGGGTTGCGACAATGGCGGCGGATAGTTTCAGAAATAGCGGGTCCAGATTGTCAAGCCCAGCTGATTTATACGGGTCCAGGTTTTGCAGCTCTTTCAGAACATCTGCTATCTGGATTTGGGTAAAGGAGAACCTGGAGAGGCTTGGGCGAGGAGCTGCGGGGGGGCGGAGCTGTTGGCCGAGGTAGGAGTAGCCAGGCGGAAGGCATGGCCAGCCGTTGAGAAATGCTTGTTGAAGTTTTCGATAATCATGGATTTGTCGGTGGTGACCGTGTTCCCTAGCCTCAGTGCAGTGGGCAGCTGGGAGGAGGTGCTCTTGTTCTCCATGGACTTCACAGTGTCCCAGAACTTTTTGGAGTTGGAGCTACAGGATGCAAACTTCTGCCTGAAGAAGCTGGCCTTAGCTTTCCTGGCTAGACCTGGTCATGTCTAGCGATGGTAATGGTATCTTCAACTGTGCTAATGCGCAACTCTGCCTCAGTCGTTCTCAAAAGGAGATCATTCATGGAGGATTTCAGGTCGTCAATGGAAGAATGGAGTTCAGACGATTTCTTATCAATTTTCAGAGAAAGACCTCTGTTACCATCATGAATTTCCTGGAGGAGAGTAGCCAGCATGTGGGCAGGCTCGCAAGAGGCTGCTGAGAGCAACAGTCTGGAACTGTCGTCTGAGTTATGAGGGCTAATGCTAACCTTGCTAGCTGTAGCGTTATCGTTATCTTGGGAATCAACAACGTTTTGGTCGTCCTTCTTGCCTCTCGGTCGGAGGTCCATGGCTCTTTGGGAAGGTAAGTACTTGACAATTTATCAGCCGATGTTAGAATATAATAATAATAATAATAAATATTAAGAATATTGTTTCAACGTTGTTAATTTAGGTAAAAATAGAATAATTTTGAAGAGCTCGGTTTGTCAACGTCTGCTCAGCTCCGCGGCATCACGTGCTCCATTCATCATTACTTTAAGACATGAAGGTCAGTCAATCCAGAAAATTTCAAAAACTTTGAACGTTTCTTCAACTTCAGTCGCAAAAACCATTAAACACTATGATGAACCTGGCTGTCATGAGAACCACCACAGGAATGGAAGACCCAGAGTTACCTCTGCTGCCCAGAAATTGCAGCCCAACTAAATGCTTCACAGAGTTCAAGTAATAGACACATCTCAAGAACAACTGTTCAGAGACTGCATGAATCAAATCAAATAAAATGAAATTAATTTATATAGCCCGTCGTACATCAGCTGATACCTCAAAGTGCTGTACAGAAACCCAGGCTAAAACCCCAAACAGCAAGCAATGCAGGTGTAGAAGCACAGTGGCTAGGAAAACCTCCCTAGAAAGGTCAAAACCTAGGAAGAAACCTAGAGAGGAACCAGGCTATGAGGGGTGGCCAGTCTTCTAGCTGTGCTGGGTGAAGATTATAACAGAACATGGTCAAATGTTCATAAATGACCGGCATGGTCAAATAATAATAATCACAGTAGTTGTTGAGGGTGCAACAAGTCAGCACCTCAAGAGTAAATGTCAGTTGGCTTTTCATAGCTGATCATTCAGAGTATCTCTACCTCTCCTGCTGTCTCTAGAGCACATATGTCAGAGTCAAGGCCCGCGGGCCACATCCGGCCCGCGAGAAGGTTTTTTACGGCCCCTGGGATGATCTTGATTTATTAGAACCGGCCCGCAGACCGCAGCAAGCCGGCAGCCCGCAGATCTTTTACACGCACCAATACTACATTTCCCACAATGCAACGGTGACGCACCGAGCAGTAGGCTGCTTCATTTCAATATTTATTGGCACAGCAGTTGTCAGCATCACAGTAAAATTAACTTTCAGATACCCATCAAAAATGGCAAAACGGAAGGTGGACACTGAGAACCGGGGGTTTCAAACAAGGTGGGAGTCGGAGTATTTGTTCACGGAGGTAGCTGGAAAACCTGTGTGTCTTCTGTGTGGAGAAAGTGTGGCGGTACTGAAAGAGTATAATCTGAGACGACATTATGAAACGAAACACGCGGACAAAAACAAGAATATGGACATGGAACAAAGGCTACAAAAGGCAGAGGAATTAAAACGAGGCCTCAAATCTCGACAGGCTCTGTTCAAAAAGCCAAATCACAAGGCCAGGCTGCTGTCAAGGCCAGTTTTATTTTGGCAGAAGAGATCGCTAAATCAGCCCGGCCATTTACGGAGGGGGATTTCATCAAAAACTGCATGATTAAAGTTTGTGACGAAGTTTGCCCAGAAAAAGGCAACTCTTTTTAAATGTGAGTCTGAGCAGAAACACCATTGCCGAGAGAGTAGACCAGTTGTCCATCAATCTAAAAGAGCAGCTTGTGAAAAAGGGAAAAGATTTCATTGCATATTCCTTGGCTGTGGATGAGAGCACCGACATTTCTGACATTGCCCAGTTGTCAATTTTCATCCGCGGAGTGGACTCCAGCCTAAGCGTGACAGAGGAGTTTTTGGCTTTACGTCCTATGCATGGCACAACTACGGGGCATGATTTGTATGAAGAGGTGTCAAGATGTGTAAATGAGATGGAGCTGCCTTGGGAAAAACTCGTGGGTTTGACAACCGACGGAGCACCTGCGATGTGTGGACACAGGAGCGGACTGGTGGCGAAGATACGGGAAAAGATGCAAGAGGAAAACGCGACAGGTGAGCTGACAGCTTATCATTGTATCATACACCAGGAAGCGTTGTGCGGTAAAGCCTTGAAAATGGAGCATGTAATGAGCATCATCACGCGCACAGTTAACTTTATCAGAGCCAAAGGTTTGAATCACCGCCAGTTCAAGGCATTTCTGACGGAGTTAGAAACGGAGCATGGTGATTTGCCTTATCACACAGAGGTGCGATGGCTAAGCCAGGGAAAGGTGCTTCAAAGATGTTTCGAGCTTCGTGAGGAGATTTGTCTGTTCTTGGACAGCAAAGGGAAAGACACAACACAACTCCGAGACGAAATGTTTCTGTGTGAAATGGCTTTTCTGTGTGACATTACGAGTCATCTGAATGCAATGAACTTGCAGCTGCAGGGTCGGGATCGTGTCATCTCTGATATGTACAGTACAGTGAAGGCATTTAAAACCAAACTGACTCTGTGGGAGACGCAGATGCGGAAAGAAAATTTGAGCCACTTTCCCAGCTGCCAGACCATGAAAGAGAAGCTCTCTACCAGTGCGTTCCCGAGCGCACAGTTGGCTGATAAAATAGGTATGCTTGCCGCTGACTTTCGACGCCGATTTGCTGACTTTGAAGCACAAAAAAGCAGGTTGGAACTGCTCGGTAACCCATTTGCTGTTGACGTGGAAAGCTCACCACCAAACCTCCAAATGGAGTTGATTGACCTCCAATGCAATGATGCACTGAGGGCAAAATATGCGGCAGTGGGTGCTGCGGAGTTCGCCCGTTTCCTCCCGACACAATGCCCCAGCTGCGCATCCAGGCTGCTCAAACGTTGTCTATGTTTGGCAGCACATACCTGTGTGAACAACTGTTTTCTTTGATGAACTTGAACAAAACATCACACAGAAGTCGACTTACTGCTGAACACCTCCACTCAATTCTGAGGATTTCCTCAGCTCAGAGCCTTACCCCGAACATTGATGAACTTGTGGAAAAGATGGGACACCACCAAGTATCACCCTCAACCTCAAACAAGTGAACATTACTGTGCAATCACATATTTAGAGTTTTTACTCAGTTCAAGTTTAAAAGTTAAAGTTTAATATTTGTTTTCACTGCATGTTACTTCTCCTTAAACAAAGTGTTGTTTTTGATTAATAGATTTTTGCACTTTATTTTATTGTATTTCAATCCAATTATATTTTAAAAATATTTCAGTTGAGTGGATGATAGAAAATTGCTATTATTGTTTTTTTCTTTGAAGTAAATTTAGCCCACTTTTGCTAAAATAGAAAATATAGGCTACTGATGGTGCCTTGAATAACGGTTTCTTTCATTTAATGTTCATGTTATGGGGATTTTTATATAAAGGAAATTTGTCTTTTGTGTCTGTTGAAAATTAAAGATTACTGACAGAGCCATAAGAAAATATTGCTTTATTTATCTGATCATATTGGAATATATTTGTTAGGTTTTCAGTAGGTTCAATTAGGTTCACTAGACTATATGCGTCATTTAAAAATGTTTCAATGAACATTCGAACAGTCCGGCCCTCGGCTTGTAGCTACATTTTTTATTTGGCCCTCCGTCCATTTGACTTTGACACCCCTGCTCTAGAGAGTTGAAAACAGCAGGTCTGGGACAGGTAGCACGTCCGGCCAACAGGTCAGGGTTCCATAGCCGCAGACAGAACAGTTGAAATTGGAGCAGCAGCACTGCCAGAGAAAGAGAGAATTAAGAGAGAGCATACTTAAATTCACACAGGACACCGGATAAGTCAGGAGAAATACTCCAGATATAACAAACTGACCCAAGCCCCCCGACACATAAACTACTGCAGCATAAATACTGGAGGCTGAGATAGGAGGGGTCAGGAGACACTGTGACGGCACTTGTGAAGGTGGTAAATTACATTTTAATGGCATCGGACCGAGGCTCTGCATCTGTCCTCGTGCTCCTAGACCTTAGTGCTGCTTTTGATACCATCGATCACCACATTCTTTTGGAGAGATTGGAAACCCAAATTGGTCTACACGGACATGTTCTGGCCTGGTTTAGGTCTTATCTGTCGGAAAGATATCAGTTTGTCTCTGTGAATGGTTTGTCCTCTGACAAATCAACTGTAAATTTCGGTGTTCCTCAAGGTTCTGTTTTAGGACCACTATTGTTTTCACTATATATTTTACCTCTTGGGGATGTTATTCGAAAACATAATGTAAACTTTCACTGCTATGCAGATGACACACAGCTGTACATTTCAATGAAACATGGTGAAGCCCCAAAATTGCCCTCGCTAGAAGCATGTGTTTCAGACATAAGGAAGTGGATGGCTGCAAACTTTCTACTATTAAACTCGGACAAAACAGAGATGCTTGTTCTAGGTCCCAAGAAACAAAGAGATCTTCTGTTGAATCTGACAATTAATCTTAATGGTTGTACAGTCGTCTCAAATAAAACTGTGAAGGACCTCGGCGTTACTCTGGACCCTGATCTCTCTTTTTTTTTTTTTTTTACCTTTATTTAACCAGGCAAGTCAGTTAAGAACATATTCTTATTTTCAATGACGGCCTGGGAACAGTGGGTTAACTGCCTGTTCAGGGGCAGAACGACAGATGTACCTTGTTAGCTCGGGGGTTTGAACTCGCAACCTTCCGGTTACTAGTCCAACGCTCTAACCACTAGGCTACGCTGCCGCTTGAAGAACATATCAAGACCATTTCGAGGACAGATTTTTTCCATCTACGTAACATTGCAAAAATCAGAAACTTTCTGTCCAAAAATGATGCAGAAAAATTAATCCATGCTTTTGTCACTTCTAGGTTAGACTACTGCAATGCTCTATTTTCCGGCTACCCGGATAAAGCACTAAATAAACTTCAGTTAGTGCTAAATACGGCTGCTAGAATCCTGACTAGAACCAAAAAATTTGATCATATTACTCCAGTGCTAGCCTCTCTACACTGGCTTCCTGTCAAAGCAAGGGCTGATTTCAAGGTTTTACTGCTAACCTACAAAGCATTACATGGGCTTGCTCCTACCTACCTCTCTGATTTGGTCCTGCCGTACATACCTACACGTACGCTACGGTCACAAGACACAGGCCTCCTAATTGTCCCTAGAATTTCTAAGCAAACAGCTGGAGGCAGGGCTTTCTCCTATAGAGCTCCATTTTTATGGAACGGTCTGCCTACCCATGTCAGAGACGCAAACTCGGTCTCAACCTTTAAGTCTTTACTGAAGACTCATCTCTTCAGTGGGTCATATGATTGAGTGTAGTCTGGCCCAGGAGTGGGAAGGTGAACGGAAAGGCTCTGGAGCAACGAACCGCCCTTGCTGTCTCTGCCTGGCCTGCACCCCATTTCATTGTGGAGCTAGGGGAGTTAGAGCCCTGTCTATGTTCGTAGAGAAGATGAGAGCACCCCTCCAGCTAGGATGAGGTCCGTCACTCCTCAACAGGCCAGGCTTGGTCCTGTTTGTGGGTGAGTCCCAGAAAGAGGGCCAATTATCTACAAATTCTATCTGTTGTGAGAGGCAGAAAACCGTTTTCAACCAGCGATTGAGTTGTGAGACTCTGCTGTAGAGCTCATCACTCCCCCTAATTGGGAGAGGCCAGAGACAATTACTTAATGCCAACACATCTTTCTAGCTGATGTACACCCTGAAGCTATGTTGCGCTTGATGACCTCTGACTGTTTCATCCTAACATTGTTGGTGCCGACGTGGATAACAATATTTCTATACTCTCTACACTCACCAGTTTTAGCTTTAGCCAGCACCATCTTCAGATTAGCCTTAACGTCGGTAGCCCTGCCCCCTGGTAAACAGTGTATGATCGCTGGATGATTCGTTTGAAGTGTAATACTGCGGATAATGGAGTCGCCAATGACCAGGGTTTTTAATTTGTCACAGCTCATGGTGGGAAGCTTCGGCATCTCAGACCCCGTAACGGGAGGAGTAGAGACCAGAGAATACTCGGCCTCTGACTCCGACTCGCTGCTTAATGGGGAGAACCGGTTGAAAGTTTCTATCGGCTGAATGAGCGACACCGGTTGAGCATTCCTACAGCATTTCCCTCCAGAAGCCATGAGAAAGTTCTCCGGCTGCGGGGACCATGCGAGGGGATTTATACTAACATTACTATCTGTACTTACTGGTGGCACAGACGCTGGTTCATGCTTTCCTACACTGAAATTACCCGTGCCTAACGATTGCTTCTGAAGCTGGGCTTGCAGAACAGCTATCCTCGCCATAAGGCATTCGTTCTCCTGTATTATGAGTACAACGACTGCAATTAGAAGACATCATGTTAATGTTACTACTTAGCTTTGGCTGTTTGAAGTCCTGACGATGTCACGCCCTGGCCATAGAGAGGATTTTATTCTCTATTTTGGTTAGGCCAGGGTGTGACTAGGGTGGGCAGTCGAGTTTCTTTATTTCTATGTTTTCTATTTCTTTGTGTTTGGCCGGGTGTGGTTCTCAATCAGAGGCAGCTGTCTATCGTTGTCTCTGATTGAGAATCATACTTAGGAAGCTTTTTTCTAGCTGTGTTTGGTGGGTAGTTTTGTGTTTCGGCACCTGACAGAACTGTTCTTTGTCGATTTTGCTCTTTGTTATTTTGTTCCAGCGTTAAGATTTGAATAAACATCATGAACACATACCACGCTGCGCTTTGGTCCACTCCCTCTTCTTCAGACGAGCGTTACAGAACTACCCACCACCAAAGGACCAAGCAGCGTGATAAGGAAGACTGGACATGGGAAGACATCCTGGACGGCAAAGGATTCTACACGTGGGAGGTAATCTTGGCTGGAAAAGATCGCCTGCCATGGGAGCAGGTCGAAGCAGCAAGGAAGGCGGAGGCAGCTGGTAAAATGGCCAAGGATTACATGAGGACAAGGCTGGCATCGAAGACTGAGAGGCCACTCCAAAATATTATTTTGGGAGGGCACACGGGGAGATTGGCTGAGCCAGGTTGGGGACCTGAGCCATCTCCCCGTGCTTACCGGAGGGAGTGTTGTACTGGTCAGGCACTGTGTTATGTGGATGAGCGCACAGTGTCTCCAGTAAGCGTTCTTAGCCCGATGCGCTACATCCCAGCTCCCCGCATCTGCCGGGCTAGGGTGAGCATCCAGCCAGGGAGGATTGTGCCAGCCCTGCTCTCCAGACCTCCAGTACGTCTCTACGGCCTGTGTGTGTGCATGGATACATCATCTGTTTCTGAGGAGCTGAGCACTTCCTTTCAGCCGGTGAACATGTGTAATCGAGGAAGGTACTGGGAGAAGAGAGGAGGAGAGGAACGCAACAGTACTGAGAAAAAAGTACCGTTCCGTTCCTCTCCTCCCCTCTCCTCTTCTCTCTGTACCATTACGTTCCTCTCCTCCCCTCTTCTCTTCTCTCAGTACTGTTACTTTTCTCTCCTCCTCCTCACTTCTCTCAGTACCATTACATTCCTCTCCTCCCCTCTTCTCTCAGTACCGTTACGTTCCTCTCCTCCCCTCTTCTCTTCTCTCAGTACCGTTACTTTCCTCTCCTCCCCTCTTCTCTTCTCTCTGTACCGTTACGTTCCTCTCCTCTTCTATTCTCTCAGTACCGTTACATTCCTCTCCTCCTCTCCTCCCCTATTCTCTCTGTACCGTTACGTTCCTCTCCTCCCCTCTTCTTTTCTCTCAGTACCGTTACATTCCACTCCTCCCCTCTCCTCTTCTCTTCTCTCTTCTCTCTGTACCGTTACGTGCCTCTCCTCCTCTTCTCTTCTCTCTGTACCGTTACTTTCCTCTCCTCCCCTCTTCTCTCTGTACCTTTACTTTCCTCTCCTCCCCTCTTCACTTCTCTCTGTACCTTTACTTTCCTCTCCTTCCATCTTCTCTTCTCTCTGTACCTTTTCTTTCTTTCTTCTCCTCCCCTCTCCTCTTCTTTCTGTACCTTTACTTTCCTCTCCTCCCCTCTTCTCTCTGTACAATTACTTTCCTCTCCTCCCCTCTTCTCTTCTCTCTGTACCTTTACATTCCTCTCCCCCCCTCACTTCTCTCAGTACCATTACTTTCCTCTCCTCCCCTCTTCTCTCTGTACCTTTACGTTCCTCTCCTCCCCTCTCATCTTCTCTCTGTACCTTTACGTTCCTCTCCTCCTCCTCTCTTCTCTTCTCTCTGTACCTTTACGTTCCTCTCCTCCGTCTTCTCTTCTCTCTGTACCTTTACTTTCCTCTCCTCCCCTCTTCTCTTCTCTCAGTACCTTTACATTCCTCTCCTCCTCACTTCTCTCAGTACCATTACTTTCCTCTCCTCCCCTCTTCTCGCTGTACCTTTACGTTCCTCTCCTCCCCTCTCATCTTCTCTCTGTACCTTTACGTTCCTCTCCTCCTCCTCTCTTATCTTCTCTCTGTACCTTTACTTTCCTCTCCTCTCCTCTTCTCTCTGTACCTTTACGTTCCTCTCCTCCACTCTCATCTTCTCTCTGTACCTTTACGTCCCTCTCCTCCTCCTCACTTCTCTCTGTACCTTCCTCTTCTCCCCTCCCTTCTTCTCTCAGTACTGTTACATTCCTCTCCTCCCCTCTTCTCTCAGTACCGTTACATTCCTCTCCTACCCTCTTCTCTCAGTACTGTTACATTCCTCTCCTCCCCTCTTCTCTCAGTACTGTTACATTCCTCTCCTCCCCTCTTCTCTCAGTACTGTTACATTCATCTCCTCCCCTCTTCTCTCAGTACCATTACATTCCTCTCCTCCCCTCTTCTCTCAGTACTGTTACATTCATCTCCTCCTCTTTCCTCTCATCCACCTCAATTCTCTCAGTACTGTTACATTCCTCTCATTCCCTCTTCTCCAAGTACCTCTCCTCTCCTCTCCTCTCCTCTCCTCTCCTCTCCTCTCCTCTCCTCTCCTCTCCTCTCCTCAGAAGAGGTGAGGGGAGGAGTGGAACGTAATGGTACTGAATCGTTTACATCTGTCAGAAAATGTGGGCACAATCAGAATGTGGACAAGATCAGGATAAAGGATGCATGTTAGGACCAGGTACAAACGGGGCTACTGAATAGGCCTTTGTCAACATGACTCAACGTTCGACATTGATAGCTCTGAACAGGGCTTATTATATCATCTCAAGGTAAAACCATGAGTCAATGTAAAACCATGAGTTTTGAGAATGACACAAATATTAATCTTCACAGTCTGCTGGCTCAGTTTGTATGATGGCAATTTCAATATACTCCAGATTGTTATGAAGAGTAATCAGATGAATTGCAATTAATTGTAATGTCCCTCTTTGCCATGCAAATGAACTGAATCCCCCAAAAACATTTCCACTGCATTTCAGCCCTGCCACAAAAGGACCAGCTGACATCATGTCAGTGATTCTCTCGTTAACACAGGTGTGAGTGTTGATGAGGGTAAGGCTGGAGATCACTCTGTCATGCTGATTGAGTTTGTATAACAGACTGGAAGCTTCAAATGTAGGGTGGTGCTTGGAATCATTGCTCTTCCTCAACCATGGTTACCTGCAAGGAAACTCGTGCCGCCATTGCTTTGCACAAAAAGAGGTTCACATATTGCTACCAGTAAGATTGCACCTAAATCAACAATTTATCGGATCATCTAGAACTTCAAGGAGAGCGGTTCTATTGTTGTGAAGAAGGCTTCAGGGCGCCCAAGAAAGTCCAACAAGCGCCAGGACCGTCTCCTAAATTTGATTCAGCTGCGGGTTCGGGGCACCACCAGTATAGAGCTTGCTCAGGAATAGCAGCAGGCAGGTGTAAGAGCATCTGCACGCACAGTGAGGCGAAGACTTTAGGAGGATGGCCTGGTGTCAAGAAGGGCAGCAAAGAAGCCACTTCTCTCCAAGAAAAACATCAGGGACATACTGATATTTTGCAAAAGGTACAAGGATTGGACTGCTGAGGACTGGGGTAAAGTCATTTTCTCTGATGAATCCCCTTTCGATTGTTTCGGGCATCCAGAAAAAAGCTTGTCCGGAGAAGACAAGATGAGCGCTACCATCAGTCCTGTGTCATGCCAACAGTAAAGCATCCTGAGACCATTCATGTGTGGGTTTGCTTCTCAGCCAAGGGAGTGGGCTCACTCACAATTTTGCCTAAGAACACAGCCATGAATAAAGAACGGTACCAACACATCCTCCGAGAGCAACTTCTCCCAACCATCCAGGAACAGTTTGGTGACGAACAATGCCTTTCCCAGCATGATTGAGCACCTTGCCATAAGGCAAAAGTGATAACTAAGTGGCTCGGGGAACAAAACATTTATATTTTGGGTCCATGGTCAAGAAACTCCCCAGACCTTAATCCCATTGAGAATTTATGGTCAATCCTCAAGAGGCGGGTGGACAAACAAAACCCCACAAATTCTGACAACTCCAAGCATTGATTATGTAAGAATGGACTGCCATCATTCAGGATGTGGCCCAGAAGTTAATTGACAGCATGCCAGAGGTCTTGAAAAAGAAGGGTCAACACAGCAAATATTGACTATTTGCATCAACTTCATGTTATTGTCAATAATAGCCTTTGCCACTTATGAAATGCTTGTAATTATACTTCAGTATTTCATAATAACAGCTGACAAAGACCCTGAAGCAGCAAACACTGTGGAATTTAATATTTGTGTCATTCTCATAACTTTTGTCCACGACTGTACTACAGTATAGGGTGTTTACTATTTACAAAATACATATAGCAATCAATACGGAGTAAACACTTAGGTGAATGGCAGAAAATAATGTATCAAATTAGTGAAAAGGGTAAGTCAAATCAAATCAAATCACAATTTACTTAAAGGGCATTTAACAAAAGCCTCAATACACTTGACATTTTTTTAAAAGTGATACTGAAACTGAAAGAGAAAGGAGCAGAAAAAAGAATGACAGGCGCAGCACTTGTCTGACAGAGAGACGTTTCCCATTACATTTGGGTCAGTCACAGAACACTGCATTCTTGGAAAATATATTTACCACGTTTCTGTTGTTTTCCTTAGAAATTCTTCCTTCATGTATCTCTCAACAACAAACCTATGATCTAGACATTTCTCTCTCTCTAAATTCAATTCAATTTAATAATGCACGCAGAGCAGAATTAGGCCGACACCCGCTAATTATCAAAATCCAGTAAAGAGCCGTTAAATTCTACAACCACTTAAAAGGATGCTATTCCATAACAAAGCCATAACCTACAGAGAAATTAATCTGGAGAAGATTCCCCTAAGCAAGCTGGTTCTGGGGCTCTGTTCACAAACACAAACACACCCCACAAAGCCGCAGGACAGCAATACAATTAGACCCAACCAGATCATGAGCAAACAAAAATATTATTACTTGACCATTGGAAAGAATGAAAGAAACAGAGCAAACTATAATGCTATTTGGCCCTAAACACAGAGTACACAGTGGCAAAATAACTGACCACGGTAACTGACCCAAAATGAAAGAAATCTTTGACTATGTACAGACTCAGTGAGCATAATAGCCTTGCTACTGAGAAAGGCCACCGTAGGCAGACCTGGCTCTTGAGAGAAAACAGGTTATGTCCACACGGCCCACAAAATGTGGTGGAAACTGGGCTGCACTTCCTAACCCCCTGCCAAATGTATGACCATATTAGAGTCACATATTTCCATCAGATTAGACAGACCCCCAAATAATTCAGATAATTGGGTGAAATACCCCATTGTTCAATCACAGCAGCAACATTTGTGACCTGTTGCCACAAGAAAAGGGCAATAAGTGAATAACAATCTCCATTGTAAATACAATCTATATTTATGTTTATTTATTTTCCCTTTTGTACTTTAAGTATTTGTACATCATTACAACACTGTATATAGACATAATGTGACATTTGAAATGTCTTTATTATTTTGGAACTTTTGTGATTGTAATGTTTACTGTTCGTTTTTTACTGTACATGATTTATTTCACTTTCTTTGGCAATGTAAACATGTTTCCCATTCCATTAAAGCCCCTTAAATTGAATTGATCAGAGGGAGACAGGGGGCCTTCCCTGGGGGCGGGGCTATGCTCCTGGTTCACGCCTAGATGTCACTCAGCTGTGTGTGTCACTGATGGAACAGCCATGACTAATTACAAAGGAATGTTTGAACCCGCTTCCCCTAATCCCCTCATGCCAATCCAAAGTAAACTGCCAACTCTGAGAGAAGAAAACACCACCTCTCATTCAATATCCAGGGGATTTTACCCTGTTTCCTTCATTTGACAGTTATAACATTTCAGAGGCATGGTGTCAGTGTGTCATGACTGTTCAGACATGCTCTGATAAGAACAGTCTTTGTGACACTTAGAATTTCACCCATCTGTTCTTTGAAGACAGCAACCTTTGAGTTGGGGTTGGGAAAGGTGAGAGAAGCCTAAAGGAAACTTCATGCTAATAGACCTCTGATAAATATGTTGTGGGTTACATGAGCTGTCTTTATTTACCGGGTGTAGAATAGAAACTGTGAGCTCTAAAGTGGGCTAAAGAAAGGAACTTAAAGAGAAGTCAATGTGTGTTCTGCTGTCGCAGTTGAGGTAGATGGAACCTGATTTGCCCATCTAATTAGCATATGACATCCCAGAAATGGAAGACGCATTGGATGTATAGCCTCAATTAGGCTAACGATAATAGTTGGTTGACTGAACATTGTTAGAACTCTGGTCATGTGGTTGGTACTCCAATAAAAATGTAGCCAGACCCAGTTGAACACATCCCTATTATAAAATATTTAACTAATAAATAAATAAATAATATATATATATATATATAGGAAATGTCTGCAATATTTCTTGGGTTGTGTCCATAGCCAAGAGGGATGGGGAGCAGTAAGGGATCTCTGTGATAGTTTCTTCTGTCTGAGGTTTAATGGAAGTGTCATGTTTACGGGGACATCGATCAAACCCAAGGTGGGGGTGTGAGCTGTGCTGAGAGAGAGTAAGCTCTAACAGGTGGCGTCATTGCTACAACGTCAGGAGGAAGGATACAGTGGCTGTGCTGGTTATTGTTATTTCTGACCCCATACAAGATGTACCACCATGCTGAAAATTTGTGTTAAACATTTCTATATGTATTTCTTTTTTTTTTTTTTACAGAAAAACTCTAGTTTTGGTCTGCATCTATACCCGGTCATGACATTAGGGACTCATATAATCAACCTGGAAATTATATACTTGCTTGATTGAATATATGAGTTAAGAATAACAGAAGTATCTCTCATCATGGAAACAAATTACCTGGCACTAGTTAAATGAATATATTCAAGTAGTACAACTGGGTAATTCCAGCATATAAAAGATTCTCCAGAGAACAGAGCTGTGTACAGCTTAAGAGCAAGTGCTTAGGCATTAACGGAAAGTCCAACGTTTTTGCCACCATCAAGGAAAGATGATCCAGGGGTGAGATGTCAACAGAATCATCTTACATAATGGGGGCAATTATTGTGATCTTCCCTCTCTGACAGACAGCACAGAGCTGTGTGAGAACAAGAAGACCTGGAATGGAACCTTAAAAGTGTGTGCCAGCTCTGTTGTTTTGACACCTGACTGCCAGGGCGGAGTCTCTGTGGTGATGGTATCCCGGAGCGATGGCGTCAGTCTCTATCAAGCAGCCGCCCTTGTTTCCATGGTATGGTGTGTTCCTGCTTCGGGCTGATCTGTAGTTGATCTTGATGCGTAACCACAAGAATGCTGATTCAGGACAGGTTACATACAAATGAACAGGTCTCACTGTAGAAAGTGTAGTCTCACTGGGGACTTGAGGTGAGGGTGTTTGACTGACTGCAGTCCTGATGTTATGCCACTATACACTATATACCATATATACCACCATAGACTATATATATCACTATAGGCTATATATACCACTATACACTATATACCACTATAGACTATATATACCACCATAGACTATATATATCACTATAGGCTATATATACCACTATACACTATATACCACTATAGACTATATATACCACCATAGACTATATATATATATCACTATAGGCTATATATAACACTATACACGATATACCACTATAGACTATATATACCACTATAAACTGCATATACCACCATAGACTATATATATCACTATAAACTGCATATACCACCATAGACTATATATATCACTATAGGCTATATATACCACTATACACTATATACCACTATAGACTATAAATACCACCATAGACTATATATATCACTATATACTATATATACCACCATAGACTATATATATCACGAAAGGCTATATATACCACTATACACTATATACCACTATAGACTATATATACCACCATAGACTATATATACCACTATAGACGATATATACCACCACACACTATATATATATATATATATATATATATATATATATATATATATATATATATCACTATAGGCTATATATACCACGATAGACTATATATATCACTATAGGCTATATATATCACTATAGGCTATATATACCACTATACACTATATACCACTATACACTATATACCACTATTGACTACATATACCACGATAGACTATATATATATCACTATAGGCTATATATACCAATATACACTATATACCACTATAGACTATATATACATCTATAAACTGCATATACCACCATATACTATATATATCACTATAGGCTATATATACCACTATACACTATATACCACTATAGACTATAAATACCACCATAGACTATATATATATCACTATAGACTATATATACCACCATAGACTATATATACCACCATAGGTTATATATACCACTATACACTATATACCACCATAGACTATATATACCACCATAGACTATGTATATCACTATAGACTATATATACCACCATAGACTATGTATATCACTATATACTATATATACCACCATAGACTATATATATCACTATAGGCTATATATACCACCATAGACTATATATATATATATATCACTATAGGCCATACATACCACTATACACTATAGACTATATATACCACCATAGACGATATATATGACTCACTATAGGCTATATATACCACTATACACTATAGACTATATATACCACCATAGTATATATATATATCACTATAGGCCATATATACCACTATACACTATATACCACTATAGACTATATATACCACCATAGATGATATATATATATATATCACTATAGGCTATATATACCAATATACACTATATACCACTATAGACTATATATACCACCATAGACTACATATATCACTATAGGTTATATAGACCACTATACACTATATACCACTATAGACTATATATACCACCATAGACTACATATATCACTATAGGTTATATATACCACTATACACTATATACCACTATAGACTATATATACCACCATAGACTATATATATCACTATAGGCTATGTATACCACTATACACTACATACCACTATAGACTATATATACCACCATAGGCTATATATACCACTATAGACTATATATACCACCATATATATATATATATATATATATATAGTCTATATATATATATATATATATATATATATAAATATCACTATAGGCTATATATACCAATATAGACTATATATACCGCCATAGACTATATATATCACTATAGGCCATATATACCACTATACACTATATACCACTATAGACTATATATATCACTACAGGCTATATATACCACTATACACTATATACCACTATAGACTATATATACCACCATAGACTATATATATCACTATAGGCTATATATACCAATATACACTATATACCACTATAGACTATATATACCACCATAGACTATATATATCACTATAGGCTATATATACCACTATACACTATATACCACTATAGACTATATATACCACCATAGACTATATATATCACTATAGGCTATATATACACCACTATACACTATATACCACTATAGACTATATATACCACCATAGACTATATATATATCACTATAGACTATATATACCACCATAGACTATATATATATCACTATAGACTATATATACCACCATAGACTATGTATATCACCATAGACTACATATATATCACTATAGACTATATATTCCACCATAGACGATATATATCACTATAGGCTATATATACCACTATACACTATATACCACTATAGACTATATATACCACCATAGACTACATATATCACTCTAGGTTATATATACCACTATACACTATATACCACTATAGACTATATATACCACCACAGACTATATATACCACTATAGACTATATATACCACCATAGACTATATATATATCACTATAGCCATATATACACTATATACACTATATACCACTATAGACTATATATATACATCATAGACATATATATATATATATATCACTATAGGCTATATATACCAATATACACTATATACCAATATAGACTATATATACCACCATAGACTACATATATCACTATAGGTTATATATAACACTATACACTATATACCACTATAGACTATATATACCACCATAGACTATATATACATCACTATAGGCTATATATACCACTATACACTATATACCAATATAGACTATATATACCACCATAGACTATATATTACACCATAGACTATATATATATATCACTATAGGCTATATATACCACTATACACTATATACCACTATAGACTATATATACCACCATAGACTACATATATCACTATAGGTTATATAGACCACTATACACTATATACCACTATAGACTATATATACCACCATAGACTACATATATCACTATAGGTTATATATACCACTATACACTATATACCACTATAGACTATATATACCACCATAGACTACATATATCACTATAGGTTATATAGACCACTATACACTATATACCACTATAGACTATATATACCACCATAGACTACATATATCACTATAGGTTATATATACCACTATACACTATATACCACCATAGACTATATATATATATAAATATCACTATAGGCTATATATACCAATATAGACTATATATATCACCATAGACTATATATATCACTATAGGCCATATATACCACTATACACTATATACCACTATAGACTATATATATCACTACAGGCTATATATACCACTATACACTATATACCACCATAGACGATATATATCACTATAGGCTATATATACCACTATACACTATATACCACTATAGACTATATATACCACCATAGACTATATATATCACTATAGGCTATATATACCAATATACACTATATACCACTATAGACTATATATACCACCATAGACTATATATATCACTATAGGCTATATATACCACTATACACTATATACCACTATAGACTATATATACCACCATAGACTATATATATCACTATAGGCTATATATACCACTATACACTATATACCAATATAGACTATATATACCACCATAGACTATATATATCACTATAGGCTATATATACCACTATACACTATATACCAATATAGACTATATATACCACCATAGACTATATATATATCACTATAGACTATATATACCACCATAGACTATATATATATCACTATAGACTATATATACCACCATAGACTATGTATATCACCATAGACTATATATATATCACTATAGGCTATATATGCCACCATAGACTATATATATATATATATCACTATAGGCCATATATACCACTATACACTATATACCACTATAGACTATATATACCACCATAGACGATATATATCACTATAGGCTATATATACCACTATACACTATATACCACTATAGACTATATATACCACCATAGACTACATATATCACTATAGGTTATATATACCACTATACACTATATACCACTATAGACTATATATACCACCATAGAGTATATATACCACTATAGACTATATATACCACCATAGACTATATATATATATATCACTATAGGCCATATATACACTATATACCACTATAGACTATATATACCACCATAGACTACATATATCACTATAGGTTATATATACCACTATACACTATATACCACTATAGACTATATATACCACCATAGACTATATATACCACTATAGACTATATATACCACCATAGACTATATATACATCACTATAGGCTATATATACCACTATACACTATATACCAATATAGACTATATATACCACCATAGACTATATATATCACTATAGGCCATATATACCACTATACACTATATACCACTATAGACTATATATATCACTACAGGCTATATATACCACTATACACTATATACCACCATAGACTATATATATCACTATAGGCTATATATACCACTATACACTATATACCACCATAGACTATATATACCACCATAGACTATATATATAACTATAGGCTATATATACCAATATAGACTATATATACCACCATAGACTATATATATCACTATAGGCCATATATACCACTATACACTATATACCACTATAGACTATATATATCACTACAGGCTATATATACCACTATACACTATATACCACTATAGACTATATATACCACCATAGACTATATATATCACTATAGGCTATATATACCAATATACACTATATACCACTATAGACTATATATACCACCATAGACTATATATATCACTATAGGCTATATATACCACTATACACTATATACCACTATAGACTATATATACCACCATAGACTATATACACCACTATACACTATATACCACTATAGACTATATATACCACCATAGACTATATATACCACCATAGACTATATATATATCACTATAGACTATATATACCACCATAGACTATATATATATCACTATAGACTATATATACCACCATAGACTATGTATATCACCATAGACTACATATATATCACTATAGACTATATATACCACCATAGACGATATATATCACTATAGGCTATATATACCACTATACACTATATACCACTATAGACTATATATACCACCATAGACTACATATATCACTATAGGTTATATATACCACTATACACTATATACCACTATAGACTATATATACCACCATAGACTATATATACCACTATAGACTATATATACCACCATAGACTATATATATATATCACTATAGGCCATATATACACTATATACACTATATACCACTATAGACTATATATACCATCATAGACAATATATATATATATATATATCACTATAGGCTATATATACCAATATACACTATATACCAATATAGACTATATATACCACCATAGACTACATATATCACTATAGGTTATATATACCACTATACACTATATACCACTATAGACTATATATACCACCATAGACTATATATACATCACTATAGGCTATATATACCACTATACACTATATACCAATATAGACTATATATACCACCACAGACTATATATTACACCATAGACTATATATATATATATCACTATAGGCTATATATACCACTATACACTATATACCACTATAGACTATATATACCACCATAGACTACATATATCACTATAGGTTATATAGACCACTATACACTATATACCACTATAGACTATATATACCACCATAGACTACATATATCACTATAGGTTATATATACCACTATACACTATATACCACTATAGACTATATATACCACCATAGACTATATATATCACTATAGGCTATGTATACCACTATACACTACATACCACTATAGACTATATATACCACCATAGACTATATATATCACTATAGGCTATATATACCAATATAGACTATATATACCACCATAGACTATATATATCACTATAGGCCATATATACCACTATACACTATATACCACTATAGACTATATATATCACTACAGGCTATATATACCACTATACACTATATACCACCATAGACGATATATATCACTATAGGCTATATATACACCACTATACACTATATACCACTATAGACTATATATACCACCATAGACTATATATATCACTATAGGCTATATATACCAATATACACTATATACCACTATAGACTATATATACCACCATAGACTATATATATCACTATAGGCTATGTATACCACTATACACTATATACCACTATAGACTATATATACAACCATAGGCTATATATACCACTATAGACTATATATACCACCATAGACTATATATATATATATATATATCACTATAGGCTATATATACCACTATACACTATATACCAATATAGACTATATATACCACCATAGACTACATATATCACTATAGGTTATATAGACCACTATACACTATATACCACTATAGACTATATATACCACCATAGACTACATATATCACTATAGGCTATGTATACCACTATACACTACATACCACTATAGACTATATATACCACCATAGACTATATATATCACTATAGGCTATATATACCACCATAGACTATATATATATCACTATAGGCCATATATACCACTATACACTATATACCACTATAGACTATATATATCACTACAGGCTATATATACCACTATACACTATATACCACCATAGACGATATATATCACTATAGGCTATATATACACCACTATACACTATATACCACTATAGACTATATATAACACCATAGACTATATATATCACTATAGGCTATATATACCAATATACACTATATACCACTATAGACTATATATACCACCATAGACTATATATATCACTATAGGCTATGTATACCACTATACACTATATACCACTATAGACTATATATACAACCATAGGCTATATATACCACTATAGACTATATATACCACCATAGACTATATATATATATATATATATATATATATATCACTATAGGCTATATATACCACTATACACTATATACCAATATAAACTATATATACCACCATAGACTATATATATATCACTATAGACTATATATACCACCATAGACTATATATATATCACTATAGACTATATATACCACCATAGACTATGTATATCACCATAGAGTCTATGGTGATATACCTGTGTGAACAACTGTTTTCTTTGATGAACTTGAACAAAACATCACACAGAAGTCGACTTACTGCTGAACACCTCCACTCAATTCTGAGGATTTCCTCAGCTCAGAGCCTTACCCCGAACATTGATGAACTTGTGGAAAAGATGGGACACCACCAAGTATCACCCTCAACCTCAAACAAGTGAACATTACTGTGCAATCACATATTTAGAGTTTTTACTCAGTTCAAGTTTAAAAGTTAAAGTTTAATATTTGTTTTCACTGCATGTTACTTCTCCTTAAACAAAGTGTTGTTTTTGATTAATAGATTTTTGCACTTTATTTTATTGTATTTCAATCCAATTATATTTTAAAAATATTTCAGTTGAGTGGATGATAGAAAATTGCTATTATTGTTTTTTTCTTTGAAGTAAATTTAGCCCACTTTTGCTAAAATAGAAAATATAGGCTACTGATGGTGCCTTGAATACCGGTTTCTTTCATTTAATGTTCATGTTATGGGGATTTTTATATAAAGGAAATTTGTCTTTTGTGTCTGTTGAAAATTAAAGATTACTGACAGAGCCATAAGAAAATATTGCTTTATTTATCTGATCATATTGGAATATATTTGTTAGGTTTTCAGTAGGTTCAATTAGGTTCACTAGACTATATGCGTCATTTAAAAATTTTTCAATGAACATTCGAACAGTCCGGCCCTCGGCTTGTAGCTAAATTTTTTATTTGGCCCTCCGTCCATTTGACTTTGACACCCCTGCCATAGACTATATATATCACTATAGGCTATATATGCCACCATAGACTATATATATATATATCACTATAGGCCATATATACCACTATACACTATATACCACTATAGACTATATATACCACCATAGACGATATATATCACTATAGGCTATATATACCACTATACACTATATACCACTATAGACTATATATACCACCATAGAGTATATATACCACTATAGACTATATATACCACCATAGACTATATATATATATATCACTATAAGCCATATATACACTATATACCACTATAGACTATATATACCACCATAGACTACATATATCACTATAGGTTATATATACCACTATACACTATATACCACTATAGACTATATATACCACCATAGACTATATATACCACTATAGACTATATATACCACCATAGACTATATATACATCACTATAGGCTATATATACACCACTATACACTATATACCAATATAGACTATATATACCACCATAGACTATATATACATCACTATAGGCTATATATACCACTATACACTATATACCAATATAGACTATATATACCACCATAGACTACATATATCACTATAGGTTATATATACCACTATATACCACTATAGACTATATATATAACACCATAGACTATATATATCACTATAGGCTATGTATACCACTATGCACTATATACCACTATAGACTATATATACCACCATAGACTATATATATATCACTATAGACTATATATACCACCATAGACTATATATATATCACTATAGACTATATATACCACCATAGACTATGTATATCACCATAGACTACATATATATCACTATAGACTATATATACCACCATAGACTATATATATCACTATATGCTATATATACCACTATACACTATATACCAATATAGACTATATATACCACCATAGACTATATATATATATCACTATAGACTATATATACCACCATAGACTATATATATATCACTATAGACTATATATACCACCATAGACTATGTATATCACCATAGACTATATATACCACCATAGACTATATATATACCACTATATACTATATATACCACCATATACTATATATATATCACTATAGACTATATATACCACCATAGACTATATATATATATATCACTATAGACTATATATACCACCATAGACTATATATATATCACTATAGACTATATATACCACTATAGACTATATATACCACCATAGACTATATATATCACTATAGGCTATATATGCCACCATAGACTATATATATATCACTATAGGCCATACATACCACTATGCACTATATACCACTATAGACTATATATACCACCATAGACGATATATATCACTATAGGCTATATATACCACTATACACTATATACCACTATAGAATATATATACCACCATAGCCTATATATATCACTATAGGCTATATATACCAATATACACTATATACCAATATAGACTATATATACCACCATAGACTACATATATCACTATAGGTTATATATACCACTATACACTATATACCACTATAGACTATATATACCACCATAGACTATATATACCACTATAGACTATATATACCACCATAGACTATATATACATCACTATAGGTTATATATACCACTATACACTATATACCACTATAGACTATATATACCACCATAGACTATATATATCACTATAGGCTATGTATACCACTATATACCACTATAGACTATATATACCACCATAGACTATATATTACACTATAGACTATATATACCACCATAGACTATATATACCACTATAGACTATATATACCACCATAGACTATATATATCACTATAGGCCATATATACCACTATACACTATATACCACTATAGACTATATATATCACTACAGGCTATATATACCACTATACACTATATACCACTATAGAATATATATACCACCATAGCCTATATATATCACTATAGGCTATATATACCACTATACACTATATACCACTATAGACTATATATACCACCATAGACTATATATATATATATATATATATATCACTTTAGGCTATATATACCACTATACACTATATATCACTATAGACTATATATACCACCATAGACTATATATATCACTATAGGCTATATATACCACTATACACTATAGACTATATATACCACCATAGACTATATATATCACTATAGGCTATATATACCACTATACACTATATACCACTATAGACTATATATACCACCATAGACTATATATATCATTATAGGCTATATATACCACAATACACTATATACCACTATTGACTATATATACCACCATAGACTATATATATATCACTATAGGCTATATATACACCAAAATACACTATATACCACTATAGACTATATATACCACCATAGACTATATATATCACTATAGGCTATATATACCAATATACACTATATACCACTATAGACTATATATACCACTATAAACTGCATATACCACCATAGGCTATATATACTACTACAGACTATATATACCACTGTATACTATATATACCACTATAGACTATACATAACCCTAAGCATATATACCACCATAGACTATATATTCCACCATATACTATACATACTACTATATATATATATATATAACCCTATAGGCTATATATACTACAGTCTATAGGCACATACCACTAAAGACCATGAAAGACTATATATTCCACTATAGACTATATATACCAATGTAGACAATATTAACACTACTAAAGACTATATATACACCACAATAGACTATATATACCAATTTGGACTATATATAGAGTATACTATTATAGATTATCTTGCATATATTATCTGTAAAACGTTTAGAGTTTTCTGCATCATAGTGACCACCGTCTTGTTTTATTTGTGTGGATTACCTGCCTTCCACTGCCCTCATCTCACCACTGATGGTCCTGTGGCAGTGACACTATTTGAGATAGTGACTATAGTGTCCTGGATGTACTGGTAAACTGGACAAACAAATCTCTCTCATTTGATATAAGAAACAACCTGTTACTTTTTCACAACCTTTTAGCAAAGCATTGTCCCTCGGTTTTTAGTTTTGTCAATAGGTCACATAGAAGATAATCTGAAGATAACCTGAAGGGAGAATTTTTAAGAAGAAGAATTGCACATCATGATATATTTAGATTTCCTCAAGATAAAGTTTCCCATGAATAGTTCATTATCTCAAACTAAGCGTGAGTGGTTATGGATGTGAGTAATTTATGTGACTGTCTGCCTGCTTGTGGGATGGTATGAGTCTGTGACTGTTTACCTGTTGTGGGATGGTATGAGTCTGTGACTGTCTGCCTGTTGTGGGATGGTATGAGTCTGTGACTGTCTGCCTGTTGTGGGATGGTATGAGTCTGTATCTGTCTGCCTATTGTGGGATGGTATGAGTCTGTATCTGTCTGCCTATTGTGGGATGGTATGAGTCTGTATCTGTCTGCCTATTGTGGGATGGTATGAGTCTGTGACTGTCTGCCTATTGTGGGATGGTATGAGTCTGTGACTGTCTGCCTATTGTGGGATGGTATGAGTCTGTGACTGTCTGCCTATTGTGGGATGGTATGAGTTTGTGACTGTCTGCCTATTGTGGGATGGTATGAGTCCGTAGCTGTCTGCCTATTGTGGGATGGTATGAGTCTGTATCTGTCTGCCTATTGTGGGATGGTATGAGTCTGTGACTGTCTGCCTATTGTGGGATGGTATAAGTCTGTGACTGTCTGCCTATTGTGGGATGGTATGAGTCTGTATCTGTCTGCCTATTGTGGGATGGTATGAGTCTGTAACTGTCTGCCTGCTTGTGGGATGGTATGAGTCTGTGACTGTCTGCCTATTGTGGGATGGTATGAGTCTGTGACTGTCTGCCTATTGTGGGATGGTATGAGTCTGTAACTGTCTGCCTGCTTGTGGGATGGTATGAGTCTGTAACTGTCTGCCTATTGTGGGATGGTATGAGTCTGTGACTGTCTGCCTATTGTGGGATGGTATGAGTCTGTGACTGTCTGCCTATTGTGGGATGGTATGAGTCTGTAACTGTCTGCCTGCTTGTGGGATGGTATGAGTCTGTAACTGTCTGCCTATTGTGGGATGGTATGAGTCTGTGACTGTCTGCCTATTGAGGAATGGTATGAGTCTGTAACTGTCTGCCTGCTTGTGGGATGGTATGAGTCTGTGACTGTCTTCCTGTTGTGGGATGGTATGAGTCTGTGACTGTCTGCCTATTGTGGGATGGTATGAGTCTGTGACTGTCTGCCTATTGTGGGATGGTATGAGTCTGTGACTGTCTTCCTGTTGTGGGATGGTATGAGTCTGTGACTGTCTGCCTATTGTGGGATGGTATGAGTCTGTGACTGTCTGCCTATTGTGGGATGGTATGAGTCTGTGACTGTTTGCCTGTTGTGGGATGGTATGAGTCTGTGACTGTCTGCCTGTTGTGGGATGGTATGAGTCTGTATCTGTCTGCCTATTGTGGGATGGTATGAGTCTGTATCTGTCTGCCTATTGTGGGATGGTATGAGTCTGTATCTGTCTGCCTATTGTGGGATGGTATGAGTCTGTGACTGTCTGCCTATTGTGGGATGGTATGAGTCTGTGACTGTCTGCCTATTGTGGGATGGTATGAGTCCGTAGCTGTCTGCCTATTGTGGGATGGTATGAGTCTGTATCTGTCTGCCTATTGTGGGATGGTATGAGTCTGTGACTGTCTGCCTATTGTGGGATGGTATAAGTCTGTGACTGTCTGCCTATTGTGGGATGGTATGAGTCTGTATCTGTCTGCCTATTGTGGGATGGTATGAGTCTGTAACTGTCTGCCTGCTTGTGGGATGGTATGAGTCTGTGACTGTCTGCCTATTGTGGGATGGTATGAGTCTGTGACTGTCTGCCTATTGTGGGATGGTATGAGTCTGTAACTGTCTGCCTGCTTGTGGGATGGTATGAGTCTGTAACTGTCTGCCTATTGTGGGATGGTATGAGTCTGTGACTGTCTGCCTATTGTGGGATGGTATGAGTCTGTGACTGTCTGCCTATTGTGGGATGGTATGAGTCTGTAACTGTCTGCCTGCTTGTGGGATGGTATGAGTCTGTAACTGTCTGCCTATTGTGGGATGGTATGAGTCTGTGACTGTCTGCCTATTGAGGAATGGTATGAGTCTGTAACTGTCTGCCTGCTTGTGGGATGGTATGAGTCTGTGACTGTCTTCCTGTGAAGACAGTCTGTGACTGTCTGCCTATTGTGGGATGGTATGAGTCTGTGACTGTCTGCCTATTGTGGGATGGTATGAGTCTGTATCTGTCTGCCTATTGTGGGATGGTATGAGTCTGTAGCTGTCTGCCTATTGTGGGATGGTATGAGTCTGTGACTGTCTGCCTGCTTGTGGGATGGTATGAGTCTGTAACTGTCTGCCTATTGTGGGATGGTATGAGTCTGTAACTGTCTGCCTATTGTGGGATGGTATGAGTCTGTAGCTGTCTGCCTATTGTGGGATGGTATGAGTCTGTAACTGTCTGCCTATTGTGGGATGGTATGAGTCTGTGACTGTCTGCCTATTGTGGGATGGTATGAGTCTAACTGGCTTCCTGTTTGTGGGATGGTATGAGTCTGTGACTGTCTGCCTATTGTGGGATGGTATGAGTCTGTAACTGGCTTCCTGTTTGTGGGATGGTATGAGTCTGTGACTGTCTGCCTGCTTGTGGGATGGTATGAGTCTTTAACTGGCTTCCTGTTTGTGGGATGGTATGATTCTGTGACTGTCTGCCTGCTTGTGGGATGGTGTGAGTCTGTAACTGGCTTCCTGTTTGTGGGATGGTATGAGTCTGTGACTGTCTGTCTGTGTGGGTGGGTGTGGGCTGGGATGTGTCTGTGACTGTTTGTCTGTGTGCGTGTGTGCTGGGATGAGTCTGTGACTATCTGTGTGGGTGTGGGCTGGGATGAGTCTGTGACTGTCTGTTGGTGTGGGCTGGGATGAGTCTGTGACTGTCTGTCTGTGTTGGTGTGGGCTGGGATGAGTCTGTGACTTTCTGTGTTTGTAGGTGTGGGCTGGGATTTGTCTGTGCTCGTAGGGTTACATTTACCTCAAGGACAGAACGGTCTTAAAATTGCTGTGATTTTCTATGTGTTTTGAGTATGTTAGTCAATATGTTTGTTAAGAAGATATATTATTATATCTGAAGTTGAAGGCTCAAGAACATTTACAGTACTGAAAGGATCTGCAAAACGAATCTGTGCAGAGGTGTTGTATTGTGTGTGCAGCAGTTCATTTCATTGTTAGCCAACACAAGGTCATACTTGTATAAGATAACAAGATGGGTGACTGTGCTGTCTGTCCATACAAAGACGTAGCCACAATGCCAAAAACACATAAACCACACAATGAGTGTATATCCTACTGTATAATAGAATGCCCAAGTTCAATCATACACACTTAAATAACAAGCTACACTCACAGTACATACAGTACAGAGAGACAGAATAGATGCAGAAAAGCATTTTACTACAACACCTGCTTCCACATCATCACAATGCGTACACAGCTAGGCAGCAGATGAATGATGGGGCAGAAGCCCCAAGCAACCCCCCTCCAGTCCTCCTCTTAGCCAGCCTGCTGGTCTTTATCTCACTTGGTTGGCCTCAGAGAAAGGCAGGGTGTGTGTGCTTGAGTGTGTCCGTATGATGTGAGAGGGAGTCTGAATGTTAATCTTACTGTGTGTGTTATATGCTCTGCATTTGTATGTGTGTGTGTGTGTGCATGGATATGTGTTTTTGTGAATGTTTGAGTACTCATCTCTGTTAAATGAGCATTCATGTGTTCAGGGGTCTGTGTGTGTATGTGTTTATATGTGCGCACACATGTCCAGGAGAGTTCTGAGGACAGGCCTGCTGAGGCACTAGCCCTGTGTACGCGGGTCAGGTCCATTCAGGTCCGGTCAGGTCCGGTGGGGTTGCTGACATCAATGGAGGGGCTGATACTACTGTAGCGAGAGAGAGGGAAAGGGAGAGAAAACGAGAAGAAGAGAGAGGGAGAGAGATAGGGAGAGTGTGAGGGAGAGGGTAAGCGAGAGAGGCCTAGCTGGGACTGAGTACAGCCAGGCTTCTGGGTCTGAGTCTGCGGCCAGAGGGGTTTGCCAGCAGCATACCACCCTGCTGGCTTTCCCCTGAAGCTAAGCAGGGTTCGTCCTGGTTGGTCCCTGGATGGGGGACCAGATGCTGCTGGAAGTGGTGTTGGGGTGCCAGTAGGAGGCACTCTTTCCTCTGGTCTTAAAAATATCCCAATCCCCCAGGGCAGTGATTGGGGACATTGCCCTGTGTAGGGTGCTAAACCAGTGTCCGGACTCTCTGTGGTCAATAAAGATCCCACGGCACTTATAGTAATTGTAGCGGTGTTAACCCTGTTGTTCTGGCTGTATTCCCAATCTGGCCCTCATGCCACCTAATCATCCCCAGCTTCCAATTGGCTCATTCATCCCCCCTCCTCTCCCCTGTAACTTTTCCCCAGGTCATTGCTGAAAATGAGAATGTGTTATCAGTCAACTTACCTGGTAAAAATATATATATATGTACAAATTAAGGTCAGACATCTGGGTCTGTCCCTAAATATGAGGGAGGTTAAGGTCAGACACCTGGATCTGAGCCTGGGGCCGGTGGGGGGAGTTAAGGTCAGAAACCTGGGTTGGAGCCTAGGGCCGGCGGGGTGGAGTTAAGGTCAGACACCTGGGTCTGAGCCATCTCCAGGTGGGCCAAACAGGCTGACCTCTGACCTAACAGGTTGACCTCTCTCATTCTCTCTCTATGTCTGTCTCTCACTGACCCGCTCTCTGTCCCTTTGTCTCCCTCTTCCTCCATCTCTCTCCCTGACTCTCTCCCTCACTTGCACCTGCCATCTCGGTCTGGCATTGTGCTGTTTTGAAAACGTTTAACCGATGTTGAATGAGCACCCCTCCCCCTCCCGTCACAATGTTAGAGGGGTGGAAAAGGGGGAGCCAGGACATAGAGGGGAAGCATGAGAGGCTAACAAAGGGCATGTTCTGCCTCCCCAGCATTCTGCTCCTCTTCATCCCCGCAGAACGAAAGGCATTTATTTTTTCATTCAATGGAGAGAAATATTGGTGATTGCTCTCATTCCAAAATGAGCACCAGAGTACGAAGTATGAGAGAGAGGATGTGGGCATTTGGGGGATGGGGGGAGTTTGTTTCTGGAGTGGGATATATGGGGTGGTGGGGGAAGTTTGTTTCTGGAGGGTGGTATATGGGGGTGGGGGAGGTTTGTTTCTGGAGGGGGTATATGGGGGTGGGGGAGGTTTGTTTCTGGAGGGGGTATATGGGGGTGGGGGAAGTTTGTTTCTGGAGGGTGGTATATGGGGGTGGGGGAGGTGGGGGTTGTTTCTGGAGGGGTATATGGGGGGTGGGGAGGTGGGGGTTGTTTCTGGAGGGGGTATATGGGGGTGGGGGAGGTGGGGGGTTGTTTCTGGAGGGGGTATATGGGGGTGGGGGAGGTGGGGGTTGTTTCTGGAGGGGGTATATGGGGGTGGGGAGGTGGGGGTTGTTTCTGGAGGGGGTATATGGGGGTGGGGAGGTGGGGGTTGTTTCTGGAGGGGGTATATGGGGGTGGGGGGAAGTTTGTTTCTGGAGGGGGTATATGGGGGTGGGGGAGGTGGAGGTTTGTTTCTGGAGGGGGTATATGGGGGTGGGGGAGGTGGGGGTTGTTTCTGGAGGGGGTATATGGGGGTGGGGGAAGTTTGTTTCTGGAGGGTGGTATATGGGGGTGGGGGAGGTTTGTTTCTGGAGGGGGTATATGGGGGTGGGGGAGGTTTGTTTCTGGAGGGTGGTATATGGGGGTGGGGAGGTGGGGGTTGTTTCTGGAGGGGGTATATGGGGGTGGGGAGGTGGGGGTTGTTTCTGGAGGGGGTATATGGGGGTGGGGGAGGTGGGGGTTGTTTCTGGAGGGGGTATATGGGGGTGGGGGAGGTGGGGGTTGTTTCTGGAGGGGGTATATGGGGGTGGGGGAGGTGGGGGTTGTTTCTGGAGGGGGTATATGGGGGTGGGGGAAGTTTGTTTCTGGAGGGGGTATATGGGGGTGGGGGAGGTGGAGGTTTGTTTCTGGAGGGGGTATATGGGGGTGGGGGAGGTGGGGGGTGTTTCTGGAGAGGGGTATATGGGGGATGGGGGAAGTTTGTTTCTGGAGGGGTATATGGGGGTGGGGGGTGGGGGGGGGTGTTTCTGGAGGGGGTATATGGGGATGGGGGAAGTTTGTTTCTGGAGGGGGTATATGGGGGTGGGGGGTGGGGGGTGTTTCTGGAGAGGGGTATATGGGGGATGGGGGAAGTTTGTTTCTGGAGGGGGTATATGGGGGTGGGGGGTGGGGGGGTGTTTCTGGAGGGGGTATATGGGGGTGGGGGAAGTTTGTTTCTGGAGGGGGTATATGGGGGTGGGGGAGGTGGGGGGTTGTTTCTGGAGGGGGTATATGGGGGTGGGGGTTGTTTCTGGAGGGGGTATATGGGGGTGGGGGGTGGGGGTTGTTTCTGGAAGGTGGTATATGGGGATGGGGGAAGTTTGTTTCTGGAGGGGGTATATGGGGGTGGGGGGTGGGGGGGGTGTTTCTGGAGAGGGTATATGGGGGATGGGGGAAGTTTGTTTCTGGAGGGGGTATATGGGGGTGGGGGGGTGGGGGGTGTTTCTGGAGGGGGTATATGGGGGTGGGGGAGTTTGTTTCTGGAGGGGGTATATGGGGGTGGGGGGAGTTTGTTTCTGGAGGGGGTATATGGGGGTGGGGGAGTTTGTTTTTGGAGGGGGTATATGGGGGTTGGGGGAAATTTGCTTCTGGAGTGGGGTATATGGGGGTGGGGGTTATTTCTGGAGTGGGGTATATGAGGGGTGGGGGTTATTTCTGGAGTGGGGTATATGAGGGGCGGGGGTTGTTGCTGGAAGGGGGTATATGGGCGGTGGGGGGAAGTTTGTTTCTGGAGTGGGGTATATGGGGCGTTGTTTCTGGAGGAGGGTACATGGGGCGGCATGTGGGGGTGGGGGGTTTGATTCTGGAGGGGGATATGGTGGGTCATTAGTAATTGTTATCCCTCTTTTGGCCACAAAAAGGTTGTCTGAGCGGAAAGGGATCACGTAGATGACAGGTCACAGCATCATCAGCCTGAGGTGACCCCCAACCCACGCTCCTGTCGTGCCTTCTCTCTCACCTGTCCTCATGTGAAGTCATGCAGTGGCGAGTGCAGAGGTCACAGCAAGGGGAAAGCACTGTCTCTCTCTCTTACTCTTAAATTAGCTTTTTTTCCCATGAATAGCGTTTTATTCGGAATACAGTTTACATTTCTGTAATTGGCTGCAATGAAACATGTTCGAATAGCCAGGAAGAACAGAACAGTGCAGAGACCTTGCATTGACATGTCAGATACATTTATGAAAGACCTTGATAATGCCAAGTATTATACTACTTGATGTTCTGTAATATCCATTCTTAAACCTTTTAGTTCAATATGTCCCCAGTGTAAAACATTGGTTTTCGGTATAGGCCTACATTATGTGGTACCTTTTCTTCATAACATTTTCCAACACCTTCATTTACCCAGCATTCATTTCAAATCAACAATGAAAAAAACTCTACACAGTATTCATTCAATAGAAATGCACTGTCTATGATGAATGGGAGACATTCATACAGACTTCCTTCCTTCCACACACACACACACACACACACACACACACACACACACACACACACACACACACACACACACACACACACACACACACACACACACACACACACACACACACACACACACACACACACACACACACACACACACACACACACACACACACATATCCATAGAGTGTGGGAAAAAACAATTACAGTTTCTCATTAAAATACTCTTAATCCCTTTATGCAAAATGCAGTTCCACAAGTCTATAGAATGAGGAGGAAAAAGAATGACAAAGTGCTGCGAATAATTACATGCAGTATATCATGGAGACGTCTCTTTTATTTTGGGTGTCACTTGTGATGTCACTGGCTGCTTTCGTTCATTTGAATTCAGACCTTTATCTCTGGGCCGCAGCAGATTGAGTGGTGGCCCACCAAACGCTCACGACACTGTCCTATTGATTTCTCTAAATCCCCAACAATAGCATTTGCATGCTTGTTTCTGTAATAATACAGATATGCCATTCGGAATTAAAGAGCCTCGCAGACCAGAGGTAACTAATTGTGTGCTGTGTAATGAGGGTAGTTTCAATTTGATATAACCCACAGCTTTCTCTCACAGCCCTGCGCTAAGTACTTTCAAGTCTTTGTGGGGAAATAATTGATTTTTTGTGCTTTGGGCGCAAGGAAAACTATTATGATCTTTTGAATAATGGCAGTGGAAGGCCAGTGAATGATTTAAATTGGTATTAGAGGAGGAAGGCTCGGCAGGAAGATAGCGCTGTTTGACTGACAGTTCGCAAATGGCCCCCGTTCTTGATTACTCATTCTCTTAAGGTGGAAGGAATGGTAGGCTTCATTTTTGGAGTAATGGTGGAAGTTACAATTGACTTTCTGTGTCTGTTAAAAAACACACTGAGAGGCTGGTTGGTTGGGGTGGTCTCACCCACTATGCCAGGGGCTGCTGTGGACTAGGCCAGGGGTGAACACAGTGGGTGGGGTGGGCTGGCTGCTTCGGGGCTCTGCAGAAGACTGGGATAGTGTGTCTGTGTGTGATAGGAACAGCCTTTCCTGTTGCTTCTCTCCTGTGGATGGTCTTAAACGTCCCACTGTCAGTGCCAGCCAGCTGGATTTGAGGGAGAATGTGATTAGTATGGGTATCAGTGTGGTTTGGACGTCTTTCTCTCTCAAGGCTGAAAACTCATTTCTTTTTTTCCCTTTGTAACGAAAGTGGTTTCTTATTTAGCGCAGCATGTTGGAATTTCACACTGTTAATTGTGTGTGTAGGATAAAGGGGTTTTCAGTGTGGGTGGACATATTCCCATGATGACGACAAGGCTGGTAACACACGTCTTTGAAGGGGACATATTCCCATGATGACGTCAAGGCTGGTAACACACGTCTTTGAAGGGGACATATTCCCATGATGACTACAAGGCTGGTAACATACATGTCTTTGAAGGGGACATATTCCCATGATGACTACAAGGCTGGTAACATACATGTCTTTGAAGGGGACATATTCCCATGATGACTACAAGGCTGGTAACATACATGTCTTTGAAGGGGACATATTCCCATGATGACGACAAGGCTGGTAACACACATGTCTTTGAAGGGGACATATTCCCATGATGACGACAAGGCTGGTAACACACATGTCTTTGAAGGGGACATATCCCCATGATGACTACAAGGCTGGTAACACACATGTCTTTGGAGGGGACATATTCCCATGATGACTACAAGGCTGGTAACACACATGTCTTTGAAGGGGACATATTCCCATGATGACTACAAGGCTGGTAACACACATGTCTTTGAAGGGGACATATTCCCATGATGACTACAAGGCTGGTAACATACATGTCTTTGAAGGGGACATATTCCCATGGTGACTACAAGGCTGGTAACACACATGTCTTTGAAGGGGACATATTCCCATGATGACCACAAGGCTGGTAACATACATGTCTTTGAAGGGGACATATTCCCATGGTGACTACAAGGCTGGTAACACACATGTCTTTGAAGGGGACATATTCCCATGGTGACTACAAGGCTGGTAACACACATGTCTTTGAAGGGGACATATTCCCATGATGACCACAAGGCTGGTAACATACATGTCTTTGAATCTGACATATTCCCATGATGACCACAAGGCTGGTAACACACATGTCTTTGAAGGGGACATATTCCCATGATGACTACAAGGCTGGTAACATACATGTCTTTGAAGGGGACATATTCCCATGGTGACTACAAGGCTGGTAACACACATGTCTTTGAAGGGGACATATTCCCATGATGACCACAAGGCTGGTAACATACATGTCTTTGAATCTGATATATTCCCATGATGACTACAAGGCTGGTAACATACATGTCTTTGAAGGGGACATATCCCCATGATGACTACAAGGCTGGTAACACACATGTCTTTGAAGGGGACATATTCCCATGGTGACTACAAGGCTGGTAACACACATGTCTTTGAAGGGGACATATTCCCATGATGACCACAAGGCTGGTAACATACATGTCTTTGAATCTGACATATTCCCATGATGACTACAAGGCTGGTAACACACATGTCTTTGAAGGGGACATATTCCCATGATGACTAAAATGCTGGTAACACACATGTCTTTGAAGGGGACATATTCCCATGATGGCTACAAGGCTGGTAACACACATGTCTTTGAAGGGGACATATTCCCATGATGACTAAAATGCTGGTAACACACATGTCTTTGAAGGGGACATATTCCCATGATGACTAAAAGGCTGGTAACACACATGTCTTTGAAGGGGACATATTCCCATGATGGCTACAAGGCTGGTAACACACATGTCTTTGAAGGGGACATATCCCCATGATGACGACAAGGCTGGTAACACACATGTCTTTGAAGGGGACATATTCCCATGATAACTACAAGGCTGGTAACATACATGTCTTTTAAATAACTAGTTTCCTATTCACTTTTGGTGATGTTTTCAAAAGGGCAATAAAATACTAAATAATACAAGAAATGTACATAACGGCTGTTAATTGTGGCAGAAAATGGATCTGGCTTGGTTAAGTACAATATGCACCTGCAAATAAGTATGATACCTAGTTATCTTGATACATAGAATGTATGTTACAGTCAAACAGTCAAATATACTTGTAAAGTCCATGCCCTGAACAATTGAGGCGATTCTGAGGGCAAAGGGGTGGGGGTGCAACTCAAAATTAGGAAGGTGATCCTACTTTTTTGTATACTAAGTGTATAGAGCAATTCCAAGAAAAAGAAATGTGTTGTGGATAACAGTATGATCAGTAGTATGGATGACAATATGAACAGTAGTATGGATAACAATATGAACAGTAGTATGGATAACAATATGAACAGTAGTATGGGTAACAATATGAACAGTAGTATGGATAACAATATGAACAGTAGTATGGATAACAATATGAACAGTAGTATGGGTAACAATATGAACAGTAGTATGGATAACAGTATGATCAGTAGTATGGATAACAATATGAACGGTAGTATGGATAACAATATGAACAGTAGTATGGATAACAATATGAACAGTAGTATGGGTAACAATATGAACAGTAGTATGGATAACAATATGAACAGTAGTATGGATAACAATATGAACAGTAGTATGGATAACAATATGAACAGTAGTATGGATAACAGTATGATCCGTAGTATGGATAACAATATGAACAGTAGTATGGATAACAATATGAACAGTAGTATGGATAACAGTATGATCAGTAGTATGGATAACAATATGAACGGTAGTATGGATAACAATATGAACAGTAGTATGGATAACAATATGAACAGTAGTATGGATAACAATATGAACAGTAGTATGGATAACAATATGAACAGTAGTATGGATAACAATATGAACAGTAGTATGGATAACAATATGAACAGTAGTATGGATAACAGTATGATCAGTAGTATGGATAACAATATGAACGGTAGTATGGATAACAATATGAACAGTAGTATGGATAACAATATGAACAGTAGTATAGGGATAACAATATGAACAGTAGTATGGATAACAATATGATCAGTAGTATGGATAACAATATGAACAGTAGTATGGATAACAATATGAACAGTAGTATGGGTAACAATATGAACAGTAGTATGGATAACAATATGAACAGTAGTATGGATAACAATATGAACAGTAGTATGGATAACAATATGAACAGTAGTATGGATAACAATATGAACAGTAGTATGGATAACAATATGAACAGTAGTATGGATAACAATATGAACAGTAGTATGGATAACAATATGAACAGTAGTATGGATAACAATATGAACAGTAGTATGGATAACAATATGAACAGTAGTATGGATAACAATATGAACAGTAGTATGGATAACAATATGAACAGTAGTATGGATAACAGTATGATGGATAACGGTAGTATGGATAACAATATGAACAGTAGTATGGATAACAATATGAACAGTAGTATGGATAACAATATGAACAGTAGTATGGATAACAATAGTATGGGAACAGTAGTAGATAACAGTATAGGGTAACAATATGAACAGTAGTATGGATAACAATATGAACAGTAGTATGGATAACAGTATGGATGAACAGTAGTATGGATAACAATATGAACAGTAGTATGGATAACAATATGAACAGTAGTATGGATAACAGTATGATCAGTAGTATGGATAACAATATGAACAGTAGTATGGATAACAATATGAACAGTAGTATGGGTAACAGTAGTAATATGATGAACGGTAGTATGGATAACAATATGAACAGTAGTATGGATAACAATATGAACAGTAGTATGGATAACAATATGAACAGTAGTATGGATAACAGTATGATCAGTAGTATGGATAACAATATGAACGGTAGGTAGTATGGATAACAATATGAACAGTAGTATGGATAACAATATGAACAGTAGTATGGATAACAATATGAACAGTAGTATGGGTAACAATATGAACAGTAGTATGGATAACAGTAGTATGATCAGTAGTATGGATAACAATATGAACAATATGTAGTATGGATAACAATATGAACAGTAGTATGGATAACAATATGAACAGTAGTATGGATAACAGTATGATCAGTAGTATGGATAACAATATGAACAGTAGTATGGATAACAATATGAACAGTAGTATGGGTAACAATATGAACAGTAGTATGGATAACAATATGAACAGTAGTATGGGTAACAATATGAACAGTAGTATGGATAACAGTATGATCAGTAGTATGGATAACAATATGAACAGTAGTATGGATAACAATATGAACAGTAGTATGGATAACAGTATGATCAGTAGTATGGATAACAGTATGATCAGTAGTATGGATAACAATATGAACAGTAGTATGGGTAACAATATGAACAGTAGTATGGATAACAGTATGATCAGTAGTATGGATGACAATATGAACAGTAGTATGGATAACAGTATGATCCGTAGTATGGATAACAATATGAACAGTAGTATGGATAACAATATGAACAGTAGTATGGATAACAGTATGATCAGTAGTATGGATAACAATATGAACGGTAGTATGGATAACAATATGAACAGTAGTATGGATAACAATATGAACAGTAGTATGGATAACAATATGAACAGTAGTATGGATAACAATATGAACAGTAGTATGGATAACAATATGAACAGTAGTATGGATAACAATATGAACAGTAGTATGGATAACAATATGAACAGTAGTATGGATAATCAGTAGTATGGATAACAATATCAGTAGTATGGATAACAATATGAACAGTAGTATGGATAACAATATGAACAGTAGTATGGGTAACAATATGAACAGTAGTATGGATAACAATATGATCAGTAGTATGGATAACAATATGAACAGTAGTATGGATAACAATATGAACAGTAGTATGGGTAACAATATGAACAGTAGTATGGATAACAATATGAACAGTAGTATGGATAACAATATGAACAGTAGTATGGATAACAATATGAACAGTAGTATGGATAACAATATGAACAGTAGTATGGATAACAATATGAACAGTTGTATGGATAACAATATGAACAGTAGTATGGATAACAATATGAACAGTAGTATGGATAACAATATGAACAGTAGTATGGATAACAATATGAACAGTAGTATGGATAACAATATGAACAGTAGTATGGATAACAATATGAACAGTAGTATGGATAACAATATGAACAGTAGTATGGATAACAGTATGAACGGTAGTATGGATAACAATATGAACAGTAGTATGGATAACAATATGAACAGTAGTATGGATAACAATATGAACAGTAGTATGGATAACAATATGAACAGTAGTATGGGTAACAATATGAACAGTAGTATGGATAACAATATGAACAGTAGTATGGATAACAATATGAACAGTAGTATGGATAACAATATGAACAGTAGTATGGATAACAATATGAACAGTAGTATGGATAACAGTATGATCAGTAGTATGGATAACAATATGAACAGTAGTATGGATAACAATATGAACAGTAGTATGGGTAACAATATGAACGGTAGTATGGATAACAATATGAACGGTAGTATGGATAACAATATGAACAGTAGTATGGATAACAATATGAACAGTAGTATGGATAACAGTATGATCAGTAGTATGGATAACAATATGAACGGTAGGTAGTATGGATAACAATATGAACAGTAGTATGGATAACAATATGAACAGTAGTATGGATAACAATATGAACAGTAGTATGGGTAACAATATGAACAGTAGTATGGATAACAGTATGATCAGTAGTATGGATAACAATATGAACGGTAGTATGGATAACAATATGAACAGTAGTATGGATAACAATATGAACAGTAGTATGGATAACAGTATGATCAGTAGTATGGATAACAATATGAACGGTAGTATGGATAACAATATGAACAGTAGTATGGGTAACAATATGAACAGTAGTATGGATAACAATATGAACAGTAGTATGGGTAACAATATGAACAGTAGTATGGATAACAGTATGATCAGTAGTATGGATAACAATATGAACAGTAGTATGGATAACAATATGAACAGTAGTATGGATAACAGTATGATCAGTAGTATGGATAACAGTATGATCAGTAGTATGGATAACAATATGAACAGTAGTATGGGTAACAATATGAACAGTAGTATGGATAACAGTATGATCAGTAGTATGGATGACAATATGAACAGTAGTATGGGTAACAGTATGATCAGTAATATGGATAACAGTATGATCAGTAGTATGGATAACAATATGAACAGTAGTATGGGTAACAATATGAACAGTAGTATGGATAACAGTATGATCAGTAGTATGGATAACAGTATGATCAGTAGTATGGATAACAATATGAACAGTAGTATGGGTAACAATATGAACAGTAGTATGGATAACAATATGAACAGTAATATGGATAACAGTATGATCAGTAGTATGGATAACAGTATGATCAGTAGTATGGATAACAATATGAACAGTAGTATGGGTAACAATATGAACAGTAGTATGGATAACAATATGAACAGTAGTATGGATAACAGTATGATCAGTAGTATGGATAACAATATGAACGGTAGTATGGATAACAATATGAACAGTAGTATGGATAACAATATGAACAGTAGTATGGATAACAATATGAACAGTAGTATGGATAACAATATGAACAGTAGTATGGATAACAATATGAACAGTAGTATGGATAACAATATGAACAGTAGTATGGATAACAATATGAACAGTAGTATGGATAACAGTATGATCAGTAGTATGGATAACAATATGAACGGTAGTATGGATAACAATATGAACAGTAGTATGGATAACAATATGAACAGTAGTATGGGTAACAATATGAACGGTAGTATGGATAACAATATGATCAGTAGTATGGATAACAATATGAACAGTAGTATGGATAACAATATGAACAGTAGTATGGGTAACAATATGAACAGTAGTATGGATAACAATATGAACAGTAGTATGGATAACAATATGAACAGTAGTATGGATAACAATATGAACAGTAGTATGGATAACAATATGAACAGTAGTATGGATAACAATATGAACAGTTGTATGGATAACAATATGAACAGTAGTATGGATAACAATATGAACAGTAGTATGGATAACAATATGAACAGTAGTATGGATAACAATATGAACAGTAGTATGGATAACAATATGAACAGTAGTATGGATAACAATATGAACAGTAGTATGGATAACAGTATGATCAGTAGTATGGATAACAATATGAACGGTAGTATGGATAACAATATGAACAGTAGTATGGATAACAATATGAACAGTAGTATGGATAACAATATGAACAGTAGTATGGGTAACAATATGAACAGTAGTATGGATAACAATATGAACAGTAGTATGGATAACAATATGAACAGTAGTATGGATAACAATATGAACAGTAGTATGGATAACAATATGAACAGTAGTATGGATAACAGTATGATCAGTAGTATGGATAACAATATGAACAGTAGTATGGATAACAATATGAACAGTAGTATGGGTAACAATATGAACGGTAGTATGGATAACAATATGAACGGTAGTATGGATAACAATATGAACAGTAGTATGGATAACAATATGAACAGTAGTATGGATAACAGTATGATCAGTAGTATGGATAACAATATGAACGGTAGGTAGTATGGATAACAATATGAACAGTAGTATGGATAACAATATGAACAGTAGTATGGATAACAATATGAACAGTAGTATGGGTAACAATATGAACAGTAGTATGGATAACAGTATGATCAGTAGTATGGATAACAATATGAACGGTAGTATGGATAACAATATGAACAGTAGTATGGATAACAATATGAACAGTAGTATGGATAACAGTATGATCAGTAGTATGGATAACAATATGAACGGTAGTATGGATAACAATATGAACAGTAGTATGGATAACAATATGAACAGTAGTATGGATAACAATATGAACAGTAGTATGGGTAACAAATGAACAGTAGTATGAACAGTAGTATGGATAACAGTATGATCAGTAGTATGGATAACAATATGAACAGTAGTATGGATAACAATATGAACAGTAGTATGGGTAACAATATGAACAGTAGTATGGATAACAGTATGATCAGTAGTATGGATGACAATATGAACAGTAGTATGGGTAACAGTATGATCAGTAATATGGATAACAGTATGATCAGTAGTATGGATAACAATATGAACAGTAGTATGGGTAACAATATGAACAGTAGTATGGATAACAATATGAACAGTAGTATGGATAACAGTATGATCAGTAGTATGGATAACAATATGAACAGTAGTATGGATAACAATATGAACAGTAGTATGGGTAACAATATGAACAGTAGTATGGATAACAGTATGATCAGTAGTATGGATGACAATATGAACAGTAGTATGGGTAACAGTATGATCAGTAATATGGATAACAGTATGATCAGTAGTATGGATAACAATATGAACAGTAGTATGGGTAACAATATGAACAGTAGTATGGATAACAGTATGATCAGTAGTATGGATAACAGTATGATCAGTAGTATGGATAACAATATGAACAGTAGTATGGGTAACAATATGAACAGTAGTATGGATAACAATATGAACAGTAGTATGGATAACAGTATGATCAGTAGTATGGATAACAGTATGATCAGTAGTATGGATAACAATATGAACAGTAGTATGGGTAACAATATGAACAGTAGTATGGATAACAGTATGATCAGTAGTATGGATGACAATATGAACAGTAGTATGGATAACAATATGAACAGTAGTATGGATAACAATATGAACAGTAGTATGGATAACAATATGAACAGTAGTATGGATAACAATATGAACAGTAGTATGGATAACAATATGAACAGTAGTATGGATAACAATATGAACAGTAGTATGGATAACAATATGAACAGTAGTATGGATAACAATATGAACAGTAGTATGGATAACAATATGAACAGTAGTATGGATAACAGTATGATCAGTAGTATGGATAACAGTATGATCAGTAGTATGGATAACAATATGAACAGTAGTATGGATAACAATATGAACAGTAGTATGGATAACAATATGAACAGTAGTATGGATAACAATATGAACAGTAGTATGGATAACAGTATGATCAGTAGTATGGATAACAATATGAACAGTAGTATGGATAACAATATGAACAGTAGTATGGATAACAATATGAACAGTAGTATGGATAACAATATGAACAGTAGTATGGATAACAATATGAACAGTAGTATTGATAACAATATGAACAGTAGTATGGATAACAATATGAACAGTAGTATGGATGACAATATGATCAGTAGTATGGATCATTTTGTTTCCAAGATGGCGTAGCAGTCGTACGTATGTTTTGTCTTGTCCCGTCCAGTCTAGTGTAAATATAGTTTTATTCGTTTATTTTTCTGTATATATTTCGTACATATTTTAATCTCACTCTCAAACTAGAGCTGAATATACTCTCCTGCAACCCGCATCACCCAATGTGGTACGGATCCGCCTTTTCTATACTTTACATTAGATCCGGAGCCACCATCAGAAGCTAGCCAGCAACTAGCTACTAGCTCGTACTCAGTTAGCCATTGCTAGCGGTCTTCTAAGCTAACTAGAACACCAGCGCGACATCAACCCAGAGCATATCAGACTGCTCTTTCTCTACCACATCTCCGGATTCCTACCGCAAGCTCTGAACCTTTACACCGGATCATCGCAACTAGCTAGCTGCAATTCCAGTGGCTACTCCTGGCCAACGTCTCTGGCCCAAAACAAGCTACAGTTAGCCTTGAGCTAAGCCCATCTCCCGACTAGCCGAAGAGGCCCAACGATACCTCTTTTGCCAATTGGCCTGGACCCTTTACTGCCGACACGGAGCGCCGCCGATCCATCACGACTGGTCCGCCGACATAATCGTCCGAGGTGGTCTCAACAGGCTTTTTCGTTGCGACATCGCCAAAGATCCATCTGCTGGCCAAGGCCCGCGAGCTTTCTGAAACGCTGTGTCTCCAGCTCACCAGAGCTCCTGTAGCATAATCCTGGGCTACAATTACCCGGGCCCACGACCGGTCTGTCAATGCCACCGCAAGAAGAGGAATAAACAGACTCACCCCATCGCGACGTCCCCCAAAGGTTAGCTCTCTAGCCCTCGCTATCTCCCTACTTGCTATTCGGCCTGCTAACGGCTAGCTTGTCTAGCCCGGGCCTACGAACTGTTAGCTTGTTAGCACAGGCCTGCTAACCATCTGACTCACCTCATCCCAAACACTTCTGAACCCATTTACTTTCTCTCTCTTTGATTTTTATTTGTTTATACCTTCCGGAAACCTGCCTCACCCACTGTGATACGGATTCGCTATCACTTTTAATTTTGATTTATTTTTATGACACACTCAAGAACCTCCAGACGCTAACCAGCTAACTAGCTACAAGCTATTTAGTCATTGTTAGTTTAAAAATAAATAAAATAAAAAAATAAAAAAAAATAAAAATAAAAAAAAACCTGGATAACACTCGCCAGCCCAGCTTCCCTGCCCATCCACCGCTGCCCCCTGGACACTGATTTCTTGGCTACATAGCTGACGCACGCTGGACTGTCCATTAATCACGGTACCCCATTCTGCTTGTTTGTTTATCTGTCGGCCCAGTTGCCTAGTCAACGCCATTTTACCTGCTGTTTGTTGTGCTAGCTGATTAGCCTCACCTATTGTTTTTAGCTAGCTTTCCCAATTCAACACCTGTGATTACTGTATGCCTCGCTGTATGTCTCTCCCAAATGTCAATATGCCTTGTATACTGTTGTTCAGGTTAGTTATCATTGTTTTAGTTCACAATGGAGCCCCTAGATCCACTCTGCATACCCCTGTTACCTCCTTTGTCCCACCCCCCACACATGCGGTGACCTCACCCATTACAACCAGCATGTCCAGAGATACAACCTCTCTCATCATCACCCAGTGCCTGGGCTTACCTCCGCTGTACCCGCACCCCACCATACCCCTGTCTGCGCATTATGCCCTGAATATATTCTACCATGCCCAGAAACCTGCTCCTCTTATCCTCTGCCCCCAACGCTCTAGGCGACCAGTTTTGATAGCCTTTAGCCGCACCCTCATACTACTCCTTCTCTGTTCCGCGGGTGATGTGGAGGTAAACCCAGGCACCCTCATTTGTTGACTTCTGTGATCGAAAAAGTCTTGGTTTTATGCATGTCAACATCAGAAGCCTCCTCCCTAAGTTTGTTTTACTCACTGCTTTAGCACACTCTGCTAACCCTGATGTCCTTGCCGTGTCTGAATCCTGGCTCAGGAAGGCCACCAAAAATTCAGAGATTTCCATACCCAACTATAACATCTTCCGTCAAGATAGAACTGCCAAAGGGGCGGAGTCGCAGTCTACTGCAGAGATAGCCTGCAAAGTAATGTCATACTTTCCAGGTCCATACCCAAACAGTTTGAACTACTAATTTTGAAAATTACTCTCTCCAGAAACAAGTCTATCACTGTTGCCGCCTGCTACCGACCCCCGTCAGCTCCCAGCTGCGCCCTGGACACCATTTGTGAATTGATCGCCCCTCATCTAGCTTCAGAGTTTGTTCTGTTAGGTGACCTAAACTGGGATATGCTTAACACCCCGGCAGTCCTACAATCTAAGCTAGATGCCCTCAATCTCACTCAAATCATCAAGGAACCCACCAGGTACAACCCTAACTCTGTAAACAAGGGCACCCTCATAGACGTCATCCTGACCAACTGGCCCTCCAAATATACCTCCGCTGTCTTCAACCAGGATCTCAGCGATCACTGCCTCATCGCCTGTATCCGCCACGGAGCCGCAGTCAAACGACCACCCCTCATCACTGTCAAACGCTCCCTAAAACACTTCTGTGAGCAGGCCTTTCTAATCGACCTGGCCCGTGTATCCTGGAAGGACATTGACCTCATCCCGTCAGTTGAGGATGCCTGGTCATTCTTTAAAAGTAACTTCCTCACCATTTTAGATAAGCATGCTCCGTTCAAAAAATGCAGAACCAAGAACAGATACAGCCCTTGGTTCACTCCAGACCTGACTGCCCTCGACCAGCACAAAAACATCCTGTGGCGGACTGCAATAGCATCGAATAGCCCCGTGATATGCAACTGTTCAGGAAGTCAGGAACCAATACACGCAGTCAGTCAGGAAAGCTAAGGCCAGCTTCTTCAGGCAGAAGCTTGCATCCTGTAACTCCAACTCCAAAAAGTTCTGGGACACTGTGAAGTCCATGGAGAACAAGAGCACCTCCTCCCAGCTGCCCACTGCACTGAGGCTAGGAAACACGGTCTCCACCGATAAATCCATGATTATCGAAAACTTCAATAAGCACTTCTCAACGGCTGGCCATGCCTTCCGCCTGGCTACTCCAACCTCGGCCAACAGCTCCCCCCCGTAGTTCCTCACCCAAGCCTCTCCAGGTTCTCCTTTACCCAAATCCAGATAGCAGATGTTCTGAAAGAGCTGCAAAACCTGGACCCGTACAAATCAGCTGGGCTTGATAATCTGGACCCGCTATTTCTGAAACTATCTGCCGCCATTGTCGCAACCCCTATTACCAGCCTGTTCAACCTCTCTTTCATATCGTCTGAGATCCCCAAGGATTGAAAGCTGCCGCAGTCATCCCCCTCTTCAAAGGGGAGACACCCTGGACCCAAACTGCTATAGACCTATATCCATCCTGCCCTGCCTATCTAAGGTCTTTGAAAGCCAAGTCAACAAACAGGTCACTGACCATCTCGAATCCCACCGTACCTTCTCCGCTGTGCAATCTGGTTTCCGAGCCGGTCACGGGTGCACCTCAGCCACACTCAAGGTACTAAATGATATCATAACCGCCATCGATAAAAGACAGTACTGTGCAGCCGTCTTCATCGACCTCGCCAAGGCTTTCGACTCTGTCAATCACCAAATTCTTATCGGCAGACTCAACAGCCTCGGTTTTCGGATGACTGCCTTGCCTGGTTCACCAATTACTTTGCAGACAGAGTTCAGTGTGTCAAATCGGAGGGCATGCTGTCCGGTCCTCTGGCAGTCTCTATGGGGGTGCCACAGGGTTCAATTCTCGGGCCGACTCTTTTCTCTGTATATATCAATGATGTTGCTCTTGCTGCGGGCGATTCCCTGATCCACCTCTACGCAGACGACACCATTCTATATACTTTCGGCCCGTCATTGGACACTGTGCTATCCAACCTCCAAACGAGCTTCAATGCCATACAGCACTCCTTCCGTGGCCTCCAACTGCTCCTAAACGCGAGTAAAACCAAATGCATGCTTTTCAACCGATCGCTGCCTGCACCCGCATGCCCGACTAGCATCACCACCCTGGATGGTTCCAACCTTGAATATGTGGACATCTATAAGTACCTAGGTGTCTGGCTAGACTGCAAACTCTCCTTCCAGACTCACATCAAACATCTCCAATCAAAAATCAAATCCAGAGTCGGCTTTCTATTCCGCAACAAAGCCTCCTTCACTCACGCTGCCAAGCTTACCCTAGTAAAACTGACTATCCTACCGATCCTCGACTTCGGCGATGTCATCTACAAAATGGCTTCCAACACTCTACTCAGCAAACTGGATGCAGTCTATCACAGTGCCATCCGTTTTGTCACTAAAGCACCTTATACCACCCACCACTGCGACTTGTATGCTCTAGTCGGCTGGCCCTCACTACATATTCGTCGCCAGACCCACTGGCTCCAGGTCATCTACAAGTCCATGCTAGGTAAAGCTCCGCCTTATCTCAGTTCACTGGTCACGATGGCAACACCCATCCGTAGCACGCGCTCCAGCAGGTGTATCTCACTGATCATCCCTAAAGCCAACACCTCATTTGGCCGCCTTTCGTTCCAGTACTCTGCTGCCTGTGACTGGAACGAATTGCAAAAATCGCTGAAGTTGGAGACTTTATCTCCCTCACCAACTTCAAACATCAGCTATCCGAGCAGCTAACCGATCGCTGCAGCTGTACATAGTCTATTGGTAAATAGCTCACCCTTTTTCACCTACCTCATTCCCATACTGTTTTTATACTGTTTTTATTTATTTACTTTTCTGCTCTTTTGCACACCAATATCTCTACCTGTACATGCCCATCTGATCATTTATCACCAGTGTTAATCTGCAAAAATTGTATTATTCGCCTACCTCCTCATGCCTTTTGCACACATTGTATATAGACTGCCCATTTTTTTCTACTGTGTTATTGACTTGCTAAATTGTTTACTCCATGTGTAACTCTGTGTTGTCTGTTCACACTGCTATGCTTTATCTTGGCCAGGTCGCAGTTGCAAATGAGAACTTGTTCTCAACTAGCCTACCTGGTTAAATAAAGGTGAAATAAATAAAAAAAATATGAACAGTAGTATGGATAACAATATGAACAGTAGTATGGATAACAATATGAACAGTAGTATGGATAACAATATGAACGGTAGTATGGAAAACAATATGAACAGTAGTATGGATAACAATATGAACGGTAGTATGGATAACAATATGAACAGTAGTATGGATAACAATATGAACAGTAGTATGGATAACAATATGAACAGTAGTATGGGTAACAATATGAACAGTAGTATGGATAACAGTATGATCAGTAGTATGGATAACAATATGAACAGTAGTATGGATAACAATATGAACAGTAGTATGGGTAACAATATGAACAGTAGTATGGATAACAGTATGATCAGTAGTATGGATGACAATATGAACAGTAGTATGGGTAACAGTATGATCAGTAGTATGGATAACAGTATGATCAGTAGTATGGATAACAATATGAACAGTAGTATGGGTAACAATATGAACAGTAGTATGGACAACAGTATGATCAGTAGTATGGATAACAGTATGATCAGTAGTATGGATAACAATATGAACAGTAGTATGGGTAACAATATGAACAGTAGTATGGATAACAATATGAACAGTAGTATGGATAACAGTATGATCAGTAGTATGGATAACAGTATGATCAGTAGTATGGATAACAATATGAACAGTAGTATGGGTAACAATATGAACAGTAGTATGGATAACAGTATGATCAGTAGTATGGATGACAATATGAACAGTAGTATGGATAACAATATGAACAGTAGTATGGATAACAATATGAACAGTAGTATGGATAACAATATGAACAGTAGTATGGATAACAATATGAACAGTAGTATGGATAACAATATGAACAGTAGTATGGATAACAATATGAACAGTAGTATGGATAACAATATGAACAGTAGTATGGATAACAATATGAACAGTAGTATGGATAACAATATGAACAGTAGTATGGATAACAGTATGATCAGTAGTATGGATAACAGTATGATCAGTAGTATGGATAACAATATGAACAGTAGTATGGATAACAATATGAACAGTAGTATGGATAACAATATGAACAGTAGTATGGATAACAATATGAACAGTAGTATGGATAACAATATGAACAGTAGTATGGATAACAGTATGATCAGTAGTATGGATAACAATATGAACAGTAGTATGGATAACAATATGAACAGTAGTATGGATAACAATATGAACAGTAGTATGGATAACAATATGAACAGTAGTATGGATAACAATATGAACAGTAGTATGGATAACAATATGAACAGTAGTATGGATAACAATATGAACAGTAGTATGGATAACAATATGAACAGTAGTATGGATGACAATATGATCAGTAGTATGGATGACAATATGAACAGTAGTATGGATAACAATATGAACAGTAGTATGGATAACAATATGAACAGTAGTATGGATAACAATATGAACGGTAGTATGGAAAACAATATGAACAGTAGTATGGATAACAATATGAACAGTAGTATGGATAACAATATGAACAGTAGTATGGATAACAATATGAACAGTAGTATGGATAACAATATGAACAGTAGTATGGATAACAATATGAACAGTAGTATGGATAACAATATGAACAGTAGTATGGATAACAATATGAACAGTAGTATGGATGACAATATGAACAGTAGTATGGATAACAATATGAACAGTAGTATGGATAACAATATGAACAGTAGTATGGATAACAATATGAACAGTAGTATGGATAACAATATGAACAGTAGTATGGATAACAATATGAACAGTAGTATGGATAACAATATCATATCTGCAGTGCCTTCAGCACTGAGGCTGCTACAGTCATCTGCAGGTTTTTGTGAATCGCCTCATCGCATCTCTTGTCAATCTGTCCCAGATGTGATGGCTTAATGTGCATGTGTGCGGACAGAATGGCAGTGTGTGCTCCACAGCTCTTTACCCCACAGCCACTACACAGTTATCTCTCTAGTGAACACACACAAACATTCCTTTTGTATTGTCCCTGCATTTACATTGTAGTCATTTAGCAGATGCTACAAAATTCCTAACGGTAGTGAGTGCATAAATGTGCATACTTCTTAAAAACTTGTTATGGCAAGGAGTTCCCTAAAGGGAACACCCCCTCCCATTCAGCTGAAAAAATATATATAAAAAAATATTTAACTTTCACACATTAACAAGTCCAATACAGCAAATGAAAGATAAACATCTTGTTAATCTATCGTGTCTGATTTTTAAAATGTTTTACAGCGAAAATACAACATATATTTATGCTAGATGACCACGAAATTCAAAAACACACAGCCATTTTTCACAGTCACAAAAGCAGAAATATAGATAAAACGAATCACTATCCTTTGGTTTGCAAAAATACTCACAATAAACATTGATAAAAGATGCAAGTGTTATTCACAGAATTAAAGATAAACGTATCCTCTATGCAACCGCTGTGTCAGATTTCAAAAAACGGAAAAAGAATCATCTGAGAACAGCGCTCAGAACCCAAAGAAATAGCCGCCATTTTGGTGTCAACAGAAGCTACAAAAAAACACTATAAATATTCACTTACCTTTGAATATCTTCATCAGAAGGCAGTTCCAGGAATCGCAGTTCAACAATAAATGACTGATTTGTTCCATAAAGTTCCATAAAGCCCATCATTTAGCCACTTGTTGTTAGCTTGTTCAGCCCAGCATTCAATCCTCAAAAATCACGAGCAATTCCTCCAGACAAAAACTCAAAAAGTTCCGCTACAGGTAGTAGAAACAAGTCAAATGATGTATGCAATCCATATTTAGGATGTTTTAAATCAGCAATAAGGTTCCAACCGGAGAATTTCATTGTCTGAAGAAACACATTGGAACGCAAGAACACTCTCTCATGACCGTCGCAATGAGACCGAGGCTTTCTGCCAGACCACCCACTCAAAGACCTATTATGAGCCCCTCCTTTATAGTAGAATCATACAACCAGAATCTAAAGACGGTGACATATTGTGGAAGCCCTAGGAAGTGCATGCTCATCCATATCTAAGATGGACATCAAATGGCACTGTTTTCAAAATTGAGTTCTCACTTCCTGTTTGGATTTCTTCTCAGGTTTTTGTCTGCCATATGAGTTCTGTTATACTCACAGACATAATTCAAACAGTTTTAGAAAATTCAGAGTGTTTTCTATCCACCAGTAACAATAATATGCATATATTCCCATCTGGGAAAGAGAGGGAGGTAGTTTACTCTGGGCACACCTTTCATCCAAAAGTGAAAATTCTGCCCCCTAGCCCCAACATGATTTATTAATTAATAGTGGTCTCCCATGGGAATCAAACCCACAACCCTGGTGTTGCAAGCACAATGCTCTACCAACTGAGCCACATGGGAATTGGTCCCTTTCACATTGTTTCCGGTCAAGAGCAGCCCCGATCTTTTGGCAAACAGCCTCCAAGGACTATAGGCAGGAGTGAATCTTCACCTCTTCATCCTCCTCCACTTGTTTCATTCTCTACTCTTCCATCAGAAATCAAGTCAGCTGTGATGTTTTTCATTTCATTCAGGATTTCCAAAGATAATTTCGGTCCGGGGTCTTCAGACAGACCCTTGTGTCCAGTAGCAAATGAATACAACATTGGCTGACATTAATTTGTGGCAAAGAGGGTCACACCCTGATCTGTTTCATCTGTCTTTTGCTTGTCTCCACCCCCCACCAGGTGTTGCTTTTCTGTTTGTCTGTTGCCAGTTCATCTTGTCTTTTCAGGTCTTACCAGCATGTTTCCTGTTTTTTCTGTTCTCAAGTTCTTGTTTTCTGGTCTTCCCGGTTCTGACCTTTATGCCTGCCCTGACCCTGAGCCTGCCTTCCGTTCTGTCCCTGATTGACTCAGCCTGCCCCTTTGTTATCATAAATATTCTGAGGACCGAACTATCCACCACCTGTGTCTGCATCTGGGACATAATAGTACATGAGATCCCATAGACCCACTAGTACATGGGATCCCATAGACCCACTAGTATATGTGATCTCATAGACCCACTTGTACGTGATCCCATAGACATACTAGTACATGTGATCTCATAGACCCACTAGTACATGAGATCCCATAGACCCACTAGTACATGAGATCCCATAGACATACTAGTACATGGGATCCCATAGACCCACTAGTACATGAGATCCCATAGACCCACTAGTACATGGGATCGCATAGACGTACTAGTACATGAGATCCCATAGACCCACTAGTACATGGGATCCCATAGACATACTAGTATATGTGATCTCATAGACCCACTTGTACATGTGATCCCATAGACATACTAATACATGAGATCCCATAGACCCACTAGTACATGAGATCCCATAGACATACTAGTACATGGGATCCCATAGACCCACTAGTACATGAGATCCCATAGACATACTAGTACATGGGATCCCATAGACCCACTAGTACATGTGATCACATAGACCCACTTGTACGTGATCCCATTGACCTAAAATATACAATGAATATTAAGCATCAAGCGGTATTATATTTTGATGGGGAAATTGAAAAACCCATAACAGTAACAGATTTATTTTCACATTATTTTATTTTTGATATCATTTAAATATAGCCTAAAATACCTACAAAAACAATTATCATAATAATTAGTCCCCCCCCCCACTAAAACAATGTTTATATTTGCATATGTTGTAATACAGGTGACATTTGAACAATAATTGAACAGCAGTGAAGGCGTGCAAAATGACATATAATGTTGTGCATGTGAAAGTCTGGGCACATGAAGGTCTGTGCACGTCAACGTTTTACAAACGTGCACGAGGGACCAGATGAGCGTGTACGTTTCTATTCCCACATTTGTACATGCAGCTGTTAATGTGTGTGTGTGTATACTCCGTCCCTGAGCGTGTGAGTTGGAACTGGGCCATTTAGTAGTTCCTCACCCAAGCCTCTCCAGGTTCTCCTTTACCCAAATCCAGATAGCAGATGTTCTGAAAGAGCTGCAAAACCTGGACCCGTACAAATCAGCTGGGCTTGACAATCTGGACCCGCTATTTCTGAAACTATCTGCCGCCATTGTCGCAACCCCTATTACCAGCCTGTTCAACCTCTCTTTCATATCGTCTGAGATCCCCAAGGATTGAAAGCTGCCGCAGTCATCCCCCTCTTCAAAGGAGGAGACACCCTGGACCCAAACTGCTATAGACCTATATCCATCCTGCCCTGCCTATCTAAGGTCTTCGAAAGCCAAGTCAACAAACAGGTCACTGACCATCTCGAATCCCACCGTACCTTCTCCGCTGTGCAATCTGGTTTCCGAGCCGGTCACGGGTGCACCTCAGCCACACTCAAGGTACTAAATGATATCATAACCGCCATCGATAAAAGACAGTACTGTGCAGCCGTCTTCATCGACCTCGCCAAGGCTTTCGACTCTGTCAATCACCAAATTCTTATCGGCAGACTCAACAGCCTCGGTTTTTCGGATGACTGCCTTGCCTGGTTCACCAATTACTTTGCAGACAGAGTTCAGTGTGTCAAATCAGAGGGCATGCTGTCCGGTCCTCTGGCAGTCTCTATGGGGGTGCCACAGGGTTCAATTCTCGGGCCGACTCTTTTCTCTGTATATATCAATGATGTTGCTCTTGCTGCGGGCGATTCCCTGATCCACCTCTACGCAGACGACACCATTCTATATACTTTCGGCCCGTCATTGGACACTGTGCTATCAAACCTCCAAACGAGCTTCAATGCCATACAGCACTCCTTCCGTGGCCTCCAACTGCTCTTAAACGCGAGTAAAACCAAATGCATGCTTTTCAACCGATCGCTGCCTGCACCCGCATGCCCGACTAGCATCACCACCCTGGATGGTTCCAACCTTGAATATGTGGACATCTATAAGTACCTAGGTGTCTGGCTAGACTGCAAACTCTCCTTCCAGACTCACATCAAACATCTCCAATCAAAAATCAAATCCAGAGTCGGCTTTCTATTCCGCAACAAAGCCTCCTTCACTCACGCTGCCAAGCTTACCCTAGTAAAACTGACTATCCTACCGATCCTCGACTTCGGCGATGTCATCTACAAAATGGCTTCCAACACTCTACTCAGCAAACTGGATGCAGTCTATCACAGTGCCATCCGTTTTGTCACTAAAGCACCTTATACCACCCACCACTGCGACTTGTATGCTCTAGTCGGCTGGCCCTCACTACATATTCGTCGCCAGACCCACTGGCTCCAGGTCATTTACAAGTCCATGCTAGGTAAAGCTCCGCCTTATCTCAGTTCACTGGTCACGATGGCAACACCCATCCGTAGCACGCGCTCCAGCAGGTGTATCTCACTGATCATCCCTAAAGCCAACACCTCATTTGGCCGCCTTTCGTTCCAGTACTCTGCTGCCTGTGACTGGAACGAATTGCAAAAATCGCTGAAGTTGGAGACTTTTATCTCCCTCACCAACTTCAAACATCAGCTATCCGAGCAGCTAACCGATCGCTGCAGCTGTACATAGTCTATAGGTAAATAGCTCACCCTTTTCACCTACCTCATTCCCATACTGTTTTTATACTGTTTTTATTTATTTACTTTTCTGCTCTTTTGCACACCAATATCTCTACCTGTACATGCCCATCTGATCATTTATCACTCCAGTGTTAATCTGCAAAATTGTATTATTCGCCTACCTCCTCATGCCTTTTGCACACATTGTATATAGACTGCCCATTTTTTTCTACTGTGTTATTGACTTGCTAATTGTTTACTCCATGTGTAACTCTGTGTTGTCTGTTCACACTGCTATGCTTTATCTTGGCCAGGTCGCAGTTGCAAATGAGAACTTGTTCTCAACTAGCCTACCTGGTTAAATAAAGGTGAAATAAAAAAATAAAACAATTTAGAGTACACACAGCTCCCAGTGCTGGCAGGAGCTGGCCCGTCTCTCTCGGTGAGTTGGAACTGGGCCATTTAGAGTACACACAGCTCCCAGTGCTGGCAGGAGCTGGCCCGTCTCTCTCGGTGAGTTGGAACTGGGCCATTTAGAGTACACACAGCTCCCAGTGCTGGCAGGAGCTGGCCCGTCTCTCTCGGTGAGTTGGAACTGGGCCATTTAGAGTACACACAGCTCCCAGTGCTGGCAGGAGCTGGCCCGTCTCTCTCGGTGAGTTGGAACTGGGCCATTTAGAGTACACACAGCTCCCAGTGCTGGCAGGAGCTGGCCCGTCTCTCTCGGTGAGTTGGAACTGGGCCATTTAGAGTACACACAGCTCCCAGTGCTGGCAGGAGCTGGCCCGTCTCTCTCGGTGAGTTGGAACTGGGCCATTTAGAGTACACACAGCTCCCAGTGCTGGCAGGAGCTGGCCCGTCTCTCTCGGTGAGTTGGAACTGGGCCATTTAGAGTACACACAGCTCCCAGTGCTGGCAGGAGCTGGCCCGTCTCTCTCGCTGAGAGGGAGCGGTTCATTTAGTTGGTCATAACTAATAGTCTCTAATCTGCGAGCTGAAGTCTGCTGAGAATATTGGACAGTGTAAAGGTTAATCACCACCTTCCTGGTTAGCCAAGGAAGACGAGCTAATTCCACCGAAGGCAAATGGCATGCGGTTTTATCTGGGACTGATAAGGAGTGTTAATATACCGAGCAGAATGGATGCTCAAGGGCCGGGTTCCCCTTATCAGCAAACTTTACAACAGGAGCCCGGCAACAGCGCAATCCCCACACCGCACACAATAAGCACCTCATTTCACCTCTCAAGCAGAACTATAGCTGCGCCCCCAGCCACAGGAGTCCCCCCACCACCCTCCCCATCTCTCCTACCTCTACCCCCAAAGCAATAGCCACCAGAAATGGGGGTATTATGAGCTGCAGCTAATTGGAAGATCCCTCTAATGCATTAAGAGATAAAATACTTTGGCTGCGGGCCTAAAGCGTGGATCAGAACAACATGGGAAGCTATCTAGCCTTGTCACACACTCAGAGATTTCCATACAAACACAACAAGACCAATTACCCAAAACACATCACTGTTGGTGTTACAACACACACTCCATGCCAGTTCAGCAGCAGCAGCCTGAGGAAATTAGAGTGTGTATGTGCATGTGTGTTCGTGTGAGACATTCACAACAAAGGTTTTAAAGTAGTGGGGTAATCATTGCTAATAGGGAAGCAGGTTGCACTGTGTCAGCCTGTGTCTTATTTCAGATACTAATGAGTGTTTGCTATCACTGGCTATAGGAGGTGGCGTCATGTGAACTGGTTTCTCTCTCTGGTCTTATTTCTCAACTTCCGTATCATTCTCTGGCCTTTGGCATCGACACCAGTATCTCCTAAACCCCAGCATTTATTTTGGCATCGACTAATAAGGAAAACACTCTATAAATTTGATTGGATTTTTCCTTCAGCTCTCAATGTTGTGCGTTTGTCTCTGTGTATGTGTTTGTGTGTGTTTGTGTGTGTGTGTTGCTATTTTCCAATTTAGTAATTTTGTGACAGTCAAGGACTTCCTCTTGGAGCAAAGAATAGAGTATAATTTTTTTAGAACAGCATTAACTGTGTCTTCCATCAAATTAGATATTTATTGAATAGGAAAATATTTTGCAAAATTGTCATTTTGTGACGGTCAAGGACTTCCTCTTGTCGAAGTAAAGAGCAAAGATTAGAGTAGCAAGAGCAAATTAATTTGAAATAACATAAAACTATAAAAACTAACAAAGTGGGTTCAAAAGTGTCAGTACATATTACAAATAACATTCAAAAAAATATTGTTTTATTGTATTGTCCAGTACCTGAAGGTGCATCAGTTAGTCCTCATCGTCTTACTGTGAAAGCCTCCCAACAAGCGTATGTGACATCCCTATGGCACCTTTAGGCGTTAGAAGTCTGGGCCTGGCGTATTTCAGCATCCCAGCTCAGACAATGCCCGGCAGGGCTGAGATACAGAGACTGTGATGGCATCCTCCTCTCTCCCCTACGGGCAGGCCTACCCATCGCCTTCTAACCGGATAAAGGGTCACGCGTGTTGAGAGGAAGTTGTCATGGTCAGATTGATTTCATACTCTGCTGAGATGAGGCAGTCTTCCCATTGCTGGGTCTGCTTTAGGGAGGGCTGACACATCCAAGTATCTTCAGTCATTGTTGTCGTGATGCAGCGTTAAATCCAATTTTCTGCTGTATGTAAATACCAGTCACCCCCAGTGCCTAAGCCGCGTTTTACATCTTCTATCCTTTTCTTCAATCTCCACGGTGCCACAGTGGAGGTTAATATGGCCCTGAGACATGGCTCTGAGTCATGGCTTTGATGGAAGATGGATGGGGCCATTTTAGATTTTCTTTCTATTCATTCTTTCTATTCAATTTGATCATTTCTCCTGGGGCAATCTTTAATGACTAGAAACTCCTGTTGCAGTTGTTGTTTTAGGGTTAAGCCTTCTCCTGCAGATTGTGTCTGTGTGTGTGTGTGTGTACTGCGTGTCTGTGTACTGTGTGTCTGTGTGTGTCTGTCTGTGTGTGTCTGTGTGTGTGTGTGTGTCTGTGTCTGTGTGTGTGTCTGTGTGTGTGTGTATGTGTGTGTGTGTGTGCATGTGCGCGCGCGTGCACATGCCTATCTGTCTGTCTACTGGAGAACCACACACACCTATCTATCTGTCTGTCTACTGGAGAACCACACACACCTATCTGTCTGTCTACTGGAGAACCATATGGACAGCGCCACCTGCAGGATCATATCAAGATAACTGTGTTATTTTCATTTAATGGTACATTTTTTCAACAAATATTACTGTATTACAATACAAGACATTCAGGTCCAATGTTGGTTCATTTGAACTAGAGCATCCAGACGAAATCGAACAGGAGAGGAGGGGAGGATATGGTGGTCGCACTCCCCAGTGGAACATCAGACACGGTGACATTGGTTCCGCGCACCAGTAAAGTCTGCGCCTGCTTTCTAGTCGAAACAGTTCACACATATATTATGACTAACTTTATTGACCTGAAATTAAATATTGAATATAGGTAAAACTCTGTCTGTGGACAACAAAATAACTCTGATGATTAAGTATATGTAATTTGGATGGTGTCCATATTGATCGTGTCCGTGCTTACAAATATCTAGATAGATGAAAAGCTGTCTTTTAAAAAGCATACTGATGAGTTAGTTAAGAAGCTGAGAAAAAAATGGGCTTCTTCTATAGAAAGAGATCCTGCTTCTTGATAAATAGTAAAAAGCAGATTATTCAGTCAACGTTCCTATAGGTCCTGGATTATGGCAACATCATCTATATGGTCTCTACTGAGTTAGGTGAATCAGCTTTTAGTTTTCTTGCACCTTATTTGTGGAACAATCTTCAAAATGTTCTCAAATGTGATGTTTTGGTGACTCTAGGGAAATTCAGAGAGCAGATTGAGGACCTTATTGCTGAAGAAAGGCTTTATTTTTTATTGCCATGTTGTTCTTTCTGCTTGCATTTGGTATTTATATTGATGTGTGTTTTTTCTGTATTTCAGGGCTCATCTGTAAAATAGACCTTGGCCTAAACATATTAACCTGTAAAAAAAAAGGGTTCATATTGAAACCAAAAGGATTGAATTCTTTGATAACATAAAGGTTAAATAAAATACAATAAATACAATAAATACAATAAATATTAAATTCAGATCTCTGGATTAATTTGGACTATTTTGAGGAAGTGTTTCGGACTATGGTGTTGCTATGGTGGCTGTTTTTTAAATATTTTTTCAAGCGAAGATCTAACCCTAGCTGAGTTCTGCTAAGAGCAAACTGAACCTATGTATGCAGACACCATAAAAGAACACAAGAGTCAACACTGAGAGCGGATGATCGGTGCTGATAGCGATGAGTGGGGATGTTAAACCTCAAATCTGTCTGCTCTCTCGCCTCTGCAGATCGATAGAGGCAATTCCAATGTTAGCGAGATCCTGAATCTGTGGCACTCGGTCTTTCCTCTCCAAGCCACGCTGTTCTCCAGCACGGCTGCCCGCCCACAGCACAGCGTTGTCTCTCCCCAAGTAGCATCCTCCTCCTCCAGCATTGTCTCTCCCCACGTAACATCCTCCTTCCACTCATTGTCTCCATGAAACAATTGGCAGATCTAACATTTAATTAGGGTGGTATCTCCCCAGGGCTGTCAGGGTGAAGCGGTGAAGGAAGTTGAATTACAATTTGCTGAGAAGCTTTATTTGGAGAAAAAAGGGGAGAGTGAATATAAAGTAATGTAATTTCTCAATATTCGCTTCAAAAAGGTCAAATGCTTTTTAATTATGTTGTTTTTCGATATTGCGAAATGTGGACTGACAATAATAAACCTGCAGATTGATATCGCAGGCAGTGCTTTAATAGAGTCTTGTGCTGAGGACTTAATTCATGGGCAATGGCTCACCTCAACTGTCCCCGTGTGTTTCCTCCATTCCAGTCTCCTTGTTTCCCATGGAGCCAATTTTAAGAAAGTAACTAAAGAGCGGCCTGCTAAATGTTTCAGTCAGAGCTGCCTGTTAAATGTATCAGTCAGAGAGGCTTGATAAACGTTTCAGTCAGTGCGACCTGTTAAACGTTTCAGTCAGAGCGGCCTGATGTTTCAGTCAATGCGGCCTGTTAAATGTTTCAGTCGGTGTGGCCTGTTAAACGTTTCAGTCATAGAGGCCTGTTAAATGTTTCAGTCAGTGCGGTCTGTTAAATGTTTCAGTCAGAGAGGCCTGTTAAATGTTTCAGTCAGTGCGGCCTGTTAAACGTTTCAGTCATAGAGGCCTGTTAAATGTTTCAGTCAGTGCGGTCTGTTAAATGTTTCAGTCAGAGAGGCCTGTTAAATGTTTCAGTCAGGGCGGTCTGTTAAATGTTTCAGTCAGAGAGGCCTGTTAAACGTTTCAGTCAGTGCGGTCTGTTAAATGTTTCAGTTAGTGCGGCCTGTTAAATGTTTCAGTCAGTGCGGCCTGTTAAACGTTTCAGTCATAGAGGCCTGTTAAATGTTTCAGTCAGTGCGGTCTGTTAAATGTTTCAGTCAGAGAGGCCTGTTAAACGTTTCAGCCAGTGCGGCCTGTTAAACGTTTCAGCCAGTGCGGCCTGTTCAATGTTTCAGTCAGAGAGGCCTGTTAAATGTTTCAGTCAGAGAGGCCTGTTAAATGTTTCAGTCAGTGCGGCCTGTTAAATGTTTCAGTCAGTGCGGCCTGTTAAACGTTTCAGCCAGTGCGGCCTGTTAAATGTTTCAGTCAGAGAGGCCTGTTAAATGTTTCAGTCAGAGAGGCCTGTTAAATGTTTCAGTCAGAGAGGCCTGTTAAATGTTTCAGTCAGAGAGGCCTGTTAAATGTTTCAGTCAGTGCGGCCTGTTAAACGTTTCAGTCATAGAGGCCTGTTAAATGTTTCAGTCAGTGCGGTCTGTTAAATGTTTCAGTCAGTGCGGTGTGTTAAATGTTTCAGTCAGAGAGGCCTGTTAAATGTTTCAGTCAGTGCGGCCTGTTAAACGTTTCAGTCAGAGAGGCCTGTTAAATGTTTCAGTCAGTGCGGTCTGTTAAATGTTTCAGTCAGAGAGGCCTGTTAAATGTTTCAGTCAGTGCGGTCTGTTAAATGTTTCAGTCAGAGAGGCCTGTTAAATGTTTCAGTCAGTGCGGCTTGTTAAACGTTTCAGTCAGTGCGGCCTGTTAAACGTTTCAGTCAGAGAGGCCTGTTAAACGTTTCAGTCAGTGCGGCCTGTTAAACGTTTCAGCCAGTGCGGCCTGTTAAATGTTTCAGTCAGAGAGGCCTGTTAAATGTTTCAGTCAGAGAGGCCTGTTAAATGTTTCAGTCAGAGAGGCCTGTTAAATGTTTCAGTCAGTGCGGCCTGTTAAATGTTTCAGTCAGTGCGGCCTGTTAAATGTTTCAGCCAGTGCGGCCTGTTAAATGTTTCAGTCAGAGAGGCCTGTTAAATGTTTCAGTCAGAGAGGCCTGTTAAATGTTTCAGTCAGAGAGGCCTGTTAAATGTTTCAGTCAGAGAGGCCTGTTAAATGTTTCAGTCAGTGCGTTGTGTTAAATGTTTCAGTCAGAGAGGCCTGTTAAATGTTTCAGTCAGTGCGGCCTGTTAAACGTTTCAGTCAGAGAGGCCTGTTAAATGTTTCAGTCAGAGAGGCCTGTTAAATGTTTCAGTCAGTGCGGTCTGTTAAATGTTTCAGTCAGAGAGGCCTGTTAAATGTTTCAGTCAGTGCGGCCTGTTAAATGTTTCAGTCAGAGCGGCCTGTTAAACGTTTCAGTCAGTGCGGCCTGTTAAACGTTTCAGTCAGTGCGGCCTGTTAAACGTTTCAGCCAGTGCGGCCTGTTAAATGTTTCAGTCAGAGAGGCCTGTTAAATGTTTCAGTCAGAGAGGCCTGTTAAATGTTTCAGTCAGAGAGGCCTGTTAAATGTTTCAGTCAGAGCGGCCTGTTAAACGTTTCAGTCAGAGCGGCCTGTTAAATGTTTCAGTCAGTGTGGCCTGTTAAACGTTTCAGTCAGAGAGGCCTGTTAAATGTTTCAGTCAGAGAGGCCTGTTAAACGTTTTAGTCAGTGTGGCCTGTTAAACGTTTCAGTCAGTGTAGCCTGTTAAATGTTTCAGTCAGAGAGGCCTGTTAAACGTTTCAGTCAGAGAGGCCTGTTAAATGTTTCAGTCAGTGCGGCCTGTTAAACGTTTCAGTCAGTGCGGCCTGTTAAATGTTTCAGTCAGAGAGGCCTGTTAAACGTTTCAGTCAGAGAGGCCTGTTAAATGTTTCAGTCAGTGCGGCCTGTTAAATGTTTCAGTCAGAGAGGCCTGTTAAATGTTTCAGTCAGAGAGGCCTGTTAAACGTTTCAGTCAGTGCGGTCTGTTAAATGTTTCAGTTAGTGCGGCCTGTTAAATGTTTCAGTCAGTGCGGCCTGTTAAACGTTTCAGTCATAGAGGCCTGTTAAATGTTTCAGTCAGTGCGGTCTGTTAAATGTTTCAGTCAGAGAGGCCTGTTAAACGTTTCAGCCAGTGCGGCCTGTTAAACGTTTGAGCCAGTGCGGCCTGTTAAATGTTTCAGTCAGAGAGGCCTGTTAAATGTTTCAGTCAGAGAGGCCTGTTAAATGTTTCAGTCAGTGCGGCCTGTTAAATGTTTCAGTCAGTGCGGCCTGTTAAACGTTTCAGCCAGTGCGGCCTGTTAAATGTTTCAGTCAGAGAGGCCTGTTAAATGTTTCAGTCAGAGAGGCCTGTTAAATGTTTCAGTCAGAGAGGCCTGTTAAATGTTTCAGTCAGAGAGGCCTGTTAAATGTTTCAGTCAGTGCGGCCTGTTAAACGTTTCAGTCATAGAGGCCTGTTAAATGTTTCAGTCAGTGCGGTCTGTTAAATGTTTCAGTCAGTGCGGTGTGTTAAATGTTTCAGTCAGAGAGGCCTGTTAAATGTTTCAGTCAGTGCGGCCTGTTAAACGTTTCAGTCAGAGAGGCCTGTTAAATGTTTCAGTCAGTGCGGTCTGTTAAATGTTTCAGTCAGAGAGGCCTGTTAAACGTTTCAGTCAGTGCGGTCTGTTAAATGTTTCAGTCAGAGAGGCCTGTTAAATGTTTCAGTCAGTGCGGCTTGTTAAACGTTTCAGTCAGTGCGGCCTGTTAAACGTTTCAGTCAGAGAGGCCTGTTAAACGTTTCAGTCAGTGCGGCCTGTTAAACGTTTCAGCCAGTGCGGCCTGTTAAATGTTTCAGTCAGAGAGGCCTGTTAAATGTTTCAGTCAGAGAGGCCTGTTAAATGTTTCAGTCAGAGAGGCCTGTTAAATGTTTCAGTCAGTGCGGCCTGTTAAATGTTTCAGTCAGTGCGGCCTGTTAAATGTTTCAGCCAGTGCGGCCTGTTAAATGTTTCAGTCAGAGAGGCCTGTTAAATGTTTCAGTCAGAGAGGCCTGTTAAATGTTTCAGTCAGAGAGGCCTGTTAAATGTTTCAGTCAGAGAGGCCTGTTAAATGTTTCAGTCAGTGCGGTCTGTTAAATGTTTCAGTCAGTGCGGTGTGTTAAATGTTTCAGTCAGAGAGGCCTGTTAAATGTTTCAGTCAGTGCGGCCTGTTAAACGTTTCAGTCAGAGAGGCCTGTTAAATGTTTCAGTCAGAGAGGCCTGTTAAATGTTTCAGTCAGTGCGGTCTGTTAAATGTTTCAGTCAGAGAGGCCTGTTAAATGTTTCAGTCAGTGCGGCCTGTTAAATGTTTCAGTCAGAGCGGCCTGTTAAACGTTTCAGTCAGTGCGGCCTGTTAAACGTTTCAGTCAATGCGGCCTGTTAAACGTTTCAGCCAGTGCGGCCTGTTAAATGTTTCAGTCAGAGAGGCCTGTTAAATGTTTCAGTCAGAGAGGCCTGTTAAATGTTTCAGTCAGAGAGGCCTGTTAAATGTTTCAGTCAGAGCGGCCTGTTAAACGTTTCAGTCAGAGCGGCCTGTTAAATGTTTCAGTCAGTGTGGCCTGTTAAACGTTTCAGTCAGAGAGGCCTGTTAAATGTTTCAGTCAGAGAGGCCTGTTAAACGTTTTAGTCAGTGTGGCCTGTTAAACGTTTCAGTCAGTGTAGCCTGTTAAATGTTTCAGTCAGAGCGGCCTGTTAAACGTTTCAGTCAGTGCGGCCTGTTAAACGTTTCAGTCAATGCGGCCTGTTAAACGTTTCAGCCAGTGCGGCCTGTTAAATGTTTCAGTCAGAGAGGCCTGTTAAACGTTTCAGTCAGAGAGGCCTGTTAAATGTTTCAGTCAGTGCGGCCTGTTAAATGTTTCAGTCAGAGAGGCCTGTTAAATGTTTCAGTCAGTGCGGCCTGTTAAATGTTTCAGTCAGAGAGGCCTGTTAAACGTTTCAGTCAGTGCGGCCTGTTAAATGTTTCAGTCAGTGCGGCCTGTTAAACGTTTCAGTCAGTGCGGCCTGTTAAACGTTTCAGTCAGAGAGGCCTGTTAAATGTTTCAGTCAGAGCGGCCTGTTAAATGTTTCAGTCAGAGAGGCCTGTTAAACGTTTCAGTCAGTGCGGCCTGTTAAATGTTTCAGTTAGTGCGGCCTGTTAAACGTTTCAGTCAGTGAGGCCTGTTAAATGTTTCAGTCAGTGCGGCCTGTTAAATGTTTCAGTCAGAGAGGCCTGTTAAACGTTTCAGTCAGAGCGGCCTGTTAAATGTTTCAGTCAGAGAGGCCTGTTAAATGTTTCAGTCAGTGCGGCCTGTTAAATGTTTCAGTCAGAGCGGCCTGTTAAATGTTTCAGTCAGAGAGGCCTGTTAAATGTTTCAGTCAGTGCGGTCTGTTAAATGTTTCAGTCAGAGAGGCCTGTTAAATGTTTCAGTCAGAGAGGCCTGTTAAATGTTTCAGTCAGTGCGGCCTGTTAAATGTTTCAGTCAGAGAGGCCTGTTAAACGTTTCAGTCAGTGCGGCCTGTTAAATGTTTCAGTCAGTGCGGCCTGTTAAACGTTTCAGTCAGTGCGGCCTGTTAAATGTTTCAGTCAGAGAGGCCTGTTAAACGTTTCAGTCAGTGCGGCCTGTTAAATGTTTCAGTTAGTGCGGCCTGTTAAACGTTTCAGTTAGTGCGGCCTGTTAAACGTTTCAGTCAGTGAGGCCTGTTAAATGTTTCAGTCAGTGCGGCCTGTTAAATGTTTCAGTCAGAGAGGCCTGTTAAACGTTTCAGTCAGTGCGGCCTGTTAAATGTTTCAGTCAGAGAGGCCTGTTAAACGTTTCAGTCAGTGCGGCCTGTTAAATGTTTCAGTCAGAGAGGCCTGTTAAACGTTTCAGTCAGAGAGGCCTGTTAAACGTTTCAGTCAGTGCGGCCTGTTAAACGTTTCAGTCAGTGCGGCCTGTTAAATGTTTCAGTCAGAGAGGCCTGTTAAATGTTTCAGTCAGAGAGGCCTGTTAAATGTTTCAGTCAGTGCGGCCTGTTAAATGTTTCAGTCAGAGAGGCCTGTTAAACGTTTCAGTCAGTGCGGCCTGTTAAATGTTTCAGTCAGTGCGGCCTGTTAAACGTTTCAGTCAGTGCGGCCTGTTAAATGTTTCAGTCAGTGCGGCCTGTTAAATGTTTCAGTCAGAGAGGCCTGTTAAACGTTTCAGTCAGTGCGGCCTGTTAAATGTTTCAGTCAGAGAGGCCTGTTAAACGTTTCAGTCAGTGCGGCCTGTTAAATGTTTCAGTCAGAGAGGCCTGTTAAACGTTTCAGTCAGAGAGGCCTGTTAAACGTTTCAGTCAGTGCGGCCTGTTAAACGTTTCAGTCAGTGCGGCCTGTTAAATGTTTCAGTCAGAGCGGCCTGTTAAATGTTTCAGTCAGAGAGGCCTGTTAAATGTTTCAGTCAGTGCGGCCTGTTAAATGTTTCAGTCAGAGCGGCCTGTTAAATGTTTCAGTCAGAGAGGCCTGTTAAATGTTTCAGTCAGTGCGGTCTGTTAAATGTTTCAGTCAGAGAGGCCTGTTAAATGTTTCAGTTAGTGCGGCCTGTTAAACGTTTCAGTCAGTGAGGCCTGTTAAACGTTTCAGTCAGTGCGGCCTGTTAAATGTTTCAGTCAGTGCGGCCTGTTAAACGTTTCAGTCAGTGCGGCCTGTTAAATGTTTCAGTCAGTGCGGCCTGTTAAATGTTTCAGTCAGAGAGGCCTGTTAAATGTTTCAGTCAGAGCGGCCTGTTAAATGTTTCAGTCAGAGAGGCCTGTTAAACGTTTCAGTCAGTGTGGCCTGTTAAATGTTTCAGTAAGTGCGGCCTGTTAAATGTTTCAGTCAGAGCGGCCTGTTAAATGTTTCAGTCAGAACGGCCTGATGTTTCAGTCAGTGCGGCCTGTTAAATTTTTCAGTCAGAGAGGCCTGTTAAACGTTTCAGTCAGTGAGGCCTGTTCAATGTTTCAGTCAGTGCGGCCTGTTAAACGTTTCAGTCAGTGCGGCCTGTTAAATGTTTCAGTCAGAGCGGCCTGTTAAATGTTTCAGTCAGAGCGGCCTGATGTTTCAGTCAGTGCGGCCTGTTAAATGTTTCAGTCAGAGAGGCCTGTTAAACGTTTCAGTCAGTGAGGCCTGTTCAATGTTTCAGTCAGTGCGGCCTGTTAAACGTTTCAGTCATAGAGGCCTGTTAAATGTTTCAGTTTGAACAGTTGTTAATAACATCTCTAGGAAGGGGGCACTATTTTCACCTCCGGATGAAAAGCTTGCCCAAAGTAAACTGCCTGTTACTCAGGCCCAGAAGGGAGGATATGCATATAATTAGAGAGAGATCTGAATAGAAAACACTGTAACGATTCCCAAACTGTTAAAATAACGTCTGTGAGTATAACATAACTGATATGGCAGGCGAAAACCTGAGTAAAATCCATCCAGGAAGTGGGATTTTTAAAATGTTGGTAGTTTTCTATTGAATGACAACACAAATTGCACTTCCTATGGCTTCCTATGGCTACCACTAGATATCAACAGTCTTTAGAAATGGTTTCAGGCTTGTTTTCTGAAAAACGAGGGAGTAAGACCACTCTGAGTGAGTGGATAGTGGAAAGTCCCCAGACCTGTTAGGTGCGTGCGACCTAGAGCTCACCTTTCTTGTTTTTCTTTCATATTGACGAAGCTATTGTCCGGTTGAAATATTATTGGTTATTATGACTAAAAACAACCTGAGGATTGATTATAAACAATGTTTAAGATGTTTCTACAAACTTTACTGATAGTATTTGGATTTTTCGTCTGCCTGTTGTGACTGCCTTGGAGCCATTGGATTACTGAACAAAACACAGGCAAACAAAATAGGTTTTTGGATATAAAGAAGGACTATATCAAACAAAACAAACATTTATTGTGTAACTGGGAGTCTTGTGAGTGCAACCATAGGTAAGTGATTCATTTTATCGCTATTTCTGACTTTTGTGACTTTTGCGACTCCTCTATTTGGCTGGTAACTGTTTGTAATGTTTTCTGTGCTGGGATCTGTCCTCAGATAATCACATGGTATGCTTTCGGCGGTAAAGCCTTTTTGAAATCTGACACCGAGGTTGGATTAACAAGAAGTTAATCTTTAAGCCGATGTATAACACTTATATGAATGTTTATTATGAATATTTCAGTATTTTGAATTTGGCGCTCTGCAATTTCACTGGATGTTGGCCCCCTATTAAACCCCCTAGAGAGTTTTAATATAAGAGAGAAGATATGACAGAAAATGGGCTGCCTTTCTAATGGAAAGGCTGATACCTGCTGAATAAGGGTGCGAGGGAGTAGAGGAAAGAGAGCGAGAGAGAGAGTGCGAGGAGAGAGGGAGAGAGGGAGAGGGAAGAAGAGAGAGAGAGAGAGAGAGATAAAAAGAGAGAAAGTGAGAGAGAGGAGATCACCTCTGCACCATCACACCATATCCTTCCTTTTTCTAAGCCAATAAATAGAACAGTAGTCTAAACAATAAATTATAATACAATTTGTTTTAATTGAAGGGGTGTGTTCATAACACTGTGACATCTGTCACACCCTGATCTGTTTCATCTGCCCTTGTAATTGTCTCCACCCCCTCCAGGTGTCGCTTATTTTCTCTGGTGTATTTGTCCCTGTGTTTCCTGTCTCTCAGTGCCAGATTGTCTTGTATATTCAAGTCAACCAGCGTGTTTTTCCACGTTCTCCTGATTTTCTATTATTTTCTAGTCCTCCAGGTTTTGACCTTTGCTTGTTTTCCGGAATCCATTCCTGCCTGCCTGACCATTTTGCCTGACCTGACCTTGAGCCTGCCTGCCATTCTGTACCTCTGGAACTCTGAACTGATTTTGACCTTTTGCCTGTCCACGACCATTCTCTTGCCTACTCCTTTTGGATTGTTAATACACATCTTGGACTCTAACCATCTGCCTCCTGTGTCTGCATCTGGGTCTCGCCTTGTGCACTTATAGACATCATTGTGTGTTAATCTGATCAGCTTCGTAGTTAGACTAAAGTTTAACTTGTTATGGCTGGAAACCCCCTATCGGGATAAGTGTCATCGACAACCGCTGAATAGCATAGCGCTACATACAATAAATATTACTATACATTTTTATATTCATGAAATCACAAGTGCAATATAGGAAAACACAGTTTAGCTTTTTGTTAATCCACCTGTCGTGTCAGATTTTGAAATTATGCTTTTCAGCGAAAGCAATCCAAGCGTCTGTGTAAATGTATCGATGGTATAGCATAACATTATGTACACTTAGCATCAGGAAGCATGGTCACGAAAATCAGAAAAGCAATCAAAATAATCGTTTACCTTTGATGATCTTCGGATGTTTTCACTCACGAGACTCCCAGTTACACAACAAATGTTCAGTTTGTTCCATAAACAGTAGTTTCCATAATGTCCACAGAAACATGTCAAAAGTTTTTTATAATCAATCCTCAGGTTGTTTTTAAAATATATAATCGATAATATATCAACCGCAAATGTCTTTCACAGTAGGAGAGGGAAAAGCAATACCTATCCAAACTCTGTTGCGCGAGCAAAACTCATGTGAACACTTGACTCAATGTTCTGTTCGTTCTGGCTCATTTTTCAAAATAAAAGCTTGAAACTATGTCTGAAGACTTTTGACACTTTGAGGAAGCGATTTTGAAAGGAATCTGGTTCATATCCTTTTAAATCCAACAAAGGGAGGCTATGGAACATGGAGTTTTCAAAATAGAAGCCACTTCCTGTTTTGATTTTCCTCAGGGTTTCGTCTGCAATATCAGTTCTGTTATACTCACAGACAATATTTTGACAGTTTTGGAAACTTTAGAGTGTTTTCTATCCAATTCTAATAATAATATGCATATATTAGCAACTGAGACGGAGGAACTGGCCGTTTATAATGGGCACCTTTTCATCCAAGCGAAGATAGTATAGAATAACTTCGATACTATCTAGTATAAAAATCAACACTGCATTTTTAAAAATAGTCCCCCTTTAAAGGGGCTGTATCTGTTACAACTGCTCCTGCCACTCCCTCTACTTCTTATCCTGCACCTCCCTAAACCTGCCACCCCTCCCCGGTGCTCTCTCCCTCTCTCGCTCCCTCTCTCTCTGTGTGTATTTGATTGTAGGGGGTGGAGACAGGTGTGCTGGAAGCATAGCAGATTCCTACCAGCTGCAACCTGTTCCATAATCAAGAACCCTGCAATACTCAGCTCTGCCACTTCCACGCTGCCAGATCGTAGCCTCTACTCAGTCAGTCTGCATTTCTAGCTGTTTGTTCCTGCATAGATTTTGTTATCCTGTTGTGCCTGTTTTTGCTAGCCTTACTGCTTTTTCTCTCCACTATAGTCCCATCTGCTCTGACTCTGGTCCCATCTGCTCTGACCTGTCTCCAGTCCTTTGTCTCCTCAGTCCTGCTTTCCTGCCCTGGATCCTCGCTCTACTGCTTTATTGGATTCCACTCCAGACCTGCTTAACCGGTTCCTAAAATCCTTGCCCCCATCCTCAGCCTCAGTTCCCACTTTTTTGAACCTTGCATTAAAAGCAACAATAGCATAGAGCTCTCAGACACAACTCTGGACCTCCAAGCCAGTTCCACTGCATTTTTCCATTGTTCCCAGCTAATCGAGGACTGATTTAGACCTGGAACACCAGGTAGGTGTCACGTTCTGACCTTTATTTCCTTTGTTTTGTATTCATTATTTAGTATGGTCAGGGCGTGAGTTGAGTTGGGGTGGGCAGTCTGTTTGATTTTCTATGATTTGGGGATTTCTATGTTTCGGCCTAGTTTGGTTCTCAATCAGAGGCAGGTGTCATTAGTTGTCTCTGATTGAGAATCATACTTAGGTGGCCTGGGTTGCACTGTTTGTTTGTGGGTGATTGTCTATGTTAGTTGCTTGTGTCAGCACAGTCCTTATGATAGCTTCACGGTCTTTATTTGTTTATTGTTTTTGTATTCAGTGTTCAGTTCTTTCTTTAATTAAACATTCATCATGAACACATACCACGCCGCATTTTGGTCCTCTGATCCTTCTCGCCTCTCCTCTTCAGATGAAGAGGAGGAAGATCGTGACAGTAGGTGCAATAAACTATTATGTAAAACAGAAAAACAGCAGGATCCCCCACTCATAGGTTAAGTACCAATGGCATAGAGTTTTACAACGCGAGACAAGAGAGAGCCTCTCATCAGAGAATTTATTTAGTCAGATTACAAAATATGACCTTTTCATTCAAGACAGGAGAAACATGTTTTTGTTGATAATAAAACATGTTTTGTTCAGTTACTTTTTCCTCAACTTTTTTCTGTAACTTTCTAGCAAGTCAAGCTATCTTACAGATCAGCTAGCTAGCTAGCTAAAAGCAAGGCTATACTGTAGCCAGTGACCTCATAATTATTATCAATAACAAACGTGAGATATCATCACAATCAACTGAAATGGGATGCAATAGTCATGAAGAATAATTGGTACTTACAGAAATTGGTAATTGTTTACAAAAACCACATATTTTAATCTTCCTCTGTGGTTTGGTAACTTCCTGTTCATCAACGAACTGTGAAGTGAGCTGCAGCCTCATTGTGACTATGAGTCTGTTACTAACGAATGTGAAACAATGTTGTGTATGTTTAATGCTTTTCATTAAATCATGCATGGCTTTAAATATTGTATTCATATAAATTCAATTGCAGGCCTAATAAGCAATATTGTGGCTACCTCTATTACTGATAATGAGTATAATGTTGAGTCCTGTAGGTCTGTCTGTAGATTGTCATCACAGTAGGCCTCAGTCTACAAAGCAGGCTATGACCGTAAGAAGGCCTCAGTGTAGCCCAACGCCATCAAATATGAACAAATCAACCGAATTTAAGATCATGAATAAAAACATTACTAATAGGCCTATACATCAATTAATAGGCCGAGGGGTGAAATATACCCATTCTCAGGCTATGAGGCTATAGTAGGCTTAGTAACCTTGAGTTGCCTGCTATTTGTTGTAGTACTGGTTGTATGTGTTTGTAGTAGCATTGTAATCATTTCCTTCATTCACATTGATGCATTTGAATCCATAATGCCCAAGAATCTGCCTTTAATCTTCTAAGAACAGGGTGCATTGCAATCCACACCACCGCGCACACTGAACCAGACCAATCACTGGACAAATCACTGGACCAATCACTGGACCAATCACAGGACCAATCACTGGAGCAGTGTCTGACTGAAGACAATGATGACAAACAATTCACTGTGTCATTGTGAATTGTGTGTGTGTGTGTGTGATTATGGACACTCTAAAACCTATATTTTCATATGAGCTGTCTGACATTGTGTATGGGCCTATAGTCGGGTATGCCGTGGCCTAAACTTTTATTATTATGTCATATATTTTTCTGAGAGGAGAGAGGTCAATTCTCCCAATTCTCACCAGCTCAGTTAGACTTGGTGTTGCAATTTATGATAGGCTACCCTGACATCATAGCCATGGGTGTCATTTTGGTATGACTGGGGTGAAAAAGTCTCGCCTTCCCAACATTGTTGAAATCCTACGAATCTCATTGCCTGGCATTCTGTCAGTGCCTAATTAAAGATGGTCCTGAAATGTCCTATGTATGTCATACATAAAGCAACACAATTGACCCAGAAATGTGTCCAACACTTAGGCCTATATGGTCCCATATAGTCCCAAAAATGAAAACAAGTGGGGGTACCTGTTCCTTTGTGAGTATGTGTAGCCTTATTCAGATGATGTGTGTGCACTTATTCAGATGATGTGTGTGCAGCTCTCGTTTCCATCTAGTTTTCTGGATATAAGCTGTCTCTTTGCTGTACGCTGTTTGTTGGGTCAACCTCCACACCAGGTGTTGACCTCATCTGTGTATCTCACAGCACTGCTTGGTGGAATCACAATTTGTTTAAGTAGGCTACAGTATGAGTTCCATGCCTTCACTCCAGACCATTCATATTGTATTGTTCATATCATGTACTCCTAGGTAACACTAAGCATGCATTACGATAATCCTCAATTACTTTTATGCACCCTTAATCTTTCATATAGTTTCTGTGTCTTGCTTAAATATTTCACAGCTGAAGCAGCTAGTTTTTCAGGACCTTCTTTCCAGATGCAAAGAGCAAGATGGAGGAGTGTCACGACTTCCGCCGAGGTTGGCTCTCCTGCCCGTTCGGTCGTCGTCACCGTCCTATTAGCCACTACCGATCCCTTTTCGTGTATCTGTTGGTTTTGTCTGATTGTCTTCACCTGTGTGTTAGTTAATTAGTATCTGTATATAATTTAGGTTGTCCCGCCCTTGTTTTGTGCGGGATTGTTTGTTTTGTCATTACGTTTCGTCTGTCGGTGTTTTTGTGTTTAGTTATTCTCCGGTTTGTCTGTTATCCTGTTTTTGATAATTCCACCCTGTTTGTATTTTGGGTTGTCCGTGTTTATTTTTGTACACTGGAGAATAAACTACTTATCACTATTTGCTCTCTGCGCCTGATTCCACCCACCTTGACTAGACATGACAAGGAGAGATTGAGGGGCTGAGGAAATGGATTTCTATAGCGCTGCAGCTCAAGCCCTGTCTACAGTTCCTGGACAACACTCCACAGTAGAACTGATGCTTTAAATCAGGATTAAAAAAAAATAATATAATTGTTGTTCATCTTCTTCTATTCTGGTGGCTCGGAGCTATGTTAATATTTTAGGATGAATAATAATTAGCTTATGATGCAAATATATTACATTTAACAATCATTCAAAAGGCCTTAAAATCAGCCTGGTAATAACAACAGTCTAATACTCTAACAGCCTAGTAATAACAATAGTCTAATACTATAACAGCCTAGTAATAACAATAGTCTAATACTTTAACAGCCTAGTAATAGCAATAGTCTAATACTCTAACAGTCTAATAATAACAACAGTCTAATACTCTAACAGCCTAGTAATAACAACAGTCTAATACTCTAACAGTCTAATAATAACAATAGTCTAATACTCTAACAGCCTAATAATAACAATAGTCTAATACTCTAACAGTCTAATAATAACAATAGTCTAACTGTCTGGTAATAACAATAGTCTAATAATAACAATAGTCTAATACTCTAACAGTCTAATAATAACAATAGTCTAACAGCCTAGTAATAACAATAGTCTAATACTCTATTGGTATTCTTAGGCTGTTAGAGTATTAGACTATTGTTATTATTAGGCTGTTAGTCTAATACTCTAACAGTCTAATAATAACAATAGTCTAATACTCTAACAGTCTAATAATAACAATAGTCTAACTGTCTGGTAATAACAATAGTCTAATACTCTAACAGCCTAGTAATAACAATAATCTAATACTCTATTGTTATTATTAGGCTGTTAGAGTATTAGACTATTGTTATTATTAGGCTGTTAGTCTAATACTCTAACAGTCTAATAATAACAATAGTCTAATACTCTCACAGTGTAATAATAACAATAGTCTAATACTCTAACAGTCTAATAATAACAATAGTCTAATACTCTAACAGCCTAGTAATAACAATAGTCGAATAGTCTAACTGTCTGGTCATAACAGTAGTATAATACTCTAACAGCCTAGTAATAACAATAGTCTAATACTCTAACAGCCTAATAATAACAATAGTCTAATACTCTAACAGCCTAGTAATAACAATAGTCTAACAGCCTGGTAATAACAACAGTATAATACTCTAACAGCCTAGTAATAACAATAGTTGAATACTCTAACAGACTAATAATAACAATAGTCTAACTGTCTGGTAATAACAACAGTCTAATACTCTAACAGTCTAATAATAACAATAGTCTAATACTCTAACAGTCTAATAATAACAATAGTCTAATACTCTAACAGTCTAATAATAACAATATTCTAATACTCGAACAGTCTAATAATAACAATAGTCTAACTGTCTGGTAATAACAACAGTCTAATAATAACAATAGTCTAATACTCTAACAGTCTAATAATAACAATATTCTAATACTCTAACAGTCTAATAATAACAATAGTCTAACTGTCTGGTAATAACAACAGTCTAATGCTCTTATAGCCTAGTAATAACAATAGTCTAATACTCTAACAGCCTAGTAATAACAATAGTCTAATAGTCTAACTGTCTGGCAATAACAACAGTCTATTACTCTAATAGCCTAGTAATAACAATAGTCTAACTGTCTGGTAATAACAATAGTCTAACTGTCTGGTAATAACAACAGTCTAATACTCTAACAGCCTAGTATTAACAATATCCTAATACTCTAACAGCCTGGTAATAACAACAGTCTAATACTCTAACAGCCTAGTAATAACAATAGTCTAACAGCCTGGTAATAACAACAGTCTAATACTCTAACAGCCTAGTAATAACAATAGTCTAATACTCTAACAGCCTAGTAATAACAATAGTCTAATACTCTAACAGCCTAGTAATAACAATAGTGTAATACTCTAACAGCCTAGTAATAACAATAGTCTAATACTCTAACAGCCTAGTAATAACAATAGTCTAATAGTCTAACTGTCTGGCAATGACAACAGTCTATTACTCTAATAGCCTAGTAATAACAATAGTCTAACTGTCTGGTAATAACAATAGTCTAACTGTCTGGTAATAACAACAGTCTAATACTCTAACAGCCTAGTATTAACAATATCCTAATACTCTAACAGCCTGGTAATAACAACAGTCTAATACTCTAACAGCCTAGTAATAACAATAGTCTAACAGCCTAGTAATAACAATAGTCTAATACTCTAACAGCCTAGTAATAACAATAGTCTAATACCCTAACTGCCTAATAATAACAATAGTCTAATACTCTAACAGCCTAGTAATAACAATAGTCTAACAGCCTGATAATAACAACAGTCTAATACTCTAACAGCCTAATAATAACAATAGTCTAATACTCTAACAGCCTAGTAATAACAATAGTCTAACAGCCTGGTAATAACAACAGTCTAATACTCTAACAGCCTAGTAATAACAATAGTCTAATACTCTAACAGCCTAGTAATAACAATAGTCTAATAGTCTAACTGTCAGGTAATAACAATAGTCTAATACTCTAACAGCCTAGTAATAACAATAGTCTAATACTCTAACAGTCTAATAATAACAATAGTCTAACTGTCTGGTAATAACAACAGTCTAATCCTCTAATAGCCTAGTAATAACAATAGTATAATACTCTAAAAGTCTAATAATAACAATAGTCTAATACTCTAACAGACTAGTAATAACACTAGTCTAACAGCCTGGTAATAACAACAGTCTAATACTCCAACAGCCTAGTAATAACAATAGTCTAATACTCTAACAGCATAGTAATAACAATAGTATAATACTCTAACAGCCTACTAATAACAATAGTCTAATACTCTAACAGCCTAATAATAACAATAGTCTAATACTCTAACAGCCTAGTAATAACAATAGTCTAACAGCCTGGTAATAACAACAGTCTAATACTCTAACAGCCTAGTAATAACAATAGTCTAATACTCTAACAGCCTAGTAATAACAATAGTCTAATACTCTAACAGCCTACTAATAACAATAGTCTAATACTCTACATTTACATTTACATTTAAGTCATTTAGCAGACGCTCTTATCCAGAGCGACTTACAAATTGGTGCATTCACCTTATGACATCCAGTGGAACAGTCACTTTACAAAAGTGCATCTAAATCTTAAAAGGGGGGGGGGGGTTGGAAGGATTACTTATCCTATCCTAGGTATTCCTTAAAGAGGTGGGGTTTCAGGTGTCTCCGGAAGGTGGTGATTGACTCCGCTGTCCTGGCGGCATGAGGGAGTTTGTTCCACCATTGGGGGGCCAGAGCAGCGAACAGTTTTGACTGGGCTGAGCGGGAACTGTACTTCCTCAGTGGTAGGGAGGCGAGCAGGCCAGAGGTGGATGAACGCAGTGCCCTTGTTTGGGTGTAGGGCCTGATCAGAGCCTGGAGGTACTGAGGTGCCGTTCCCTCACAGCTCCGTAGGCAAGCACCATGGTCTTGTAGCGGATGCGAGCTTCAACTGGAAGCCAGTGGAGAGAGCGGAGGAGCGGGGTGACGTGGGAGAACTTGGGAAGGTTGAACACCAGACGGGCTGCGGCGTTCTGGATGAGTTGTAGGGGTTTAATGGCACAGGCAGGGAGCTCAGCCAACAGCGAGTTGCAGTAATCCAGACGGGAGATGACAAGTGCCTGGATTAGGACCTGCGCCACTTCCTGTGTGAGGCAGGGTCGTACTCTGCGGATGTTGTAGAGCATGAACCTACAGGAACGGGCCACCGTCTTGATGTTAGTTGAGAACGACAGGGTGTTGTCCAGGATCACGCCAAGGTTCTTAGCGCTCTGGGAGGAGGACACAATGGAGTTGTCAACCGTGATGGCGAGATCATGGAACGGGCAGTCCTTCCCCGGGAGGAAGAGCAGCTCCGTCTTGCCGAGGTTCAGCTTGAGGTGGTGATCCGTCATCCACATTGATATGTCTGCCAGGCATGCAGAGATGCGATCCGCCACCTGGTCATCAGAAGGGGGAAAGGAGAATATTAATTGTGTGTCGTCTGCATAGCAATGATAGGAGAGACCATGTGAGGTTATGACAGAGCCAAGTGACTTGGTGTATAGCGAGAATAGGAGAGGGCCTAGAACAGAGCCCTGGGGGACACCAGTGGTGAGAGCGCGTGGTGAGGAGACAGATTCTCGCCACGCCACCTGGTAGGAGCGACCTGTCAGGTAGGACGCAATCCAAGCGTGGGCCGCGCCGGAGATGCCCAACTCGGAGAGGGTGGAGAGGAGGATCTGATGGTTCACAGTATCGAAGGCAGCCGATAGGTCTAGAAGGATGAGAGCAGAGGAGAGAGAGTTAGCTTTAGCGGTGCGGAGCGCCTCCGTGATACAGAGAAGAGCAGTCTCAGTTGAATGACTAGTCTTGAAACCTGACTGATTTGGATCAAGAAGGTCATTCTGAGAGAGATAGCGGGAGAGCTGGCCGAGGACGGCACGTTCAAGAGTTTTGGAGAGAAAAGAAAGAAGGGATACTGGTCTGTAGTTGTTGACATCGGAGGGATCGAGTGTAGGTTTTTTCAGAAGGGGTGCAACTCTCGCTCTCTTGAAGACGGAAGGGACGTAGCCAGCGGTCAGGGATGAGTTGATGAGCGAGGTGAGGTAAGGGAGAAGATCTCCGGAAATGGTCTGGAGAAGAGAGGAGGGGATAGGGTCAAGCGGGCAGGTTGTTGGGCGGCCGGCCGTCACAAGACGCGAGATTTCATCTGGAGAGAGAGGGGAGAAAGAGGTCAGAGCACAGGGTAGGGCAGTGTGAGCAGAACCAGCGGTGTCGTTTGACTTAGCAAACGAGGATCGGATGTCGTCGACCTTCTTTTCAAAATGGTTGACGAAGTCATCTGCAGAGAGGGAGGAGGGGGAGGGGAGGGGGATTCAGGAGGGAGGAGAAGGTGGCAAAGAGCTTCCTAGCGTTAGAGGCAGAAGCTTGGAATTTAGAGTGGTAGAAAGTGGCTTTAGCAGCAGAGACAGAAGAGGAACATGTAGAGAGGAGGGAGCGAAAGGATGCCAGGTCCGCAGGGAGGCGAGTTTTCCTCCATTTCCGCTCGGCTGCCCGGAGCCCTGTTCTGTGAGCTCGCAATGAGTCATCGAGCCACGGAGCGGGAGGGGAGGACCGAGCCGGCCTGGAGGATAGGGGGCATAGAGAGTCAAAGGATGCAGAAAGGGAGGAGAGGAGGGTTGAGGAGGCAGAATCAGGAGATAGGTTGGAGAAGGTTTGAGCAGAGGGAAGAGATGATAGGATGGAAGAGGAGAGAGTAGCGGGGGGAGAGAGAGCGAAGGTTGGGATGGCGCGATACCATCCGAGTAGGGGCAGTGTGGGAAGTGTTGGATGAGAGCGAGAGGGAAAAGGATACAAGGTAGTGGTCGGAGACTTGGAGGGGAGTTGCAATGAGGTTAGTGGAAGAACAGCATCTAGTAAAGATGAGGTCGAGCGTATTGCCAGCCTTGTGAGTAGGGGGGAGGTGAGAGGGTGAGGTCAAAAGAGGAGAGGAGTGGAAAGAAGGAGGCAGAGAGGAATGAGTCAAAGGTAGACGTGGGGAAGTTAAAGTCGCCCAGAACTGTGAGAGGTGAGCCGTCCTCAGGAAAGGAGCTTATCAAGGCATCAAGCTCATTGATGAACTCTCCGAGGGAACCTGGAGGGCGATAAATGATAAGGATGTTAAGCTTGAAAGGGCTGGTAACTGTGACAGCATGGAATTCAAAGGAGGCGATAGACAGATGGTTAAGGGGAGAAAGAGAGAATGACCACTTGGGAGAGATGAGAATCCCGGTGCCACCACCCCGCTGACCAGAAGCTCTCGGGGTGTGCGAGAACACGTGGGAGGACGAAGAGAGAGCAGTAGGAGTGGCAGTGTTATCTGTGGTGATCCATGTTTCCGTCAGTGCCAAGAAGTCGAGGGACTGGAGGGAGGCATAGGCTGAGGTGAACTCTGCCTTGTTGGCCGCAGATCGGCAGTTCCAGAGGCTACCGGAGACCTGGAACTCCACGTGGGTTGTGCGCGCTGGGACCACCAGATTAGGGTGGCCGCGGCCACGCGGTGTGGAGCGTTTGTATGGTCTGTGCAGAGAGGAGAGAACAGGGATAGACAGACACATAGTTGACAGGCTACAGAAGAGGCTACGCTAATGCAAAGGAGATTGAATGACAAGTGGACTACACGTCTCGAATGTTCAGAAAGTTAAGCTTACGTAGCAAGAATCTTATTGACTAAAATGATTAAAATGATATAGTACTGCTGAAGTAGGCTAGCTGGCAGTGGCTGCGTTGTTGACTTTGTAGGCTAGCTGGCAGTGGCTGCGTTGTTGACACTACACTAATCAAGTCATTCCGTTGAGTGTAATAGTTTCTACAGTGCTGCTATTCGGGGCTAGCTGGCTAGCTAGCAGTGTTGATTACGTTACGTTGCGTTAAAAGAACGACAATAGCTGGCTAGCTAACCTAGAAAATCGCTCTAGACTACACAATTATCTTTGATACAAAGACGGCTATGTAGCTAGCTATGTAGCTAGCTACGATCAAACAAATCAAACCGTTGTACTGTAATGAAATTAAATGAAAATGTGATACTACCTGTGGAGCGAAGCGGAATGCGACCGGGTTGTTGAGTTCTATTCAGAAGAAGCCTAGTAATAACAATAGTCTAATACTCTAACAGCCTAGTAATAACAATAGTTGAATACTCTAACAGCCTAGTAATAACAATAGTCGAATACTATAACAGCCTAGTAATAACAATAGTCTAATACTCTAACAGTCTAATAATAACAACAGTCTAATACTCTAACAGCCTAGTAATAACAACAGTCTAATACTCTAACAGTCTAATAATAACAATAGTCTAATACTCTAACAGCCTAATAATAACAATAGTCTAATACTCTAACAGTCTAATAATAACAATAGTCTAACAGCCTAGTAATAACAATAGTCTAATACTCTAACAGTCTAATAATAACAATAGTCTAACTGTCTGGTAATAACAACAGTCTAATACTCTAACAGTCTAATAATAACAATAGTCTAATACTCTAACAGCCTAGTAATAACAATAGTCTAACTGTCTGGTAATAACAATAGTCTAACTGTCTGGTAATAACAATAGTCTAATACTCTAACAGTCTAATAATAACAATAGTCTAACTGTCTGGTAATAACAACAGTCTAATACTCTAACAGTCTAATAATAACAATAGTCTAATACTCTAACAGCCTAGTAATAACAATAGTCTAACTGTCTGGTAATAACAATAGTCTAACTGTCTGGTAATAACAATAGTCTAATACTCTAACAGTCTAATAATAACAATAGTCTAACTGTCTGGTAATAACAATAGTCTAATACTCTAACAGTCTAATAATAACAATAGTCTAACTGTCTGGTAATAACAACAGTCTAATACTCTAACAGTCTAATAATAAAAATAGTCTAATACTCTAACAGCCTAGTAATAACAATAGTCTAATACTCTAACAGCCTAATAATAACAATAGTCTAATACTCTAACAGCCTAGTAATAGCAATAGTCTAATATTCTAACAGTCTAATAATAACAATAGTCTAATACTCTAAAAGTCTAATAATAACAATAGTCTAATACTCTAACTGTCTAATAATAACAATAGTCTAACTGTCTGGTAATAACAACAGTCTAATACTCTAACAGCCTAGTAATAACAATAGTCTAACTGTTTGGTAATAACAATAGTCTAACTGTCTGGTAATAACAATAGTCTAATACTCTTACAGTCTAATAATAACAATAGTCTAACTGTCTGGTAATAACAACAGTCTAATACTCTAACAGTCTAATAATAACAATAGTCTAATACTCTAACAGCCTAGTAATAACAATAGTCTAACTGTCTGGTAATAACAATAGTCTAACTGTCTGGTAATAACAACAGTCTAATACTCTAACAGCCTAGTAATAACAATAGTCTAATACTCTAACAGCCTAGTAATAACAATAGTCGAATACTCTAACAGCCTAATAATAACAATAGTCTAATACTCTAACAGCCTAGTAATAACAATAGTCTAACAGCCTGGTAATAACAACAGTCTAATACTCAAACAGCCTAGTAATAACAACAGTCTAATACTCTAACAGCCTAGTAATAACAATAGTCTAACAGCCTGGTAATAACAACAGTCTAATACTCTAACAGCCTAGTAATAACAACAGTCTAATACTCTAACAGCCTAGTAATAACAATAGTCTAACAGCCTGGTAATAACAACAGTCTAATACTCTAACAGTCTAGTAATAACAATAGTCTAATACTGTAACAGCCTAGTAATAACAATAGTCTAATACTCTAACAGTCTAATAATAACAATAGTCTAATACTCTAACAGCCTAGTAATAACAATAGTCTAATACTCTAACAGTCTAATGATAACAGTAGTCTAATACTCTAACAGTCTAATAATAACAATAGTCTAACTGTCTGGTAATAACAACAGTCTAATACTCTAACAGTCTAATAATAACAATAGTCTAATACTCTAACAGCCTAGTAATAACAATAGTCTAATACTCTAACAGCCTAATCATAACAATAGTCTAATACTAATCTAACAATCCCAATGCCTACAAAACCCCAATACGAAACACAACATATAAACCCATGTCACACCCTGGCCCGACCAAATATATAACGAAAACACAAAACACTATGACCAAGGCGTGAGAGAACCCCCCTAAGGTGCGGACTCCCGGACGCACCTCACAACCATAGGGAGGGTCCGGGTGGGCGTCTGTCCATGGTGGCGGTTCAGCCTCGGGACGTGGACCCCACTCCATTAATGTCATAGTTCCTCCCCTTCGCGTCCTGGGATAATCCACCCTTGCCGCCGACCATGGCCTAATAGTCCTCACCCAGAACCCCACTGGACTGACGGGCAGCTCGTGACTGAGGTGCAGCTCGGGACTGAGGGGCAGCTCGGGACTGAGGGGCAGCTCGGGACTGAGGGGCAGCTCGGGACTGAGGGGAAGCTCGGGACTGAGGGGCAGCTCGGGACTGAGGGGCAGCTCGGGACTGAGGGGCAGCTCGGGACTGAGGGGCAGCCCGGGACTGAGGGGAAGCCCGGGACTGAGGGGAAGCCCAGTCCTGAGAGGAAGCCCAGTACTGAAATGAAGCTCAGGCAGGTAGTAGGCTCCGGTAGATCCTGGCTGGCTGGCGGATCTGGAAGATTCTGGTTGACTGGCTGATCTGGAAGAGACTGGTTGACTGGCAGATCTGGAAGAGACTGGTTGACTGGCAGATCTGGAAGAATCTGGTTGACTGGCAGATCTAGAAGATCATGGCTAACTGGCGGATCTAGCTGCTCTATGCAGACTGGCAGCTCTGGCTGCTCCATGCAGACTGACAGCTCAGGCTGCTCCATGCAGACTGACAGCTCAGGCTGCTCCATGCAGACTGACAGCTCAGGCTGCTCCATGCAGACTGACAGCTCAGGCTGCTCCATTCAGACTGACAGCTCAAGCTGCTCCATGCATTTCCACATGATTCATTATGAGAAGTAGTTGAGGTTTAGGGTTTAGTGAATGTTTTGTCCCAAATACAATGCTTTTAGTTTTGGAAATATTGAGGACAAATGTATTCCTTGCACAACCAAAGGTTAACACATTGACCACTGACAAACCAAAACTATTTTTCATCTGAGGTTATAATACATACAGAGGTTATTTTTTATTTGCTTAAGGCCCAGTGCAGTCAAAAATGTGATTTCCCTGTGTTTTATATATATTTCCACACTATGAGGTTTGAATAATACTGTGAAACTGAAAATTATGATAATGCCCTTTAAGTGTAGGAGCTGTTTGAAAAGACAGCCTGAAATTTCAGCCTGTTTTGGTGGGATGGATATTGGATTGCCAGGTGACATCACCAGGTGGCAAATGAGTTAATAGACCAATAAGAGTGTTCTAAACCTCTCTGACAATAACAGCTAGTTCTCAGTTTTCCCCTCCCCACTCAGACCACTCCCAGACAGTCCTAACAAAATTTTGCCTTGAGAAGCTATTAAATAGAAGCTATTTTTGTTTATTTTCAATAATTTTAACTCAAAACAATCACAATCATGTACTTCATTGTTACCAGAAATGATTTGATATAGAGATAAAAACGTCTGTATTCGACTTAAAAAATATGCTTTTTTTCACCTTGAATTATGCCAGTGGAGAAACACAATATTGTTTCTATACCGACTTGGATGTAGCATAGATGCAGAGGCCTTGTATTTTCTGAGCTGTGGAAAATGTGTTTTAATGTACTAAGTATACAACACAAAATGGTTGAATAACATGGTGAAAAACTAATCTCTGATTGACAGACGCACGTAATATAAATTGAGCATCTGACTCAATTACGCAAGGTTTTAGTTCTGGGTTTCCTAGATTAGTGACCAATGGATTTAAATAACCTACATTGACTCAATATTTGTACCTGAATTATAGTTCCATTGGGGAAAAAATAGGGCTATTCATTCTCTCAGTAATTCATAGCCTAGAAGTGTCAACAGAGGATTGTTCTTAGATTTGTTCTAAGCTCATAAAGCATAAGCCCTCAATTATGCAAAACACCCATTTGTTGGCTCAACCCTATTCTCCCACAAAGCAAAAGTCTTTACATAGTTTGTGAAAGTGAATAAATAGTGTGGCCAATGACAGGTGTGTAGGGTTATTCAGATTTCTATTCTTCATCATGTTTTGCCCTGCATATCCGATCCATGGTATTGACCACGTACAATGTGGTTGGTGGGGGGAATTTAATTCAAACAGAAAGCTACATTCTCAATCCCCTGATGTTATCCAGTGATACTGTCACAGAAAGGAGTTGAGATTGGATAAATATGTGTGTAATATATGTGTGTAATATGTAATATAATGTGTAATATAAATACACCAAAGTGTATTTGGTGAGCGTACTGTTTATGCAGTACAAGCTCTCACAGTCTAACGTCATAATTAGACGTTCATCCATGTTCCTCAAACATCATATTTCAAAGTTATTCCAACCTGCCTGTATTTGCAGCCATTGATAAGCGGGAGGGGGAGCAGTAAATAGTTTGATTAGTGGGAGAGGGGTAGTAAATTGTTTGATTAGAGGGAGGGGGGAGCAGTAAATATGTTGATTAGCAGGAGAGGGGTAGTAAATTGTTTGATTAGAGGGAGGGGGGAGCAGTAAATATGTTGATTAGCAGGAGAGGGGTAGTAAATTGTTTGATTAGAGGGAGGGGGGAGCAGTAAATATGTTGATTAGCAGGAGAGGGGTAGTAAATTGTTTGATTAGAGGGAGGGGGAGCAGTAAATATGTTGATTAGCAGGAGAGGGGTAGTAAATTGTTTGATTAGAGGGAGGGGGAGCAGTAAATATGTTGATTAGCAGGAGAGGGGTAGTAAATTGTTTGATTAGAGGGAGGGGGGAGCAGTAAATATGTTGATTAGCAGGAGAGGGGTAGTAAATTGTTTGATTAGAGGGAGGGGGAGCAGTAAATATGTTGATTAGCAGGAGAGGGGTAGTAAATTGTTTGATTAGAGGGAGGGGGGAGCAGTAAATATGTTGATTAGCAGGAGAGGGGTAGTAAATTGTTTGATTAGAGGGAGGGGGGAGCAGTAAATATGTTGATTAGCAGGAGAGGGGTAGTAAATTGTTTGATTAGAGGGAGGGGGAGCAGTAAATATGTTGATTAGCAGGAGAGGGGTAGTAAATTGTTTGATTAGAGGGAGGGGGGAGCAGTAAATAGTTTGATTCGCGGGAGGGGGGTAGTAAATTGTTTGATTAGAGGGAGGGGGGAGCAGTAAATATGTTGATTAGCGGGAGAGGGGTAGTAAATTGTTTGATAAGCGGGAGGGGGGGAGCAGTAAATAGTTTGATTAGCGGGAGAGGGGTAGTAAATTGTTTGATTAGAGGGGGGAGCAGTAAAATAGTTTGATTAGCGGGAGAGGGGTAGTAAATTGTTTGATTAGAGGGAGGGGGGGGCAGTAAATATGTGGATTAGCGGGAGAGGGGTAGTAAATTGTTTGATTAGAGGGAGGGGGGAGCAGTAAATATGTTGATTAGCGGGAGAGGGGTAGTAAATTGTTTGATAAGCGGGAGGGGGGGGAGCAGTAAATAGTTTGATTAGCGGGAGAGGGGTAGTAAATTGTTTGATTAGAGGGAGGGGGGAGCAGTAAATAGTTTGATTAGCGGGAGAGGGGTAGTAAATTGTTTGATAAGCGGGAGGGGGGAGCAGTAAATAGTTTGATTAGCGGGAGAGGGGTAGTAAATTGTTTGATTAGAGGGAGGGGGGAGCAGTAAATAGTTTGATTAGCGGGAGAGGGGTAGTAAATTGTTTGATTAGAGGGAGGGGGGAGCAGTAAATACTTTGATTAGCGGGAGAGGGGTAGTAAATTGTTTGATTAGAGGGAGTGGGGAGCAGTAAATAGTTTGATTAGCGGGAGAGGGGTAGTAAATTGTTTGATTAGATGGAGGGGAGGAGTAGAACATTTTTTGATTGGAGGGAGGGGAGGAGTAGTACATTGTTTTATTAGAGGGAGGGGAGGAGTAGTAAATTGTTTTATTAGAGGGAGGGGAGGAGTAGTAAATTGTTTTATTAGAGGGAGGGGAGGAGTAATAAATTGTTTGATTAGAGGGAGTGGAGGAGTAGTACATTGTTTGATTAGAGGGAGGGGAGGAGTAGTACATTGTTTGATTAGAGGGAGGGGAGGAGTAGTAAATTGTTTGATTAGAGGGGGGGGGTAGTAAATTGTTTGATTAGAGGGAGGGGAGGAGTAGTAAATTGTTTGATTAGTGGGAGGGGAGAAATAGTAAATGGTTTGATTAGAGAGAGGGGAGGAGTTGTAAATTGTTTGATTAGAGGGAGGGGAGGAGTAGTAAATTGTTTGATTAGTGGGAGGGGAGGAGTATTAAATTGTTTGATTAGCGGGAAGGGGAGAAGTCTTAAATTGTTTGATTAGAGGGAGGGGAGGAGTTGTAAATTGTTTGATTAGAGGGAGGGGAGGAGTAGTAAATTGTTTGATTAGTGGGAGGGGAGAAGTAGTAAATTGTTTGATTAGAGAGAGGGGAGGAGTTGTAAATTGTTTGATTAGAGGGAGGGGAGGAGTAGTAAATTGTTTGATTAGTGGGAGGAGAGGAGTATTAAATTGTTTGATTAGCGGGAAGGGGAGAAGTCTTAAATTGTTTGATTAGAGGGAGGGGAGGAGTAGTAAATTGTTTGATTAGCGGGAAGGGGAGAAGTCTTAAATTGTTTGATTACAGGGAGGGGAGGAGTAGTACATTTTTTGATTAGAGGGAGGGGAGGAGTAGTAAATTGTTTGATTAGTGGGAGGGGAGAAGTAGTAAATTGTTTGATTAGAGAGAGGGGAGGAGTAGTAAATTGTTTGATTAGTGGGAGGGGAGGAGTATTAAATTGTCTGATTTGCGGGAAGGGGAGAAGTCTTAAATTGTTTGATTAGAGGGAGGGGAGGAGTTGTAAATTGTTTGATTATAGCGGGAAGGGGAGAAGTCTTAAATTGTTTCAGGTGTGGTCTTTCCTCCCAAACATTATAGTACACTAACACCCTTAATCTTTGTTGACGAGACAATCTACTCTACTGTAGGATATTAGGGGGCAGAGTGCAAATGTAATACAAGAAAACTATTTCTACTCTAAACAGTGCACAATACAGAATCATTCTGGTAATATACATTCGCTATACATGCAGTTCTGATGGCAATACGCATTCACTTTATTTCCATATCCAATGACAGTACTGTATGCATTCACTTTATATCCATATCCAATGACAGTACTGTATGCATTCACTTTATATCCATATCCAATGACAGTACTGTATGCATTCACTTTATATCCATATCCAATGACAGTACTGTATGCATTCACTTTATATCCATATCCAATGACAGTACTGTATGCATTCACTTTATATCCATATCCAATGACAGTACTGTATGCATTCACTTTATATCCATATCCAATGACAGTACAGTATGCATTCACTTTATATCCATATCCAATGACAGTACAGTATGCATTCACTTTATATCCATATCCAATGACAGTACTGTATGCATTCACTTTATATCCATATCCAATGACAGTACTGTATGCATTCACTTTATATCCATATCCAATGATAGTACTGTATGCATTCACTTTATATCCATATCCAATGACAGTACAGTATGCATTCACTTTATATCCATATCCAATGACAGTACAGTATGCATTCACTTTATATCCATATCCAATGACAGTACAGTATGCATTCACTTTATATCCATATCCAATGACAGTACAGTATGCATTCACTTTATATCCATATCCAATGACAGTACAGTATGCATTCACTTTATATCCATATCCAATGACAGTACTGTATGCATTCACTTTATATCCATATCCAATGACAGTACTGTATGCATTCACTTTATATCCATATCCAATGACAGTACTGTATGCATTCACTTTATATCCATATCCAATGACAGTACAGTATGCATTCACTTTATATCCATATCCAATGACAGTACAGTATGCATTCACTTTATATCCATATCCAATGACAGTACAGTATGCATTCACTTTATATCCATATCCAATGACAGTACAGTATGCATTCACTTTATATCCATATCCAATGACAGTACAGTATGCATTCACTTTATATCCATATCCAATGACAGTACTGTATGCATTCACTTTATATCCATATCCAATGACAGTACTGTATGCATTCACTTTATATCCATATCCAATGACAGTACTGTATGCATTCACTTTATATCCATATCCAATGACAGTACTGTATGCATTCACTTTATATCCATATCCAATGACAGTACTGTATGCATTCACTTTATATCCATATCCAATGACAGTACTGTATGCATTCACTTTATATCCATATCCAATGACAGTACAGTATGCATTCACTTTATATCCATATCCAATGACAGTACTGTATGCATTCACTTTATATCCATATCCAATGACAGTACTGTATGCATTCACTTTATATCCATATCCAATGACAGTACAGTATGCATTCACTTTATATCCATATCCAATGACAGTACAGTATGCATTCACTTTATATCCATATCCAATGACAGTACAGTATGCATTCACTTTATATCCGTATCCAATGACAGTACTGTATGCATTCACTTTATATCCATATCCAATGACAGTACAGTATGCATTCACTTTATATCCATATCCAATGACAGTACTGTATGCATTCACTTTATATCCATATCCAATGACAGTACAGTATGCATTCACTTTATATCCGTATCCAATGACAGTACTGTATGCATTCACTTTATATCCATATCCAATGACAGTACAGTATGCATTCACTTTATATCCATATCCAATGACAGTACTGTATGCATTCACTTTATATCCATATCCAATGACAGTACAGTATGCATTCACTTTATATCCATATCCAATGACAGTACAGTATGCATTCACTTTATATCCATATCCAATGACAGTACTGTATGCATTCACTTTATATCCATATCCAATGACAGTACAGTATGCATTCACTTTATATCCATATCCAATGACAGTACTGTATGCATTCACTTTATATCCGTATCCAATGACAGTACAGTATGCATTCACTTTATATCCATATCCAATGACAGTACTGTATGCATTCACTTTATATCCGTATCCAATGACAGTACTGTATGCATTCACTTTATATCCATATCCAATGACAGTACAGTATGCATTCACTTTATATCCATATCCAATGACAGTACTGTATGCATTCACTTTATATCCATATCCAATGACAGTACAGTATGCATTCACTTTATATCCATATCCAATGACAGTACTGTATGCATTCACTTTATATCCGTATCCAATGACAGTACTGTATGCATTCACTTTATATCCATATCCAATGACAGTACAGTATGCATTCACTTTATATCCATATCCAATGACAGTACTGTATGCATTCACTTTATATCCATATCCAATGACAGTACAGTATGCATTCACTTTATATCCGTATCCAATGACAGTACTGTATGCATTCACTTTATATCCATATCCAATGACAGTACAGTATGCATTCACTTTATATCCATATCCAATGACAGTACTGTATGCATTCACTTTATATCCATATCCAATGACAGTACTGTATGCATTCACTTTATATCCATATCCAATGACAGTACTGTATGCATTCACTTTATATCCATATCCAATGACAGTACTGTATGCATTCACTTTATATCCATATCCAATGACAGTACTGTATGCATTCACTTTATATCCATATCCAATGACAGTACTGTATGCATTCACTTTATATCCATATCCAATGACAGTACAGTATGCATTCACTTTATATCCATATCCAATGACAGTACTGTATGCATTCACTTTATATCCATATCCAATGACAGTACTGTATGCATTCACTTTATATCCATATCCAATGACAGTACTGTATGCATTCACTTTATATCCATATCCAATGACAGTACAGTATGCATTCACTTTATATCCATATCCAATGACAGTACTGTATGCATTCACTTTATATCCATATCCAATGACAGTACTGTATGCATTCACTTTATATCCATATCCAATGACAGTACAGTATGCATTCACTTTATATCCATATCCAATGACAGTACTGTATGCATTCACTTTATATCCATATCCAATGACAGTACTGTATGCATTCACTTTATATCCATATCCAATGACAGTACTGTATGCATTCACTTTATATCCATATCCAATGACAGTACTGTATGCATTCACTTTATATCCATATCCAATGACAGTACTGTATGCATTCACTTTATATCCATATCCAATGACAGTACTGTATGCATTCACTTTATATCCATATCCAATGACAGTACTGTATGCATTCACTTTATATCCATATCCAATGACAGTACTGTATGCATTCACTTTATATCCATATCCAATGACAGTACAGTATGCATTCACTTTATATCCGTATTATTGTGGTTTGTAATAGGCTAGGTAGTGTGAAGTAGTATAGTGGTTTGTAGTAGGCTAGGTAGTGTGAAGTAGCATAGTGGTTTGTAGTAGGCTAGGTAGTGTGAAGTAGTATAGTGGTTTGTAGTAGGCTCGGTAGTGTGAAGTAGTATAGTGGTTTGTAGTAGGCTAGGTAGTGTGAAGTAGTATAGTGGTTTGTAGTAGGCTAGGTAGTGTGAAGTAGTATAGTGGTTTGTAGTAGGCTCAGTAGTGTGAAGTAGCATAGTGGTTTGTAGTAGGCTCGGTAGTGTGAAGTAGTATAGTGGTTTGTAGTAGGCTAGGTAGTGTGAAGTAGTATTGTGGTTTGTAGTAGGCTAGGTAGTGTGAAGTAGTATAGTGGTTTGTAGTAGGCTAGGTAGTGTGAAGTAGTATAGTGGTTTGTAGTAGGCTAGGTAGTGTGAAGTAGTATAGTGGTTTGTAGTAGGCTAGGTAGTGTGAAGTAGTATAGTGGTTTGTAGTAGGCTAGGTAGTGTGAAGTAGTATAGTGGTTTGTAGTAGGCTAGGTAGTGTGAAGTAGTATAGTGGTTTGTAGTAGGCTAGGTAGTGTGAAGTAGTATAGTGGTTTGTAGTAGGCTCAGTAGTGTGAAGTAGCATAGTGGTTTGTAGTAGGCTCGGTAGTGTGAAGTAGTATAGTGGTTTGTAGTAGGCTAGGTAGTGTGAAGTAGTATAGTGGTTTGTAGTAGGCTAGGTAGTGTGAAGTAGTATAGTGGTTTGTAGTAGGCTAGGTAGTGTGAAGTAGTATAGTGGTTTGTAGTAGGCTAGGTAGTGTGAAGTAGCATAGTGGTTTGTAGTAGGCTCGGTAGTGTGAAGTAGTATAGTGGTTTGTAGTAGGCTCGGTAGTGTGAAGTAGTATAGTGGTTTGTAGTAGGCTCGGTAGTGTGAAGTAGTATAGTGGTTTGTAGTAGGCTCGGTAGTGTGAAGTAGTATAGTGGTTTGTAGTAGGCTAGGTAGTGTGAAGTAGTATAGTGGTTTGTAGTAGGCTAGGTAGTGTGAAGTAGTATAGTGGTTTGTAGTAGGCTAGGTAGTGTGAAGTAGTATAGTGGTTTGTAGTAGGCTAGGTAGTGTGAAGTAGTATAGTGGTTTGTAGTAGGCTAACCATTGTCAACAATATGTTTCCTTTTCTCAATCATTAGTCACACCCAAGGATTTAACAACCCCATCCCTCCACCCCTCTCATCCGTTCCCTTTAGAACCATCCCAGCCTATCCTGTTCTGTAGCCTGCTGTTCCCTTCTCCAGCCACTTTTGGACAGGAGGAAGAATTCTCAAGAAGAGAACAATGCATTTGAAGCGGGCGGAGCCCAGAGGTCTTGAAGGTGGTAACAGCATAGGAGGAATTATACCATTACATCTCCAAGCAACTCTTCTGTGTCTCAGTGTTCTGGAGAAGAGGAAAAGTGGGAATAGTATCTTAGCATGAGATAAATAAATGCCTTCAGATGCAGGAGGAGAGTAAAGCATCTTAGTCTTAATTAGTGAGGTACTACGGGCCCTGCAGAATGCCAGTGGCGAGATGGGGCCACATTGTGGGCTATGTGCGCATCCTCCTCAATGATAGGTAATTTGAGTTGTACCTTCAAGAATGAAAGCTGCTAATTTCACATAGGAAGTGGTAACAAGACCTTTGTGTGCCATGTTTTCCTTCAGCGGGGAGTTACAGAGCTGGAGTGCTGGGAATGGCCCGGGCCACTGCCTGAAGTGGCAAGGAGCAGTAATGAACCACTTCACATGGTAGTTTACCGAAATAGAAAGGAGAGGCCAAAGAAAGAAGGGAAAAGGGAAGCCTAATTTTGCAGCCTGAGAATAGCAGGTCGCACAAAGGGTCCTGTTTAAGGGCATTATTAGTAGTATTCTCCAACAGGACACTGCAATGTCTTTACTGCAATGGACCACTTATCGCAAGTGTACCAATCTCACCCCAATGGAAACAAACCAATTCCATCCGTCAATGTTTACCATTATGGATGTCATTTAATTCCACATCCCATATGCCATGTCCATAAATTTCAGAGGCCTCTGCCTAAGCTGTGTTGCCAAACTGTCATCGAGATTGAAAACAAACAATATGACCTCTATTTCGAATGCAGACAGATAGGTTTGGCACACACGATGAAATATAAAAAATTGTCCTGGATTAAGAATTTAGTTTAAAGAAAGTATTTTGGACAATTTCAGTCTGAGTGAGTACTGGATGTAAGGATATGATGCAGGTGGTATGCATCTCTGATGTTATACCAGCATGTCATCCCTCTTCCTATATGACACCCACCAGTGCAGTGCAAGTGCAGCTTTCAATATACCATAATGGAGTATTCCGTCCATGTCTATTTGAGATACCAGGGCTCCCTCACCTAGTATTACAGTGACCTATGTCTTCTTGTTGTGTGGCCCTCTGAAGGACATTCCCCCCATCCCAGTGTTAGTGGCTTCTCTGAACGAGGCCTTGAGCAACTGACTTTTTCCCTAGCACATCTGTGTCAACAGTCTGGATGAATGAAGAGGAGGCAAAGAGGTGAAATGTCGCCTTTAATATGTGTGGCTCCCTTGTACCTCAAGGCATTCCTACTACTACAGCGGGGCCCTAAATAACTGACAGAATCCCACTGATTGGACAGGAGCAGAGGGGGCAGGCCAAATAGCCCCTGCTTCTTTTTTTTTTTCTTTCTTCTAGGTGAATACTACTAAAGAACACAACAAGCCCCTTCTATGTGAATACTCACGTCACCCCGCTCCTCCGCTCTCTCCACTGGCTTCCAGTTGAAGCTCGCATCCGCTACAAGACCATGGTGCTTGCCTACGGAGCTGTGAGGGGAACGGCACCTCAGTACCTCCAGGCTCTGATCAGGCCCTACACCCAAACAAGGGCACTGCGTTCATCCACCTCTGGCCTGCTCGCCTCCCTACCACTGAGGAAGTACAGTTCCCGCTCAGCCCAGTCAAAACTGTTCGCTGCTCCGGCCCCCCAATGGTGGAACAAACTCCCTCACGACGCCAGGACAGCGGAGTCAATCATCACCTTCCGGAGACACCTGAAACCCCACCTCTTTAATGAATACCTAGGATAGGATAAAGTAATCCTTTTCACCCCCCTTAAAATATTTAGATGCACTATTGTAAAGTGGCTGTTCCACTGGATGTCATAAGGTGAATGCACCAATGTGTAAGTCGCTCTGGATAAGAGCGTCTGCTAAATGACTTAAATGTAATGTAAATGTAATACTACTAAAGAACACAACAAGCACCTTCTATGTGAATACTACTAGAGAACACAACAAGCCCCTTCTATGTGATTACTTCTAGAGAACACAACAAGCCCCTTCTATGTGAATACTACTAGAGAACACAACACGCCCCTTCTATGTGAATACTACTAGAGAACACAACAAGCCCCTTCTATGTGAATACTACTAGCGAACACAACAAGCCCCTTCTATGTGAATACTACTAGAGAACACAACAAGCCCCTTCTATGTGAATACTACTAGAGAACACAACAAGTCCCTTCTATGTGACTATTACTAGAGAACACAACAAGCCCCCTCTATGTGAATACTACTAGAGAACACAACAAGCCCCTTCTATGTGAATACTACTAGAGAACATAACAAGCCCCTTCTATGTGAATACAACTAGAGAACACAACAAGCCCCTTCTATGTGAATACTACTAGAGAACACAACAAGCCCCTTCTATGTGAATACTACTAGAGAACACAACAAGCCCATTCTATGTGAATATTACTAGAGAACACAACAAGCCCCGTCTATGTGAATACTACTAAAGAACACAACAAGCCCCTTCTATGTGAATACTACTAAAGAACACAACAAGCCCTTCTAGGTGAAAACTACTAGAGAACACAACAAGCCCCTTCTAGGTGAATACTACTATAGAACACAACAAGCCCCTTCTATGTGAATACTACTAGAGAACACAACAAGCCCATTCTATGTGAATACTACTAGAGAACACAACAAGCCCCTTCTATGTGAATACTACTAAAGAACACAACAAGCCCCTTCTATGTGAATAATACTAGAGAACACAACAAGCCCCTTCTATGTGAATACTACTAGAGAACATATCAAGCCCCTTCTATGTGAATACAACTAGAGAACACAACAAGCCCCTTCTATGTGAATACTACTAGAGAACACAACAAGCCCCTTCTATGTGAATACTACTAGAGAACACAACAAGACCCTTCTATGTGAATACTACTGGAGAACACAACAAGCCCTTCTATGTGAATACAACTAGAGAACACAACAAGCCCCTTCTATGTGAATACTACCAGAGAACACAGAAAGCCCCTTCTATGTGAATACAACTAGAGAACACAACAAGCCCCTTCTATGTGAATACTACTAGAGAACACAACAAGCCCCTTCTATGTGAATATTACTAAAGAACACAACAAACCCCTTCTATGTGAATACTACTAGAGAACACAACAAGCCCCTTCTATGTGAATACTACTAGAGAACACAACAAGCCCCTTCTATGTGAATACAACTAGAGAACACAACAAGCCCCTTCTATGTGAATACTACTAGAGAACACAACAAGCCCTTCTATGTGAATACAACTAGAGAACACAACAAGCCCCTTCTATGTGAATACTACTAGAGAACACAACAAGCCCCTTCTATGTGAATACTACTAGAGAACACAACAAGCCCCTTCTATGTGAATACTACTAGAGAACACAACAAGCCCCTTCTAGGTGAATACTACTATAGAACACAACAAGCCCCTTCTATGTGAATACTACTAGAGAACACAACAAGCCCATTCTATGTGAATACTACTAGAGAACACAACAAGCCCCTTCTATGTGAATACTACTAGAGAACATAACAAGCCCCTTCTATGTGAATACAACTAGAGAACACAACAAGCCCCTTCTATGTGAATACTACTAGAGAACACAACAAGCCCCTTCTATGTGAATACTACTAGAGAACACAACAAGCCCCTTCTATGTGAATACTACTAGAGAACACAACAAGCCCCTTCTAGGTGAATACTACTATACAACACAACAAGCCCCTTCTATGTGACTATTACTAGAGAACACAACAAGCCCCCTCTATGTGAATACTACTAGAGAACACAACAAGCCCCTTCTATGTGAATACTACTAGAGAACATAACAAGCCCCTTCTATGTGAATACAACTAGAGAACACAACAAGCCCCTTCTATGTGAATACTACTAGAGAACACAACAAGCCCCTTCTATGTGAATACTACTAGAGAACACAACAAGCCCATTCTATGTGAATATTACTAGAGAACACAACAAGCCCCGTCTATGTGAATACTACTAAAGAACACAACAACCCCTTCTATGTGAATACTACTAAAGAACACAACAAGCCCTTCTAGGTGAAAACTACTAGAGAACACAACAAGCCCCTTCTAGGTGAATACTACTATAGAACACAACAAGCCCCTTCTATGTGAATACTACTAGAGAACACAACAAGCCCATTCTATGTGAATACTACTAGAGAACACAACAAGCCCCTTCTATGTGAATACTACTAAAGAACACAACAAGCCCCTTCTATGTGAATACTACTAGAGAACACAACAAGCCCCTTCTATGTGAATACTACTAGAGAACATATCAAGCCCCTTCTATGTGAATACAACTAGAGAACACAACAAGCCCCTTCTATGTGAATACTACTAGAGAACACAACAAGCCCCTTCTATGTGAATACTACTAGAGAACACAACAAGACCCTTCTATGTGAATACTACTGGAGAACACAACAAGCCCCTTCTATGTGAATACAACTAGAGAACACAACAAGCCCCTTCTATGTGAATACTACCAGAGAACACAGAAAGCCCCTTCTATGTGAATACAACTAGAGAACACAACAAGCCCCTTCTATGTGAATACTACTAGAGAACACAACAAGCCCCTTCTATGTGAATATTACTAAAGAACACAACAAACCCCTTCTATGTGAATACTACTAGAGAACACAACAAGCCCCTTCTATGTGAATACTACTAGAGAACACAACAAGCCCCTTCTATGTGAATACAACTAGAGAACACAACAAGCCCCTTCTATGTGAATACTACTAGAGAACACAACAAGCCCTTCTATGTGAATACAACTAGAGAACACAACAAGCCCCTTCTATGTGAATACTACTAGAGAACACAACAAGCCCCTTCTATGTGAATACTACTAGAGAACACAACAAGCCCCTTCTATGTGAATACTACTAGAGAACACAACAAGCCCCTTCTATGTGAATACTACTAGAGAACACAACAAGCCCCTTCTATGTGAATACTACCAGAGAACACAACAAGCCCCTTCTATGTGAATACTACCAGAGAACACAACAAGCCCCTTCTATGTGAATACAACTAGAGAACACAACAAGCCCCTTATATGTGAATACTACTAGAGAACACAACAAGCCCCGTCTATGTGAATACTACTAAAGAACACAACAAGCCCCTTATATGTGAATACTACTAGAGAACACAACAAGCCCCTTCTATGTGAATACTACTAGAGAACACAACAAGCCCTTCTATGTGAATACTACTAGAGAACACAACAAGCCCCTTCTATGTGAATATTACTAAAGAACACAACAAGCCCCTTCTATGTGAATACTACTAGAGAACACAACAAGCCCCTTCTATGTGAATACTACTAGAGAACACAACAAGCCCCTTCTATGTGAATACAACTAGAGAACACAACAAGCCCCTTCTATGTGAATACTACTAGAGAACACAACAAGCCCTTCTATGTGAATACAACTAGAGAACACAACAAGCCCCTTCTATGTGAATACTACTAGAGAACACAACAAGCCCCTTCTATGTGAATACTACTAGAGAACACAACAAGCCCCTTCTATGTGAATACTACTAGAGAACACAACAAGCCCCTTCTATGTGAATACTACTAGAGAACACAACAAGCCCCTTCTATGTGAATACTACCAGAGAACACAACAAGCCCCTTCTATGTGAATACTACCAGAGAACACAACAAGCCCCTTCTATGTGAATACTACTAGAGAACACAACAAGCCCCTTCTATGTGAATACTACTAAAGAACACAACAAGCCCCTTATATGTGAATACTAATAGAGAACACAACAAGCCCCTTCTATGTGAATACAACTAGAGAACACAACAATCCCCTTTTATGTGAATACTACCAGAGAACACAACAAGCCCCTTCTATGTGAATACAATTAGAGAACACAACAAGCCCCTTCTATGTGAATACTACTAGAGAACACAACAAACCCCTTCTATGTGAATACTACTAGAGAACACAACAAGCCCCTTCTATGTGAATACTACTAGAGAACACAACAATCCCTTCTATGTGAATACAACTAGAGAACACAACAAGCCCCTTCTATGTGAATACAACTAGAGAACACAACAAGCCCCTTCTATGTGAATACTACCAGAGAACACAACAAGCCCCTTCTAGGTGAATACTACTATAGAACACAACAAGCCCCTTCTATGTGAATACTACTAGAGAACACAACAAGCCCCTTTATGTGAATACTACTAGAGAACACAACAAGCCCCTTCTATGTGAATACTACTAAAGAACACAACACGCCCCTTCTATGTGAATACTACTAGAGAACACAACAAGCCCCTTCTATGTGAATACTACTAGAGAACATATCAAGCCCCTTCTATGTGAATACAACTAGAGAACACAACAAGCCCCTTCTATGTGAATACTACTAGAGAACACAACAAGCCCCTTCTATGTGAATACTACTAGAGAACACAACAAGCCCCTTCTATGTGAATACTATTAGAGAACACAACATGCCCCTTCTATGTGAATACAACTAGAGAACACAACAAGCCCCTTCTATGTGAATACTACCAGAGAACACAGAAAGCCCCTTCTATGTGAATACAACTAGAGAACACAACAAGCCCCTTCTATGTGAATACTACTAGAGAACACAACAAGCCCCTTCTATGTGAATACAACTAGAGAACACAACAAGCCCCTTCTATGTGAATACTACTAGAGAACACAACAAGCCCCTTCTATGTGATTACTTCTAGAGAACACAACAAGCCCCTTCTATGTGAATACTACTAGAGAACACAACACGCCCCTTCTATGTGAATACTACTAGAGAACACAACAAGCCCCTTCTATGTGAATACTACTAGCGAACACAACAAGCCCCTTCTATGTGAATACTACTAGAGAACACAACAAGCCCCTTCTATGTGAATACTACTAGAGAACACAACAAGTCCCTTCTATGTGACTATTACTAGAGAACACAACAAGCCCCTCTATGTGAATACTACTAGAGAACACAACAAGCCCCTTCTATGTGAATACTACTAGAGAACATAACAAGCCCCTTCTATGTGAATACAACTAGAGAACACAACAAGCCCCTTCTATGTGAATACTACTAGAGAACACAACAAGCCCCTTCTATGTGAATACTACTAGAGAACACAACAAGCCCATTCTATGTGAATATTACTAGAGAACACAACAAGCCCCGTCTATGTGAATACTACTAAAGAACACAACAACCCCTTCTATGTGAATACTACTAAAGAACACAACAAGCCCTTCTAGGTGAAAACTACTAGAGAACACAACAAGCCCCTTCTAGGTGAATACTACTATAGAACACAACAAGCCCCTTCTATGTGAATACTACTAGAGAACACAACAAGCCCATTCTATGTGAATACTACTAGAGAACACAACAAGCCCCTTCTATGTGAATACTACTAAAGAACACAACAAGCCCCTTCTATGTGAATACTACTAGAGAACACAACAAGCCCCTTCTATGTGAATACTACTAGAGAACATATCAAGCCCCTTCTATGTGAATACAACTAGAGAACACAACAAGCCCCTTCTATGTGAATACTACTAGAGAACACAACAAGCCCCTTCTATGTGAATACTACTAGAGAACACAACAAGACCCTTCTATGTGAATACTACTGGAGAACACAACAAGCCCCTTCTATGTGAATACAACTAGAGAACACAACAAGCCCCTTCTATGTGAATACTACCAGAGAACACAGAAAGCCCCTTCTATGTGAATACAACTAGAGAACACAACAAGCCCCTTCTATGTGAATACTACTAGAGAACACAACAAGCCCCTTCTATGTGAATACTACTAGAGAACACAACAAGCCCCTTCTATGTGAATACTACTAAAGAACACAACAAGCCCCTTATATGTGAATACTAATAGAGAACACAACAAGCCCCTTCTATGTGAATACAACTAGAGAACACAACAAGCCCCTTCTATGTGAATACTACCAGAGAACACAACAAGCCCCTTCTATGTGAATACAATTAGAGAACACAACAAGCCCCTTCTATGTGAATACTACTAGAGAACACAACAAACCCCTTCTATGTGAATACTACTAGAGAACACAACAAGCCCCTTCTATGTGAATACTACTAGAGAACACAACAATCCCTTCTATGTGAATACAACTAGAGAACACAACAAGCCCCTTCTATGTGAATACAACTAGAGAACACAACAAGCCCCTTCTATGTGAATACTACCAGAGAACACAACAAGCCCCTTCTAGGTGAATACTACTATAGAACACAACAAGCCCCTTCTATGTGAATACTACTAGAGAACACAACAAGCCCCTTTATGTGAATACTACTAGAGAACACAACAAGCCCCTTCTATGTGAATACTACTAAAGAACACAACACGCCCCTTCTATGTGAATACTACTAGAGAACACAACAAGCCCCTTCTATGTGAATACTACTAGAGAACATATCAAGCCCCTTCTATGTGAATACAACTAGAGAACACAACAAGCCCCTTCTATGTGAATACTACTAGAGAACACAACAAGCCCCTTCTATGTGAATACTACTAGAGAACACAACAAGCCCCTTCTATGTGAATACTATTAGAGAACACAACATGCCCCTTCTATGTGAATACAACTAGAGAACACAACAAGCCCCTTCTATGTGAATACTACCAGAGAACACAGAAAGCCCCTTCTATGTGAATACAACTAGAGAACACAACAAGCCCCTTCTATGTGAATACTACTAGAGAACACAACAAGCCCCTTCTATGTGAATATTACTAAAGAACACAACAAGCCCCTTCTATGTGAATACTACTAGAGAACACAACAAGCCCCTTCTATGTGAATACTACTAGAGAACACAACAAGCCCCTTCTATGTGAATACAACTAGAGAACACAACAAGCCCCTTCTATGTGAATACTACTAGAGAACACAACAAGCCCTTCTATGTGAATACAACTAGAGAACACAACAAGCCCCTTCTATGTGAATACTACTAGAGAAAACAACAAGCCCCTTCTATGTGAATACTACTAGAGAACAACACAACAAGCCCCTTCTATGTGAATACTACTAGAGAACACAACAAGCCCCTTCTATGTGAATACTACTAGAGAACACAACAAGCCCCTTCTATGTGAATACTACCAGAGAACACAACAAGCCCCTTCTATGTGAATACTACCAGAGAACACAACAAGCCCCTTCTATGTGAATACTACTAGAGAACACAACAAGCCCCTTCTATGTGAATACTACTAAAGAACACAACAAGCCCCTTATATGTGAATACTAATAGAGAACAAAACAAGCCCCTTCTATGTGAATACAACTAGAGAACACAACAAGCCCCTTCTATGTGAATACTACCAAAGAACACAACAAGCCCCTTATATGTGAATACTACTAGAGAACAAAACAAGCCCCTTCTATGTGAATACAACTAGAGAACACAACAAGCCCCTTCTATGTGAATACTACTAGAGAACACAACAAGCCCCTTCTATGTGAATACTACTAGAGAACACAACAAGCCCCTTCTATGTGAATACTACTAGAGAACACAACAAGCCCCTTCTATGTGAATACTACTAGAGAACACAACAAGCCCCTTCTATGTGAATACTACTAGAGAACACAACAAGCCCCTTCTATGTGAATACTATTAGAGAACACAACATGCCCCTTCTATGTGAATACAACTAGAGAACACAACAAGCCCCTTCTATGTGAATACTACCAGAGAACACAGAAAGCCCCTTCTATGTGAATACAACTAGAGAACACAACAAGCCCCTTCTATGTGAATACTACTAGAGAACACAACAAGCCCCTTCTATGTGAATATTACTAAAGAACACAACAAGCCCCTTCTATGTGAATACTACTAGAGAACACAACAAGCCCCTTCTATGTGAATACTACTAGAGAACACAACAAGCCCCTTCTATGTGAATACAACTAGAGAACACAACAAGCCCCTTCTATGTGAATACTACTAGAGAACACAACAAGCCCTTCTATGTGAATACAACTAGAGAACACAACAAGCCCCTTCTATGTGAATACTACTAGAGAAAACAACAAGCCCCTTCTATGTGAATACTACTAGAGAACAACACAACAAGCCCCTTCTATGTGAATACTACTAGAGAACACAACAAGCCCCTTCTATGTGAATACTACTAGAGAACACAACAAGCCCCTTCTATGTGAATACTACCAGAGAACACAACAAGCCCCTTCTATGTGAATACTACCAGAGAACACAACAAGCCCCTTCTATGTGAATACTACTAGAGAACACAACAAGCCCCTTCTATGTGAATACTACTAAAGAACACAACAAGCCCCTTATATGTGAATACTAATAGAGAACACAACAAGCCCCTTCTATGTGAATACAACTAGAGAACACAACAAGCCCCTTCTATGTGAATACTACCAGAGAACACAACAAGCCCCTTCTATGTGAATACAATTAGAGAACACAACAAGCCCCTTCTATGTGAATACTACTAGAGAACACAACAAACCCCTTCTATGTGAATACTACTAGAGAACACAACAAGCCCCTTCTATGTGAATACTACTAGAGAACACAACAATCCCTTCTATGTGAATACAACTAGAGAACACAACAAGCCCCTTCTATGTGAATACAACTAGAGAACACAACAAGCCCCTTCTATGTGAATACTACCAGAGAACACAACAAGCCCCTTCTAGGTGAATACTACTATAGAACACAACAAGCCCCTTCTATGTGAATACTACTAGAGAACACAACAAGCCCCTTTATGTGAATACTACTAGAGAACACAACAAGCCCCTTCTATGTGAATACTACTAAAGAACACAACACGCCCCTTCTATGTGAATACTACTAGAGAACACAACAAGCCCCTTCTATGTGAATACTACTAGAGAACATATCAAGCCCCTTCTATGTGAATACAACTAGAGAACACAACAAGCCCCTTCTATGTGAATACTACTAGAGAACACAACAAGCCCCTTCTATGTGAATACTACTAGAGAACACAACAAGCCCCTTCTATGTGAATACTATTAGAGAACACAACATGCCCCTTCTATGTGAATACAACTAGAGAACACAACAAGCCCCTTCTATGTGAATACTACCAGAGAACACAGAAAGCCCCTTCTATGTGAATACAACTAGAGAACACAACAAGCCCTTTCTATGTGAATACTACTAGAGAACACAACAAGCCCCTTCTATGTGAATATTACTAAAGAACACAACAAGCCCCTTCTATGTGAATACTACTAGAGAACACAACAAGCCCCTTCTATGTGAATACTACTAGAGAACACAACAAGCCCCTTCTATGTGAATACAACTAGAGAACACAACAAGCCCCTTCTATGTGAATACTACTAGAGAACACAACAAGCCCTTCTATGTGAATACAACTAGAGAACACAACAAGCCCCTTCTATGTGAATACTACTAGAGAAAACAACAAGCCCCTTCTATGTGAATACTACTAGAGAACACAACAAGCCCCTTCTATGTGAATACTACTAGAGAACACAACAAGCCCCTTCTATGTGAATACTACTAGAGAACACAACAAGCCCCTTCTATGTGAATACTACCAGAGAACACAACAAGCCCCTTCTATGTGAATACTACCAGAGAACACAACAAGCCCCTTCTATGTGAATACTACTAGAGAACACAACAAGCCCCTTCTATGTGAATACTACTAAAGAAGACAACAAGCCCCTTCTATGTGAATAATACTAGAGAACACAACAAGCCCTTCTATGTGAATACAACTAGAGAACATAACAAGCCCCTTCTATGTGAATACTACTAGAGAACACAACAAGCCCCTTCTATGTGAATACAATTAGAGAACACAACAAGCCCCTTCTATGTGAATACTACTAGAGAACACAACAAACCCCTTCTATGTGAATACTACTAGAGAACACAACAAGCCCCTTCTATGTGAATACTACTAGAGAACACAACAATCCCTTCTATGTGAATACAACTAGAGAACACAACAAGCCCCTTCTATGTGAATACTATTAGAGAACACAACATGCCCCTTCTATGTGAATACAACTAGAGAACACAACAAGCCCCTTCTATGTGAATACTACCAGAGAACACAGAAAGCCCCTTCTATGTGAATACAACTAGAGAACACAACAAGCCCCTTCTATGTGAATATTACTAAAGAAAACAACAAGCCCCTTATATGTGAATACTACTAGAGAACAGAACAAGCCCCGTCTATGTGAATACTACTAAAGAACACAACAAGCCCCTTATATGTGAATACTACTAGAGAACACAACAAGCCCCTTCTATGTGAATACTACTAGAGAACACAACAAGCCCCTTCTATGTGAATACTACTAAAGAACACAACAAGCCCCTTCTATGTGAATACTACTAGAGAACACAACAAGCCCCTTCTATGTGAATGCTACTAGAGAACATATCAAGCCCCTTCTATGTGAATACAACTAGAGAACACAACAAGCCCCTTCTATGTGAATACTACTAGAGAACACAACAAGCCCCTTCTATGTGAATACAACTAGAGAAGACAACAAGCCCCTTCTATGTGAATAATACTAGAGAACACAACAAGCCCTTCTATGTGAATACAACTAGAGAACACAACAAGCCCCTTCTATGTGAATACTACTAGAGAACACAACAAGCCCCTTCTATGTGAATACTACTAGAGAACACAACAAGCCCCTTCTATGTGAATACTACTAGAGAACACAACAAGCCCCTTCTATGTGAATATTACTAAAGAAAACAACAATCCCCTTATATGTGAATACTACTAGAGAACACAACAAGCCCCGTCTATGTGAATACTACTAAAGAACACAACAAGCCCCTTATATGTGAATACTACTAGAGAACACAACAAGCCCCTTCTATGTGAATACTACTAAAGAACACAACAAGCCCCTTATATGTGAATACTACTAGAGAACACAACAAGCCCCTTCTATGTGAATACTACTAGAGAACACAACAAGCCCCTTCTATGTGAATACTACTAAAGAATACAACAAGCCCCTTCTATGTGAATACTACTAGAGAACACAACAAGCCCCTTCTATGTGAATACTACTAGAGAACATATCAAGCCCCTTCTATGTGAATACTACTAAAGAATACAACAAGCCCCTTCTATGTGAATACTACTAGAGAACACAACAAGCCCCTTCTATGTGAATACTACTAGAGAACATATCAAGCCCCTTCTATGTGAATACAACTAGAGAACACAACAAGCCCCTTCTATGTGAATACTATTAGAGAACACAACAAGCCCCTTCTATGTGAATACAACTAGAGAACACAACAAGCCCCTTCTATGTGAATACTACCAGAGAACACAGAAAGCCCCTTCTATGTGAATACAACTAGAGAACACAACAAGCCCCTTCTATGTGAATACTACTAGAGAACACAACAAGCCCCTTCTATGTGAATATTACTAAAGAAAACAACAAGCCCCTTATATGTGAATACTACTAGAGAACACAACAAGCCCCGTCTATGTGAATACTACTAAAGAACACAACAAGCCCCTTATATGTGAATACTACTAGAGAACACAACAAGCCCCTTCTATGTGAATACAACTAGAGAACACAACAAGCCCCTTCTATGTGAATACTACCAGAGAATACAACAAGCCCCTTCTATGTGAATACAATTAGAGAACACAACAAGCCCCTTCTATGTGAATACTACTAGAGAACACAACAAACCCCTTCTATGTGAATACTACTAGAGAACACAACAAGCCCCTTCTATGTGAATACTACTAGAGAACACAACAATCCCTTCTATGTGAATACAACTAGAGAACACAACAAGCCCCTTCTATGTGAATACAACTAGAGAACACAACAAGCCCCTTCTATGTGAATACTACCAGAGAACACAACAAGCCCCTTCTAGGTGAATACTACTATAGAACTCAACAAGCCCCTTCTATGTGAATACTACTAGAGAACACAACAAGCCCCTTTATGTGAATACTACTAGAGAACACAACAAGCCCCTTCTATGTGAATACTACTAAAGAACACAACAAGCCCATTCTATGTGAATACTACTAGAGAACACAACAAGCCCCTTCTATGTGAATACTACTAGAGAACACAACAAGCCCCTTCTATGTGAATACTACTAGAGAACACAACAAGCCCCTTCTATGTGAATACTACTAGAGAACACAACAAGCCCCTTCTATGTGAATATTACTAAAGAAAACAACAAGCCCCTTATATGTGAATACTACTAGAGAACACAACAAGCCCCTTCTATGTGAATACTACTAAAGAACACAACAAGCCCCTTATATGTGAATACTACTAGAGAACACAACAAGCCCCTTCTATGTGAATACTACTAGAGAACACAACAAGCCCCTTCTATGTGAATACTACTAGAGAACACAACAAGCCCCTTCTATGTGAATACTACTAGAGAACACAACAAGCCCCTTCTATGTGAATACTACTAGAGAACACAACAAGCCCCTTCTATGTGAATACTACTAGAGAACACAACAAGCCCCTTCTATGTGAATACTACTAGAGAACACAACAAGCCCCTTCTATGTGAATATTACTAAAGAACACAACAAGCCCCTTCTATGTGAATACTACTAGAGAACACAACAAGCCCCTTCTATGTGAATACTACTAGAGAACACAACAAGCCCCTTCTATGTGAATACAACTAGAGAAGACAACAAGCCCCTTCTATGTGAATAATACTAGAGAACACAACAAGCCCTTCTATGTGAATACAACTAGAGAACACAACAAGCCCCTTCTATGTGAATACTACTAGAGAACACAACAAGCCCCTTCTATGTGAATACTACTAGAGAACACAACAAGCCCCTTCTATGTGAATACTACTAGAGAACACAACAAGCCCCTTCTATGTGAATACTACTAGAGAACACAACAAACCCCTTCTATGTGAATACTATTAGAGAACACAACAAGCCCCTTCTATGTGAATACAACTAGAGAACACAACAAGCCCCTTCTATGTGAATACTACAAGAGAACACAACAAGCCCCTTCTATGTGAATACTACTAGAGAACACAACAAGCCCCTTCTATGTGAATACTACTAGAGAACACAACAAGCCCCTTCTATGTGAATACTACTAGAGGACACAACAAGCACCTTCTATGTGAATATTACTAAAGAACAAAACAAACACCTTATATGTGAATACTACTAGAGAACACAACAAGCCCCGTCTATGTGAATACTACTAAAGAACACAACAAGCCCCTTATATGTGAATACTACTAGAGAACACAACAAGCCCCTTCTATGTGAATACAACTAGAGAACACAACAAGCCCCTTCTATGTGAATACTACCAGAGAACACAACAAGCCCCTTCTATGTGAATACAATTAGAGAACACAACAAGCCCCTTCTATGTGAATACTACTAGAGAACACAACAAACCCCTTCTATGTGAATACTACTAGAGAACACAACAAGTCCCTTCTATGTGAATACTACTAGAGAACACAACATTCCCTTCTATGTGAATACAACTAGAGAACACAACAAGCCCCTTCTATGTGAATACTACCAGAGAACACAACAAGCCCCTTCTATGTGAATACAACTAGAGAACACAACAAGCCCCTTATATGTGAATACTACTAGAGAACACAACAAGCCCCGTCTATGTGAATACTACTAAAGAACACAACAAGCCCCTTATATGTGAATACTAATAGAGAACACAACAAGCCCCTTCTATGTGAATACAACTAGAGAACACAACAAGCCCCTTCTATGTGAATACTACCAGAGAACACAACAAGCCCCTTCTATGTGAATACAATTAGAGAACACAACAAGCCCCTTCTATGTGAATACTACTAGAGAACACAACAAGCCCCTTCTATGTGAATACTACTAAAGAAAACAACAAGCCCCTTCTATGTGAATACTACTAGAGAACACAACAAGCCCCTTCTATGTGAATACTACTAAAGAAAACAACAAGCCCCTTCTATGTGAATACTACTAAAGAACACAATAAGCCCCTTCTATGTGAATACAACTAGAGAACACAACAAGCCCTGTCTATGTGAATACTACTAAAGAACACAACAAGCCCTGTCCATGTGAATAATACTAGAGAACACAATAAGCCCTTTCTATGAGAATACAACTAGAGAACACAACAAGCCCCTTCTATGTGAATACAACTAGAGAACACAACAAGCCCCTTCTATGTGAATACTACTAGAGAACACAACAAGCCCCTTCTATGTGAATATTACTAGAGAACACAACAAGCCCCTTCTATGTGAATATTACTAGAGAACACAACAAGCCCCTTCTATGTGAATACAACTAGAGAACACAACAAGCCCCTTCTATGTGAATACAACTAGAGAACACAACAAGCCCCTTCTATGTGAATACTACTAGAGAACACAACAAGCCCCTATGTCAATACTACTAGAGAACACAACAAGCCTCATCTATGTGAATACTACTAGAGAACACAACAAGCCCCGTCTATGTGAATACTACTAAAGAACACAACAAGCCCCTTTATGTGAATACTACTACAGAACACAACAAGCCCCTTCTATGTGAATACTACTTGAGAACACAACAAGCCCTTTCTATGTGAATACTACTAGAGAACACAACAAGCCCCGTCTATGTGAATGCTACTAAAGAACACAACAAGCCCCTTCTATGTGAATACTACTAGAGAACACAACAAGCCCCTTCTATGTGAATACAACTAGAGAACACAACAAGCCCCTTCTATGTGAATACTACTAGAGAACACAACAAGCCCCTTCTATGTGAATACAACTAGAGAACACAACAAGCCCCTTCTATGTGAATACTACTAGAGAACACAACAAGCCCCTTCTATGTGAATACAACTAGAGAACACAACAAGCCCCTTCTATGTGAATACAACTAGAGAACACAACAAGCCCCTTCTTTGTGAATATTACTAAAGAACACAACAAGCCCCTTATATGTGAATACTACTAGAGAACACAACAAGCCCCATCTATGTGAATACTACTAAAGAACACAACAAGCCCCATCTATGTGAATACTACTAAAGAACACAACAAGCCCCTTCTATGTGAATATTACTAGAGAACACAACAATCCTGTTTATGTGAATATTACTAAAGAACACAATCCTGTTTATGTGAATATTACTAAAGAACACAACAAGTCCCTTCTAGGTGAATTCTACTAGAGAAGCCAACAAGCCCCTTCTATGTGAATACTACTAGAGAACACAACAAGCCCCTATGTGAATACTACTAGAGAACACAACAAGCCCCTTCTATGTGAATACTACTAGAGAACACAACAAGCCCCTATGTCAATACTACTAGAGAACACAACAAGCCTCCTCAATGTGAATATTACTAGAGAACACAACAAGCCCTTCTATGTGAATACAACTAGAGAACACAACAAGCCCCTTCTATGTGAATACTACTAGAGAACACAACAAGCCCCTTCTATGTGAATACAACTAGAGAACACAACAAGCCCCTTCTATGTGAATACTACTAGAGAACACAACAAGCCCCTTCTATGTGAATACAACTAGAGAACACAACAAGCCCCTTCTATGTGAATACAACTAGAGAACACAACAAGCCCCTTCTTTGTGAATATTACTAAAGAACACAACAAGCCCCTTATATGTGAATACTACTAGAGAACACAACAAGCCCCTTCTATGTGAATACTACTAAAGAACACAACAAGCCCCTTCTATGTGAATATTACTAAAGAACACAACAAGCCCCTTATATGTGAATACTACTAGAGAACACAACAAGCTTCTATGTGAATACTACTAAAGAACACAACAAGCCCCTTATATGTGAATACTACTAGAGAACACAACAAGCCCCTTCTATGTGAATACAACTAGAGAACACAACAAGCCCCTTCTATGTGAATACTACCAGAGAACACAACAAGCCCCTTCTATGTGAATACAATTAGAGAACACAACAAGCCCCTTCTATGTGAATACTACTAGAGAACACAACAAACCCCTTCTATGTGAATACTACTAGAGAACACAACAAGCCCCTTCTATGTGAATACTACTAGAGAACACAACATTCCCTTCTATGTGAATACTACTAGAGAACACAACAAGCCCCGTCTATGTGAATACTACTAAAGAACACAACAAGCCCCTTATATGTGAATACTACTAGAGAACACAACAAGCCCCTTCTATGTGAATACAACTAGAGAACACAACAAGCCCCTTCTATGTGAATACTACTAGAGAACACAACAAGCCCCTTCTATGTGAATACTACTAGAGAACACAACAAGCCCCTTCTATGTGAATACTACTAGAGAACACAACAAGCCCCTTCTATGTGAATACTACTAGAGAACACAACAAGCCCCTTCTATGTGAATACTACTAGAGAACACAACAAGCCCCTTCTATGTGAATATTACTAAAGAACACAACAAGCCCCTTCTATGTGAATACTACTAGAGAACACAACAAGCCCCTTCTATGTGAATACTACTAGAGAACACAACAAGCCCCTTCTATGTGAATACAACTAGAGAAGACAACAAGCCCCTTCTATGTGAATAATACTAGAGAACACAACAAGCCCTTCTATGTGAATACAACTAGAGAACACAACAAGCCCCTTCTATGTGAATACTACTAGAGAACACAACAAGCCCCTTCTATGTGAATACTACTAGAGAACACAACAAGCCCCTTCTATGTGAATACTACTAAAGAACACAACAAGCCCCTTCTATGTGAATACTACTAGAGATCACAACAAACCCCTTCTATGTGAATACTATTAGAGAACACAACAAGCCCCTTCTATGTGAATACAACTAGAGAACACAACAAGCCCCTTCTATGTGAATACTACAAGAGAACACAACAAGCCCCTTCTATGTGAATACTACTAGAGAACACAACAAGCCCCTTCTATGTGAATACTACTAGAGAACACAACAAGCCCCTTCTATGTGAATACTACTAGAGGACACAACAAGCACCTTCTATGTGAATATTACTAAAGAACAAAACAAACACCTTATATGTGAATACTACTAGAGAACACAACAAGCCCCGTCTATGTGAATACTACTAAAGAACACAACAAGCCCCTTATATGTGAATACTACTAGAGAACACAACAAGCCCCTTCTATGTGAATACAACTAGAGAACACAACAAGCCCCTTCTATGTGAATACTACCAGAGAACACAACAAGCCCCTTCTATGTGAATACAATTAGAGAACTCAACAAGCCCCTTCTATGTGAATACTACTAGAGAACACAACAAACCCCTTCTATGTGAATACTACTAGAGAACACAACAAGTCCCTTCTATGTGAATACTACTAGAGAACACAACATTCCCTTCTATGTGAATACAACTAGAGAACACAACAAGCCCCTTCTATGTGAATACTACCAGAGAACACAACAAGCCCCTTCTATGTGAATACAACTAGAGAACACAACAAGCCCCTTATATGTGAATACTACTAGAGAACACAACAAGCCCCGTCTATGTGAATACTACTAAAGAACACAACAAGCCCCTTATATGTGAATACTACTAGAGAACACAACAAGCCCCTTCTATGTGAATACTACTAAAGAACACAACAAGCCCCTTCTATGTGAATATTACTAAAGAACACAACAAGCCCCTTCTATGTGAATACAACTAGAGAACACAACAAGCCCCTTCTATGTGAATACTACCAGAGAACACAACAAGCCCCTTCTATGTGAATACAATTAGAGAACACAACAAGCCCCTTCTATGTGAATACTACTAGAGAACACAACAAGCCCCTTCTATGTGAATACTACTAGAGAACACAACAAGCCCCTTCTATGTGAATACTACTAGAGAACACAACATTCCCTTCTATGTGAATACTACTAGAGAACACAACAAGCCCCTTCTATGTGAATACTACTAAAGAACACAACAAGCCCCTTCTATGTGAATACTACTAGAGAACACAACAAGCCCCTTCTATGTGAATAGAGAACACAACAAGCCCCTTCTATGTGAATACTACCAGAGAACACAACAAGCCCCTTCTATGTGAATACAATTAGAGAACACAACAAGCCCCTTCTATGTGAATACTACTAGAGAACACAACAAGCCCCTTCTATGTGAATACTACTAGAGAACACAACAAGCCCCTTCTATGTGAATACTACTAGAGAACACAACAAGCCCCTTCTATGTGAATATTACTAGAGAACACAACAAGCCCCTTCTATGTGAATACTACTAGAGAACACAACAAGCCCCTTCTATGTGAATACTACTAGAGAACACAACAAGCCCTTCTATGTGAATACTAGAGAAGACAACAAGCCCCTTCTATGTGAATAATACTAGAGAACACAACAAGCCCTTCTATGTGAATACAACTAGAGAACACAACAAGCCCCTTCTATGTGAATACTACTAGAGAACACAACAAGCCCCTTCTATGTGAATACTACTAGAGAACACAACAAGCCCCTTCTATGTGAATACTACTAAAGAACACAACAAGCCCCTTCTATGTGAATACTACTAGAGATCACAACAAACCCCTTCTATGTGAATACTATTAGAGAACACAACAAGCCCCTTCTATGTGAATACAACTAGAGAACACAACAAGCCCCTTCTATGTGAATACTACAAGAGAACACAACAAGCCCCTTCTATGTGAATACTACTAGAGAACACAACAAGCCCCTTCTATGTGAATACTACTAGAGAACACAACAAGCCCCTTCTATGTGAATACTACTAGAGACACAACAAGCACCTTCTATGTGAATATTACTAAAGAACAAAACAAACCCTTATATGTGAATACTACTAGAGAACACAACAAGCCCCGTCTATGTGAATACTACTAAAGAACACAACAAGCCCCTTATATGTGAATACTACTAGAGAACACAACAAGCCCCTTCTATGTGAATACAACTAGAGAACACAACAAGCCCCTTCTATGTGAATACTACCAGAGAACACAACAAGCCCCTTCTATGTGAATACAATTAGAGAACTCAACAAGCCCCTTCTATGTGAATACTACTAGAGAACACAACAAACCCCTTCTATGTGAATACTACTAGAGAACACAACAAGTCCCTTCTATGTGAATACTACTAGAGAACACAACATTCCCTTCTATGTGAATACAACTAGAGAACACAACAAGCCCCTTCTATGTGAATACTACCAGAGAACACAACAAGCCCCTTCTATGTGAATACAACTAGAGAACACAACAAGCCCCTTATATGTGAATACTACTAGAGAACACAACAAGCCCCTTCTATGTGAATACTACTAAAGAACACAACAAGCCCCTTATATGTGAATACTAATAGAGAACACAACAAGCCCCTTCTATGTGAATACAACTAGAGAACACAACAAGCCCCTTCTATGTGAATACTACCAGAGAACACAACAAGCCCCTTCTATGTGAATACAATTAGAGAACACAACAAGCCCCTTCTATGTGAATACTACTAGAGAACACAACAAGCCCCTTCTATGTGAATACTACTCAAGAAAACAACAAGCCCCTTCTATGTGAATACTACTAGAGAACACAACAAGCCCCTTCTATGTGAATACTACTAAAGAAAACAACAAGCCCCTTCTATGTGAATACTACTAGAGAACACAACAAGCCCCTTCTATGTGAATACTACTAAAGAAAACAACAAGCCCCTTCTATGTGAATACAACTAGAGAACACAACAAGCCCCTTCTATGTGAATACTACTAGAGAACACAACAAGCCCCTTCTATGTGAATATTACTAGAGAACACAACAAGCCCCTTCTATGTGAATACTACTAGAGAACACAACAAGCCCCTTCTATGTGAATACAACTAGAGAACACAACAAGCCCCTTCTATGTGAATACAACTAGAGAACACAACAAGCCCCTTCTATGTGAATACTACTAGAGAACACAACAAGCCCCTATGTCAATACTACTAGAGAACACAACAAGCCCCTTCTATGTGAATACTACTAGAGAACACAACAAGCCCCTTCTATGTGAATACTACTAGAGAACACAACAAGCCCCGTCTATGTGAATACTACTAAAGAACACAACAAGCCCCTTATATGTGAATACTACTAGAGAACACAACAAGCCCCTTCTATGTGAATACAACTAGAGAACACAACAAGCCCCTTCTATGTGAATACTACCAGAGAACACAACAAGCCCCTTCTATGTGAATACAATTAGAGAACACAACAAGCCCCTTCTATGTGAATACTACTAGAGAACACAACAAGCCCCTTCTATGTGAATACTACTAGAGAACACAACAAGCCCCTTCTATGTGAATACTACTAGAGAACACAACAAGCCCCTTCTATGTGAATATTACTAAAGAACACAACAAGCCCCTTCTATGTGAATACTACTAGAGAACACAACAAGCCCCTTCTATGTGAATACTACTAGAGAACACAACAAGCCCCTTCTATGTGAATACAACTAGAGAAGACAACAAGCCCCTTCTATGTGAATAATACTAGAGAACACAACAAGCCCTTCTATGTGAATACAACTAGAGAACACAACAAGCCCCTTCTATGTGAATACTACTAGAGAACACAACAAGCCCCTTCTATGTGAATAATACTAGAGAACACAACAAGCCCCTTCTATGTGAATACTACTAAAGAACACAACAAGCCCCTTCTATGTGAATACTACTAGAGATCACAACAAACCCCTTCTATGTGAATACTATTAGAGAACACAACAAGCCCCTTCTATGTGAATACAACTAGAGAACACAACAAGCCCCTTCTATGTGAATACTACAAGAGAACACAACAAGCCCCTTCTATGTGAATACTACTAGAGAACACAACAAGCCCCTTCTATGTGAATACTACTAGAGAACACAACAAGCCCCTTCTATGTGAATACTACTAGAGGACACAACAAGCACCTTCTATGTGAATATTACTAAAGAACAAAACAAACACCTTATATGTGAATACTACTAGAGAACACAACAAGCCCCGTCTATGTGAATACTACTAAAGAACACAACAAGCCCCTTATATGTGAATACTACTAGAGAACACAACAAGCCCCTTCTATGTGAATACAACTAGAGAACACAACAAGCCCCTTCTATGTGAATACTACCAGAGAACACAACAAGCCCCTTCTATGTGAATACAATTAGAGAACTCAACAAGCCCCTTCTATGTGAATACTACTAGAGAACACAACAAACCCCTTCTATGTGAATACTACTAGAGAACACAACAAGTCCCTTCTATGTGAATACTACTAGAGAACACAACATTCCCTTCTATGTGAATACAACTAGAGAACACAACAAGCCCCTTCTATGTGAATACTACCAGAGAACACAACAAGCCCCTTCTATGTGAATACAACTAGAGAACACAACAAGCCCCTTATATGTGAATACTACTAGAGAACACAACAAGCCCCGTCTATGTGAATACTACTAAAGAACACAACAAGCCCCTTATATGTGAATACTAATAGAGAACACAACAAGCCCCTTCTATGTGAATACAACTAGAGAACACAACAAGCCCCTTCTATGTGAATACTACCAGAGAACACAACAAGCCCCTTCTATGTGAATACAATTAGAGAACACAACAAGCCCCTTCTATGTGAATACTACTAGAGAACACAACAAGCCCCTTCTATGTGAATACTACTAAAGAAAACAACAAGCCCCTTCTATGTGAATACTACTAGAGAACACAACAAGCCCCTTCTATGTGAATACTACTAAAGAAAACAACAAGCCCCTTCTATGTGAATACTACTAGAGAACACAACAAGCCCCTTCTATGTGAATACTACTAAAGAAAACAACAAGCCCCTTCTATGTGAATACAACTAGAGAACACAACAAGCCCCTTCTATGTGAATACTACTAGAGAACACAACAAGCCCCTTCTATGTGAATATTACTAGAGAACACAACAAGCCCCTTCTATGTGAATATTACTAGAGAACACAACAAGCCCCTTCTATGTGAATATTACTAGAGAACACAACAAGCCCCTTCTATGTGAATACAACTAGAGAACACAACAAGCCCCTTCTATGTGAATACAACTAGAGAACACAACAAGCCCCTATGTCAATACTACTAAAGAACACAACAAGCCTCATCTATGTGAATACTACTAGAGAACACAACAAGCCCTTCTATGTGAATATTACTAAAGAACACAACAAGCCCCTTCTATGTGAATACTACTAGAGAACACAACAAGCCCCTTCTATGTGAATACTACTAGAGAACACAACAAGCCCCTTCTATGTGAATACAACTAGAGAACACAACAAGCCCCTTCTATGTGAATACTACCAGAGAACACAACAAGCCCCTTCTATGTGAATACAATTAGAGAACACAACAAGCCCCTTCTATGTGAATACTACTAGAGAACACAACAAGCCCCTTCTATGTGAATACTACTAGAGAACACAACAAGCCCCTTCTATGTGAATACTACTAGAGAACACAACAAGCCCCTTCTATGTGAATATTACTAAAGAACACAACAAGCCCCTTCTATGTGAATACTACTAGAGAACACAACAAGCCCCTTCTATGTGAATACTACTAGAGAACACAACAAGCCCCTTCTATGTGAATACAACCAGAGAACACAACAAGCCCCTTCTATGTGAATAATACTAGAGAACACAACAAGCCCCTTCTATGTGAATACAACTAGAGAACACAACAAGCCCCTTCTATGTGAATACTACTAGAGAACACAACAAGCCCCTTCTATGTGAATACTACTAGAGAACACAACAAGCCCCTTCTATGTGAATACTACTAAAGAACACAACAAGCCCCTTCTATGTGAATACTACTAGAGATCACAACAAACCCCTTCTATGTGAATACTACTAAAGAAACACAACAAGCCCCTTCTATGTGAATACAACTAGAGAACACAACAAGCCCCTTCTATGTGAATACTACTAGAGAACACAACAAGCCCCTTCTATGTGAATACTACTAGAGAACACAACAAGCCCCTTCTATGTGAATACTACTAGAGAACACAACAAGCCCCTTCTATGTGAATAACTAGAGAACACAACAAGCCCCTTCTATGTGAATACAACTAGAGAACACAACAAGCCCCTTCTATGTGAATACTACTAGAGAACACAACAAGCCCTTCTATGTGAATACTACTAGAGAACACAACAAGCCCCTTCTATGTGAATACTACTAGAGAACACAACAAGCCCCTTCTATGTGAATACTACTAGAGAACACAACAAGCCCCTTCTATGTGAATACTACTAAAGAACACAACAAGCCCCTTCTATGTGAATACTACTAGAGACACAACAAGCCCTTCTATGTGAATACTATTAGAGAACACAACAAGCCCCTTCTATGTGAATACTACTAGAGAACACAACAAGCCCCTTCTATGTGAATACTACAAGAGAACACAACAAGCCCCTTCTATGTGAATACTACTAGAGAACACAACAAGCCCCTTCTATGTGAATACTACTAGAGAACACAACAAGCCCCTTCTATGTGAATACTACTAGAGAACACAACAAGCCCCTTCTATGTGAATACTACTAAAGAACACAACAAGCCCCTTCTATGTGAATACTACTAGAGAACACAACAAGCCCCTTCTATGTGAATACTACTAGAGAACACAACAAGCCCCTTCTATGTGAATACTACTAGAGAACACAACAAGCCCCTTCTATGTGAATACTAGAGAACACAACAAGCCCCTTCTATGTGAATAGAACACAACAAGCCCCTTCTATGTGAATACAACTAGAGAACACAACAAGCCCCTTCTATGTGAATACTACTAAAGAACACAACAAGCCCCTTCTATGTGAATACTACTAGAGAACACAACAAGTCCCTTCTATGTGAATACTACTAGAGAACACAACATTCCCTTCTATGTGAATACAACTAGAGAACACAACAAGCCCCTTCTATGTGAATACTACTAAAGAACACAACAAGCCCCTTCTATGTGAATACTACTAGAGAACACAACAAGCCCCTTCTATGTGAATACTACTAGAGAACACAACAAGCCCCGTCTATGTGAATACTACTAAAGAACACAACAAGCCCCTTATATGTGAATACTACTAGAGAACACAACAAGCCCCTTCTATGTGAATACAACTAGAGAACACAACAAGCCCCTTCTATGTGAATACTACCAGAGAACACAACAAGCCCCTTCTATGTGAATACAACTAGAGAACACAACAAGCCCCTTCTATGTGAATACTACTAGAGAACACAACAAGCCCCTTCTATGTGAATACTACTAGAGAACACAACAAGCCCCTTCTATGTGAATACTACTAGAGAACACAACAAGCCCCTTCTATGTGAATACTACTAAAGAACACAACAAGCCCCTTCTATGTGAATACTACTAGAGAACACAACAAGCCCCTTCTATGTGAATACTACTAGAGAACACAACAAGCCCCTTCTATGTGAATACTACTAGAGAACACAACAAGCCCCTTCTATGTGAATACTACTAAAGAACACAACAAGCCCCTTCTATGTGAATACTACTAGAGAACACAACAAGCCCCTTCTATGTGAATACTACTAGAGAACACAACAAGCCCCTTCTATGTGAATACAACTAGAGAACACAACAAGAACACAACAAGCCCCTTCTATGTGAATACTACTAGAGAACACAACAAGCCCCTTCTATGTGAATACTACTAGAGAACACAACAAGCCCCTTCTATGTGAATACTACTAGAGGAACACAACAAGCACCTTCTATGTGAATATTACTAAAGAACAAAACAAACCCTTCTATGTGAATACTACTAGAGAACACAACAAGCCCCTTCTATGTGAATACTACTAGAGAACACAACAAGCCCCTTCTATGTGAATACTACTAGAGAACACAACAAGCCCCTTCTATGTGAATACAACTAGAGAACACAACAAGCCCCTTCTATGTGAATACTACTAGAGAACACAACAAGCCCCTTCTATGTGAATACACTTAGAGAACACAACAAGCCCCTTCTATGTGAATACTACTAGAGAACACAACAAGCCCCTTCTATGTGAATACTACTAGAGAACACAACAAGTCCCTTCTATGTGAATACTACTAGAGAACACAACAAGCCCCTTCTATGTGAATACTACTAGAGAACACAACAAGCCCCTTCTATGTGAATACTACTAGAGAACACAACAAGCCCCTTCTATGTGAATACTACTAGAGAACACAACAAGCCCCTTCTATGTGAATACTACTAGAGAACACAACAAGCCCCTCTATGTGAATACTACTAAATGTGATATGTGAATACTACTAGAGAACACAACAAGCCCCTTCTATGTGAATACAACTAGAGAACACAACAAGCCCCTTCTATGTGAATACTACTAGAGAACACAACAAGCCCCTTCTATGTGAATACAACTAGAGAACACAACAAGCCCCTTCTATGTGAATACTACTAGAGAACACAACAAGCCCCTTCTATGTGAATACTACTAGAGAACACAACAAGCCCCTTCTATGTGAATACAACTAGAGAACACAACAAGCCCCTTCTATGTGAATACTACTAGAGAACACAACAAGCCCCTTCTATGTGAATACTACTAGAGAACACAACAAGCCCCTTCTATGTGAATACTACTAGAGAACACAACAAGCCCCTTCTATGTGAATACAACTAGAGAACACAACAAGCCCCTTCTATGTGAATACTACTAGAGAACACAACAAGCCCCTTCTATGTGAATACTACTAGAGAACACAACAAGCCCCTTCTATGTGAATACTACTAGAGAACACAACAAGCCCCTTCTATGTGAATACTACTAGAGAACACAACAAGCCCCTTCTATGTGAATACTACTAGAGAACACAACAAGCCCCTTCTATGTGAATACTACTAGAGAACACAACAAGCCCCTTCTATGTGAATACTACTAGAGAACACAACAAGCCCCTTCTATGTGAATACTACTAGAGAACACAACAAGCCCCTTCTATGTGAATACTACTAAAGAACACAACAAGCCCCTTATATGTGAATACTACTAGAGAACACAACAAGCCCCTTCTATGTGAATACTACTAGAGAACACAACAAGCCCCTTCTATGTGAATACTACTAGAGAACACAACAAGCCCCTTCTATGTGAATACAATTAGAGAACACAACAAGCCCCTTCTATGTGAATACTACTAGAGAACACAACAAGCCCCTTCTATGTGAATACTACTAGAGAACACAACAAGCCCCTTCTATGTGAATACTACTAGAGAACACAACAAGCCCCTTCTATGTGAATACTACTAAAGAACACAACAAGCCCCTTCTATGTGAATACTACTAGAGAACACAACAAGCCCCTTCTATGTGAATACTACTAGAGAACACAACAAGCCCCTTCTATGTGAATACAACTAGAGAAGACAACAAGCCCCTTCTATGTGAATAATACTAGAGAACACAACAAGCCCTTCTATGTGAATACAACTAGAGAACACAACAATCCCCTTCTATGTGAATACTACTAGAGAACACAACAAGCCCCTTCTACGTGAATACTACTAGAGAACACAACAAGCCCCTTCTATGTGAATACTACTAAAGAACACAACAAGCCCCTTCTATGTGAATACTACTAGAGATCACAACAAACCCCTTCTATGTGAATACTATTACAGAACACAACAAGCCCCTTCTATGTGAATACAACTAGAGAACACAACAAGCCCCTTCTATGTGAATACTACAAGAGAACACAACAAGCCCCTTCTATGTGAATACTACTAGAGAACACAACAAGCCCCTTCTATGTGAATACTACTAGAGAACACAACAAGCCCCTTCTATGTGAATACTACTAGAGAACACAACAAGCCCCTTCTATGTGAATATTACTAAAGAACACAACAAGCCCCTTATATGTGAATACTACTAGAGAACACAACAAGCCCCGTCTATGTGAATACTACTAAAGAACACAACAAGCCCCTTATATGTGAATACTACTAGAGAACACAACAAGCCCCTTCTATGTGAATACAACTAGAGAACACAACAAGCCCCTTCTATGTGAATACTACAAGAGAACACAACAAGACCCTTCTATGTGAATACTACTAGAGAACACAACAAGCCCCTTCTATGTGAATACTACTAGAGAACACAACAAGCCCCTTCTATGTGAATACTACTAGAGAACACAACAAGCCCCTTCTATGTGAATACTACTAAAGAACACAACAAGCACCTTCTATGTGAATACTACTAGAGAACACAACAAGCCCCTTCTATGTGAATACTACTAAAGAACACAACAAGCCCCTTCTATGTGAATACTTAGAGAACACAACAAGCCCCTTCTATGTGAATACTACTAGAGAACACAACAAGCCCCTTCTATGTGAATACTACTAGAGAACACAACAAGCCCCTTCTATGTGAATACTACTAGAGAACACAACAAGCCCCTTCTATGTGAATACTACTAAGAACACAACAAGCCCCTTCTATGTGAATACTACTAGAGAACACAACAAGCCCCTTCTATGTGAATACTACTAAGAACACAACCCCTTCTATGTGAATACAACTAGAGAACACAACAAGCCCCTTCTATGTGAATACTACCAGAGAACACAACAAGCCCCTTCTATGTGAATACAACTAGAGATATGTGAATACTACTAGAGAACACAACAAGCCCCTTCTATGTGAATACTACTAGAGAACACAACAAGCCCCTTCTATGTGAATACTACTAGAGAACACAACAAGCCCCTTCTATGTGAATACAACTAGAGAACACAACAAGCCCCTTCTATACTAGAGAACACAACAAGTGAATACAACTAGAGAACACAACAAGCCCCTTCTATGTGAATACTACTAGAGAACACAACAAGCCCCTTCTATGTGAATACAACTAGAGAAGACAACAAGCCCCTTCTATGTGAATACTACTAGAGAACACAACAAGCCCCTTCTATGTGAATACTACTAGAGAACACAACAAGCCCCTTCTATGTGAATACTACTAGAGAACACAACAAGCCCCTTCTATGTGAATACTACCAGAGAACACAACAAGCCCCTTCTATGTGAATACTACTATAGAACACAACAAGCCCCTTCTATGTGAATACTACTAAAGAACACAACAAGCCCCTTCTATGTGAATACTACTAGAGATCACAACAAACCCCTTCTATGTGAATACTATTAGAGAACACAACAAGCCCCTTCTATGTGAATACAACTAGAGAACACAACAAGCCCCTTCTATGTGAATACTACAAGAGAACACAACAAGCCCCTTCTATGTGAATACTACTAGAGAACACAACAAGCCCCTTCTATGTGAATACTACTAGAGAACACAACAAGCCCCTTCTATGTGAATACTACTAGAGGACACAACAAGCACCTTCTATGTGAATATTACTAAAGAACAAAACAAACACCTTATATGTGAATACTACTAGAGAACACAACAAGCCCCGTCTATGTGAATACTACTAAAGAACACAACAAGCCCCTTATATGTGAATACTACTAGAGAACACAACAAGCCCCTTCTATGTGAATACAACTAGAGAACACAACAAGCCCCTTCTATGTGAATACTACCAGAGAACACAACAAGCCCCTTCTATGTGAATACAATTAGAGAACACAACAAGCCCCTTCTATGTGAATACTACTAGAGAACACAACAAACCCCTTCTATGTGAATACTACTAGAGAACACAACAAGTCCCTTCTATGTGAATACTACTAGAGAACACAACATTCCCTTCTATGTGAATACAACTAGAGAACACAACAAGCCCCTTCTATGTGAATACTACCAGAGAACACAACAAGCCCCTTCTATGTGAATACAACTAGAGAACACAACAAGCCCCTTATATGTGAATACTACTAGAGAACACAACAAGCCCCGTCTATGTGAATACTACTAAAGAACACAACAAGCCCCTTATATGTGAATACTAATAGAGAACACAACAAGCCCCTTCTATGTGAATACAACTAGAGAACACAACAAGCCCCTTCTATGTGAATACTACCAGAGAACACAACAAGCCCCTTCTATGTGAATACAATTAGAGAACACAACAAGCCCCTTCTATGTGAATACTACTAGAGAACACAACAAGCCCCTTCTATGTGAATACTACTAAAGAAAACAACAAGCCCCTTCTATGTGAATACTACTAGAGAACACAACAAGCCCCTTCTATGTGAATACTACTAAAGAAAACAACAAGCCCCTTCTATGTGAATACTACTAAAGAACACAATAAGCCCCTTCTATGTGAATACAACTAGAGAACACAACAAGCCCTGTCTATGTGAATACTACTAAAGAACACAACAAGCCCTGTCCATGTGAATAATACTAGAGAACACAATAAGCCCTTTCTATGAGAATACAACTAGAGAACACAACAAGCCCCTTCTATGTGAATACAACTAGAGAACACAACAAGCCCCTTCTATGTGAATACTACTAGAGAACACAACAAGCCCCTTCTATGTGAATACAATTAGAGAACACAACAAGCCCCTTCTATGTGAATATTACTAGAGAACACAACAAGCCCCTTCTATGTGAATACTACTAAAGAACACAACAAGACCCTTCTATGTGAATACAACTAGAGAACACAACAAGCCCCTTCTATGTGAATACAACTAGAGAACACAACAAGCCCCTTCTATGTGAATACTACTAGAGAACACAACAAGCCCCTATGTCAATACTACTAGAGAACACAACAAGCCTCATCTATGTGAATACTACTAGAGAACACAACAAGCCCCGTCTATGTGAATACTACTAAAGAACACAACAAGCCCCTTTTATGTGAATACTACTACAGAACACAACAAGCCCCTTCTATGTGAATACTACTTGAGAACACAACAAGCCCTTTCTATGTGAATACTACTAGAGAACACAACAAGCCCCGTCTATGTGAATGCTACTAAAGAACACAACAAGCCCCTTCTATGTGAATACTACTAGAGAACACAACAAGCCCCTTCTATGTGAATACAACTAGAGAACACAACAAGCCCCTTCTATGTGAATACTACTAGAGAACACAACAAGCCCCTTCTATGTGAATACAACTAGAGAACACAACAAGCCCCTTCTATGTGAATACTACTAGAGAACACAACAAGCCCCTTCTATGTGAATACAACTAGAGAACACAACAAGCCCCTTCTATGTGAATACAACTAGAGAACACAACAAGCCCCTTCTATGTGAATACTACTAGAGAACACAACAAGCCCCTTCTATGTGAATACTACTAGAGAACACAACAAGCCCCTTCTATGTGAATACTACTAGAGAACACAACAAGCCCCATCTATGTGAATACTACTAAAGAACACAACAAGCCCCTTATATGTGAATACTACTAGAGAACACAACAAGCCCCGTCTATGTGAATACTACTAAAGAACACAACAAGCCCCTTCTATGTGAATATTACTAGAGAACACAACAATCCTGTTTATGTGAATATTACTAAAGAACACAACAAGTCCCTTCTAGGTGAATTCTACTAGAGAAGCCAACAAGCCCCTTCTATGTGAATACTACTAGAGAACACAACAAGCCCCTATGTCAATACTACTAGAGAACACAACAAGCCTCCTCAATGTGAATATTACTAGAGAACACAACAAGCCCTGTCTATCTGAATACTACTAAAGAACACAACAAGTCCCTGTCAACAATATATAGAGCAATCTGAAAATGAAAGTATAATCCTGGATTTACAGGATCATATTTTTATCCAACGAGAAATTTTAAGAGTCGATATTTCAAGAGAGTTGATATCACGTTATCACATATATTGGACATCGGGCATAAGGTGTCTATAACTCATCTATAGCTGTTGGACTGTTGAAGAGGGGGTCATAATCAGGCTCATCAGCCCACACAGCTGTGCACTGAGAGACTGGTCTTATTCCACATTTTGTTGTGTTTTTTGTTGCCTGCTTTTTCTCACCCATCTACATACAATACCCTATAAGTATTCACACCCCTGGTCAATCACTGGGGAAGGCTCGAAAAATTGCCAGATTCCAGACACTCATGTCATGGACTGTATTTTCTGCTACCGCACAACAAGGTTTCTCTAACCCCAAGCCATAAGATTCCTGAACAGCTAACCAAATGGCTACCCAGACTATTTGAATTGCCCCCCCCCCCCTCCTCTAAAGAACACAACAAGCCCCTTCTAGGTGAATACTAATAGAGTACACAACAAGCCCTGTCCATGTGAATACTACTAGAGAACACAATAAGCCCTTTCTATGAGAATACTACTAAAGAACACAACAAGCCCCTTCTACTTGAATACCCTGAACCAGACCTGGATCCATTCTAAATTGCTGATCGCTGTGTGTTCGTCATTCATGAGAATTAGAACAGCTGTAATATAACACCAGACCACAGCATTTAGTTTGCCCATAGTGACGTCTGCTTTAGAGAGGGGGGTTATGGAAGTAATATGGGGAGAGGTCAAGCTGGGAATCTGGTACAATATATGATTAGTATAATGGGAGTTGTGACAACATTATGGAGCGATACAGCTAATGTCATGGCTGATGTGACTGTGATGTGTAAGAGAGTGGAATATAATGTGATAATGTGCTATAAGAGAGATGTGATACGAGGAACTGTAGACGAAAGGCAGAGAGAGAGAGCCAGCAGACAGATTGACGGACAGCAGACAGCATGGACTGGGGGTGTTCCCATACAGTGGGAGCTGTCAGTGCAGCGCTGTAGACATGACAGCCACTCGAACCGGGACACGGAGGGATGGCTATGAAAGCACGTCATCTTTTCTTCCCTGTGCGGCGATGTCTCGCTGGATAAAGGAACAGCAGAGAGAACAAAGGGAACAATGGAAGGAAAGGATTGAGATGAAGACAGAAAGAAAGACGGGTTTGACATCTGAATTACATTTCTTAGAAGAAAATATATAACTACATGTTTATTTGAACTTTATTTATTGATGTTTAAAACTTGAAAAGCTCTGAGCAGTGGCAGTGGTACTAACAAATAGACTGACATTTGCAACAACAAAAAATACCAGGTGGTAGAATTGACTTCGCTGCCATATACTCCATCTCACTTAATGCTGAGATCTGCCTATACTAAACTAACTGTCAGGGAAATAGAAATGTTTCCTACTATCATTGGTACAAAAGCCTCAAAGTGAATGTGGGTGTGTGTGTCTGTGTGTTACAGAGAGAGAACCAGAGCCTCTGTGGTTGACATCCAGCCCTCTATAACATCATTAGAAACTTCGCTGTGCACCCATCTACACATATGCACGCTGCTTGGATTTCTCCCAGTACAAAATGTCAATCATAAGCCTTCTCTCAGAATCTGAGCTTCTGGAATTCATTCCCCCTCTCCTCCATCTCTCTCTATCTCTCTCACTCCACTATTTGGTAGTCATTTTATATGCCAGGGTAGTGCATAATACACTGTTAATGGACAACTAATTCTCTACCATTAATTTGTCAACGTAATTACTGGAGTTGCGGCTGCAATCTGAAGGAGTCAGGGAGCTTTTTATATATACACACGTCATTAACGTGTTTCTATTCAGCTTTACATCAGGGAAAGTCCAAGATTTACATAATGCTGGCATTGAGGTCTGTGACAGGCGAGCTCTCGCCCGGGCTCCATTTTCAGACTTGTTTTCTCCCACAAAAGGTGGCGGCGTTCACTCTCTCTCCCGGCTGAATCCCTGCACTTTCCACAGATCACACAGAAAGGGAGTTCACGTACATGTGATTTATCATGCCTGTCAACAATATATAGAGCAATCTGAAAATGAAAGTATAATCCTGGATTTACAGGATCATATTTTGATCCGCCGAGAAATTTGAAGAGAGTCGATATTTCAAGAGAGTTATCACATATATTGGACATCGGGCATAAGGTGTCTATAACTCATCTATAGCTGTTGGACTGTTGAAGAGGGGGTCATAATCAGGCTCATCAGCCCACACAGCTGTGCACTGAGAGACTGGTCTTATTCCACATTTTGTTGTCTTACAGCCTCCTTTTTCTCACCCATCTACATACAATACCCCATAATTATAGTGAAAACAGATATATCAAATTTACATAAGTATTCACACCCCTGGTCAAGACATGTTACAATCACTGGGGGAGGCCCTAAAAACCGCATGGCTATCGGTACCGCAGCGCAAAGTCTCTGTCCAAAAGGTTTCTTAACAGCTTCTAACCCCAAGCCATAAGACTCCTGAACAGCTAATCAAATGTCTACCCAGACTATGGTCCTTCTGTAGCTCAGTTGGTAGAGCATGGCGCTTGTAACGCCAGGGTAGTGGGTTCGATCCCCGGGACCACCCATACGTAGAATGTATGCACACATGACTGTAAGTCGCTTTGGATAAAAACGTCTGATAAATGGCATATATTATTATTATTATTATATTATTTGCATTGACCCCCCTTTTACACTGTTGCTACTCTCTGTTTATTATCTATGCATAGTCACTTTAACTTTAACCTGCATGTACATATTATCTCAATTACCTCGAATAACCGGTACCCCCTGTATATAGCCTCATTACTCTTCTTTTATTGTTGCTCTTTAATTAATAGTTATTTTTCAAATGTTTTATTGTTTACTTCAGTTTATTGAGTAAATACTTTCTTAACACCTACCTTTTCTTAAAACTGCATTTTGGTTAAGGGCTTGTAAGTAAGCATTTCACTCGAAGGTCTACTATCAGGGCACAAGGCGAGACCCAAATGACCCAGGAGGCAGATGATTGAGCACCGATATGTATTATACCAAAAGGGGTAGGCAAAAGGCAGGTCGGGGACAGGCGAGAGTTCATAAACCAGGTCAGAGTCAAAACAGTACCAGGCAATAGGCAGGCTCGAGGTCAGGAAAGATAGGGGTTCAGTGAACAGGTCAGAGTCCAAGCAGTACACGGGTATAGGAAGGCTCAAGGTCAGAACAGGCAGAGTGTTTAGGCAGGTGGACACGGCGTCAGGACAGGCAAGGCTCAAACCAATGAGGGCCAGGAAAAAACACAGACTGGGATAAAAAGGAGCTAGGAGAAACGCTGGTTGACATGGCAATACAAGACAAACTGGCACAGAAAGACAGGAAACAGGGATGAATACACCAGGGACTAATGGGGAAAACAGGAAACACATGGAGGTGGGTGGAGACAATCACAAAGACAGGTGAAACAGATCAGGGCATGACATCTACACCTGTTGTATTCGGCGCATGTGAAAAATACAATTTGATTTGATTTGGCAGAAATTACAGCTGTGAGCCTATCTGGGTAAGTATTTAAGAGCTTTGCATACCAGGATTGGACAATGTTTGCACATTATTCTTTTTTTAATTCTTCAAGCTCTGCCAAGTTGGTTGTTGATCAGCCATTTTCAAGTCTTGCCATAGATTTTCAAGCAGATTTAAGTCAAAACTGTAACCAGGCTACTCAGGAATATCCAATATCAGTAAGCAACTCCAGTGTATATTTGGCCTTGTGTTTTAAATTATTGTCCTGCTGGAAGGTGAATTTGTCTCTCAGTGTCTTCTGGAAAGCAAACTGAACCAGGTTTTCCTCTCGGATTTTAACCTGTTCTTAGCTCTATTCTGTTTATTTTTATTCCAATAAAACACCCTAGTCCTTGCCAATGACAAGTATACCCACAACATGATGCAGCCTTCACCACGCTTGAACATCTAAAGAGTGGTTCTCAGTGATGTGTTGTATTGAATTTGCCCCAAACATTACACTTTGTATTCGGGAAAGTTAAGTTAAAGTTAAAGTTAATTTCTTTGCCACATGTTTGCAGTTGAATTCCAGTGTCTTACTGCAAACAGGATGCATGTTTTGGAATATCTGTATTCTGTACAGGCTTCCTTCTTTTCACTCTGTCATTTAGGTTAATATTGTGGATTCATCCTCTGTTTTCTGAGGATCACAGCCATCATAGTGAAATCCATTAGTGGTTTCTTTCCTCTCCGGCAACTGAGTTAAGAAGGATACATTAATCATTGTAGTGACTGGGTGTATTGATACATCATCCAAAGTGTAATAAATAACTTCACTATGCTCAAAGAGATATTCAATGCCTGTTATTTTTAACCATGAATAAACGGGCATACTTATTTGCAAGGCACTGGAACACCTCCCTGGTCTTTTTGGTTGAATCTGTGTATGAAATTCCCTGCTCGACAGAGGGACATTACAGATAATTGTATGTCTAGGGTACAGACATGAGGTAGTCATTAAAAAATAATGTAAAACCCTCTTAAGGATCCAACCCTTTTTTTCAATTTTCGCCTGAAATTACATACTCAAATCTAACTGCCTGTAGCTCAGACCCTGAAGCAAGGATATGGAAATGTGAAAGGAATGTAGGAGAATATAACACAATAGACCTGGTAAGAGATAATACAAAGAACAAACCAACTGTTATTTTTTTTTGTACCATCGTCTTTGAAATGCAAGAGAAAGGCCATAATGTATTATTCCAGTCTAGGTGCAATATACATTTTGGCCACTAGATGGCAGCAGCACATGTGCAAAGTTTTAGACTGATCCAGCAACCAATTTGTAAGTCGCTCTGGATAAGAGCGTCTGCTAAATGACTTAAATGTAAATGTAAATGTAATGCATTTTTGTTCAAAATGTTGTATTAAACTGTCCAAATATGCCTAATTTATTTATTAATAACGTTTTATGTTTAAAATTGTGCACTCTCCTCAAACGATAGGATGGTATTATTTCACTGTAATAGCTACTGTAAATTGGACAGTGCAGTGAGATTAAGAATAATTTAAGCTTTCTGCCAAAATAAGATATGTCTATGTCCTGGTAAATGTTCTTGTGACTTACAACCTCATACTAATCACATTAGCCTACGTAAGCTCAACCGTCCCGTGGAAGGGACACCGATCCCAAATGTGTTTTTTAAACACTGTTATTGCACACAGAGTGAGTCCATGCAATGTATTATGTGACTTGATAAGCACATTTTTACTCCTGAACTTATTTAGGCTTGCCGAAACAAAGTGGTTGACTAACTATTGACTCAAGACATTTAATCTTACGGTCTACAAATGTAAATCCACTTGCCAATGACACAAAATCGCAATTGAATCTATTTTAAAATCAGACTGCAACACAACAGTATGTGAAAACAAGTCAAGGGATGTGAATACTTTCTGAAGGTATGTTTAGATGAGAAGGTTGAGAGGCCTTAAAGGGGCAATCTGTAGTTGCTACATAAATGTTTTGACTTCTAAATGTATGATATGTACCCATTTGTTGTTGAAGAATATTACTTAAATTTCTTACCTCATGAGCTTAGCGTAACTGTCGTACCCCTATCAGAACCCAAAATATAGGTTTGTTTTACTCCAATGTTTGTAAACAAAGTCAATGTAAAACTAGAATGTTGCTATCATGAATAGTCAGTCCTTGCAGCTCTGTCTATGAATTTGAGAGTGATTACATCCCTCAGCTTTTTACCAAAACAGGGGCAGGTAAACGCTTTGTTATTTTTTCAAGTGCTGATTGCCCCTTTCATGAGACTTGGTTCACCAGAGGTTGTAGATGAAACCCAGAATGTGCCATTCACAATAAGGCCTTGCACTGCACACTAATGCTGCCCCACAGTACAGGAAACACATCCCTTCTGGCAGGAAGTCCTCCTGCTGTCTGAGCTACAGAAAACACACAGTCAGTATGTACCTCTTGGCTGCAGTACACAGACCTTTGTGATGTATTTGTACAGTAGCCTGTCATCAAAGACTATTGGATTGTTTTTGTCAGTCATTGGACATTTCCTTATGAGGTGTTTGATGTGTGGGAGCAGACTGCTACTGGCTGCAGGGTCAAATGTAGGAAGTGTTTAGGAGCTAACTCCCACTAAACCCCATTCCTTTATCCACCATTTTGTCTGTTCATGACAGATTTTCAAGGTGTTGACCTCACGTGTCCATGAGTTCATCAATTGTAAATTTGGTAACATGCTCTGTATCTGTTTCAGATCAAATGTTTCAGGCTCAAGTTTTTTTTTTAATTCTGCATCTCCAGATACTAAAAATATGTTTTGTTGACAGCACACCTCTGTTAATGATGTGACTGAGGAGCGCTTAAGAATATTGATGTTTATTTTCCCATTTAGTTATTTTGTAAACAGTCTTCTACGTCATTCAGGCATCATGCCATTATTACATATTTATGCATTTTTTAATTGTGTCTTAATTAACAATGGTAACCCTATGCAAACCACTACCACATGAAATTCAGCCAGGTTGTTCAAGATTGATGTCAAAATTGGACGTCTATTGATGTGCTGAGGAAAAAATGCCCCCAAAATGCCCCCCAAAAATGCCCCCAAAATGCCCCCAAAAGCATCCACTAGGGGCAACAGTGAGCATCCACTAGGGGCAACAGTGAGCGCAATTACCATCAAGTAGGCTTGGGTTTTTGGCATAATTACATTACTTTTGGATCAGAAGGTTGTGTGTTCGATCCCAGTCGTCGACATCGTTTTTATTTTATTTTTGGTTAACCCTATCCCAAACCTCAACTCTTACCTTAACCATTCACAATGAGTGCCTAAACTTAACCCTTAAAGGAAAATTACACCCCAAAACTATATATTGGTATTTGTTTCATTAGTCCATTGTTGATATTGCCCCAAAATGTTTGGAATGTCAGCAATCAGATCATTTTTGGGTGGAGATTTTTAAGTTCGAAATTTGACGTTTGGATGAATGGAACGATACAGAGCAGCAGGAGCAACAAAAACATTTTGACGTTTGGAGAATGTGGATGAATGTCTAATTCTGCAGTAAGACTGTGAGAGCTTGTTGAAGAAATTAGGCTCTATAGTACTGAATGTAAATGGACCAATCGCAAGTTAATAACCTTAATGTACACAAGAGCGTTCTTTTGTTCTGGTAAAAGTAATTGCCTGTAATGGCAAGATAATACATTATAATGACAGCATTTGGAGAAAACCATATGAAATATAATACAACAGCACTTTTGTTTAGAAATAGTCCAGAACACTTGGTGGAACTCTGTAGGGGGGAATGGCTAGCAGAGTTCCATCAAGTGTTCCGGACTATTTTTTCACAAGAGAAAGTTGCTCTTCTTTTATATTTCACCTGGTTCTCTCAATGCTGTCATTATATTTCCTTGACATTACAGGAAATTACTCTGACCAGAATAAAATATATCCCCCATTCCAGCCCCTGCCATGACCCCCAGCCCCAGCCCTCCCCACCTTTTGCCTGGCCTGTCATTTTTAGAGTGGCCACACCATTATAGCCAGCTCTAACAACAACCCCCCCACTAGCAGCCATTATACCACACTGACTGGCCTCCGCCGCGCCTTATTACCAGTGCTCAGCCCAGTTTGGTGCTACCATAACGCACAAGTGTGGTCATTAACCAAGAACACTCTCCTCTTTTCTCCTTTCCTCCTCTGTGGTAAGCATTCCTGTGACCTAGCCATCTGATTCCACTACTGTACTAGTCAACCCTTCTCAGTATCATTATCTCAGTCAATGACAGGTAAAACACATTCTAACTGTACTAGACAACCTTCCTCGGTATCATTATCTCAGTCAATGACAGGTAAAACACATTCTAACTGTACTAGTCAACCCTTCTCAGTATCATTATCTCAGTCAATGACAGGTAAAACACATTCTAACTGTACTAGTCAACCCTCCTCAGTATCATTATCTCAGTCAATGAAAGGTAAAACACATTCTAACTGTACTAGTCAACCCTTCTCAGTATCATTATCTCAGTCAATGACAGGTAAAACACATTCTAACTGTACTAGTCAACCCTCCTCAGTATCATTATCTCAGTCAATGAAAGGTAAAACACATTCTAACTGTACTAGTCAACCCTCCTCAGTATCATTATCTCAGTCAATGACAGGTAAAACACATTCTAACTGTACTAGTCAACCCTCCTCAGTATCATTATCTCAGTCAATGAAAGGTAAAACACATTCTAACTGTACTAGTCAACCCTCCTCAGTATCATTATCTCAGTCAATGAAAGGTAAAACACATTCTAACTGTACTAGTCAACCCTCCTCAGTATCATTATCTCAGTCAATGACAGGTAAAACACATTCTAACTGTACTAGTCAACCCTCCTCAGTATCATTATCTCAGTCAATGAAAGGTAAAACACATTCTAACTGTACTAGTCAACCCTTCTCAGTATCATTATCTCAGTCAATGACAGGTAAAACACATTCTAACTGTACTAGTCAACCCTCCTCAGTATCATTATCTCAGTCAATGAAAGGTAAAACACATTCTAACTGTACTAGTCAACCCTCCTCAGTATCATTATCTCAGTCAATGACAGGTAAAACACATTCTAACTGTACTAGTCAACCCTCCTCGGTATCATTATCTCAGTCAATGACAGGTAAAACACATTCTAACTGTACTAGTCAACCCTCCTCGGGTATCATTATCTCAGTCAATGACAGGTAAAACACATTCTAACTGTACTCGTAAACCCTCCTCGGTATCATTATCTCAGTCAATGACAGGTAAAACACATTCTAACTGTACTAGTCAACCCTCCTCGGTATCATTATCTCAGTCAATGACAGGTAAAACACATTCTAACTGTACTAGTCAACCCTCCTCGGTATCATTATCTCAGTCAATGACAGATAAAACACATTCTAACTGTAAGATAATGACAGGTAAAACACATTCTAACTGTACTAGTCAACCCTCCTCGGTATCATTATCTCAGTCAATGACAGGTAAAACACATTCTAACTGTACTAGTCAACCCTCCTCGGTATCATTATCTCAGTCAATGACAGATAAAACACATTCTAACTGTAAGATAATGACAGGTAAAACACATTCTAACTGTACTAGTCAACCCTCCTCGGTATCATTATCTCAGTCAATGACAGGTAAAACACATTCTAACTGTACTCGTAAACCCTCCTCGGTATCATTATCTCAGTCAATGACAGGTAAAACACATTCTAACTGTACTAGTCAACCCTCCTCGGTATCATTATCTCAGTCAATGACAGGTAAAACACATTCTAACTGTACTAGTCAACCCTCCTCGGTATCATTATCTCAGTCAATGACAGATAAAACACATTCTAACTGTAAGATAATGACAGGTAAAACACATTCTAACTGTACTAGTCAACCCTCCTCAGTATCATTATCTCAGTCAATGACAGGTAAAACACATTCTAACTGTACTAGTCAACCCTCCTCAGTATCATTATCTCAGTCAATGAAAGGTAAAACACATTCTAACTGTACAAGTCAACCCTCCTCGGTATCATTATCTCAGTCAATGACAGGTAAAACACATTCTAACTGTACTAGTCAACCCTCCTCGGTATCATTATCTCAGTCAATGACAGGTAAAACACATTCTAACTGTACTAGTCAACCCTCCTCGGTATCATTATCTCAGTCAATGACAGGTAAAACACATTCTAACTGTACTAGTCAACCCTCCTCAGTATCATTATCTCAGTCAATGACAGGTAAAACACATTCTAACTGTACTAGTCAACCCTCCTCGGTATCATTATCTCAGTCAATGACAGGTAAAACACATTCTAACTGTACTAGTCAACCCTCCTCAGTATCATTATCTCAGTCAATGACAGGTAAAACACATTCTAACTGTACTAGTCAACCCTCCTCGGTATCATTATCTCAGTCAATGACAGGTAAAACACATTCTAACTGTACTAGTCAACCCTCCTCGGTATCATTATCTCAGTCAATGACAGATAAAACACATTCTAACTGTAAGATAATGACAGGTGAAACACATTCTAACTGTACTAGTCAACCCTCCTCGGTATCATTATCTCAGTCAATGACAGGTAAAACACATTCTAACTGTACTAGTCAACCCTCCTCGGTATCATTATCTCAGTCAATGACAGGTAAAACACATTCTAACTGTACTAGTCAACCCTCCTCGGTATCATTATCTCAGTCAATGACAGATAAAACACATTCTAACTGTAAGATAATGACAGGTGAAACACATTCTAACTGTATGATAATATTATTTTCAAATGCTTTCCAGACAGCTTCAATGCAATGGTAGGAAAGTTGATGTTGAATTCTAATTATGTAAATAGCGTGAGTAAAATAAAATAGTTGGATGATATTGTCAGTATGTGCATTGAGACCTGGAATTACAACAACGATGGCAACGGTAGCCTGAGCTGATGATACGATAAGAGCGTTGTAACAAAATTATATAAATATAGCTGTGCTGAGTCTCTTCTCTGCCACACTGGAATGCTAAGAGCTTTAATAGGGCTTTCGAATAGGGAGATTTCCTGTTGTCAACGGCAATGGTGTTATTAATTAGTACAGCAGTGGGAGCTCCACGAACAGCTTCAAACAGCTAATTAATAGAGATGTGTGAGTTTTAGACTGCAGAGCAGCACACCATCTCTATGGTAAGAGTTCACACTGCACAAAAGCCTGTCTAAACAATACCACTTTAGACCTGGCTTTAGACCCGGCTTTAGACCGGTTTTAGACCCGGTTTTAGACCCGGCTTTAGACCGGCTTTAGACCCGGTTTTAGACCCGGCTTTAGACCGGCTTTAGACTGGCTTTAGACCGGGGTTTAGACCAGGGTTTAGACCGGCTTTAGACCGGCTTTAGACCCAGCTTTAGACCGGCCTTAGACCGGCTTTAGACCCGGGTTTAGACCGGGGTTTAGACCGGGGTTTAGACCGGCTTTAGACCGGCTTTAGACCCGGCTTTAGACCGGCTTTAGACCGGCTTTAGACCGGGCTTTAGACCGGGCTTTAGACCGGGCTTTAGACCGGCTTTAGACCGGCTTTAGACCCGGCTTTAGACCATGCTTTAGACCAGGCTTTAGACCGGCTTTAGACCGGGCTTTAGACCGGCTTTAGACCCGGCTTTAGACCCGGCTTTAGACCAGGCTTTAGACCGGCTTTAGACCCGGCTTTAGACCGGGCTTTAGACCGGCTTTAGACTGGCTGTAGACCCGGCTTTAGACCGGACTTTAGACCGGCTTTAGACCGGCTTTAGACACTGTATGTTCCACAGACTAAATAACAATTCCTCTCAGAATAATGCTAATACTACAGGCCCCACATATTCTGAACTCACTCACTCATCAAGCCAAGAACGACTACAGTCTTGTAGAAACTCGGGAAAATTATAGCAAGTAAATACTACAGGCTTAGAAGACTAAGTATTCTACCGATTGTACAGATTCACGACAAAGAGCCAGCAGCACCACAGGAAAGAAACCTGAATGACTCAATTCAAAACCATTGGCTAGAGTGTTAGCTGGATGCTCTTAGTGAGTCAGACCCGTACTACAAGTTAAAACACACTCAAACTCTTTGAATCAAATGGAGTAGGGGAAAGGAATCAGACAAAGGTTAATTGCAGAGCGGTTCTGGTACATATGGCTACATATGTCAGTATGTATGTTACACAACCTCTACAGTCTAAGCTATGCTTTTATTATCAAGTGAGTCAATGTCATTGTGCAGCAGATTGAAAGACCGTAGTCTATGGTCATTGGGCTCAGGTATTGGGATTTTATCTAAGAGAGTAGAGAAGCACTATTAGGGGATTTAGTATTGTGTGTGTGGCAGGCTAAGGGTCGATCGCGGAACACACTGCAGCCTTGTTGACCTTCAGAGAAAGGGAACGACCCTCTCGATGTTCAGCAGGCCACTTGTCACAGGAAGAGGCTTGTTGACCAATCCTAATGGTCTACACCGATGTGAACATCAGAGAAGGTTTTATCGTTGCCCTGGTGACTGCAGCCCAGCCGAGCTGAAAGGACTTTAAGGCACCAGTTTCTGCAAGGCATCCAAATAATGAAACAATTTCCCATTGACTGACTGCCTGTGTGTCTGTGTGTGACCAAGGCCAGGAAAGACCCAAGCCAGCTGACATGCAGGAGTATACTGGGCTAATTCTGTTTATCTGCCTCCTCAACTACCACATAATCATATAGAGCACTATAACATTTGAAGGAAACTGCTTCTCAATGAGAGCTGGCTATTTTCCCTATGCACGCCCCCCTAGCGAATCAGTGGCTACGTCAATAATACGAGGCCCCAATTAAGAGCAATAAGCCATTTGTACAAATGTACAGTACAGCTCTCTGACCAGATGCTTCGCGTCATATCCAGGTGGGACAGAGTTCATCCTGAATGATGAAGAGGCTTGTCTAGAGGCAACAATCTTCCTGTTGAACGTTGGCCTCTTTTCAAACACTGTAGTGTCTATTTGGTATTTTAGTATTGTATTAGGATCCCCATTAGAGGTTGCAAAAGCAGCAGCTACTCTTGCTGGGGTCCACACAAAACATGACACATGACATCATACAGAACATTAATAGACAAGAACAGCACAAGGACAGAACCACATCATGGAGTGGGAGGTAGAGGGATCAACTGGGTTGGCGGGGAGAGGGTTGGGTTGTCGGGTAGAGGGTGTGTGTGTGTGTGTGTGTGTGTGTGTGTGTGTGTGTGTGTGTGTGTGTGTGTGTGTGTGTGTGTGTGTGTGTGTGTGTGTGTGTGTGCATACATGGAAATAGAACTGAGAGGCAGCTGTCCATTTCTCTTTGAAATATTTAAAGTATTTAAAAATAGATTTAAAAAAAGACAAAAAGTATCATATACACTATACTTACACTGAGTGGACAAAACATTAAGAACACCTGTCTCTCCGTGACACAGGTGAATCCAGGTTAAAGCTATGAGCCCTATTGATGTAACTTGTTAAATCCACATCAGTCAGTGTAGATGAAGGGGAGGAGACAGGTTAAAGCTATGAGCCTTATTGATGTAACTTGTTAAATCCACTTTAATCAGTGTAGATGAAGGGGAGGAGACAGGTTAAAGCTATGAGCCCTATTGATGTAACTTGTTAAATCCACTTTAATCAGTGTAGATGAAGGGGAGGAGACAGGTTAAAGCTATGAGCCTTATTGATGTAACTTGTTAAATCCACTTTAATCAGTGTAGATGAAGGGGAGGAGACAGGTTAAAGCTATGAGCCTTATTGATGTAACTTGTTAAATCCACTTTAATCAGTGTAGATGAAGGGGAGGAGACAGGTTAAAGCTATGAGCCCTATTGATGTAACTTGTTAAATCCACTTTAATCAGTGTAGATGAAGGGGAGGAGACAGGTTAAAGCTATGAGCCCTATTGATGTAACTTGTTAAATCCACTTTAATCAGTGTAGATGAAGGGGAGGAGACAGGTTAAAGCTATGAGCCTTATTGATGTAACTTGTTAAATCCACTTTAATCAGTGTAGATGAAGGGGAGGAGACAGGTTAAAGCTATGAGCCTTATTGATGTAACTTGTTAAATCCACTTTAATCAGTGTAGATGAAGGGGAGGAGACAGGTTAAAGCTATGAGCCTTATTGATGTAACTTGTTAAATCCACTTTAATCAGTGTAGATGAAGGGGAGTAGACAGGTTAAAGCTATGAGCCCTATTGATGTAACTTGTTAAATCCACTTTAATCAGTGTAGATGAAGGGGAGGAGACAGGTTAAAGCTATGAGCCCTATTGATGTAACTTGTTAAATCCACTTTAATCAGTGTAGATGAAGGGGAGGAGACAGGTTAAAGCTATGAGCCCTATTGATGTAACTTGTTAAATCCACTTTAATCAGTGTAGATGAAGGGGAGGAGACAGGTTAAAGGATGTTTAAGCTTTGAGGCAACTGAGACATGGATTGTGTATGTACCAATCAGAAGGTGAATGGACAAGACAAAATATTTAAGTACCTTTGAACGGGATATGGTAGAAGATGCTAGGCACACCGGTTTGTCTCAAGACCTGCAACGCTGCTGGGTTTTTCATGCTCAACAGTTTCCGATGTGTTTCAAGAATGGACCACCACCCAAAGGACATCAAGCCAATTTGACACAACTGTGGGAAGCATTATCAATCTGCAGGCTCAGGTTAAATCTAGACTTGGTTTCCTCTATCGTAATCGCTCCTCTTTCGCCCCAGCTGCCAAACTAACCCTGATTCAGATGACCATCCAACCCATGCTAGATGTGGTCCGACCAATCTGATTCAATGCTTCAAGATTGCTTAGATCATGTGAATTGGGATATGTTCCGCATTGCGTTAAACAACAACATTGACGAATAGGCCGATTCGGTGAGCGAGTTTATTAGCAAGTGCATCGGCGATGTCATACCCACAGCAACTATTAAAATATTCCCAAACCAGAAACTGTGGATTGACAGCAGCATTCGAGCAAAACTGAAAGCGCAAACCACTGATTTTAACCAGGGCAAGGTGACCGGAAACATGACCGAATACAAACAGTGTAGCTATTCCCTCCGCAAGGCAATCAAACAAGCTAAGCGTCAGTATAGAGACAAAGTAGAGTCGTAATTCAACGGCTCAGACACAAGAGGTTTGTGGCAGGGTCTACAGTCAATCGCTGATTACAAAAAGAAAACCAGCCCCGTCGCGGACCAGGATATCGTGCTCACCGACAGACAAAACAACTTCCCTACTCCCTTTGAGGACAATACAGTGCCACTGTCACGGCCCGCTGCCAGAACCTGCGGACTCTCCTTCACTGAAGCCAACTGGAGTAAAACATTTAAACGTGTTAACCCTCGCAAGGCTGCAGGCCCAGATGGCTTTCCGAGCCGTGTCCTCAGAGCATGCGCAGACCAGCTGGCTGGTGTGATTACGGACATCTTCAAATCAAATCAAATCAAATGTTATTTGTCACATACACATGGTTAGCAGATGTTAATGTGAGTGTAGCGAAATGCTTGTGCTTCTAGTTCCGACAATGCAGTAATAACCAACAAGTAATCTAGATAACAATTCCAAAACTACTACCTTATAGACACAAGTGTAAAGGGATAAAGAATATGTACATAAAGATATATGAATGAGTGATGGTACAGAGCGGCATAGGCAAGATACAGTAGATGGTATCGAGTACAGTATATACATATGAGATGAGTATGTAAACAAAGTGGCATAGTTAAAGTGGCTAGTGATACATGTATTACATAAAGATGCAGTAGATGATATAGAGTACAGTATATACGTATACATATGAGATTAATAATGTAGGATATGTAAACATTATATTAGGTAGCATTGTTTAATCAATCAATCCCTATCCCAGTCTGCTGTTCCCACATGCTTCAAGAGGGCCCCCATTGTTCCTGTTCCCAAGAAAGCTATGGTAACTGAGCTAAATGACTATCGCCCCGTAGCACTCACTTCCGTCATCATGAAATGCTTTGAGAGACTAGTCAAGGAACATATTACCTCCACCCTACCTGACACCCTAGACCCACTCCAACTTGCTTACCACCCCAATAGGTCCACAGACAACGCAATCACAACCACACTGCACACTGCCCTAACCCATCTGGACAAGAGGAATACCTATGTGAGAATGCTGTTCATCGACTACAGCTCAGCATTTAACACCATAGGTCCCTCCAAACTCGTCATCAAGCTCGAGACCCTGGGTCTTGACCCCGCCCTGTGCAACTGGGTACAGGACATCCTGACGGGCCGCCCCCAGGTGGTGAGGGTAGGTAACAACATCTCCACACCGCTGATCCTCAACACTGGGGCCACACACATCACTGCACTCTATACTCCTCTGTAAACTGGTCATCTCTGTATACCCATCGCAAGACCCACTGGTTGATGCTTATTTATAAAACCCTCTTAGCCCTCACTCCCCCTATCTGAGATACCTACTGCAGCCCTAATCCTCCACATACAATATCCGTTCTGCCAGTCACATTCTGTTAAAGGTCCCCAAAGCACACACATCCCTGGGTCGCTCCTCTGTAGCTAGAGACTGGAACGAGCTGCAAAAAACACTCAAGTTGGACCGTTTTATTTCCATCTTTTCATTCAAAGACTCAATCATGGACGTTCTTACTGACACTTTTGGCTGTTTCATGTGATGTATTGTTGTCTCTACCTTCTTGCCCTTTGTGCTGTTGTTTGTTCCCAATATTGTTTGTACCATGTTTTGTGCTGCTACCGTGTTGTGCTGCTGCCATGTTGTGTTGCTACCATGTTTTTATTATGTTGTGTTACTATGTGTTTTCATGTGTTGCTACCATGCTATCTTGTTGTTTTTAGGTCTCTCTTTATGTAGTATTGTGGTGTCTCTCTTGCCGTGTTGTGTGTTTTGTCCTATATTTTTATTTTATTTTTATGTTTAATCTCATCCCCTGTCCCCGCAGGAGGCCTTTTGCTATTTTTGGTAGGCCATCATTGTAAATAAGAATTGTTTCTTAACTTGCCTAGTTAATTGGGGCATGGACTAGTGCATGCCCCAATCTGAACTCATCTCTCAGCATGTCCAGCCCACTCATTATCTCAACTGAAAATTCCACACAGCATTATTGTTGAATAAAAAACCTGTTGGCCAGTAAGTGGGAGGGTTTTCAGCGTCTGACTAAAATCAATTCAGGGCACTCAAGGGAACCGTGCCTGCAAAGCTCATTAAAAAAACATAAATATAAATGGGTGTATTTATAATGGTGTTTAGAGATAGGGGGCAGTATTTCCCCTTTGGATGAATTGCATCAAAATCTGTCCTAAATTGCTAATATATGCATATTATTATTAATATTGGATAGAAAACACTCCGAAGTTTCTAAAACCGTTTGAATTATGTCAGTGAGTATAACAGAAGTCACAGGGCAGGCCAAACTAGTTTTGAAAGCCTGAAAGTTAGGGCAACTTTGACGGCATCGCCCCCTCCCTTCCCAACAAGTTATGGATCTGGAAACACTTCCTAAGTCTTCCACTAAATGTCCTCATTCAGTATAAAGTGTAATGGAGCATTTGCTGTGAACTTTGACTTAATGGGAAGGAAAGTACTAAGTGTCGCAAAATATTTCCATGTGCTTGAAGGCGCGTATGCGTTTGAGTGCTTTGTCTGTTCCAATCAGCTCCAGATGAACATGGATGGCCCAGTTGGAATGCTATTCGATCTGTATGATCATAACATCCTGAAGATTGATTCTGCACTTAGTTTGCCCAGTTTCGTTGACCTGTAATATGTAATTTGGAAGTTTTGATGCGAAGTTATCCTGGACCAGAAGTCATTTTTTGGGCATGTGAGCTGAAAGTGGTAGCAAATGTTGCTACATGGACACTAGACTTTAACATTATGAAACAAAACGATTTATTGTTGAACTAGGACTCCTTGCACTACATTCTGATGAAAGATCATCAAAGGTAAGGGAATATTTATGTTGTCATTTTGTATTTCTGTTGACTCCAACATAGCGGAGAAATATTGTTACGTCTGAGCGCCGTCTCAGATTATTGCAATGTTAGGCTTTTTCCGTAACGTAAAAAAAAATGTGACACAGCTGTTGCATTAAGAACCGGTGTATCTTTTTAATTATATGTAGAACAAAGTTTATGATGAGTATTTCTGTTATCTGGCGTAGCTTTCTATAATTCCTCCGGACATTTTGGAGAATTTTCTGAACATGGCGTCAATGTAAACCGAGATGTATGGATATAAAATGCATATTATCGAACAAAACATAAATGTACTGTGTAACATGTCATATGACTGTCATCTGATGAAGATTTTCAAGAGGTTAGTGAATGATGAAATCCGATGAAATCCTGCTTTTGTCATTTTATCTTTTGTTGTACAAAATGGCTACGTTTTTTCTTTGTTTTGGTGGTGGTCTAACATAAATATATCCTGTGTTTTCACCGTAAAACATTTAAAAAATCTGACATGCTGGGTAGATGAACAAGGTGTTTATCTTTCATTTGAGGTATTGGACTTGTTTATGTGTGGAGGTTAAATATTTCTAAGAATATTTTTGCATTCCCTGCGCCACCGTTTCAGCTGAAAGGGGGGGGGGGTTGAGTTCCTGTAGGGGAACCCATAGGCTTAAGAAGTTTTAAGCACCTGCATAAGGTAAGTCTGAATACCAACTACTGAGAAGTGAGTAGGAAAGGCATGCATATGAAAGGCTTACATTTCCTAAGTCTGTTTCGGGTAATTGAAGTGGGGAAAGCAGCACACCATTGTCAGATCTGAATGGAGTGCTAAATGTGCTATTGTAGTAACATGCATTTTCATGTAAACCCAACACATAACCCATAACCCATGAGAGAGAAAATGTGTTTCAAAACTAAACAATCACTTTGAGCATCTTCAGAATTGTAGGCTAAACAATGGGCTGTCAAGCCACGGACTATACAATGGACTGTCATTGTCACGGACTAAGAATGGACTGTCAAAGCCATGCTGTTAACAATAGACTGTCAAAACAACAGACTACACAATGGACTGTCAAAGCCATGGTGTAAACAATAGACTGTCAAAGCCATGGACTAATCAATGGACTGTCAAAGCCATGGACTGAAGAATGGACTGTCAAAGCCATGGTGTAAACAATAGACTGTCAAAGCCATGGACTAATCAATGGACTGTCAAAGCCATGGACTGAAGAATGGACTGTCAAAGCCATGGACTAAACAATGGACTGTCAAAACTACAGACTAAACAATGGATTGTCAATGCCATGGACTAAACAATGGACTGTCAAAACTACAGACTAAACAATGGATTGTCAATGTCATGGACTAAACAATGGACTGTCAAAGCCATGAACTAAAGAATGGACTGTCAAAGCCATGAACTAAAGAATGGACTGTCAAAGCCACAGACTAAACAGTGGTCTGTCAAAGCCACAGACTAAACAGTGGTCTGTCAAAGCCACAGACTAAACAGTGGTCTGTCAAAGCCACAGACTAAACAGTGGTCTGTCAAAGCCTTGGACTAAACAGTGGACTGTCAAAGCCACAGACTAAACAGTGGTCTGTCAAAGCCTTGGACTAAACAGTGGACTGTCAAAGCCATGGACTAAACAGTGGTCTGTCAAAGCCATTGACTAAACAGTGGTCTGTCAAAGCCATGGACTAAACAGTGGTCTGTCAAAGCCTTGGACTAAACAGTGGACTGTCAAAGCCATGGACTAAACAGTGGACTGTCAAAGCCACAGACTAAACAGTGGTCTGTCAAAGCCACAGACTAAACAGTGGTCTGTCAAAGCCTTGGACTAAACAGTGGACTGTCAAAGCCACAGACTAAACAGTGGTCTGTCAAAGCCTTGGACTAAACAGTGGACTGTCAAAGCCATGGACTAAACAGTGGTCTGTCAAAGCCATTGACTAAACAGTGGTCTGTCAAAGCCATGGACTAAACAGTGGTCTGTCAAAGCCTTGGACTAAACAGTGGACTGTCAAAGCCATGGACTAAACAGTGGACTGTCAAAGCCACAGACTAAACAGTGGACTGTCAAAGCCACACGATGTCTGAAGCAGCAGCAGCTCAAAGCGCCACAACATTCTAGGCCTAGATTCAATCAGTTTGATCGTTAACCAGCGAAAGCTGACACCCTCATGGCTGTTGTTTTGGCGGTGTCAAAGGTGGAACTGCGTTGGAGCTGTCAAGTCGGTGAGCAGCTTCTCTTTGTTCATACTCAGGAAGCCACACTTATTTCACTCAAATTAGAAGTTCATAAAGAGAAAGAGTAAGCTATATAGAAATAATGACACTCAAATTGAACATCATTATCCTAAATAATAATCATTTTTAACAGGCTATTTGAGCTGTAGATTACATCTAATATTCCAGTGTTCGAACTAGCAACAACATACCCAGTAAAAATTCCTCAAAATAGGTCGAAATAATATAAGATAAATCAAGAAATCTGTAATGCATTTTAATGTTTTTGCTGAGGAGATTTTTTAAATCTAACTAAGATGTTTGGTGCAGTATTTCTCAAATGAAAATATTTGCATGTAAACAAGTAATCTCTTGTTGAATGACAATACGCACTTAATTGGATAATCCCGTCCAGAGCTCCCATTCTTCCTAGAAGTAGTACTTGGACTACCGAACTTCGACTTGCATCAAGAAAACATGTTGTGAAAGTGGTCCTGGGTTGCGCAGCCATCAAAAGCACTGCACCACAGTACTGAGGTTCCACAACAGCCTGGGGTTCGATCCCGTGACTGGGAGCCCCATTGGAGCCCCTTAGGATGGGGTAGGGGAGGTTTGGCCAGTGGAGCTTTCTTTGGCTCATCGTTCTCTACTGACTCCTTGTGACAGGGCCGGGCACCTGCAAGATGACTCTGATCATCAGTTGAGCGGTGTTACCTCCGACTAATTGGTGCGGCTGATATCTGGGTAAAGCGAGCAGTGTGATAAGTAGTAGGCGGCCAGGGTTGTAATGTTTCGGAGGAATCGTGACTCAACCTTTGCCTCTCCCGAGCCCATTGAGGGGTTGCAGAAATGAACCAAGGGACCTAATTCAGGGAGAAAAATGGGGTAAAAAAAATAAGCCTTACCCTGAACACGCCTGTTCAGTTGGGCCTGGTTAGTACTGTGAATACCAGGTGCTGTAAGCAAAACAAAATCTTAAAAAATAAATTTCAATTAAAAGTGTGCACCAAGAGCCAACAAAATAAGACCAAAACGACCAAAAACGTCACAATACCATCATTATATATCCCCAAACTGTTTTGACAGGGAAGCATACGGTAAGCTTTACACAGATCCACCTTCGACAACGTCAAAACATTATCTATCCGGATTTTGTCTAATGGGAATCTGATTGAATCGGCCCCTAGACAAAACGTTTTAATTGTTAAAATAGGCCTAAAAATCTGTCCCAAATTGAATAGCCTAATTTCATAAGTTTTTCATCTGTTCAGATGTCCGGATATTCGATTAACCGTGCCAAACCCTACTCCTAAGCTCTGCATACACACGCACGCATGCACACACAAGGGCCTAAACTGATGTCTGCGCCTTGACATAACACACTGAGCCTAATCACACATCATTGGGTGGGAGGGGCAGGGGGCCGTACCAGGCTTTGTTTGCAAAGGGCAAGTGGTCAAGTTAATGGGGCCCTTGTGTTGAGCATGGAGCTCTCTCCATCTATCTCTCTCTCTCTCTGCACTCTCTTTCTCTTTCCCTCTCTGTCAATTACATTTCTAATTAAGGGGCTTTATTGTTATGGGAAACATATGGTTACATTGCCAAAGCAAGTGAAATAGATAATAAACCACAGTTTGAGTTTGAGTTTATTTTTATTTTTACAGGGACAGTGCACATTAATCAACGTTTCAGTAAAATTGACGGTTTTAGCCAGCCAGCTAATTTTCAACCGCTATCCCTGGGCAGGTTATTCAAAACAATTACAATAGAGACAATCAATGAGCAGTGAGCATGCGCAGAGCAACATAGGACAAGCAAGACATAGCATGTAGAAAGAGTAACATAGCACAAAAAGAAACCAGACAAAATCCATAAAAGCAACAGAGTGGTTCCACACCTCACACATCACACTTCAAGCTACAGACAACAGACAACATGGAAAGCGGCAACACCGTGAATTAAACAATGAAACATTTACAGTAAACATTACACTCACAAAAGTTCCAAACTAATAAAGATATTTCAAATGTCATATTATGTCTATATACAGTGTTGTAATGATGTGCAAATAGTTAAAGTACAAAAGGGAAATTCAAACCTCTACAGGATCGGAGTCCTCACCGCGGGACGGTTGAGCTAACATAGGCTAATGTGATTAGCATGAGGTTGTAAGTAACAAGAACATTTCCCAAGACAATGACAGATCTGATACGGACAGAAAGCTTTAGTGATTGTTAATCTAAATACACTTTCCAATTTACAGTAGCTATTACAGTGAAAGAACACCATGCTATTGCGCAGTTATAAACTTGAAAATGTATCAATAAACCAATTAGGCACATTTTGAACATAAATGCAATGGTAGCACTCACTTCCGTCATCATGATGTGCTTTGAGAGACGAGTCAAGTACCATATCACCTCCACACTACCTGACACCTTAGACCTACTCCAATTTTCTTACCGCCCCAATAGGTCCACAGACGACGCAATCGCAACCACACTGCACACTGACCTAACCCATCTGGACAAGAGGAATACCTATGTGAGATCGCTGTTCATCGACTACAGCTCAGCATTTAACACCATAGTACCCTCCAAACTCGTCATCAAGCTCGAGACCCTGGGTCTCGACCCCGCCCCGTGCAACTGGGTACTGGACTTCCTGACGGACCTCCCCCAGGTGGTGAGGGTAGGTAACAACATCTCCACCCCTCTGATCCTCAACACTGGGGCCCCACAAGGGTGCGTTCTGAGCCATCTCCTGTACTCCCTGTTCACCCACGACTGCGTGGCCATGCACACCTCCAACACAATCATCAAGTTTGCGGACAACACTACAGTGGTAGGCCTAATTACCAACAACTACGAGACGGCCTACAGGGAGGAGGTGAGGGCCCTTGGAGTGTGGTGTCAGGAAAATAACCTCACACTCAACGTCAACAAAACAAAGGAGATGATTGTGGACTTCAGGAAACAGCAGAGGGAGCACCCCCCTATCCACATCGACGGGACAGTAGTGGAGAGGGTAGTAAGTTTTAAGTTCCTCAGCGTACACATCACGGACAAACTGAATTGGTCCACCCACACAGACAGCATTGTGAAGAAGGCACAGCAGCGCCTTTTCAACCTCAGGAGGCTGAAGAAATTCTGCTTGTCACCAAAAGCACTCACACACTTCTACACATGCACAATCGAGAGCATCCTTTTGGGCTGCATCACCGCCTGGTACGGCAACTGCTCCGCCCACAACCGTTCGGCTCTCCAGAGGGTAGTGAAGTCTGCACAACGCATCACTGGGGACAAACTAGCTGCCCTGAAGGACACCTACACCACCCAATGTCACAGGAAGGTCATAAAGATCATCAAGGACAACAACCACCCGAGCCACTGCCTGTTCCCCCCGCTATCATCCAGAAGGCGAGGTCAGTACAGGTGCATCAATGCAGGGACCGAGAGACTGAAAAACAGCTTCTATCTCAAGTTCATTAGACTGTTAAACAGCCACCACTAACATTGAGTAGCTGCTGCCAACATACTGATTCAACTCCAGCTCACTTTAATAATGGAAATTGATGTAAAAAATGTATCACTAGCCACTTTGAACAATGCCACTTAATATAATGTTTACAAACCCTACATTACTCATCTCATATGTATATGTATATACTGTACTCTATATCATCTACTGCATCTTGCCATCTTTATGTAATACATGTATCACTAGCCACTTTAAACTATGCCACTTATGTTTACATACCCTGCATTACTCATCTCATATGTATATTCTGTAATCGATACGATCTACTGCATCTTGCCTATGCCGTTCTGTACCATCACTCATTCATATATCTTTATGTACATATACTTTATCCCTTTACACTTGAGTGTATAAGGTAGTAGTTGTGGAATTGTTAGGTTAGATTACTCGTTGGTTATTATTGCATTGTTGAAACTAGAAGCACAAGAATTTTAATACACTCACATTAACATCTGCTAACCATGTGTATGTGACAAATAAAATTAGATTTGATTTGGATTTGATTTGGTTCATTCGATCAGTCTAACACTTTGCACATACACTGCTGTCATCTAGTTACAAAAATCGAACCTGCACCCAAACTGGATTACCGGTAATACATTGAGACATTTCTCTTACATTTCAAAGATGATGAATAAAAAAGATTAAATAAATGCATGTTTTTTTCTTCGTATTATCTTTTACCAGATCTAATGTGTTTCATTATCCTACATTCATCTCATATTTCCACAAAATTCAAAGTGTTTCCTTTCAAATGGTATCAAGAATATGCATATCTTTGCTTCAGGTCCTGAGCTACAGGCAGTTAGATTTGGGTATGTCATTTCAGGTCCTGAGCTACAGGCAGTTAGATTTGGGTATGTCATTTCAGGTCCTGAGCGACAGGCAGTTAGATTTGGGTATGTCATTTCAGGTCCAGAGCTACAGGCAGTTAGATTTGGGTATGTCATTTCAGGTCCTGAGCTACAGGCAGTTAGATTTGGGTATGTCATTTCATGTCCAGAGCTACAGGCAGTTAGATTTGGGTATGTCATGTCAGGTCCTGAGCTACAGTCAGTTAGATTTGGGTATGTCATTTCAGGTCCTGAGCTACAGGCAGTTAGATTTGGGTATGTCATTTCAGGTCCAGAGCTACAGTCAGTTAGATTTGGGTATGTCATTTCAGGTCCTGAGCTACAGGCAGTTAGATTTGGGTATGTCATTTCAGGTCCTGAGCTACAGGCAGTTAGATTTGGGTATGTCATTTCAGGTCCTGAGCTACAGGCAGTTAGATTTGGGTATGTCATTTCAGGTCCTGAGCTACAGGCAGTTAGATTTGGGTATGTTATTTCAGGTCCTGAGCTACAGGCAGTTAGATTTGGGTATGTCATTTCAGGTCCAGAGCTACAGGCAGTTAGATTTGGGTATGTCATTTCAGGTCCTGAGCTACAGGCAGTTAGATTTGGGTATGTCATTTCAGGTCCTGAGCTACAGGCAGTTAGATTTGGGTATGTTATTTCAGGTCCTGAGCTACAGGCAGTTAGATTTGGGTATGTCATTTCAGGTCCAGAGCTACAGGCAGTTAGATTTGGGTATGTCATTTCAGGTCCTGAGCTACAGGCAGTTAGATTTGGGTATGTCATTTCAGGTCCTGAGCTACAGGCAGTTAGATTTGGGTATGTCATTTCAGGTCCTGAGCTACAGGCAGTTAGATTTGGGTATGTTATTTCAGGTCCTGAGCTACAGGCAGTTAGATTTGGGTATGTCATTTCAGGTCCAGAGCTACAGGCAGTTAGATTTGGGTATGTCATTTCAGGTCCAGAGCTACAGGCAGTTAGATTTGGGTATGTTATTTCAGGTCCTGAGCTACAGGCAGTTAGATTTGGGTATGTCATTTCAGGTCCTGAGCTACAGGCAGTTAGATTTGGGTATGTCATTTCAGGTGAAAATTGACAAAAAAGGGTCAGATCCTTAAGAGGATAAATAAACATAAATATGGGTTGTATTTAGAATAGTGTTTGTTCATTGGTTGCCCTTTTCCTGTGGCAACAGGTCCCAAAGAAATATTGCTGCTGTGATTGCACAGGGTGGTATTTCACTCAATTGATCTGTGAGTTTAACATTTTTCGAATTGTTTTCAAATTCTGTGTGGGTTTGTGTAATCCGAGGGAAATATGTGTCTCTAATATGGTCATACATTTGTCAGGAGGTTAGGAAGTGCAGCTTAGTTTCCAACTCATTTTGTGAGCGCCGTCCAACATTCTTCTCTGTTAAAATAATTTCTATATTCATTTCTAACCAGATGTAAAATGTTCCTGTTTTGACTAATTTAATAGAGTGGGTTAGGTATGCTCTATAACAAATTAGCATACCCTCTGAGTCTCTTCCCTGTTTCACATCTGGTAGTTTGGTGGATGGGACTACCAGCTCTCTGTAACCTAGAGGGCAACCAGTGGGTCCGTCTTCTTTGTACAATGTTTCTTGCAGGATGACAATGTCTGTACTTCCAATTTCTTTGATGAAGTTTGGGTGACTGCTCTTTAGGACAAAGGCAGATGACCTCAGACTTTGTGTATTCCAGGATGCGATAGTAAAATCTTTGTGTTCCATAGTGTCTAGTGGTGTTTTTGTGTGGTTTAGGCCCAGGCCATAACGGTAGGTGTGAGCAGAGCATGTTCTCTCTGTCTCAATTCAATTCAAGGGGCATTAATTGGCATGGGAAACATACAGTGCCTTGCGAAAGTATTCGGCCCCCTTGAACTTTGCGACCTTTTGCCACATTTCAGGCTTCAAACATACAGATATAAAACTGTATTTTTTTGTGAAGAATCAACAACAAGTGGGACACAATCATAAAGTGGAACGACATTTATTGGATATTTCAAACTTTTTTAACAAATCAAAAACTGAAAAATTGGGCATGCAAAATTATTTATCTTTGTCTTCAGCGCAATGTCTGCTTCCAATGGGGCTTCTCATTGTGAGAATCGCACCTTTCGGTCATGCGAAAAAACAGGTTACTCTCATGCGTGCTCTGCTCCGGTCCTGTCTTTTTTCCAAGATCGATTAAACAATGCGTGTGTTTCTGTTCGTCCTCACGATTGCTGTACACCTTTATAATATGTTAAAGCTTGATTATGAACATAGTTTGACAAGTTTAGTCGACATATAATATGTAATTTCAACGTTTTGGTGCGCATCCACTTGACTTTTGGCTGCATTTCAACCGAAATGTGTCGTGTTTGAGAACCGAAAGACACAGACTGCAAAACTAAACGCTGTTTTTGGTAAGTATAATTCCTTCCAGGTCTTCTGATGGAAGAACAGCAAAGGTAAGGGAATATTTATGTGGTAAATTTGGGTTTCTGTGGACTCCAAGATAGAGGAGCCATAATGCTACTTGTTGAGCGCCGACTCATAGTATAGCCTAGTGAACGAAACCTGTAACGTTAAAAATAAATGTAACACAGCGATTGCATTCAGAAGAAGTGTATCTAACTATATATATGTAGAACATGCATATTTAGTCAAAGTTTATGATGTGTATTCCTTGTTAGCTATCTGCCGGAGCTATCGTCATTTCTCAGGACATTTGAGTAGCATTTTTTGAACGATGCATCATTGTAAACAGAGATTTATGGATATATATAGCATATTATTGAAAAAAACATAAATGTACTGTGTAACATGTTATATTACTGTCATCTGATGAAGATTTCAAAAGGTTAGTGCATTATTTTTCTTTTAATCCTGCGTTTGTTGATTGCATATTTTTTTGAACTTGGCTATGCAAATTAGCTGTGTCTTCGGTGGTGGTTTGACATAAATATATGCTATGTTTTCGCCGTAAAACATTTTAGAAATCTGACTCGCTGGGTAGATAAACAAGGTGTTTATCTTTCATTTGAGCCATTGGACTTGTTAATGTGTGGAGGTTAAATATTTTTAGGAATATCTTTGCGTTCCATGCACCACCTTCCAGCTGAACGTGGGGGGTGTTCCCAAATTGGAACCCTAGTCCCCTTCTAGTTAAGAGCCAGGTCTGCCTCCGGTGGCCATTCTCAATAGCAAGGCTATGCGGTATACACGCGCCATTAGGCAGTTAACCTACTGTTCCTAGGCCATCATTGAAAATAAGAATTTGTTCTTAACTGACTTGCCTAGTTAAATAAAGGTATAATAAAATAATAAATGTTCACAGAGTCTGTACATTGTCAAAGCTGTCTCTCTGGCTGATCCGGGGAAGGAGAGAACAGGCCTGTTTAAAATATCAAAAGAGAGATGGAGGGGGGCTCACTCGCCCCTCGCCTGTATTCCCGGCCTGACCAGCACAAGCCTCAGGGTTAACGGTTCTATGCTGCTCTATCCCTCCCCTCTCTCTATTTTTCTGTGGAGGAGTAGTCTGGAGTAGGGCTGTGGCCTACACGGAAAACACCACCCTGTCTGGGAAAGGTTTAGAGAGCAGGGGACTACTGTCTGAGTATACCAATGGGGATCACATTGATCTACAGAGAATGTTATTGTATGAGTTGAGTATCATTTCAACTGATTATTCAGGCCCATGACAGGAGATCAAGGAGAAATGTGTTTATGAAGTCAATTCGACCCAATTTTTTTACTTTGTGTTCTGACAAATGTTTTTCGTCACTGAGCAAATGTCAGTTCTGCTGAGTGCAAACATGAATGATTTGAAAATAATATGCAACTTCTGGCGTGTGTATACCGTGAACACTGAAGCTGTACACACTAAGTTACAGTTATAACAGTGGCCAAGGGGCAAGAAGCCAACTCTGTCGCTATTTGATTATAATCTAGGCCTATCAGAGTGGCCTACCATAAAAATAAAAATAAATGCATCCCATCACATTTTAACATTTTAGCTGTTCTATCATTCAGCCTACAGTAGCAGCCTACGGTATGTGTGGTGTTCAATGAAGGCCTACATTTGTAAAAAAATATGCAGGGCTTGACATTAACCTGCTTATCCACTTGTCCTTCAGACAAGGAGGTGACTGAAAATGTGTTGTTTGACTCAAGAAACACTTAAAAAAATAAAGTCCAATATTATTCCCATACCATTATTACAGGGAATCAGACAAATTATCCTCTGCCTATTGGCTACTTAGCTTATCCAAGCCTGTATCAAAATACAATACTGGCCCTTTAAGACAGAAAAAATGCTCTTTACCTGACTCGCTTTTCAAAGATGGCTAGAAATGAACATGTTTGGTGCTCTTGTAGGAAACAACCACTCCATCATTGCTGTCTAGAAATTTGCTATAACTGGTCTAATAACTCACTTTCTAGCAAAGAATATGATCAAATGTGCACACTTGGCTACATGCAACTTTCACTTTGATCTCAAAACAAGGACATCTACTCTCGACCACTCATGCTGTAAACACAGTCCATTTCAAAGTGAATGGCACAGTTCCATATATGGCAAAGGTCTATTTGCTTATAGGGTTACTGCAGCTCTGAGTGGTTAATGCCTTACTGGTCTGTGGTCTGTGGAGTACGGGCTGAGATGTGCCTGTCAATGCAATAATCCTGTCAATGCAATAATCCTACTCTGGTGCGTTCTGCTTCCAAGACAATCTCTTGCATAGTTCGTTTTGTTATGTTGCATTGAAAGTGGCTACTATTTGAACATTCCCACAGTAGAGGGAAACATTGATAGTGTTAACTAAAGGGGAAAACTAGAACGTTGAGTGAAGTTAAATCTTGGGTTCTTCTTTGCGCGGGCTGGTATTTCTTCTGTGCGGTAGTCCCAGGGAACATTGATTCAGAACATACTATGACATAACATTCTAACATGCAAATATTAAAACAGAACATTAGTTATAAAAGTAACCGCAGAGGACTCTAATGTACTGCTAGATATTTTTAATAGATAGTAATTAAAACCATTTGAGGCGCTCATAAAACAACACAATGCCTTTATGCTTACAGTATGGGTTGGTGGATGTTAAAAACATACAACTATCCACCCATACCCATGTGGTTAGAGTATGGGTTGGTGGATGTTAAAAGCATACAACTCTCCATCCATACCCATGTGGTTACAGTATGGGTTGGTGGATGTTAAAAGCATACAACTATCCATCCATACCCATGTGGTTAGAGTATGGGTTGGTGGATGTTAAAAGCATACAACTATCCACCCATACCAATGTGGTTAGAGTATGGGTTGGTGGGTGTAAAAAGCACAGCACCAGGGCAATTTGTAGACCAGAGCCAGCTGAAGAAAATAATGCTGTGTGGTAGGGATAACACTTGATGTTTGCGCCTTTTGACCAGATCAGCTGGCTGGTGTGTTTACGGACATATTCAATCAATCCCTATCCCAGTCTGTTGTTCCCACATGCTTCAAGAGGGCCACCATTGTTCCTGTTCCCAAGAAAGCTAAGGTAACTGAGCTAAACGACTACCAGGACTACTAGGTCCCCAGACGATGCAATCTCAACCACACTGCACACTGCCCTAACCCATCTGGACAAGAGGAATACCTATGTGAGAATGCTGTTCATCGACTACAGCTCGGCATTTAACACCATAGTGCCCTACAAGCTCGTCATCAAGCTCGAGACCCTGGGTCTCGACCCCGCCCTGTGCAACTGGGTACTGGACTTCCTGACGGGCCTCCCCCAGGTGGTGAGGGTAGGCAACAACATCTCCACCCCGCTGATCCTCAACACTGGGGCCCCACAAGGGTGCGTTCTGAGCCCTCTCCTGTACTCCCTGTTCACCAACGACTGCGTGGCCACGCACGCCTCCAACTCAATCATCAAGTTTGCGGACGACACAACAGTGGTAGGCTTGATTACCAACAACGACGAGACGGCCTAAAGGGAGGAGGTGAGGGCCCTCGGAGTGTGGTGTCAGGAAAATAACCTCACACTCAATGTCAACAAATCTAAGGAGATGATTGTGGACTTCAGGAAACAGCAGAGGGAACACCCCCCTATCCACATCGATGGAACAGTAGTGGAGAGGGTAGTAAGTTTTAAGTTCCTCGGCGTACACATCACAGACAAACTGCATTGGTCCACCCACACAGACAGCATCATGAAGAAGGCGCAGCAGCGCCTCTTCAGTCTCAGGAGGCTGAAGAAATTTGACTTGTCACCAAAAGCACTCACAAACTTCTACAGATGCACAATCGAGAGCATCCTGTCAGGCTGCATCACCGCCTGGTACGGAAACTGCTCCGCCCACAACCTTAAGGCTCTCCAGAGGGTAGTGAGGTCTGCACAACATATCACCGGGGGCAAACGACCTGCCCTCCAGGACACCTACACCACAAAATGTCACACAAAGGCCATAAAGATCATCAAGGACAACAACCACCCGAGCCACTGCCTGTTCACCCCGCTATCATCCAGAAGGCGAGGTCAGTACAGGTGCATCAAAGCAGGGACCGAGAGACTGAAGAACAGATTCTATCTCAAGGCCAATAGACTGTTAAACAGCCACCACTAACATTGCGTGGCTGCTGCTAACATACTGACTCAACTCCAGCCACTTTAATAATGGGAATTGATGGGAAATTATGTAAAATATATCACTGGCCACTTTAAACAATGCTACCTAACATAATGTTTACATACCCTACATTATTCATCTCATATGTATACATATATACTGTACTCTATATCATCTATATCATCTACTTTATCCTTATGTAATACATGTATCACTAGCCACTTTAACTATGCCACTTTGTTTACATACTCATCTCATATGTATATACTGTACTCGATACCATCTACTCCATCTTGCCTATGCCGCTCTGTATCATCACTCATTCATATATCTGTATGTACATATTCTTTATCCCCTTACACTTGTGTCTATAAGGCAGTAGTTTTGGAATTGTTAGTTAGATTACTTGTTGGTTATTACTGCATTGTCGGAACTAGAAGCACAAGCATTTCGCTACACTCGCACTAACATCTGCTAACCATGTGTATGTGACAAATACAATATGATTTGATTTGATTTGATTTGATTTGATTTTTTGGACAAACATCAAACATTTTGTGAGATCATATTGTCCATGTTTTTCTCACAATCAGACAGTTTTCAGCTGGAGACAGTGTAGAGAGGTCTTGGTGCAGTGAGCAAGAGACCAGGGGTGAGTTTCTTGAAAGCTTCGCAGCATTAAGATCATCTCAAACCCATTGGAGGCAATTGGAGGCATTGTAGACAATGGACCAAAGATGATTTGGGTGCTACAAAGCTTTTGCGAAACTCACCCCAGAGAGTTATTGGCAGAAAAGCTCTTTCACAGTGAACTATATAACTGCATTCAGTCACCTTTAGTATGAGACACTTCTGCAGAGAATCGATGACAAACCGGTAGAAAATGTTCAGTTTGATGTGTATATAGAAATAGCCTGAACCCTGTTGCTTAATAAAACAAAAGTTCATCATAGACTTTTAGTGAAAGATACTGTCCAGTATAGCCATATACATAAACGTTGCTGCATACTACTTGGTTAGCACATCAGAACATGATCTAGTGATTATATTTATGCTTCAGCCTTCTCTGTGTTGATAATTAATTAAGGCAGCGTGGGACACCTGATAACTCCACCATTCGGTCGCACATTTTTGTATTGCACAGTAACAGGGTCACACCTGATCACGGACACTGATTCAGCCACACACAACACGTTGTCATCACAACACACACACTTTTCAAAACGTTTACAAAAGTCAAGAAAATAGGATTCTGCAATGTTATGTAATAGCAACACTGAACACACCACAGTGGAGTTAATACTGTAATACAAACACATTTTTTGTACCTCATCAACCCTGACGTCAGCCAGGGACACCATGTTGTACTGTTGTGTAGGACTGCCAGGAGACTAGATGCCCAGGAGGCTGATTGTCATGAGGCGGGGGGACAAGGGGCAGATGGGGAGCCGGGTCTCAGAGGAGATGGGAGGGGCTGGCTCCTCGGGTCAGTGTGATGAGGAGAGGGTAGTGGATGTTGTAGTCAAATGCCTCCTTCCTTTCAATCTGTACACACACAGAACGGGAGTAATCAGGTTAGGATGAGGTCAGAAGGGGTGGAAGAAGTTTGCTGTCTCAGATGATGCTAACTGGCTCAGACAATGCCAGCTGACTTCCTTTCCCAGGAACTTATCTCACACATCTCTCAGTTACAAAGGGACTGAGTGGCCACATACAGTACGCCCAGTTGTGTAAAAAGCACTCATTTGTCAAACTTGAGTAAAGTAAAGATAACTTAACAGAAAATGACTCAAGTAAAAGTGACAGTCACCCAGTAAAATACTACTTGAGTAAAAGTCTTTATTTGGTTTTAAACATACTTAGGTATCACATGCTAATTTATGTATCAAAAGTAAAAGTGAAAGTATAAATCATTTCGGGCCTCCCGGGTGGCACAGTGGTTAAGGGCGCTGTACTGCGCCAGCTGTGCCACCAGAGACTCTGGGTTTGAGCCCAGGCTCTGTCGTAACCGGCAGTGACCGGGAGGTCCGTGGGGCGACGCACAATTGGCCTAGCGTCTTCCGGATTAGGGAGGGTTTGGCCAGTAGGGACATCCTTGTCTCATCGCACACCAGCGACCCCTGTGGCGGGCCGGGCGCAGTGCGCGCTAACCAAGGTTGCCGGGTGCACGGTGTTTCCTCCGACACATTGGTGCGGCTGGCTTCCGGGTTGGATGCGCGCTGTGTTAAGAAGCAGTGCGGCTTGGTTGGGTATCGGAGGACGCATGACTTTCAACCTTCGTCTCTCCCGAACCCGTACGGGAGTTGTAGCGATGAGACAAGATAGTAGCTACTAAAACAATTGGATACCACGAAATTGGGGAGAAAAAGGGGTCAAATAAAAAATAAAAAATATACAGTGGGCAAAAATTATTTAGTCAGCCATTGTGCAAGTTCTCACACTTAAGATGAGAGAGGCCTGTAATCTTCATCATAGGTACACTTCAACTATGACAGACAAAATGAAGAAAAAAAAATCCAGAAAATCACATTGTAGGATTTTTAATGAATTTATTTGCAAATTATGGTGGAAAATAAGTATTTGGTCACCTACAAACAAGCAAGATTTCTGGCTCTCACAGACCTGTAACTTCTTCTTTAAGAGGCTCCTCTGTCCTCCACTCGTTACCTGTATTAATGGCACCTGTTTGAACTTGTTATCAATATAAAAGACACCTGTCCACAACTTCTATACACTGCATGTCTCCATGTATTACTGTACATACTGCCTCCATGTATTGGGGTGTCAGGGTAGCCTAGAGGTTGGAGAGTTAGGCTAGTAACCAAAAGGTTGCAAGTTCAAATCCCTGAGATGTACAAATCTGTCATTCTGCCCCTGAACAAAGCAGTTACAAGGCATTTACAGACAGTATAAACAGTACTACATTGACTTATACTGTATATGGGGCAGCAGGTATCCTAGTTGTTTGAGCATTGGGCCAGTAACCAAAAGGTTACAAGCTGACTAGAGAAAAATCTGTTGCTCTGCCCCTGAACAAGGCAGTAAACCCACTGTTCCTAGGCCGTCATTGACAATAAGAATTTGTTCTTAAAATAAAGAAGAAAAAAAAACTGTATGTCTTCATCTACCACATGTACTTGTGGAGTCTTCATGCCAGGTAGTCCTGAAGCATGGTCCTAGGGCTTAGGTCCTCCGAAAGACAGAATTAGAGAGAGCATACTTAAATTCACACAGGACACCGGATAAGACAGGAGAAGTACTCCAGATATAACAAACTGACCCTAGCCCCCCGACACATAAACTACTGCAGCATAAATACTGGAGGTTGAGACAGGAGGGGTCAGGAGACACTGTGTCCCCATCCGATGATACCCCCAGACAGGGCCAAACAGGAAGGATATAACCCCACCCACTTTGCCAAAGCACAGCCCCCACACCACTAGACGGATATCTTCAACCACCAACTTCCCATCCTGAGGCAAGGCCGAGTATAGCCCAACAAGGATCTCCGCCACGGCACAACCCAGACAGGAAGATCACATCAGTGACTCAACCCACTCAAGTGACGCACCACTCCTAGGGTCGGCATGAAAGAGCACCAGTAAGCCAGTGACTCAGCCCCTGTCATAGGGTTAGAGGCAGATAATCCCAGTGGAAAGAGGGGAACCGGCCAGGCAGAGACAGCAAATGTGGTTCGTTGCTCCAGAGCCTTTCCGTTCACCTTCACACTCCTGGGCCAGACTACACTTAATCATATGACCCACTGAAGAGATGATTCTTCAGTAAAGACTTAAAGGTTGAGACCAAGTTTGCATCTCTCACGTGGGTAGGCAGACCATTTAATAAAAATGGAGCTCTATAGGAGAAAGCCCTGCCTCCAGCTGTTTGCTTAGAAATTCTAGGGACAGTGAGGAGGCCTTCGTCTTGTGACTGTCGTGTACGTGTAGGTATGTACGGCAGGACCAAATCAGAGAGATAGGTAGGAGCAAGCCCATGTAATGCTTTGTAGGTTAGCAGTACAACTTTGAAATCAGCCCTCGCCTTGACAGGAAGCCAGTGTAGGGAGGCTAGCACTGGAGTAATATGATCACATTTTTGGGTTCTAGTCAGGATTCTAGCAGCCGTATTTAGCACTAACTGAAGTTTATTTATTTGAGACGACTGTACAACCATTAAGATCGTCAGATTCAACAGAAGATCTCTTTGTTTCTTGGGACCTAGAAAAAGCATCTCTGTTTTGTCCGAGTTTAAGTGTAGAAAGTTTGCAGCCATCCACTTCCTTATGTCTGAAACACAGGCTTCTAGCGAATGCTGCTTTTTAGTTAGCTTTGCGACAGTATCTCAAATAAATTTTGGATTGTTCTTATTTTCCTTCATACTCTGTATCAATGTACTATTAATACTACATTATTACTAGTATTAATATATACTGTATGTTTCTTTGTACTGCTACTCTATATGGTAGCTGTCCATGTAATACTGTAAATACTTCTGTACAAGGTATATCTTCATGTACATAATATCTGTCTCCATGTGCTATGACTAAAAACTGTAAGATTCTATGCACTACGGTATATATATATATATATATATATATATATATACCATATACATATATATATATGTATATATTGTTTTTTACATCTGAACCTGTTTGGGATAGGGGGCAGCATTTTCACGTTTGGATGAAAAGCCAGAGTAAACTCCCTGCTACTCATTCACAGTTGAATATATGCCTATTCGTAGATTTGGATAGTACACACTCTGAAGTAAAACTGTTTGAATTATGTCTATGAGTATAACAGAACTCATTTGGCAGGCGAAAATTCCAACCAGGAAGTGGGAAATCTGAGTTTGGTAGTTTTTCAAAGCTTGGCCTATCGAAAACACAGTGTCTATGGGGTCAAATTGCACTTCCTAAGGGTTCCACTAGACGACAACCGTCTTTAGTAACTTGTTTGAGGCTTTTACTGTAAAGGAAGGCCTCAAAAGGGCACTTTGAGTCAGTCGTCTGGCAGAGTGCCACAAACTCGTGATGCTCGTTCACGTGAGAGGTAGCTCTCGGTCCATTGCTTTTCTACAGACAGGAATTGAATTCTGCGGTTGGAACATTATTGAAGATTTATGTTAAAAACATCCTACAGATTGATTCTATACATCGTTTGACATGTTTCTACGGACTGTAACGGATCTTTTGGACTTTGCCTGGACCTAGTGCTCGCGGCTCATGAAGATGGATTACGACAAGGAGGAATTTGGACATAAATTATGAACTTTATCGAACAAATCAAACATTTATTGTGGAACTGTGATTCATGGGAGTGCATTCTGATGAAGATCATCAAAGGTAACGCTATTTCTGACTAATGTTGACTCCAACATGGCGGATATTTCTTTGGCTGATTTGGTCTCCGTACGTTTAAAAAAAAAATCTGACACAGCGGTTGCATTAAGGAGAAGTCTATCTTTAATTCTGTGAATAACACTTGTATCTTTTATCAATGTTTATTATGAATATATCTGGAAATTGATGTGGCTCTCTGCAAAATCACTGGATGTTTTGGAAGCAAAACATGACTGATTATAACTCGCCAATGTAAACTGAGATTTAAAAAAATATAAATATGCACTTTATCGAACAAAACATACTTGTATTCTGTAATGATGTCCCATGAGTGTCATCTGATGAAGATCATGAAAGGTTAGTGATTCATTTTATCTATATTTCTGATTTATCTGTTTTTTTATTTTTTATTCCTATCTTTGGCTGGAAAAATGGCTGTGTGTTTTTTTGTGACTTGGCTCTGACTTAACATAATCATATGTTGGGCTTTTGCTGTAAAGCCTTTTTGAAATCGGACACGATGGGTAGATTAACAAGAATGTTATCTTTCATTTGGTGTATTGCACTTGTTAATGTGTGAAAGTTACATACTTCTAAAAAATATTTTAGAATTTCGCACGCTGCCTTTTCAGCGGAATGTTGTCAAGGGGTGCCGCTAGTGGAACCCCTAGCCATAAGAAGTTTAACCTTTTTTTTAACCTCTTGCTCCTACCTGACACGCAGGCGTCCCATCTAGACATCTGGAAATGCAAATGCGCTACGCTAAATGCTAATAGTACTAGTTAAAACTCAAACGTTCATTAAAATACACATGCAGGGTATTGAATTAAAGCTACACTCGTTGTGAATCCAGGCAACAAGTCAGATTTTAAAAATGCTTTTCGGCGAAAGCATGAGAAGCTATTATCTGATAGCATGTAACACCCCAAAAGACCCACAGGGGACGTAAACAAAATAATTAGCATAGTCGTCGCTACACAAACCGCACAAATAAAATATAAAACATTCATTAACTTTGACCATCTTCTTTGTTGGCACTCCTAGATGTCCCATAATCACTATTGGGTCTTTTTTCGATTAAATCGGTCCATATATAGCCTATATATGGATCTATGAAGACTGTGTGATAAACGAAAAAAAAATAGCGTCTTATAACGTAACGTCATTTTTTTTAATTAAAAAAGTTGACGATAAACTTTCACAAAACACTTCAAAATACTTTTGTAATGCAACTTTAGGTATTAGTACACGTTAATAAGCGACCAAATTGATCACGAGGCGATGTATATTCTTTAGCTGTCCGTCTGGAAATAATGTCCGGGTAAATCTCAACCAAAATATCCGGTCGGAGACCTGAAGAAATGGCTTGTCTCTTCTTCGTTTGACCAAGAAACAAAGCCTAGGCAAATGACAAGACTGTTGACATCTTGTGGAAGCTGTAGGTATTGCAACCTCAGCCCCATTTATTGTGGTTCGCCTTTATCAATGGGTTGAAGTGGCGGATGGATATATATTTCCATTTTCAGTGATCAGATTTTCCTGCGCTTTTCGATGAAACGCACGTTCTGTTATAGTCACAGCCGTGATTTAACCAGTTTTATAAACGTCTGAGTGTTTTCTATCCAGACATACTAATCATATGCATATACTATATTCCTGGCATGAGCAGCAGGGCACTGAAATGTTGCGCGATTTTTAACAGAATGTTCGAAAAAGTAGGGGGTAGGAGTAACAGGTTAACTCGGCAAGTCAGTTAAAATTAAGAACAAATTCTTATTTACAATGATGGCCTAGTGGGTTAACTGCCAGATTTTTCTCCAGTCAGCTCGTTGGGTCAGTAACCGAAAGGTTGAACCCCTAGGTTACCTGCTGCCCCATATACAGTATATCTCAATGTTGTACTGTATATACTGTCTGTATCGATATATTACTACTATATACTTTATGCCTTCATGTACTGCCACAGTATATATCCATGTCATACTACTATGTACGGTCTGTCTCCATGTATTACTGTCGATACTGTCTGCCTCCATGTACTACTTCTTTAAACTGTCTGTCTCAATGTACTACTTATATAAACTGTATGTCTCCATGTACTACTTCTTTAAACTGTCTGTCTCAATGTACTACTTATATAAACTGTATGTCTCCATGTACTATTACTATATACTGTCTGTCTTCATGTACTGCCACTCTACATGGTATGTCTCCATGTAATACCGTATATACTGTCTGTCTCCATCTCTGCTTTTGTTTTATAATTTCACTTCCAAACTGTGTTCGATCTTGTCTAGCCATCTTGTCTCAAGAGGACCACAATGAAAATAAGTCCCAGACTTTAGTTTGTGTTATCCTCAATGATTATATTACATTATATGTGTATGTATGGCTTTTTCATTTTTTTTGTGTGCTTTGAGATTCATTCAGTGTCATCTGGAGCCTGGTTTTTGCACACTTGAATTCCTCTGTTAGACTGGTGAGGGGCAGGTTTGCGTCCAGTTGCTGTGCATCATCCGACTGATTTGATCGCTTTCGCAGAAAGTAATCAATGCGAGGCCTCTGTCTCTCTTTACCCAAACACCCCTTCTTCCCCTGGTGGATCCTCAACCCAAGGTGTGATTTAAACTTTCCTCCAACCACAGACACATACCTGCATCTGTTTGTGGCCCACTGTTGCAGCAGAACTTGTGACAGTTGCTGTGGTGTTCTCTTGTGCTGTGCTCTCATTTACTCGTAGTCGTTTCCGGTCCAGTCGTTACCAAGTTGTCAGCCGATGAGAATGCTGACTGTATGTCTCCATGTACTACTGTATATACTGTCTGCCTACATGTACTACTTCCATATACTCTATGTTGCCCTGTACTGCTTATATAAACTGCATGTCTCCATTTACTACTGTATATGCTGTACATCTCCATGTACTACTACTATATACCGTCTGACTCCATGTACTATTGCATATTCTTGCTGGCTCCATGTACTACTGTATATACTGTATGTCTCCATGTACAACTGTACATACTGTGTCACGTTCTGACCTTAGTTCCTTTATTATGTCTTTGTTTTAGTTTGGTCAAGGCGTGAGTTGGGGTGGGTAGTCTATGTTCTTTTTTCTATGTCGTATTTATGTGTTTGGCATGGTATGGTTCTCAATCAGAGGCAGGTGTCGTTCGTTGTCTCTGATTGAGAATCATACTTAGGTTGCCTGTTTTCACCATTTTAGTTGCAGGTGATTGTTTTCTGTCTCTGTGTCTTCACCAGACAGAACGGTTTCGTTTTTTTTTCGTTTACGTCTTTAACTTTGTTATTTTGTATTTTCGTGTTCAGTGACTTTTCATTAAAAATGACGAACGACTTACCATGCTGCATATTGGTCCGATCCCTCATACTCCTCGTCAGAGCAGGACAAATTTCGTTACATACTGTGTGTATCCATGTACTACTTCTTAATACTGTATGTATCCATGTACTACTTCTATATACTGTATGTCTCCATGTATTGCTTCATATACTGCATGTATCCATATACTACTGTATATAATACTACTGTATATACTATCTGTCTCCATGTACTAATTATATATACTGTATGTCTCCATGTACAACTGTACATACTGTGTGTATCCATGTACTACTTCTATATACTCTAGAGGATGCCTGGATATTTTTTTTAAATGCCTTCCTAACCATCTTAAATAAACATGCCCCATTCAAGAAATTTAGAACCAGGAACAGATATAGCCCTTGGTTCTCCCCAGACCTGACTGCCCTTAACCAACACAAAAACATCCTATGGCGTTCTGCATTAGCATCGAACAGCCCCTGTGATATGCAGCTGTTCAGGGAAGCTAGAAACCATTATACACAGGCAGTTAGAAAAGCCAAGGCTAGCTTTTTCAAGCAGACATTTGCTTCCTGCAACACAAACTCAAAAAAGTTCTGGGACACTGTAAAGTCCATGGAGAATAAGAACACCTCCTCCCAGCTGCCCACTGCACTGAAGATAGGAAACACTGTCACCACTGATAAATCCACCATAATTGAGAATTTCAAGAAGCATTTTTCTACGGCTGGCCATGCTTTCCACCTGGCTACTCCTGTCCCGGTCAACAGCACTGCACCCCCAACAGCAACTCGCCCAAGCCTTCCCCATTTCTCCTTCTCCCAAATCCATTCAGCTGATGTTCTGAAAGAGCTGCAAAATCTGGACCCCTACAAATCAGCCGGGCTAGACAATCTGGACCCTTTCTTTCAAAAATTATCTGCCGAAATTGTTGCCACCCCTATTACTAGCCTGTTAAACCTCTCTTTCGTGTCGTCTGAGATTCCCAAAGATTGGAAAGCAGCTGCGGTCATCCCCCTCTTCAAAGGGGGGGACACTCTTGACCCAAACTGCTACAGACCGATATCTGTCCTACCATTCCTTTCTAAGGTCTTCGAAAGCCAAGTCAACAAACAGATTACCGACCATTTCGAATCTCACCATACCTTCTCTGCTATGCAATCTAGTTTCAGAGCTGGTCATGGGTGCACCTCAGCCACGCTCAAGGTCCTAAACGATATCTTAACCACCATCGATAAGAAACATTACTGTGCAGCCGTATTCATTGATCTGGCCAAAGCTTTCGACTCTGTCAATCACCACATCCTCATCGGCAGACTCGACAGCCTTGGTTTCTCAAATTATTGCCTCGCCTGGTTCACCAACTACTTCTCTGATAGAGTTCAGCTCTGACTTAGAATACGTGGACAACTACAAATACTTAGGTATCTGGTTAGACTGTAAACTCTCCTTCCAGACCCATATCAAACATCTCCAATCCAAAGTTAAATCTAGAATTGGCTTCCTATTTCGCAACAAAGCATCATTCACTCATGCTGCCAAACATACCCTTGTAAAACTGACCATCCTACCAATCCTCGACTTTGGCGATGTCATTTACAAAATAGCCTCCAATACCCTACTCAACAAATTGGATGCAGTCTATCACAGTGCAATCCGTTTTGTCACCAAAGCCCCATATACTACCCACCATTGCGACCTGTATGCTCTCGTTGGCTGGCCTCGCTTCATACTCGTCGCCAAACCCACTGGCTCCATGTCATCTACAAGACCCTGCTAGGTAAAGTCCCCCCTTATCTCAGCTCGCTGGTCACCATAGCATCTCCCACCTGTAGCACACGCTCCAGCAGGTATATCTCTCTAGTCACCCCCAAAACCAATTCTTTCTTTGGCCGCCTCTCTTTCCAGTTCTCTGCTGCCAATGACTGGAACAAACTACAAAAATCTCTGAAACTGGAAACACTTATCTCCCTCACTAGCTTTAAGCACCAACTGTCAGAGCAGCTCACAGATTACTGCACCTGTACATAGCCCACCTATAATTTAGCCCAAACAACTACCTCTTTCCCAACTGTATTTAATTAATTTATTTATTTATTTTGCTCCTTTGCAGCCCATTATTTTTATTTCTACTTTGCACATTCTTCCATTGCAAAACTACCATTCCAGTGTTTTACTTGCTATATTGTATTTACTTTGCCACCATGGCCTTTTTTGCCTTTACCTCCCTTCTCACTGTCACGAGTCCGACCGAGGGTGGCTTCCCTTCCCGGGCGGGTGGCGCTCGGCGATCGTCGTCACCGGCCTATTAGCTGCCACTGATTGTCTTTCCTCCCCCTCCTTGTGTGTTTATTGGTAGCACCTGTTTATGTATGATTAGTTTGTATTTATTAGACAGCCGGCCCGCCTGGTTGTTGTGCGGGATTATTTCAGTGTAACCTTCGGCTCTGTTGTAGAGGTACGTGTTAGTGCCTGGTCGTGATTTTTCCGTTGTACACTTTCATTCCCTGTGTTTGGGGCCGTTACTATTGTGAGCACCCTGTGGTGCGTTGGTGCTATTAAAGACGCACAGCATTGCACTCTCTGTCTCCTGTGTTTGACTCCACACCCACGACACCCGGAGCATTACACTCACCTCATTTGCTCACATTGTATATAGACTTGTTTATACTGTATTATTGACTGTATGTTTGTTTTACTCCATGTGTAACTCTGTGTCATTGTATCTGTCGAACTGCTTTGCTTTATCTTGGCCAGGTCGCAATTGTAAATGAGAACTTGTTCTCAACTTGCCTACCTGGTTAAATAAAGGTAAAATAAAATAAAATAAATGTCTCCATGTATTGCAACTGTACACAGTCTATCTCCAAGTACTACAGGTTATAAGGTAGGTCTCCATGTACTACTACTACAAACTGAATGCCTCCATTTACAACTACTAAATACTCTGTCTCCATGTACTAATTCTACATACTGTATGTCTCCATGTACAACTGTACATACTGTGTGTATCCATGTACTACTTCTATATACTGTATGTTTCCATGTAATACTTCTATACACAGTCTGTATCCATATACTACAGTAAGTTCTACTTTATATACTGTCTGTCTCCATGTACTACAACTACATGCTGTATGTCACAATGTACTGCTGGATATACCTTGTATACTACTATTTCTACTGTTTGTCTCCATGCACCACTGCATATAATGTCTGTTTCCATGTTCTACTCCTACACACTGTCTATCTCTGTGTACTACTTATATCTACTGTATATCGGCAAGTTCTACTTTATATACTGTCTGTCTCCATGTACTACAACTACATACTGTATGTCACAATGTACTGCTGAATATACCTTGTCTCCATGCACTGCTGTTTATACTGTTTGTCTCCATGTACTACTGTATATGCTTTCTCTCTCCATGTACCACTTTCATATACTGTATGTCTCCATTTACATCTTCTATATACTTTTTGTCTGCTACGAAATGTACTTTATGTCTCCATGTACTGCAGTATATACTGTATGTCACCAGGTACTACTTGTATTTACCGTCTGTCTCCATGTACTACAGTATATACTGTCTGTCTCCATGTACTTCAACTACATACTGTATGTCACAATGTACTGCTGAATATACATTGTCTCTATGCACTACTGTTTATACTGTTTGTCTCCATGTACTACTGTGTGTGCTTTCTCTCTCCATGTACTGCTTCCATATACTGTATGTCTTCACTTAAATAGTCTATATACTTTGTCTTCATGTGTTACTATATGTACATTATGTCTCCATGTACTGCAGTATATACTATATGTCACCATGTACTACTTGTATTTACTCTCCGTCTCCGTCTACTACTTCTAGATATTGCATGTCTCAATGTACTGCTGAATAAACCATCTGTCTCCATGTACTACTGTATATACTGTCTGTCTCCATGTACTGCTTCTTTAAACTGTCTGTTTCCATGTACTACTGTATATACTGTCTGTCTCCATGTACTATTGTACATACTGTCTGTCTCCATGTACTACTTCTACACATGGTCTATCTCAATGTACTACTTATATCTACTATAGGTCTCCATGTTATGCCATATATAATGTCTGTCTCCATGTACAACATCTATATACTGACTGTCTCTATGTATTGCTTTTATACACGGTCAATACACCATCAATACTTTAAAACTGCATGGCTCCATGTTCTACTGAATATACTGTTTGTCCTCAAGTACAACTTCTATACAGTGCATGACTCCACTACTACAATATGCTGTATGTCTCCATGTACTACTTATTTATACTGTATGTCTCCATGTACTACTTATATATACTCTGTCTCCATGTACTACTGTATATACTGTCTGTCTCCATGTACCTCTTCTATATACAGTATGTATGTATGTATGTATGTATGTATGTATGTATGTATGTATGTATGTATGTATGTATGTATGTATGTATGTATGTATGTATGTATGTATGTGTGTATGTATGTATGTACTAATTATTTATACTGCATGTCTCTATGTACTACAACTATATACTGTATGTCTCCATGCAATGCTTATATACACAGTCTGTCTTTATGTACAACAGGCTATAAGGTATGTCTCCATCTACTACTGTATATACCATCTGTCTACATGTACTACTACTATATACTGTATGTCTAAATGTACTGCTGAATATACCTTGTCTCCATACACTACTATTTATACTGTTTGTCTCCATGCACAACTGTATTTTTTGTCTGTCCTCATGTACTACAGTATATAATGTCTATTTCCATGTACTACTTCTACACACTGTCTGTCTCTGTGTACTACTTATATCTACTGTATATTGCCAAATTCTACTTTATATACTGTCTGTCTCCATGTACTACAACTACATACTGTATGTCACAATGTACTGCTGAATATACCTTGTCTCCATACACTACCGTTTATACTGTTTGTCTCCATGTACTACTGTATATGCTTTCTATCACCATGTACCACTTTCATATACTGTATGTCTCCATTTACATCTTCTATATACTTTTTGTCAGCTACTATATGTACTTTATGTCTCCATGTACTGCAGTATATACTGTATGTCACCAGGTACTACTTGTATTTACTGTCTGTCTCTATGTACTACTTCTAAATATTGCATGTCTCAATGTACTGCTGAATATACCATCTGTCTCCATGTACTACTGTATATACTGTATGTCTCCATATACTACTTCTATATACATTATTTATGTATGCACTAATTATTTAAACTGCATGTCTCCATATACTACTACTATACACTGTATGCCTCCATGTACAACTTCTAAATAATTTCTGTCTCCATGTACTACTACTTTATATTGGATGACTATATGTACTACAACCATTTACTGTACATCTCAATACACTACTGTATATAATGTCTGTTTCCATGTACTACTTCTACACACTGTCTGTCTCCATGCACTACTTATATATACTGTATGTCTGTATATACCGTATGTCTCCATGTACTACTACTACATACTGTCTGTCTCCATGTACTACTGTATAAACTGTATGTATCCATCTACTACTGTATATACATACTGTCTCCATGTACTACTTCTATATGCTGTCTGTCTCCATGTACTACTACTACATACTCTCTGTATCAATGTACTATTAATACTACATTATTACTATTATTAATATATACTGTATGTTTCCATGTACTGCTACTCTATATGGTAGCTGTCCATGTAATACTGTAAATACTGTCTTTCTCCATGTACTACTTGTATATATTGCCTGTCTACCATGTACAACTTCTATATACTGTATGTCTCCATGTACTACTGTATATACTGTCTGTCTCCATGTACTACTTCCAAATACTGTATGTCCTCATGTACTACTTGGTATGCTGTCAGTCTCCATGTACTACTACTATTTGCTGTATGTCTCCTTGTATTACTGTATGTTTTGTCTGCCTCAATGTACCACTTCTATGTACTCTATGTTTCCATGAACTATTTCAACATACTGTATGTCTCTTTTTACCACTGTATATACTGCTTATCTCCATGTACTACTACTACTATATTCTGTCTAACTCTATTTGCTATTGTAGATACTGTCTGACTCCATGTAGTATTGTGTATACTGTCTGTCTCCATGCACTACTTCTATATATTGTCTCTCTATCTGTACTACTTCATTATAATGTTTGTCTCAAAGTGCTATTTTAATTCCTCTGTCTCCATGTACAACTGAATATCCTGACTTTTTGTACTACTACTATATACCGTATTTATCCATGTACCACTGTGTTTACTATATGTCTCCATTTACTACTGTATGTACTGTACGTCTCCATGTACTACACTATAAAATGATTGTCTCCATGTACTGATTTGATACAATGTATGTGTACATGTCCTACTGCATATATGTTATATCTCCCTGTACTAGTGTATATACTCTCTGTCTCCATGTACTGCTTCTATATACAGTATGTTTCCTATTCTCCTATATCTATATGTCTTCATATACTTCCACTGTATATGGGATGTCTCCATGTACTACTGTAAATACCATATCCATGTACTACTTCTATATACTGTCTGTCTCCAAGTGCCACTACTTCATACTGGCTGTGTCCATGTACTATTGTATATACTGTATGTCTCCATATACTACTGTAAACACTGTCCATCTCCATGTACTTCTACTATATACTGTATGTGTCCATGTACTACTGCTATATACTGTCTTTCTCTATGTAGTACTGTATATACTGTCTGTTTCATTGTAGTACTTCTAACTACTTACGTCTCCATGCACTACTACTTTATATTGCATTTCTCCATGTACTGCTACTCTATATTATATGTCTCTATGTAATACTGTAAATACTGTCTTTCTCCATGTACTACTGCTTCAAATTGTCTGTCTCAATGTACTACTACTAAATACCTTCAGTCTCCATGTACTACTGTATTTCTCCATCTACTACTGTATAGACAGTCTGTCTCCATGTACTACTACTATATACTGTATGAATCCATGTACTACTTCTATATTCTGTATGTATCTATGTACTGCTTCTATATTCTGTATGTTTCCATGTACTACTGTATATAGTGTCTGTCTCCATGTACTACTGTATATACTGCCTGTCTCATTGTACTACTTCTATATCCTGTATGTCTCCATGTACTACTACTATAAATGGTATGTCCTCAATTACTACTGTAAATACTTTTTTGTCTCCATCTACTGCTGTGTATACTGTCTGTCTCCATGTACTACTGTGTATACTTTTTGTCTCCATCTACTGATGTGTATACTGTCTGTCTCCATGTACTACTTCTATATATTGTCTGTTCCATGTACTACACCTATACACTGTCTGACTCCGTGTACATTTACTATATACTCTCTGTCTCCATGTATTGCTTCTACAGTATAAATGATATGTCTCCATGTACTACTACAACATGCAGTATATTTCCATCTACTACTGTATATAATCTCTGTCTCCATGCGCTACCACGTAATGCTTTTATACACCGTATGTCTCCATCCAGGCATAACACTGTATATCAGAAACAGATAGTCATGGCAGACAGTGACTGTACTCCTCCTCCAGTTCTCCCAGCCTTCCTCTCTGGACCCAGTGGTATCATCCAACACTCTCCCTCACTACCTGGCTCCTTCCTTCTTCCTCAAACATCCAGCTACTTTCAGCAGACACATCCCACCTCACTTTCTCAGTCTCCCTCTCCTGGCTTTTGAGAGGACAGATAAGCCCCCCCCCCATCCCCTCCCTTGCCCTTGATGTGTGTTATCTCTCTTCCCACCCCTCCACGCAACCGGCCAGTGGTTGAACCCGCGACCCGCCTATAAGCGGGGAAGGCCATCCGCCCAACACTAAGCCCAACTGCAAGGGACGGACGACCACATTCACATTCAAATCTGGCCTGGGATGAGGATGGTGGGGGTTGTGTGGTTGGGAGGGAGGGGGGAACCCTGGCGAGCTTGCAGAGGTGAAAAGTTTAACAAGCAAAGCTGTTCCTCCTGATCACAGACTGCTAATCAGCTTCATGGGTGGCTGGATAAATCGGGTCTTACGTTTTAATCGCGCTGCTGCCAAGATGCAAGTCATTTATTTCATTGCCACTTTCACCCTGCTTTTTTCTCCTTCCCTTTTTGTCTATCCCTTCCTCACTCACTGTTTTCTCCCTCCCTCCTTCCTTCTCTATCCCTCCCTCATTCCTCCCTTAGCTTTTCACAGAGAGATGGAGGGAGGAAAAGGCGCTCCTGGGAGAGAGGAGGGTGAACCGGACGTCTGGGGTCTCTCTTGGAGTGATTGGGAAACAGAGAGCAAGGGATGGGGTGGATAGAGAGAGAAGAGAAGGGATGGAGGAGGAGAGGTGTGGGTGGGATGGGGTGGGGGTGTTAGCTTATAGGCAGCTGGGAGAGAGGGGGAGATAGAAGGATATGGACACAGAGGGGTTAATGCATGAGGGGCTGAATTAAAATTCATGACTCTCTACACAACAATTTGAGTAACAAGATTAAGACGGGTGGGTAGAAAATAGCAGCATTATCAGGCTCCTTACAGTCCTCCAGCTGGTTGCACTCTATTCCAAAACAGTGGGGATAAGAGGATAACACGCAGCCCTGCAAGAAAGTAGCCATCTCCACGCTCCACACTGGTGAGACCAGCTCATCCTGCCTGATGCAGGGGAACGGGTGTGTGTGTATGGACATGCACAAGGGGGGCAGGCGAGACAGGGGGGACAGGCAAAAGGGGGGCTTGCAGATTTGTAGGTCTTTGAGGTCTTAGAGAATGGTCCTTAAATAATTTAACAGCTGCACTCATACGTTACACTACGCTCATACGCTACACTCATAGGCTATGCCCATGCGCTACACTCATACGCTACACTCATACACTACACAAATATATTACACCCATACGCTACACTCATACGCTACATTCATACGCTACATTCATACGCTACATTCATACGCTACACTCATACGCTACACTCATACGCTACACTCATACGCTACTCTCATATGCTACGCTCATACGCTACACCCATACGCTACACCCATACGCTACACTCATACGCTACACAAATACATTACACCCATACGCTACACTCATATGCTTCACTCAAGCGCTACACTCACGCTCTACACTCACGCGCAACACTCACATGCAACACTCATACTCAACACTAATATGTTACACTCACACACGATACTAATACACTACACTAAAATGTTCCACTCATACGCTACACCAATATGCTACACTAATACGATATACTAATACGTTACACCCAAAAGCTACACTAATATCATACATTAATATGCTATGCTAATATGTTACACCCATACGTTACACTAATATGGTACACTACTACATTACATCCACATGCTACACTAATACGTTACACACATATGCTACACTAATACGTTACACCCATACGCTACATTAATACATTACACACGTACGCAACACTCATACACTACATTAATACCTTACACTAATATGTTACACTCATACACTACACTAATACATTACACGCATACGCTACACTCATACGGTACACTAATAGGTTACACCAACATGCTACACTCATGCGCTACACTAATACTCTACACCAGTACGCTGCACTAATACACTACACCCACTACACCCACACTAATACTTTTTACTCATACACTACATTCTTACACTACACTAATAAGCTACACTAAAACATTACACCCAAAAGCTACACTAATACACTACCCTAAAATGCTAAACTAATACGTTAGACCCATACGCTACTCATATGTTGCGCTAAAACTCGACACTAATATGTTACACCCATACGCTACACTAATACGCCACACTAATACGATATACTTATATGTTACACCCATATGTTACACTCACAAGCTATACCCATATGCAACAATCATACGCTACACTAATATGCTACGCTCATATGGAGTTAAGAACAAATTCTTCTTTACAACGACAGCCTACTGGGGAACAGTGGGTTAACTGCCTTGTTCAGGGGCAGATTGACAGATTTTTACCTTGCCAGCTCGGGGATTCAATCTAGCAACCTTTTGAATCCTCGAGCTACCAAAGGACACAAATAGAAGAAGAGTCTTGCTTGGGCCAAAAAACTTGAGCTTTAGACATTAGACCGTTGGAAATCGGTGCATTGGTCGGATGAGTCCAAATTTGCGATTTTTGGTTCCAAACGCTGTGTCTTTGTGAGACGCAGAGTAGGTGAACAAATTATTTCCGCATGTATGGTTCCCACCATGAAGAATGGAGGAGGTGGTGTGATGGTGTGGGGGTGCTTTGCTGGTGACACTGTCAGTGATTTATTTAGAATTCAAGGCACACTTAACCAGCATGTCTACCAAATCATTCTGCAGCGAAAACACCATCCCATCTGGTTAGCGCTTAGTGGAACTATAATTTGTTTTAAAACAGGACAATGACCAAAAACATAGCTCCAGGCTGTGTAAGGGCTATATGACCAAGAAGGAGAGTGATGGAGTGACGTGTCAGATGACCTGGCCTCCACAATCACCTGACCAAAACAGAATTATTATGGTTTGGGATGAGTTGGACCGCAGAGTGAAGGAAAAGCAGCCAATAAGTGCTCAGCATATGTGGGAACTCCTTCAAGACTGTTAGAAAAGCTTTCCTCAATGGTCATCACATAGGTCAGCTGACATAGGGTACACAATGTTCATCACATAGGTCAGCTGACACAGGGTACACAATGTTCATCACATAGGTCAGCTGACACAGGGTGCACAATGTTCATCACATAGGTCAGCTGACACAGGGTACACAATGTTCATCACATAGGCCAGCTGACACAGGGTGCACAATGTTCATCACATAGGTCAGCTGACATAGGGTGCACAATGTTCATCACATAGGTCAGCTGACACAGGGTACACAATGTTCATCACATAGGTCAGCTGACACAGGGTGCACAATGTTCATCACATAGGTCAGCTGACACAGGGTGCACAATGTTCATCACATAGGTCAGCTGACACAGGGTGCACAATGTTCATCACATAGGTCAGCTGACACACAGGGGGCACAATGTTCATCACATAGGTCAGCTGACACACAGGGTGCACAATGTTCATCACATAGGTCAGCTGACACACAGGGTGCACAATGTTCATCACATAGGTCAGCTGACACAGTGGGCACAATGTTCATCACATAGGTCAGCTGACACAGGGTACACAATGGTCATCACATAGGTCAGCTGACACAGGGTACACAATGTTCATCACATAGGTCAGCTGACACAGGGTGCACAATGTTCATCACATAGGTCAGCTGACACACAGGGGGCACAATGTTCATCACATAGGTCAGCTGACACACAGGGTGCACAATGTTCATCGCATAGGTCAGCTGACACACAGGGTGCACAATGTTCATCACATAGGTCAGCTGACACACAGGGGGCAGAATGTTCATCACATAGGTCAGCTGACACAGGGTGCACAATGTTCATCACATAGGTCAGCTGACACAGGGTGCACAATGTTCATCACATAGGTCAGCTGACACAGGGTGCACAATGTTCATCACATAGGTCAGCTGACACACAGGGGGCACAATGTTCATCACATAGGTCAGCTGACACACAGGGTGCACAATGTTCATCACATAGGTCAGCTGACACACAGGGTGCACAATGTTCATCACATAGGTCAGCTGACACAGGGTGCACAATGTTCATCACATAGGTCAGCTGACACAGGGTACACAATGGTCATCACATAGGTCAGCTGACACAGGGTACACAATGTTCATCACATAGGTCAGCTGACACAGGGTGCACGATGTTCATCACATAGGTCAGATGACACAGGGTGCACAATGTTCATCACATAGGTCAGCTGACACACAGGGGGCAGAATGTTCATCACATAGGTCAGCTGACACACAGGGGGCAGAATGTTCATCACATAGGTCAGCTGACACACAGTACGTTCATCAGAAGATAAGCAGAGGAGAAGGAATCACTTTCTGATATGATGAGCCCACCTCAGCCTGCTGCTATATCCACACACACCAACTGACCCTGTGCATGTGTGCGTCTATTGGCCTTAGAATGTACCAAGGGCCTTGCCTCAAGTACGCGCACACGCACATACATGCGCACACCCAAACACAAACACAAACACCCACACACACACACACACACACACACACACACACACACACACACACACACACACACACACACACACACACACACACACACACACACACACACACACACACACACACACATACACACACACACCCGCCCCCTCTGGTCTCCCATCATTTTCCACACAGAGACACTTTAGGTGGTCTGGACACAACAAAGACCCCAGAATAAATGACAAGCATTTTTCACATAGGTGTTCCTCTTGACCAGGTCAGAATGGGCCATGTGGATTGAGTGCGATTGAGATTGCGTCATCTGTGGATCTGTTGGGGCAGTATGCAAATTGGAGTGGGTTTAGGGTGTCCGGGATGATGTTGTTGATGTGAGCCATGACCAGCCTTTCAAAGCACTTCATGGCTACCGACATGAGTGTCACGGGGCGGTAAAATCTTTCTTGGGCACAGGGACTATGGTGGTCTGCTTGAAACATGTAGGTATTACAGACTCGGTCAGGGAGAGGTTGAAAATGTAATTGAAGACACTTGACAGTTGGTGGGCGCATACTTTGAGTACATGTCCTGGAAATCCGCCTGGCCCAGCGGCTTTTTGAAAAAAAAAAAAATTCACAGCGGCTACCGAGCGCTTTCTCACACAGTCATCCAGAACAGCTGATGTTCTCGTGCATGCTTCAGTGTTGCTGGCTCGAAGCGAGCATGAAAGGCATTTAGCTTGTCTGGTAGGCTCGTGTCACTGGGCAGCTTGCATCTGGGTTTCCCTTTGTATTCCATTATAGTTTTCAAGCCCTGCAACATCCGACGAGCGTCAGGATTCAATCTTAATCCTGTATTGACGCTTTGCTTGTTTGATGGTTCTTCTGAAGGCTTAGTGGGATTTCTTATAAGCGTCCGGATTAGTCTCCCTCTCCTTGAAAGTGACAGTTCTAGCCTTTAGCTCGATGCGGATGTTGCCTGTAATCCATGGCTTCTGGTTGGGATATGTATGTACATCATCGATGCACTTATTGATGAAGCCGATAACGGTGGTGGTATACTCCTCAATGCCATTGGATGAATCCCAGAACATATTCCAGTCTGTGCTAGTGATGAGCTTTGTGGGCAAAATTGTGTTGAACGCTGAGCTGTAGTCAAGGAACAGCATTCTCACATCCTTTTGTCCAGGTGAGAAAGGGCAGTGTGGAGTGCAATAGAGATTTCATCATCTGTGGATCTCTTGGGGCGATATGCACATTGGAGTGGGTCAACGATTTCTGGGGTAATGGTGTTGATCTGAGCCATGACCAGCCTTTCAAAGCACTTCATGGCTACAGACGTGAGTGCTACGGGTCGGTAGTCATTTAGGCAGGTTACCTTAGTGTTCTTAGGCACAGGTACTATGGTGGTCTGCTTAAAACATGTTGGTATTGCAGACTCGGACACGGAGAGGTTGAAAATGTAATTGAAGACACTTGCCAGTTGGTCAGCGCATGCTTGCAGTACACGTCCCTGTCTTTTGTCTGGCCCTGCGGCCTTGTGAATGTTGACCTGTTCAAAGCTCTTACATCAGCTGCTGAGTGCGTGATCACACAGTCTTCCGGAACAGCTGGTGCTTGTTTCAGTGTTTTTTGCCCTGCAGAGAGCATAGAAGTAGTTAGCTTGTCTGGTAGGCTCGTGTCACTGGGCAGCTCTCGGCTGTGCCTCCCTTTGTAGTTTGTAATGGTTTTCAAGCCTTGCCACACCCGACAAGCGACAGAGACGATTTAGTACAATTTGATATTAGTCCTGTATTCATGCTTTGCCTGAATGGTTCGTCAGAGGGCATTGCGGGATTTCTTATAATCTTCCGGGTTAGTCTCAACGATGCACTCGTAGAAGCCAATAATCGATGTGGTGAACTCCTCAATGCCATCGGAGAAATCCCGGAACATATTCCATTTTGTGCTAGCAAAACAGTCTAATAGAGGACATTCAATGTAAATACTTGTGCAATGTTATGAAGGGAGACACCCTATATACTGTCTGTCTTACAAACTATCCCATGCCACATGACAACATGGTCATTACCTGAACATGTTGCATCCTCCCGTCCTAACTGCTGACCCCTGACCGACCTGGAGGGTCAGTCCCAAGACCAGGCTGCTAAATGGAGAGAAACCTGCCCCACCCTGTTGGCTAATCCACAGAGTAATTGGGCTTAAAGTGCCACCTTGTATTCTACTGTCTGTTAACTAATATGTCTGTATGTCTCTCTGTCTGTTACCTAGTCTGTCTGTCTGTAATTTAGTCTGTCAGTCTCTGTCTGTCTGACTGTTTGCTATGTAGTCTGTCTGTCTGTTACGTAATCTGTCTGTCTGTTACTTAATATTTAAATGTTTTATTTTATTTAACCTTTATTTAACTAGGCAAGTAATTTAAGAACAAAGGCTTATTTACCATGATGGCCTCCTCCCAAAAGGTAAAAGGCCTCCGGCGGGGACGGGGGCTGGGATTAAACATTTAAAAAATAAAATATAAATATATGACAAAACACACATCACGACAAGACAGACAAGACAACACTACACAACATAAAGAGAGACCTAAGACAACAACATAACAAGACAGCAACACACAACATCACATATGTCTGTCTGTTACCTAGTCTGTCTGTCTGTTTCTTAATATGTCTGTCTGTCACCTAGTCTGTTCGTCTGATAGGTCAGCCTGCCTGCCTGTCTGCCTGTGTCACGGTTGTTGATGGAAGAGGACCAAGGTGCAGCGTGGTGAGCGTACATGGTCTTTTTATTAGACAAGATGCCGAACATAACAATGAACACTACAAAACAAACTGTGAAGCTAAAGGCTATGTGCCATAAACAAAGTCAACTTCCCACAAAGACAGGTGGGAAAAGGGCTACCTAAGTATGGTTCTCAATCAGAGACATTGATAGACAGACGTCCCTGATTGAGAACTCTACTCGGCTAAAACATAGAAATACAAATAATAGAACATAGAATACCCACCCCAAATCACAACCTGACCAAACCAAATAGAGACATAAAAAGGATCTCTCAGGTCAGGGCGTGACAGCCTGCCTGTCAGCCAGCCAGCCAGCCTGCCTGTCTTTCTATTACCTAGTCTCTCTGTCTGTCTGTCTGTCTTTTCCTTCTGTCTGTCTGTCTGTCTGTCTGTCTGTCTGTCTGTCTGTCTGTCTGTCTGTCTGTCTGTCTGTCTGTCTGTCTGTCTGTCTGTCTGTCTGTCTGTCTGTCTGTCTGTCTGTCTGTCTGTCTGTTACCTAGTCTGTCTGTCTGTTACCTAGTCTTTCTTTCTGTTACCTAGTCTTTCTTTCTGTTACCTAGTCTTTCTTTCTGTTACTTGGTCTGCCTGTCTGTCTGTTACTTGGTCTGCCTTTCTGTCTGTTACTTGGTCTGCCTGTCTGTCTGTTACTTGGTCTGCCTGTCTGTCTGTTACTTGGTCTGCCTGTCTGTCTGTTACCTGGTCTTTCTTTCTGCTACTTGGTCTGCCTGTCTGTCTGTTACCTAGTCTTTCTTTCTGCTACTTGGTCTGCCTGTCTGTCTGTTACCTAGTCTTTCTTTCTGCTACTTGGTCTGCCTGTCTGTCTGTTACCTAGTCTTTCTTTATGTTACTTGGTCTGCCTGTCTGTCTGTTACCTAGTCTTTCTTTATGTTACTTGGTCTGCCTGTCTGTCTGTTACCTAGTCTTTCTTTCTGCTACTTGGTCTGCCTGTCTGTCTGTTACCTAGTCTTTCTTTATGTTACTTGGTCTGCCTGTCTGTCTGTTACCTAGTCTTTCTTTCTGCTACTTGGTCTGCCTGTCTGTCTGTTACCTAGTCTTTCTTTCTGTTACTTGGTCTGCCTGTCTGTCTGTTACCTAGTCTTTCTTTCTGTTACTTGGTCTGCCTGTCTGTCTGTTACCTAGTCTTTCTTTCTGCTACTTGGTCTGCCTGTCTGTCTGTTACCTAGTCTTTCTTTCTGTTACTTGGTCTGTCTGTTACATAGTCTGTCTATTCAGGTATCAGCTGTCATAACGACATATTGCCAAAGATGACAAACATTAACCGTCTAACCAAACCACATTACATTTCTACTGAACCATTTATATCATTAGTATAAATTACTTTCCTATGTCCTAGGTAAACTCACAGACTGACACACCGTAACAAACAATGACACATTCACTTTCTCAAACCACATGAGAAGAGAGGAAAGTTTCCCTTTTTCTATGTAAAGTAATCTGTAATGCACTTTGAGCACCTCAGTATGTAGAAAAGCGCTAAATAAATCAAATACTTTATTATTACTATCATCATTCCTTGGTCTCCCACAGAACAGCAGAGCAGAGTGCTCAATCACTCACTCAGTCTCTCATAGACCTCAGACTCAACTCTGGACATTGAAGCCAGACCCACTGCTTTTCTTTATTCTTCACCTCTAATCAATGACTGATTTAGACCTGGGACACCAGGTGGGTACAATGAATGATCTGGTAGAACAGAAAACCAGCAGTACTCTGGACCTCGATTGTAGTATTTGAATACCTGAAATAGAGGGAGAGAGAGAGAGCGAGTGAGAGGAGGGAGAGAGAGAGAGAGAAAGCGAGAAAGAGTCCTGCTGACAGACCCATTTAACCTTCAGGAGGCTGGTCCGCTCTGACGGTCCCAGGCAGTTGAATGGGCACTCAGTGTGCCTGACATCATGCCCACCTCTGCCCACCACGTGCCACCCACTGCCACGCTCTTCCATTAACCAGCTGGACATTGACTGCTGCTATTAGCATATTGTTCTTTGTCAATGAGCAAGGCCTTTAGACCGCTATGCTCAGTAGTGTTTCTCACATCCTGGCGCCCCTTTATGTTTTTTGACAAGAGACCCCTCCCTTTATGGGTTTGGAGGACACAATACATTTGTCTTCAGGGTTAGGGCAGGGCCTGTCAGACAGGGCTCTAGCTCCATTACCAGGGGTCTCACTCACCTTTAAGTGGAGATCCCACACCTGTTCATCATACTTCTCATATCAACCAGCTGACCAAACTCCCCAAGAGTGTCTCGTCTAGTGGGGGCAAATACCACAGCTGTACCCGAGAGAGAGAGAGAGAGAGAGAGAGAGAGAGAGAGAGAGAGAGAGAGAGAGAGAGAGAGAGAGAGAGAGAGAGAGAGAGATATATATATAAAGAGAGAGAGAGAGAGAGAGATATATATATATAAAGAGAGAGAGAGAGAGAGAGATATATATATATAAAGAGAGAGAGAGAGAGAGAGATATATATATATAAAGAGAGAGAGAGAGAGAGAGAGATATATATATAAAGAGAGAGAGAGAGAGATATAAAGAGAGATATAAAGAGAGAGAGAGAGATATATAAAGAGAGATATAAAGAGAGAGAGAGAGATATATAAAGAGAGATATAAAGAGAGAGAGAGAGAGATATATAAAGAGAGATATAAAGAGAGAGAGAGAGATATAAAGAGAGATATAAAGAGAGAGAGAGAGATATAAAGAGAGAGAGAGAGATATAAAGAGAGAGAGAGAGAGATATAAAGAGAGATATAAAGAGAGAGAGAGAGAGAGATATAAAGAGAGAGAGAGAGAGATATAAAGAGAGATATAAAGAGAGAGAGAGAGATATAAAGAGAGATATAAAGAGAGAGAGAGAGATATAAAGAGAGATATAGAGAGAGAGAGAGATAAAGAGAGAGATAAAGAGAGATATAAAGAGAGAGAGAGAGATATAAAGAGAGATATAAAGAGAGAGAGAGAGATATAAAGAGAGATATAAAGAGAGAGAGAGAGATATAAAGAGAGATATAAAGAGAGAAGAGAGAGAGAGAGAGAGAGAGAGAGAGAGAGAGAGAGAGAGAGAGAGAGAGAGAGAGAGAGAGAGAGAGAGAGATATAAAGAGAGAGAGAGAGAGATATATATATATAAAGAGAGAGAGAGAGAGAGAGAGATATATATATAAAGAGAGAGAGAGAGAGAGAGATATATATATATAAAGAGAGAGAGAGAGGGAGAGATATATATATATAAAGAGAGAGAGAGAGAGATATATAAAGAGAGATATAAAGAGAGAGAGAGAGATATATAAAGAGAGATATAAAGAGAGAGAGAGAGATATATAAAGAGAGATATAAAGAGAGAGAGAGAGATATATAAAGAGAGATATAAAGAGAGAGAGAGAGATATAAAGAGAGATATAAAGAGAGAGAGAGATATAAAGAGAGATATAAGAGAGAGATATAAAAGAGAGAGAGAGAGATAGAAAGAGAGATATAAAGAGAGAGAGAGAGATATAAAGAGAGATATAAAGAGAGAGAGAGAGATATAAAGAGAGATATAAAGAGAGAGAGAGAGATATAAAGAGAGATATAAAGAGAGAGAGAGAGATATAAAGAGAGATATAAAGAGAGAGAGAGAGATATAAAGAGAGATATAAAGAGAGAGAGAGATATAAAGAGAGATATAAAGAGAGATATAAAGAGAGATATAAAGAGAGATATAAAGAGAGATATAAAGAGAGAGAGAGAGATATAAAGAGAGATATAAAGAGAGATATAAAGAGAGATATAAAGAGAGATATAAAGAGAGATATAAAGAGAGATATAAAGAGAGATATAAAGAGAGAGAGAGAGATATAAAGAGAGATATAAAGAGAGAGAGAGAGATATAAAGAGAGATATAGAGAGAGAGATATAAAGAGAGAGAGATATAAAGAGAGAGAGAGAGAGAGATAAAGAGAGAGATATAAAGAGAGATATAAAGAGAGAGAGAGAGATATAAAGAGAGATATAGAGAGAGAGATATAAAGAGAGAGAGATATAAAGAGAGAGAGAGAGATATAAAGAGAGAGAGAGAGATATATAAAGAGAGAGAGATATAAAGAGAGAGAGATATAAAGAGAGAGAGAGATAAAGAGAGAGAGAGATAAAGAGAGAGAGAGATAAAAGAGAGAGAGATAAAGAGAGAGAGAGAGATAGAGAGATAGAGAGAGAGAGAGAGAGAGAGAGATAGAGAGAGAAACAGAGAGAGAGAGAGAGAGAGAGATAAAGAGAGAGAGCAACAGATAAAGAGAGAGAGCAACAGATAAAGAGAGAGAGCAACAGATAAAGAGAGAGAGCAACAGATAAAGAGAGAGAGCAAGAGAGAGAGCAACAGATAAAGAGAGAGAGCAACAGAAAAAGAGAGAGAGCAACAGATAAAGAGAGAGATCAACAGATAGAGAATTTGACATGAGAGCCTACTATACAATTTGACATGAGGGTCTGCTATACAAACTGACATGAGGGTCTGCTACACAATTTGACATGAGGGTCTGCTATACAAACTGACATGAGGGTCTGCTATACAATTTGATCTGAGGGTCTGCTATACAAACTGACATGAGGGTCTGCTACACAATTTGACATGAGGGTCTGCTATACAAACTGACATGAGGGTCTGCTATACAATTTGACATGAGGGTCTGCTATACAAACTGACATGAGGGTCTGCTATAGAATTTGACATGAGGGTCTGCTATACAATGTGACATGAGGGTCTGCTATACAAACTGACATGAGGGTCTGCTATACAAACTGACATGAGGGTCTGCTATACAATTTGACATGAGGGTCTGCTATACAATTTGACATGAGGGTCTGCTTTAAAAACTGACATGAGGGTCTGCTATACAAACTGACATGAGGGTCTGCTATACAATTTGACATGAGGGTCTGCTATACAAACTGACATGAGGGTCTGCTATACAATTTGACATGAGGGTCTGCTATGCAATTTGACATGAGGGTCTGCTATACAATTTGACATGAGGGTCTGCTATACAATTTGACATGAGGGTCTGCTATACAAACTGACATGAGGGTCTGATATACAATTTGACATGAGGGTCTGCTATACAAACTGACATTAGGGTCTGCTATACAATTTGACATGAGGGTCTGCTATACAAACTGACATGAGGGTCTGCTATACAAACTGACATGAGGGTCTGCTACACAATTTGACATGAGGGTCTGCTATACAAACTGACATGAGGGTCTGCTATACAATTTGACCTGAGGGTCTGCTATACAAACTGACATGAGGGTCTGCTGTACAATTTGACATGAGGGTCTGCTATACAATTTGACATGAGGGTATGCTATACAAACTAACATGAGGGTCTGCTACACAATTTGACATGAGGGTCTGCTATACAAACTGACATGAGGGTCTGCTATACAATTTGACATGAAGGTCTGCTATACAAACTGACATGAGGGTCTGCTGTACAATTTGACATGAGGGTCTGCTATACAATTTGACATGAGGGTATGCTATAAAAACTGACATGAGGGTCTGCTATACAAACTGACATGAGGGTCTGCTATAGAATTTGACATGAGGGTCTGCTATACAATGTGACATGAGGGTCTGCTATACAAACTGACATGAGGGTCTGCTATACAAACTGACATGAGGGTCTGCTATACAATTTGACACGAGGGTCTGCTATACAATTTGACATGAGGGTCTGCTTTAAAAACTGACATGAGGGTCTGCTATACAAACTGACATGAGGGTCTGCTATACAATTTGACATGAGGGTCTGCTATACAAACTGACATGAGGGTCTGCTATACAATTTGACATGAGGGTCTGCTATGCAATTTGACATGAGGGTCTGCTATACAATTTGACATGAGGGTCTGCTATACAATTTGACATGAGGGTCTGCTATACAAACTGACATGAGGGTCTGATATACAATTTGACATGAGGGTCTGCTATACAAACTGACATTAGGGTCTGCTATACAATTTGACATGAGGGTCTGCTATACAAACTGACATGAGGGTCTGCTATACAATTTGACATGAGGGTCTGCTATACAATTTGACATGAGGGTCTGCTATACAAACTGACATGAGGGTCTGCTATACAATTTGACATGAAGGTCTGCTATACAAACTGACATGAGGGTCTGCTGTACAATTTGACATGAGGGTCTGCTATACAATTTGACATGAGGGTATGCTATAAAAACTGACATGAGGGTCTGCTATACAATTTGACATGAGGGTCTGCTATACAATTTGACATGAGGGTCTGCTATACAATTTGACATGAGGGTCTGCTATACAATTTGACATGAGGGTCTGCTATACAATTTTACATGAGGGTCTGCTATACAATTTGACATGAGGGTATGCTATAAAAACTGACATGAGGGTCTGCTATACAATTTGACATGAGGGTCTGCTATAGAATTTGACATGAGGGTCTGCTATACAATGTGACATGAGGGTCTGCTATACAAACTGACATGAGGGTCTGCTATACAAACTGACATGAGGGTCTGCTATACAATTTGACATGAGGGTCTGCTATACAATTTGACATGAGGGTCTGCTTTAAAAACTGACATGAGGGTCTGCTATACAAACTGACATGAGGGTCTGCTATACAATTTGACATGAGGGTCTGCTATACAAACTGACATGAGGGTCTGCTATACAATTTGACATAAGGGTCTGCTATGCAATTTGACATGAGGGTCTGCTATACAATTTGACATGAGGGTCTGCTATACAATTTGACATGAGGGTCTGCTATACAAACTGACATGAGGGTCTGATATACAATTTGACATGAGGGTCTGCTATACAAACTGACATTAGGGTCTGCTATACAATTTGACATGAGGGTCTGCTATACAAACTGACATGAGGGTCTGCTATACAAACTGACATGAGGGTCTGCTACACAATTTGACATGAGGGTCTGCTATACAAACTGACATGAGGGTCTGCTATACAATTTGACCTGAGGGTCTGCTATACAAACTGACATGAGGGTCTGCTATACAATTTGACATGAAGGTCTGCTATACAAACTGACATGAGGGTCTGCTGTACAATTTGACATGAGGGTCTGCTATACAATTTGACATGAGGGTATGCTATAAAAACTGACATGAGGGTCTGCTATACAATTTGACATGAGGGTCTGCTATACAATTTGACATGAGGGTCTGCTATACAATTTGACATGAGGGTCTGCTATACAATTTGACATGAGGGTCTGCTATACAAACTGACATGAGGGTCTGCTATACAATTTGACATGAGGGTCTGCTATACAATGTGACATGAGGGTCTGCTATACAAACTGACATGAGGGTCTGCTATACAAACTGACATGAGGGTCTGCTATACAATTTGACACGAGGGTCTGCTATACAATTTGACATGAGGGTCTGCTTTAAAAACTGACATGAGGGTCTGCTATACAAACTGACATGAGGGTCTGCTATACAATTTGACAAGAGGGTCTGCTATACAAACTGACATGAGGGTCTGCTATACAATTTGACATGAGGGTCTGCTATACAATTTGACATGAGGGTCTGCTATACAATTTGATATGAGGGTCTGCTATACAATTTGACATGAGGGTCTGCTATACAAACTGACATGAGGGTCTGATATACAATTTGACATGAGGGTCTGCTATACAAACTGACATTAGGGTCTGCTATACAATTTGACATGAGGGTCTGCTATACAAACTGACATGAGGGTCTGCTATACAATTTGACATGAGGGTCTGCTATACAATTTGACATGAGGGTCTGCTATACAAACTGACATGAGGGTCTGCTATACAATTTGACATGAGGGTCTGCTATACAATTTGACATGAGGGTCTGCTATACAATTTGACATGAGGGTCTGCTATACAATTTGACATGAGGGTCTGCTATACAATTTTACATGAGGGTCTGCTATACAAACTGACATGAGGGTCTGCTATAGAATTTGACATGAGGTTCTGCTATACAATGTGACATGAGGGTCTGCTATACAAACTGACATGAGGGTCTGCTATACAAACTGACATGAGGGTCTGCTATACAATTTGACATGAGGGTCTGCTATACAATTTGACATGAGGGTCTGCTTTAAAAACTGACATGAGGGTCTGCTATACAAACTGACATGAGGGTCTGCTATACAATTTGACATGAGGGTCTGCTATACAAACTGACATGAGGGTCTGCTATACAATTTGACATAAGGGTCTGCTATGCAATTTGACATGAGGGTCTGCTATACAATTTGACATGAGGGTCTGCTATACAATTTGACATGAGGGTCTGCTATACAAACTGACATGAGGGTCTGATATACAATTTGACATGAGGGTCTGCTATACAAACTGACATTAGGGTCTGCTATACAATTTGACATGAGGGTCTGCTATACAAACTGACATGAGGGTCTGCTATACAAACTGACATGAGGGTCTGCTACACAATTTGACATGAGGGTCTGCTATACAAACTGACATGAGGGTCTGCTATACAATTTGACCTGAGGGTCTGCTATACAAACTGACATGAGGGTCTGCTGTACAATTTGACATGAGGGTCTGCTATACAATTTGACATGAGGGTATGCTATAAAAACTGACATGAGGGTCTGCTATACAAACTGACATGAGGGCCTACTATACAATTTGACATGAGGGTCTGCTATACAAACTGACATGAGGGTCTGCTACACAATTTGACATGAGGGTCTGCTATACAAACTGACATGAGGGTCTGCTATACAATTTGACATGAAGGTCTGCTATACAAACTGACATGAGGGTCTGCTGTACAATTTGACATGAGGGTCTGCTATACAATTTGACATGAGGGTATGCTATAAAAACTGACATGAGGGTCTGCTATACAATTTGACATGAGGGTCTGCTATACAATTTGACATGAGGGTCTGCTATACAATTTGACATGAGGGTCTGCTATACAATTTGACATGAGGGTCTGCTATACAAACTGACATGAGGGTCTGACATAGAATTTGACATGAGGGTCTGCTATACAATGTGACATGAGGGTCTGCTATACAAACTGACATGAGGGTCTGCTATACAAACTGACATGAGGGTCTGCTATACAATTTGACATGAGGGTCTGCTATACAATTTGACATGAGGGTCTGCTATACAATTTGACATGAGGGTCTGCTTTAAAAACTGACATGAGGGTCTGCTATACAAACTGACATGAGGGTCTGCTATACAATTTGACATGAGGGTCTGCTATACAAACTGACATGAGGGTCTGCTATACAATTTGACATGAGGGTCTGCTATGCAATTTGACATGAGGGTCTGCTATACAATTTGACATGAGGGTCTGCTATACAATTTGACATGAGGGTCTGCTATACAAACTGACATGAGGGTCTGATATACAATTTGACATGAGGGTCTGCTATACAAACTGACATTAGGGTCTGCTATACAATTTGACATGAGGGTCTGCTATACAAACTGACATGAGGGTCTGCTATACAATTTGACATGAGGGTCTGCTATACAATTTGACATGAGGGTCTGCTATACAATTTGATATGAGGGTCTGCTATACAATTTGATATGAGGGTCTGCTATACAATTTGACATGAGGGTCTGCTATACAAACTGACATGAGGGTCTGCTATAGAATTTGACATGAGGGTCTGCTATACAATGTGACATGAGGGTCTGCTATACAAACTGACATGAGGGTCTGCTATACAAACTGACATGAGGGTCTGCTATACAATTTGACATGAGGGTCTGCTATACAATTTGACATAAGGGTCTGCTTTAAAAACTGACATGAGGGTCTGCTATACAAACTGACATGAGGGTCTGCTATACAATTTGACATGAGGGTCTGCTATACAAACTGACATGAGGGTCTGCTATACAATTTGACATGAGGGTCTGCTATGCAATTTGACATGAGGGTCTGCTATACAATTTGACATGAGGGTCTGCTATACAATTTGACATGAGGGTCTGCTATACAAACTGACATGAGGGTCTGATATACAATTTGACATGAGGGTCTGCTATACAAACTGACATTAGGGTCTGCTATACAATTTGACATGAGGGTCTGCTATACAAACTGGCATGAGGGTCTGCTATACAATTTGACGTGAGGGTCTGCTAAACAATTTGACATGAGGGTCTGCTATACAATTTGACATGAGGGCCTGCTATACAATTTTACATGAGGGTCTGCTATACAAACTGACGTGAGGGTCTGCTATACAATTTGACATGAGGGTCTGCTATAAAATTTGACATGAGGGTCTGCTATACAAACTGACATGAGGGTCTGCTATACAAACTGACATGAGGGTCTGCTATACAATTTGACATGAGGGTCTGCTATACAATTTGACATGAGGGTCTGCTATACAATTTGACATGAGGGTCTGCTATACAAACTGACATGAGGGTCTGCTATACAAACTGACACGAGGGTCTGCTATACAATTTGACGTGAGGGTCTGCTATACAATTTGACATGAGGGTCTGCTATACAATTTGACATGAGGGCCTGCTATACAATTTGACATGAGGGTCTGCTATACAAACTGACATGAGGGTCTGCTATACAATTTGACATGAGGGTCTGCTATAAAATTTGACATGAGGGTCTGCTATACAAACTGACATGAGGGTCTGCTATACAAACTGACATGAGGGTCTGCTATACAATTTGACATGAGGGTCTGCTATACAATTTGACATGAGGGTCTGCTATACAAACTGACATGAGAGTCTGCTATACAATTTTACATGAGGGTCTGCTATACAATTTGACATGAGGGTCTGCTATACAATTTGACATGAGGGTCTGCTATACAATTTGACGTGAGGGTCTGCTATACAATTTGACATGAGGGTCTGCTATACAAACTGACATGAGTGTCTGCTATACAAACTGGCATGAGGGTCTGCTATACAATTTGACGTGAGGGTCTGCTAAACAATTTGACATGAGGGTCTGCTATACAATTTGACATGAGGGCCTGCTATACAATTTTACATGAGGGTCTGCTATACAAACTGACATGAGGGTCTGCTATACAATTTGACATGAGGGTCTGCTATAAAATTTGACATGAGGGTCTGCTATACAATTTGACATGAGGGTCTGCTATACAATTTGACGTGAGGGTCTGCTATACAATTTGACATGAGGGTCTGCTATACAAACTGACATGAGTGTCTGCTATACAATTTGACATGAGGGTCTGCTATACAAACTGACGTGAGGGTCTGCTATACAAACTGACATGAGGGTCTGCTATACAATTTGACATGAGGGTCTGCTATAAAAACTGACATGAGGGTCTGCTATAGAATTTGACATGAGGGTCTGCTATACAATTTGACATGAGGGCCTGCTATACAATTTGACATGAGGGTCTGCTATACAAACTGACATGAGGGTCTGCTATACAATTTTACATGAGGGTCTGCTATACAAACTGACATGAGGGTCTGCTATACAATTTGACATGAGGGTCTGCTATACAAACTGACATGAGTGTCTGCTATACAATTTGACATGAGGGTCTGCTATACAAACTGACATGAGGGTCTGCTATACAAACTGACATGAGGGTCTGCTATACAATTTGACATGAGGGTCTGCTATAAAAACTGACAAGAGGGTCTGCTATACAATTTGACACGAGGGCCTGCTATACAATTTGACATGAGGGTCTGCTATACAAACTGACATGAGGGTCGGCTATACAATTTGACATGAGGGTCTGCTATACAATTTGACATGAGGGTCTACTATACAATTTGACATGAGGGTCTGCTATACAAACTGACATGAGGGTCTGCTATACAAACTGACACGAGGGTCTGCTATACAATTTGACGTGAGGGTCTGCTATACAATTTGACATGAGGGTCTGCTATACAATTTGACATGAGGGCCTGCTATACAATTTGACATGAGGGTCTGCTATACAAACTGACATGAGGGTCTGCTATACAATTTGACATGAGGGTCTGCTATAAAATTTGACATGAGGGTCTGCTATACAAACTGACATGAGGGTCTGCTATACAAACTGACATGAGGGTCTGCTATACAATTTGACATGAGGGTCTGCTATACAATTTGACATGAGGGTCTGCTATACAAACTGACATGAGGGTCTGCTATACAATTTTACATGAGGGTCTGCTATACAATTTGACATGAGGGTCTGCTATACAATTTGACATGAGGGTCTGCTATACAATTTGACGTGAGGGTCTGCTATACAATTTGACATGAGGGTCTGCTATACAAACTGACATGAGTGTCTGCTATACAATTTGACATGAGGGTCTGCTATACAAACTGACGTGAGGGTCTGCTATACAAACTGACATGAGGGTCTGCTATACAATTTGACATGAGGGTCTGCTATAAAAACTGACATGAGGGTCTGCTATAGAATTTGACATGAGGGTCTGCTATACAATTTGACATGAGGGCCTGCTATACAATTTGACATGAGGGTCTGCTATACAAACTGACATGAGGGTCTGCTATACAATTTGACATGAGGGTCTGCTATACAATTTGACATGAGGGTCTGCTATACAATTTGACATGAGGGTCTGCTATACAAACTGACATGAGGGTCTGCTATACAATTTGACGTGAGGGTCTGCTATACAATTTGACATGAGGGTCTGCTATACAAACTGACATGAGGGTCTGTTATACAATTTTACATGAGGGTCTGCTATACAAACTGACATGAGGGTCTGCTATACAATTTGACATGAGGGTCTGCTATACAATTTGACATGAGGGTCTGCTATACAATTTGACGTTAGGGTCTGCTATACAATTTGACATGAGGGTCTGCTATACAATATGACATGAGGGCCTGCTATACAATTTGACATGAGGGTCTGCTATACAAACTGACATGAGGGTCTGCTATACAATTTGACGTGAGGGTCTGCTATACAATTTGACATGAGGGTCTGATATACAATTTGACATGAGGGCCTGCTATACAATTTGACATGAGGGTCTGCTATACAAACTGACATGAGGGTCTGCTATACAATTTGACATGAGGGTCTGCTATAAAATTTGACATGAGGGTCTGCTATACAAACTGACATGAGGGTCTGCTATACAAACTGACATGAGGGTCTGCTATACAAACTGACATGAGGGTCTGCTATACAATTTGACATGAGGGTCTACTATACAATTTGACATGAGGGTCTGCTATACAAACTGACATGAGGGTCTACTATACAATTTTACATGAGGGTCTGCTATACAAACTGACATGAGGTTCTGCTATACAATTTGACATGAGGGTCTGCTATACAAACTGACATGAGTGTCTGCTATACAATTTGACATGAGGGTCTGCTATACAAACTGACATGAGGGTCTGCTATACAAACTGACATGAGGGTCTGCTATACAATTTGACATGAGGGTCTGCTATAAAAACTGACATGAGGGTCTGCTATACAATTTGACATGAGGGTCTGCTATACAAACTGACGTGAGGGTCTGCTATACAAACTGACATGAGGGTCTGCTATACAATTTGACATGAGGGTCTGCTATAAAAACTGACATGAGGGTCTGCTATAGAATTTGACATGAGGGTCTGCTATACAATTTGACATGAGGGTCTGCTATACAAACTGACATGAGGGTCTGCTATACAAACTGACATGAGGGTCTGCTATACAATTTGACATGAGGGTCTGCTATAAAAACTGACAAGAGGGTCTGCTATACAATTTGACACGAGGGCCTGCTATACAATTTGACATGAGGGTCTGCTATACAAACTGACATGAGGGTCGGCTATACAATTTGACATGAGGGTCTGCTATACAATTTCACATGAGGGTCTACTATACAATTTGACATGAGGGTCTGCTATACAAACTGACATGAGGGTCTGCTATACAAACTGACGAGGGTCTGCTATACAATTTGACGTGAGGGTCTGCTATACAATTTGACATGAGGGTCTGCTATACAATTTGACATGAGGGCCTGCTATACAATTTTACATGAGGGTCTGCTATACAAACTGACATGAGGGTCTGCTATACAATTTGACATGAGGGTCTGCTATAAAATTTGACATGAGGGTCTGCTATACAAACTGACATGAGGGTCTGCTATACAAACTGACATGAGGGTCTGCTATACAATTTGACATGAGGGTCTGCTATACAATTTGACATGAGGGTCTGCTATACAAACTGACATGAGGGTCTGCTATACAATTTTACATGAGGGTCTGCTATACAATTTGACATGAGGGTCTGCTATACAATTTGACATGAGGGTCTGCTATACAATTTGACGTGAGGGTCTGCTATACAATTTGACATGAGGGTCTGCTATACAAACTGACATGAGTGTCTGCTATACAATTTGACATGAGGGTCTGCTATACAAACTGACGTGAGGGTCTGCTATACAAACTGACATGAGGGTCTGCTATACAATTTGACATGAGGGTCTGCTATAAAAACTGACATGAGGGTCTGCTATAGAATTTGACATGAGGGTCTGCTATACAATTTGACATGAGGGCCTGCTATACAATTTGACATGAGGGTCTGCTATACAAACTGACATGAGGGTCTGCTATACAATTTGACATGAGGGTCTGCTATACAATTTGACATGAGGGTCTGCTATACAATTTGACATGAGGGTCTGCTATACAAACTGACATGAGGGTCTGCTATACAATTTGACGTGAGGGTCTGCTATACAATTTGACATGAGGGTCTGCTATACAAACTGACATGAGGGTCTGTTATACAATTTTACATGAGGGTCTGCTATACAAACTGACATGAGGGTCTGCTATACAATTTGACATGAGGGTCTGCTATACAATTTGACATGAGGGTCTGCTATACAATTTGACGTTAGGGTCTGCTATACAATTTGACATGAGGGTCTGCTATACAATATGACATGAGGGCCTGCTATACAATTTGACATGAGGGTCTGCTATACAAACTGACATGAGGGTCTGCTATACAATTTGACGTGAGGGTCTGCTATACAATTTGACATGAGGGTCTGATATACAATTTGACATGAGGGCCTGCTATACAATTTGACATGAGGGTCTGCTATACAAACTGACATGAGGGTCTGCTATACAATTTGACATGAGGGTCTGCTATAAAATTTGACATGAGGGTCTGCTATACAAACTGACATGAGGGTCTGCTATACAAACTGACATGAGGGTCTGCTATACAAACTGACATGAGGGTCTGCTATACAATTTGACATGAGGGTCTACTATACAATTTGACATGATGGTCTGCTATACAAACTGACATGAGGGTCTACTATACAATTTTACATGAGGGTCTGCTATACAAACTGACATGAGGTTCTGCTATACAATTTGACATGAGGGTCTGCTATACAAACTGACATGAGTGTCTGCTATACAATTTGACATGAGGGTCTGCTATACAAACTGACATGAGGGTCTGCTATACAAACTGACATGAGGGTCTGCTATACAATTTGACATGAGGGTCTGCTATAAAAACTGACATGAGGGTCTGCTATACAATTTGACATGAGGGTCTGCTATACAAACTGACGTGAGGGTCTGCTATACAAACTGACATGAGGGTCTGCTATACAATTTGACATGAGGGTCTGCTATAAAAACTGACATGAGGGTCTGCTATAGAATTTGACATGAGGGTCTGCTATACAATTTGACATGAGGGCCTGCTATACAATTTGACATGAGGGTCTGCTATACAAACTGACATGAGGGTCTGCTATACAATTTGACATGAGGGTCTGCTATACAATTTGACATGAGGGTCTGCTATACAATTTGACATGAGGGTCTGCTATACAAACTGACATGAGGGTCTGCTATACAATTTGACGTGAGGGTCTGCTATACAATTTGACATGAGGGTCTGCTATACAAACTGACATGAGGGTCTGTTATACAATTTTACATGAGGGTCTGCTATACAAACTGACATGAGGGTCTGCTATACAATTTGACATGAGGGTCTGCTATACAATTTGACATGAGGGTCTGCTATACAATTTGACGTTAGGGTCTGCTATACAATTTGACATGAGGGTCTGCTATACAATATGACATGAGGGCCTGCTATACAATTTGACATGAGGGTCTGCTATACAAACTGACATGAGGGTCTGCTATACAATTTGACGTGAGGGTCTGCTATACAATTTGACATGAGGGTCTGATATACAATTTGACATGAGGGCCTGCTATACAATTTGACATGAGGGTCTGCTATACAAACTGACATGAGGGTCTGCTATACAATTTGACATGAGGGTCTGCTATAAAATTTGACATGAGGGTCTGCTATACAAACTGACATGAGGGTCTGCTATACAAACTGACATGAGGGTCTGCTATACAAACTGACATGAGGGTCTGCTATACAATTTGACATGAGGGTCTACTATACAATTTGACATGAGGGTCTGCTATACAAACTGACATGAGGGTCTACTATACAATTTTACATGAGGGTCTGCTATACAAACTGACATGAGGTTCTGCTATACAATTTGACATGAGGGTCTGCTATACAAACTGACATGAGTGTCTGCTATACAATTTGACATGAGGGTCTGCTATACAAACTGACATGAGGGTCTGCTATACAAACTGACATGAGGGTCTGCTATACAATTTGACATGAGGGTCTGCTATAAAAACTGACATGAGGGTCTGCTATACAATTTGACATGAGGGTCTGCTATACAATTTGACATGAGGGCCTGCTATACAATTTGACATGAGGGTCTGCTATACAAACTGACATGAGGGTCTGCTATACAATTTGACATGAGGGTCTGCTATACAATTTGACATGAGGGTCTGCTATACAAACTGACATGAGGGTCTGCTATACAATTTGACGTGAGGGTCTGCTATACAATTTGACATGAGGGTCTGCTATACAAACTGACATGAGGGTCTGCTATACAATTTGACATGAGGGTCTGCTATAAAATTTGACATGAGGGTCTACTATACAAACTGACATGAGGGTCTGCTATACAAACTGACATGAGGGTCTGCTATACAATTTGACATGAGGGCCTGCTATACAATTTGACATGAGGGTCTGCTATACAAACTGACATGAGGGTCTGCTATAAAATTTGACATGAGGGTCTGCTATACAAACTGACATGAGGGTCTGCTATACAAACTGACATGAGGGTCTGCTATACAATTTGACATGAGGGTCTGCTATACATTTTGACATGAGGGTCTGCTATACAATTTGACATAAGGGTCTGCTATACAAACTGACATGAGGGTCTGCTATACAATTTGACATGAGGGTCTGCTATACAATTTGACATGAGGGTCTGCTATACAATTTGACGTGAGGGTCTGCTATACAATTTGACATGAGGGTCTGCTATACAAACTGACATGAGTGTCTGCTATACAATTTGACATGAGGGTCTGCTATACAAACTGACATGAGGGTCTGCTATACAAACTGACATGAGTGTCTGCTATACAAACTGACATGAGGGTCTGCTATACAAACTGACATGAGGGTCTGCTTTGCAATTTGACATGAGGGTCTGCTATACAATTTGACATGAGGGTCTGCTATACAATTTGACATGAGGGTCTGCTATACAAACTGACATGAGGGTCTGCTATACAATTTTACATGAGGGTCTGCTATACAATTTGACATGAGGGTCTGCTATACAATTTGACATGAGGGTCTGCTATACAATTTGACGTGAGGGTCTGCTATACAATTTGACATGAGGGTCTGCTATACAAACTGACATGAGGGTCTGCTATACAATTTGACATGAGGGTCTACTATACAATTTGACATGAGGGTCTGCTATACAAACTGACATGAGGGTCTGCTATACAATTTTACATGAGGGTCTGCTATACAAACTGACATGAGGTTCTGCTATACAATTTGACATGAGGGTCTGCTATACAAACTGACATGAGTGTCTGCTATACAATTTGACATGAGGGTCTGCTATACAAACTGACATGAGGGTCTGCTATACAAACTGAGATGAGGGTCTGCTATACAATTTGACATGAGGGTCTGCTATAAAAACTGACATGAGGGTCTGCTATACAATTTGACATGAGGGTCTGCTATACAATTTGACATGAGGGTCTGCTATACAATTTGACGTTAGGGTCTGCTATACAATTTGACATGAGGGTCTGCTATACAATATGACATGAGGGCCTGCTATACAATTTGACATGAGGGTCTGCTATACAAACTGACATGAGGGTCTGCTATACAATTTGACATGAGGATCTGCTATACAATTTGACATGAGGGTCTGCTATACAATTTGACGTTAGGGTCTGCTATACAAACTGACATGAGGGTCTGCTATACAAACTGACATGAGGGTCTGCTATACAATTTGACATGAGGGTCTACTATACAATTTGACATGAGGGTCTGCTATACAAACTGACATGAGGGTCTACTATACAATTTTACATGAGGGTCTGCTATACAAACTGACATGAGGTTCTGCTATACAATTTGACATGAGGGTCTGCTATACAAATTTGACATTTGATGGGTCTGCTATACAAACAGACATGAGGGTCTGCTATACAATTTGACGTGAGGGTCTGCTATACAATTTGACATGAGGGTCTGATATACAATTTGACATGAGGGCCTGCTATACAATTTGACATGAGGGTCTGCTATACAAACTGACATGAGGGTCTGCTATACAATTTGACATGAGGGTCTGCTATAAAATTTGACATGAGGGTCTGCTATACAAACTGACATGAGGGTCTGCTATACAAACTGACATGAGGGTCTGCTATACAAACTGACATGAGGGTCTGCTATACAATTTGACATGAGGGTCTACTATACAATTTGACATGAGGGTCTGCTATACAAACTGACATGAGGGTCTGCTATACAATTTTACATGAGGGTCTGCTATACAAACTGACATGAGGGTCTGCTATACAAACTGACATGAGGGTCTGCTATACAAACTGACATGAGGGTCTGCTATACAATTTGACATGAGGGTCTGCTATAAAAACTGACATGAGGGTCTGCTATACAATTTGACATGAGGGTCTGCTATACAATTTGACATGAGGGCCTGCTATACAATTTGACATGAGGGTCTGCTATACAAACTGACATGAGGGTCTGCTATACAATTTGACATGAGGGTCTGCTATACAATTTGACATGAGGGTCTGCTATACAAACTGACATGAGGGTCTGCTATACAATTTGACGTGAGGGTCTGCTATACAATTTGACATGAGGGTCTGCTATGCAAACTGACATGAGGGTCTGCTATACAATTTGACATGAGGGTCTGCTATAAAATTTGACATGAGGGTCTACTATACAAACTGACATGAGGGTCTGCTATACAAACTGACATGAGGGTCTGCTATACAATTTGACATGAGGGCCTGCTATACAATTTGACATGAGGGTCTGCTATACAAACTGACATGAGGGTCTGCTATAAAATTTGACATGAGGGTCTGCTATACAAACTGACATGAGGGTCTGCTATACAAACTGACATGAGGGTCTGCTATACAATTTGACATGAGGGTCTGCTATACAATTTGACATGAGGGTCTGCTATACAATTTGACATAAGGGTCTGCTATACAAACTGACATGAGGGTCTGCTATACAATTTGACATGAGGGTCTGCTATACAATTTGACATGAGGGTCTGCTATACAATTTGACATGAGGGTCTGCTATACAATTTGACGTGAGGGTCTGCTATACAATTTGACATGAGGGTCTGCTATACAAACTGACATGAGTGTCTGCTATACAATTTGACATGAGGGTCTGCTATACAAACTGACATGAGGGTCTGCTATACAAACTGACATGAGTGTCTGCTATACAAACTGACATGAGGGTCTGCTATACAAACTGACATGAGGGTCTGCTTTGCAATTTGACATGAGGGTCTGCTATACAATTTGACATGAGGGTCTGCTATACAATTTGACATGAGGGTCTGCTATACAAACTGACATGAGGGTCTGCTATACAATTTTACATGAGGGTCTGCTATACAATTTGACATGAGGGTCTGCTATACAATTTGACATGAGGGTCTGCTATACAATTTGACGTGAGGGTCTGCTATACAATTTGACATGAGGGTCTGCTATACAAACTGACATGAGGGTCTGCTATACAATTTGACATGAGGGTCTACTATACAATTTGACATGAGGGTCTGCTATACAAACTGACATGAGGGTCTGCTATACAATTTTACATGAGGGTCTGCTATACAAACTGACATGAGGGTCTGCTATACAATTTGACATGAGGGTCTGCTATACAATTTGACATGAGGGTCTGCTATACAATTTGACGTTAGGGTCTGCTATACAATTTGACATGAGGGTCTGCTATACAATATGACATGAGGGCCTGCTATACAATTTGACATGAGGGTCTGCTATACAAACTGACATGAGGGTCTGCTATACAATTTGACATGAGGGTCTGCTATACAATTTGACATGAGGGTCTGCTATACAATTTGACGTTAGGGTCTGCTATACAATTTGACATGAGGGTCTGCTATACAATATGACATGAGGGCCTGCTATACAATTTGACATGAGGGTCTGCTATACAAACAGACATGAGGGTCTGCTATACAATTTGACGTGAGGGTCTGCTATACAATTTGACATGAGGGTCTGATATACAATTTGACATGAGGGCCTGCTATACAATTTGACATGAGGGTCTGCTATACAAACTGACATGAGGGTCTGCTATACAATTTGACATGAGGGTCTGCTATAAAATTTGACATGAGGGTCTGCTATACAAACTGACATGAGGGTCTGCTATACAAACTGACATGAGGGTCTGCTATACAAACTGACATGAGGGTCTGCTATACAATTTGACATGAGGGTCTACTATACAATTTGACATGAGGGTCTGCTATACAAACTGACATGAGGGTCTGCTATACAAACTGACATGAGGGTCTGCTATACAAACTGACATGAGGGTCTGCTATACAAACTGACATGAGGGTCTGCTATACAAACTGACATGAGGGTCTGCTATACAATTTGACATGAGGGTCTGCTATAAAAACTGACATGAGGGTCTGCTATACAATTTGACATGAGGGTCTGCTATACAATTTGACATGAGGGCCTGCTATACAATTTGACATGAGGGTCTGCTATACAAACTGACATGAGGGTCTGCTATACAATTTGACATGAGGGTCTGCTATACAATTTGACATGAGGGTCTGCTATACAAACTGACATGAGGGTCTGCTATACAATTTGACGTGAGGGTCTGCTATACAATTTGACATGAGGGTCTGCTATACAAACTGACATGAGGGTCTGCTATACAATTTGACATGAGGGTCTGCTATAAAATTTGACATGAGGGTCTACTATACAAACTGACATGAGGGTCTGCTATACAAACTGACATGAGGGTCTGCTATACAATTTGACATGAGGGCCTGCTATACAATTTGACATGAGGGTCTGCTATACAAACTGACATGAGGGTCTGCTATAAAATTTGACATGAGGGTCTGCTATACAAACTGACATGAGGGTCTGCTATACAAACTGACATGAGGGTCTGCTATACAATTTGACATGAGGGTCTGCTATACAATTTGACATGAGGGTCTGCTATACAATTTGACATAAGGGTCTGCTATACAAACTGACATGAGGGTCTGCTATACAATTTGACATGAGGGTCTGCTATACAATTTGACATGAGGGTCTGCTATACAATTTGACATGAGGGTCTGCTATACAATTTGACGTGAGGGTCTGCTATACAATTTGACATGAGGGTCTGCTATACAAACTGACATGAGTGTCTGCTATACAATTTGACATGAGGGTCTGCTATACAAACTGACATGAGGGTCTGCTATACAAACTGACATGAGTGTCTGCTATACAAACTGACATGAGGGTCTGCTATACAAACTGACATGAGGGTCTGCTTTGCAATTTGACATGAGGGTCTGCTATACAATTTGACATGAGGGTCTGCTATACAATTTGACATGAGGGTCTGCTATACAAACTGACATGAGGGTCTGCTATACAATTTTACATGAGGGTCTGCTATACAATTTGACATGAGGGTCTGCTATACAATTTGACATGAGGGTCTGCTATACAATTTGACGTGAGGGTCTGCTATACAATTTGACATGAGGGTCTGCTATACAAACTGACATGAGGGTCTGCTATACAATTTGACATGAGGGTCTACTATACAATTTGACATGAGGGTCTGCTATACAAACTGACATGAGGGTCTGCTATACAATTTTACATGAGGGTCTGCTATACAAACTGACATGAGGTTCTGCTATACAATTTGACATGAGGGTCTGCTATACAATTTGACATGAGGGTCTGCTATACAATTTGACATGAGGGTCTGCTATACAAACTGACATGAGGGTCTGCTATACAAACTGAGATGAGGGTCTGCTATACAATTTGACATGAGGGTCTGCTATAAAAACTGACATGAGGGTCTGCTATACAATTTGACATGAGGGTCTGCTATACAATTTGACATGAGGGCCTGCTATACAATTTGACATGAGGGTCTGCTATACAAACTGACATGAGGGTCTGCTATACAATTTGACATGAGGGTCTGCTATACAATTTGACATGAGGGTCTGCTATACAAACTGACATGAGGGTCTGCTATACAATTTGACGTGAGGGTCTGCTATACAATTTGACATGAGGGTCTGCTATACAAACTGACATGAGGGTCTGCTATACAATTTGACATGAGGGTCTGCTATAAAATTTGACATGAGGGTCTACTATACAAACTGACATGAGGGTCTGCTATACAAACTGACATGAGGGTCTGCTATACAATTTGACATGAGGGCCTGCTATACAATTTGACATGAGGGTCTGCTATACAAACTGACATGAGGGTCTGCTATAAAATTTGACATGAGGGTCTGCTATACAAACTGACATGAGGGTCTGCTATACAAACTGACATGAGGGTCTGCTATACAATTTGACATGAGGGTCTGCTATACAAACTGACATGAGGGTCTGCTATACAATTTGACATGAGGGTCTGCTATACAATTTGACATGAGGGTCTGCTATACAATTTGACATGAGGGTCTGCTATACAATTTGACATGAGGGTCTGCTATACAATTTGACATGAGGGTCTGCTATACAAACTGACATGAGGGTCTGCTATACAATTTTACATCAGGGTCTGCTATACAATTTGACATGAGGGTCTGCTATACAATTTGACATGAGGGTCTGCTATACAATTGGACGTGAGGGTCTGCTATACAATTTGACATGAGGGTCTGCTATACAAACTGACATGAGTGTCTGCTATACAGTTTGACATGAGGGTCTGCTATACAAACTGACATGAGGGTCTGCTATACAAACTGACATGAGGGTCTGCTATACAATTTGACATGAGGGTCTGCTATAAATTTTGACATGAGGGTCTGCTATACAAACTGACATGAGGGTCTGCTATACAAACTGACATGAGGGTCTGCTATACAATTTGACATGAGGGTCTGCTATACAATTTGACATGAGGGTCTGCTATACAAACTGACATGATGGTCTGCTATACAATTTTACATGAGGGTCTGCTATACAATTTGACATGAGAGTCTGCTATACAATTTGACATGAGGGTCTGCTATACAAACTGACATGAGGGTCTGCTATACAAACTGACATGAGTGTCTGCTATACAATTTGACATGATGGTCTGCAATACAATTTGACATGAGGGTCTGCTATACAAACTGATATGAGGATCTGCTATACAAACTGACATGAGGGTCTGCTATACAAACTGACATGAGGGTCTGCTATACAATTTGACATGAGGGTCTGCTATACAATTTGACATGAGGGTCTGCTATAAAAACTGACATGAGGGTCTGCTATACAAACTGACATGAGGGTCTGCTATACAATTTGACATGAGGATCTGCTATACAAACTGACATGAGGGTCTGCTATACAATTTGACATGAGGGTCTGCTATACAAACTGACATGAGGGTCTGCTATACAATTTGACATGAGGGTCTGCTATACAAACTGACATGAGGGTCTGCTATACAAACTGACATGAGGGTCTGCTATACAAACTGACATGAGGGTCTGCTATACAATTTGACATGAGGGTCTGCTATACAAACTGACATGAGGGTCTGCTGTACAATTTGACATGAGGGTCTGCTATACAAACTGACATGAGGGTCTGCTATACAAACTGACATGAGGGTCTGCTATACAATTTGACATGAGGGTCTGCTATACAAACTGACATGAGGGTCTGCTATACAATTTGACATGAGGGTCTGCTATACAATTTGACATGAGGGTCTGCTATACAAACTGACATGAGGGTCTGCTATACAATTTGACATGAGGGTCTGCTATACAATTTGACATGAGGGTGTGCTATACAATTTGACATGAGGGTCTGCTATACAAACTGACATGAGGGTCTGCTATACAAACTGACATGAGGGTCTGCTATACAAACTGACATGAGGGTCTGCTATACAATTTGACATGAGGGTCTGCTATACAATTTGAAATGAGGGTCTGCTATACAATTTGACATGAGGGTCTGCTATACAAACTGACATGAGGGTCTGCTATACAAACTGACATGAGGGTCTGCTATACAATTTGACATGAGGGTCTGCTATACAATTTGACATGAGGGTCTGCTATACAATTTGACATGAGGGTCTGCTATACAATTTGACATGAGGGTCTGCTATACAATTTGACATGAGGGTCTGCTATACAATTTGACATGAGGGTCTGCTATACAATTTGACATGAGGGTCTGCTATACAATTTGACATGAGGGTCTGCTATACAATTTGACATGAGGGTCTGCTATACAAACTGACATGAGGGTCTGCTATACAATTTGACATGAGGGTCTGCTATAAATTTTGACATGAGGGTCTGCTATACAAACTGACATGAGGGTCTGCTATACAAACTGACATGAGGGTCTGCTATACAATTTGACATGAGGGTCTGCTATACAATTTGACATGAGGGTCTGCTATACAAACTGACATGATGGTCTGCTATACAATTTTACATGAGGGTCTGCTATACAATTTGACATGAGAGTCTGCTATACAATTTGACATGAGGGTCTGCTATACAAACTGACATGAGGGTCTGCTATACAAACTGACATGAGTGTCTGCTATACAATTTGACATGATGGTCTGCAATACAATTTGACATGAGGGTCTGCTATACAAACTGATATGAGGATCTGCTATACAAACTGACATGAGGGTCTGCTATACAAACTGACATGAGGGTCTGCTATACAATTTGACATGAGGGTCTGCTATACAATTTGACATGAGGGTCTGCTATACAAACTGACATGAGGGTCTGCTATACAAACTGACATGAGGGTCTGCTATACAATTTGACATGAGGATCTGCTATACAAACTGACATGAGGGTCTGCTATACAATTTGACATGAGGGTCTGCTATACAAACTGACATGAGGGTCTGCTATACAATTTGACATGAGGGTCTGCTATACAAACTGACATGAGGGTCTGCTATACAAACTGACATGAGGGTCTGCTATACAAACTGACATGAGGGTCTGCTATACAATTTGACATGAGGGTCTGCTATACAAACTGACATGAGGGTCTGCTGTACAATTTGACATGAGGGTCTGCTATACAAACTGACATGAGGGTCTGCTATACAAACTGACATGAGGGTCTGCTATACAATTTGACATGAGGGTCTGCTATACAAACTGACATGAGGGTCTGCTATACAATTTGACATGAGGGTCTGCTATACAATTTGACATGAGGGTCTGCTATACAAACTGACATGAGGGTCTGCTATACAATTTGACATGAGGGTCTGCTATACAATTTGACATGAGGGTGTGCTATACAATTTGACATGAGGGTCTGCTATACAAACTGACATGAGGGTCTGCTATACAAACTGACATGAGGGTCTGCTATACAAACTGACATGAGGGTCTGCTATACAATTTGACATGAGGGTCTGCTATACAATTTGAAATGAGGGTCTGCTATACAATTTGACATGAGGGTCTGCTATACAAACTGACATGAGGGTCTGCTATACAAACTGACATGAGGGTCTGCTATACAATTTGACATGAGGGTCTGCTATACAATTTGACATGAGGGTCTGCTATACAATTTGACATGAGGGTCTGCTATACAATTTGACATGAGGGTCTGCTGTACAATTTGACATGAGGGTCTGCTATACAATTTGACATGAGGGTCTGCTATACAATTTGACATGAGGGTCTGCTATACAATTTGACATGAGGGTCTGCTATACAAACTGACATGAGGGTCTGCTATACAAACTGACATGAGGGTCTGCTATACAAACTGACATGAGGGTCTGCTATACAAACTGACATGAGTGTCTGCAATACAAACTGACATGAGGGTCTGCTATACAAACTGACATGAGGGTCTGCTATACAAACTGACATGAGGGTCTGCAATACAATTAATTGTTTTGCAATTTGCGATTTTGTTACACCTGTGCGGGTTGAAATAGTATTTTGGTATGGGGTGCTGTCCTCAGTTGGATTAGCAAGATGCTAAAGAGGCTTTTGAACCATGTGAGACACTTGTATTTTCACGATTGTTTAATATGAATATTTATGTAGCGCTCTGCCATTTCACCGGATGTTGTCGAATTTAATCCGCTAATGGGATCTGTGCACTAAGATGTTATATAATAGTACTTTTCTGAATCAGGTTTATGCATATTTATATTTACTTATGGGTATGCGTGCATACGATACTTTATGGCAAAGGGAAATGTATTTTGTATAATGTGTTGGTGTTTTAAACTTTGGAAATCTTCAAACAGTTTTACTCTATAATCCATTGCATACAGTTACTGTATGTACAGTTAAGTTACATTGTTCGCAAATACAAACACTGTAAAAAGTGCTGTGGCCAGGCTGAAATCAGAGCTCTGGCCACTCTGCTCTTCTCTTTCCAGTCAGCCAGCCAGCCAGCCAGCCAGCCAGTCAGTCAGTCAGTCAGTCAGTCAGTCACTCAGTCAGTCAGTCAGTCAGTCAGTCAATTAGCCAGTTAGCCAGCCAACCCGTCAGTCAGCCAGTTAGCCAGCCAGCCTGTCAGTCAGCCAGTCATCCAGTCAGCTAGCCAGGCAGCCAGTCAACCAGTCAACCAGTCAGTCAGCCAGACAGCCAGTCAGCCAGTCAACCAGTCAGCCAGTCAGCCAGTCAGCCATCCAGCCAGTAAGCCAGTCAGCACCCAGTGAGTGGCCAGCTGTGTTATTGTGATTCCATTCTATTTGATTCCTCCCAGGTATTATATTAGATAATAAACAAAAAGATTAAAGCTCACCTAATCCAATCAATGGCTGAAACGCATCCACACTTTCTAGATGAACCAGCTCAGCTAAACCAGAAGAGCAACACCAGCAGAAGTAAGGGGATTAGCTACAGGTTCAAAGTTTCTTTGAAATCCTTTCAGCTTTAAATGTTATTTCATCATTATTTGTTTGAATTAAACGGGAGGATGGGAAGACACACAACAGCATAAAGAGTAAAACAGTGTAACGTCAGGAGAGTGATGGGTGTGGAGTCAGACGCAGAGAGCAGAAGGTAGACGGGAGAGTGATGGGTGTGGAGTCAGACGCAGAGAGCAGAAGGTAGACGGGAGAGTGATGGGTGTGGAGTCAGACGCAGAGAGCAGAAGGTAGACGGGAGAGTGATGGGTGTGGAGTCAGACGCAGAGAGCAGAAGGTAGACGGGAGAGTGATGGGTGTGGAGTCAGACGCAGAGAGCAGAAGGTAGACGGGAGAGTGATGGGTGTGGAGTCAGACGCAGAGAGCAGAAGGTAGACGGGAGAGTGATGGGTGTGGAGTCAGACGCAGAGAGCAGAAGGTAGACGGGAGAGTGATGGGTGTGGAGTCAGACGCAGAGAGCAGAAGGTAGACGGGAGAGTGATGGGTGTGGAGTCAGACGCAGAGAGCAGAAGGTAGACGGGAGAGTGATGGGTGTGGAGTCAGACGCAGAGAGCAGAAGGTAGACGGGAGAGTGATGGGTGTGGAGTCAGACGCAGAGAGCAGAAGGTAGACGGGAGAGTGATGGGTGTGGAGTCAGACGCAGAGAGCAGAAGGTAGACGGGAGAGTGATGGGTGTGGAGTCAGACGCAGAGTGCAGAAGGTAGACGGGAGAGTGATGGGTGTGGAGTCAGACGCAGAGTGCAGAAGGTAGACGGGAGAGTGATGGGTGTGGAGTCAGACGCAGAGAGCAGAAGGTAGACGGGAGAGTGATGGGTGTGGAGTCAGACGCAGAGAGCAGAAGGTAGACGGGAGAGTGATGGGTGTGGAGTCAGACGCAGAGAGCAGAAGGTAGACGGGAGAGTGATGGGTGTGGAGTCAGATGCTGAGAGCAGAAGGTAGACGGGACAGTGATGGGTGTGGAGTCAGATGCAGAGAGCAGAAGGTAGACGGGAAAAAACGCTTTAATGTCCTCTATCACAGTAACAGGTACAAACGTGTGTGAAGCCCAAAACACAGGCGCAAACAAACCCAAAACCACTGTTACAAAAATACCGGACAGCGAAAACCCAAAAGTCAACAATACACCACTAACGTAAAATAACAACAAGCACAAACACCAGCAGGCTAAACAAACTTAAGTAACACCCATCCCAAAACCCCAACAGGGTGGAAACAATTAGACCAAAACTAACTAAAAGGAAAAAGGGATCGGTGGCAGCTGGTAGACCGGCAACGACGACCGCCGAGCACCACCCGAACAGGACGGGGAGCCACCTTTGGTGGTATTCAGGACAAGCAGGAGAATAACAGGAGAAAAACAGGAGAATAACAGGATAATAACAGGAGACTAAAAGGAGAATAACAGGAGACTAAAATGAGAATGACAGGAGACTAAAAGGAGAATAACAGGAGACTAAAAGGAGAATAACAGGAGGCTAAAAGGAGAATAACAGGAGAATAACAGGAGAGTAACAGGAGAATAACAGGAGAATAACAGCAGAATAACAGGAGACTAAAATGAGAATAACAGAAGACTAAAAGGAGAATGACCGGAGACTAAAAGAAGAATAACAGGAGAAAAACAGGAGAATAACAGGATAATAACAGGAGACTAAAAGGAGAATAACAGGAGACTAAAATGAGAATGACAGGAGACTAAAAGGAGAATAACAGGAGAATAACAGGGGACTAAAGGGAGAATAACAGGAGACTAAAATGAGAATAACAGGAGACTAAAATGAGAATAACAGGAGACTAAAATGAGAATAACAGGAGACTAAAAGGAAAATAACAGGAGAATAACAGGGGACTAAAAGGAGAATAACAGGACAATAACAGGAGAATAACTGGAGAGTAACAGGAGAATAACAGGAGACTAAAAGGAGAATGACCGGAGACTAAAAGAAGAATAACAGGGGAATAACAGGAGAATAACAGGATAATAACAGGAGACTAAAAGGAGAATAACAGGAGACTAAAATGAGAATAACAGGAGACTAACAGGAGAATGACAGGAGACTAAAAGGAGAATAACAGGAGACTAAAAGGATAATAACAGGGGAATAACTTGAGAATAAAAGGGGAATAACAGGAGAATAACAGGTGAATAACAGCAGAATAACAGGAGATTAACAGGAGAATAACAGGAGAATAACAGGAGAATAACAGGAGAATAACAGGACAATAACAGGAGAATAACAGGAGAATAACAGGAGAATAACAGGAGACTAAAATGAGAATAACAGGAGACTAAAGGGAGAATAACAGGAGACTAAAAGAAGAATAACAGGGGAATAACAGGGGATTAACAGCAGAATAACAGGTGAATAACAGGGGAATAACAGGAGAAGAACAGGACAATAACAGGAGACTAAAAGGAGAATAACAGGAGACTAAAAGGAGAATGACAGGAGACTAAAAGGAGAATAACAGGAGACTAAAAGGAGAATAACAGGACAATAACAGGAGGCTAAAAGGAGAATAACAGGAGACTAAAAGGAGAACAACAGGAGAATAACCGGAGAATAACAGGAGAAAAAGGAGAATAACAGGAACAGAAGAATAACAGAGGAATAACAGGAGAATAACAGGAGAATAACAGGAGAATAACAGGAGAATAACAGGAGACTAAAAGGAGAATAACAGGAGACTAACAGGAGAAAAAGGAGAATAACAGGAGACTAAAAGGAGAATAACAGGAGACTAAAGGAGAAAAAGGAGAATAACAGGAGACTAAAAGGAGAATAACAGGAGACTAAAAGGAGTGAGACTAAAAGGAGAATAACAGGAGACTAAAAGGAGAATAACAGGAGACTAAAAGAAGAATAACAGGAGAATAACAGGAGAATAACAGGAGAATAACAGGAGAATAACAGGAGAATAACAGGAGACTAAAAGGAGAATAACAGGAGACTAAAAGGAGAATAACAGGAGGCTAAAAGGAGAACAACAGGAGACTAAAAGGAGAATAACAGGAGACTAAAAGGAGAATAACAGGAGACTAAAATGAGAATAACAGGAGACTAAAAGGAGAATAACAGGAGGCTAAAAGGAGAATAACAGGAGCCTAAAAGGAGAATAACAGGAGAGTAACAGGAGACTAAAAGGAGAATAACAGGAGACTAAAAGGAGAATAACAGGAGACTAAAAGGAGAATAACAGGAGACTAAAAGAATAATAACAGGAGAATAACAGGTGAATAACAGGAGAATAACAGGAGAATATCAGCAGAATAACAGGAGAAGAACAGGAGAATAACAGGAGATTAACAGCAGAATAACAGGAGAATAACAGGAGAATAACAGGAGAAGAACAGGACAATAACAGGAGGATAAAAGGAGAATAACAGGAGAATAACAGGAGACTAAAAGGAGAACAACAGGAGAATAACAGGAGAAAAACAGGAGACTAAAAGGAGAATAACAGGAGACTAGAAGGAGAATAACAGGAGACTAAAAGGAGAATGACCGGAGACTAAAAGGAGAATAACAGGAGACTAAAAGGAGAAAAACAGGAGACTAAAAGGAGAATAACAGGAGACTAAAAGGAGAATAACAGGAGTCTAAAAGGAGAATAACAGGAGACTAAAAGGAGAACAACAGGAGAATAACCGGAGAATAACAGGAGAATAACAGAAGAATAACAGGGGAATAACAGGAGAAAAACAGGAGAATAACAGGAGAATAACAGGAGACTAAAAGGAGAATAACAGGAGACTAAAAGGAGAATAACAGGAGACTAAAAGGAGAATAACAGGAGACTAAAGGGAGAATAACAGGAGACTAAAAGAATAATAACAGGGGAATAACAGGTGAATAACAGGAGAATAACAGGAGAATAACAGGAAAATAACAGGGGAATAACAGCAGAATAACAGGAGAAGAACAGGAGAATAACAGGAGATTAACAGCAGAATAACAGGAGAATAACAGGAGAATAACAGGAGAAGAACAGGACAATAACAGGAGGCTAAAAGGAGAATAACAGGAGAATAACAGGAGACTAAAAGGAGAATAACAGGAGACTTGAAGTAGAATGACAGGAGACTAAAAGAAGAATAACAGGGGAATAACAGGAGAATAACAGGAGAATAACAGGAGACTAAAAGGAGAATAACAGGAGACTAAAAGGAGAATAACAGGAGGCTAAAAGGAGAATAACAGGAGACTAAAAGGAGAACAACAGGAGACTAAAAGGAGAACAACAGGAGACTAAAAGGAGAATAACAGGAGACTTAAAGGAGAATAACAGGAGACTAAAAGGAGAATGACAGGAGACTAAAAGGAGAATAACAGGAGATTAACAGCAGAATAACAGGAGAATAACAGGAGAATAACAGGAGAAGAACAGGACAATAACAGGAGGCTAAAAGGAGAATAACAGGAGAATAACAGGAGACTAAAAGGAGAACAACAGGAGAATAACAGGAGAATAACAGGAGAATAACAGGAGACTAAAATGAGAATAACAGGAGACTAAAAGGAGAATAACAGGAGGCTAAAAGGAGAATAACAGGAGCCTAAAAGGAGAATAACAGGAGAGTAACAGGAGACTAAAAGGAGAATAACAGGAGACTAAAAGGAGAATAACAGGAGACTAAAAGGAGAATAACAGGAGACTAAAGGGAGAATAACAGGAGACTAAAAGAATAATAACAGGGGAATAACAGGTGAATAACAGGAGAATAACAGGAGAATAACAGGAGAATAACAGGGGAATAACAGCAGAATAACAGGAGAAGAACAGGAGAATAACAGGAGATTAACAGCAGAATAACAGGAGAATAACAGGAGAATAACAGGAGATGAACAGGACAATAACAGGAGGCTAAAAGGAGAATAACAGGAGAATAACAGGAGACTAAAAGGAGAACAACAGGAGAATAACAGGAGAAAAACAGGAGACTAAAAGGAGAATAACAGGAGACTTGAAGTAGAATGACAGGAGACTAAAAGAAGAATAACAGGGGAATAACAGGAGAATAACAGGAGAATAACAGGAGACTAAAAGGAGAATAACAGGAGACTAAAAGGAGAATAACAGGAGGCTAAAAGGAGAATAACAGGAGACTAAAAAAGAATAACAGAATAAAAGGAGAATAACAGGAGACTTAAAGGAGAATAACAGGAGGAGAACAGGAGACTAAAAGAAGAGAATAACAGGAGACTAAAAGGAGAATAACAGGAGACTAAAAGGAGAATAACAGGAGGCTAAAAGGAGAACAACAGGAGACTAAAAGGAGAATAACAGGAGACTAAAAGGAGAATAACAGGAATCTAAAATGAGAATAACAGGAGACTAAAAGGAGAATAACAGGAGGCTAAAATGAGAATAACAGGAGCCTAAAAGGAGAATAACAGGAGAGTAACAGGAGACTAAAAGGAGAATAACAGGACAATAACAGGAGAATAACAGGAGAGTAACAGGAGAGTAACAGGAGACTAAAATGAGAATAACAGGAGACTAAAAGGAGAATAACAGCAGAAAAACAGGAGAATAACAGGAGACTAAAATGAGAATAACAGGAGACTAAAAGGAGAATAACAGGAGACTAAAAGGAGAATGACCGGAGACTAAAAGAAGAATAACGGGAGAATAACAGGAGAAGAACAGGACAATAACAGGAGAATAACAGGAGAATAACAGGAGAATAACAAGGGAATAACAGGAGAATAACAGGACAATAACTGGAGAATAACAGGAGAATAACAGCAGAATAACAGCAGAATAACAGCAGAATAACAGGAGAATAACAGGAGAATGACAGGAGATTAATAGGAGAATAACAGGAGACTAAAAGGATAATAACTGGAGACTAAAAGGAGAATGACAGGAGACTAAAAGAAGAATAACAGGAGACTAAAAGGAGAATAACAGGAGACTAAAAGGAGAATGACAGGAGACTAAAAGAAGAATAACAGGCGAATAACAGGGGAATAACAGGAGAATAACAGGAGAATAACAGGAGACTAAAATGAGAATAACAGGAGACTAAAATGAGAATAACAGGAGACTAAAAGGAGAATAACAGAAGACTAAAAGGAGAATAACAGGAGACTAAAAGGAGAATAACTGGAGACTAAAAGGAGAATAACAGGAGACTAAAAGGAGAATAACAGGAGACTAAAAGGAGAATAACAGGAGACTAAAGGGAGAATAACAGGAGAATAACAGGATAATAACAGGAGACTAAAAGGAGAATAACAGGAGACTAAAAGGAGAACTACAGGAGAATAAACGGAGAATAACAGGAGAATAACAGAAGAATAACAGGGGAATAACAGGAGACTAAAAGGAGAATAACAGGAGACTAAAATGAGAATAACAGGAGACTAAAAGGAGAACTACAGGAGAATAAACAGAGAATAACAGGAGAATAACAGAAGAATACCAGGGGAATAACAGGAGAAAAACAGGAGAATAACAGGAGACTAAAAGGAGAATAACAGGAGACTAAAAGGAGAATAACAGGAGAATAACAGCAGAATAACAGGAGAATAACAGGAGACTAAAATGAGAATAACAGGAGACTAAAAGGAGAATAACAGGAGACTAAAAGGAGAATAACAGGAGACTAAAAGGAGAATAGCAGCAGAATAACAGGAGAAAAACAGGAGAATAACAGGAGACTAAAAGGAGAATAACAGGAGACTAAAAGGAGAATAACAGGAGACTAAAAGGAGAATAACAGGAGACTAAAAGGAGAATAACAGGAGACTAAAAGGAGAATAACAGGAGACTAAAGGGAGAATAACAGGAGAATAACAGGATAATAACAGGAGACTAAAAGGAGAATAACAGGAGACTAAAAGGAGAACTACAGGAGAATAACCGGAGAATAACCGGAGAATAACAGGAGAAAAACAGGAGAATAACAGGAGACTAAAAGGAGAATAACAGGAGACTAAAAGGAGAATAACAGGAGACTAAAAGGAGAATAACAGGAGACTAAAAGGAGAATAACAGGAGACTAAAGGGGGAATAACAGGAGACTAAAAGAAGAATAACAGGGGAATAACAGGAGAATAACAGGAGAATAACAGGAGAATAACAGGGGAATAACTGCAGAATAACAGGAGAATAACAGGAGAATAACAGGAGAATAACAGGGGAATAACAGCAGAATAACAGGAGAATAACAGGAGAATAACAGGGGATTAACAGCAGAATAACAGGAGAAGAACAGGACAATAACAGGAGACTAAAAGGAGAATAACAGGAGACTAAGAGGAGAATAACAGGAGACTAAAAGCAGAATAACAGGAGACTAAAAGGAGAATGACAGGAGACTAAAAGGAGAAAGACAGGAGACTAAAAGCAGAATGACAGGAGACTAAAAGGAGAATAACAGGAGACTAAAATGAGAAAAACAGGAGACTAAAAGGAGAATGACAGGAGACTAAAATGAGAATAACAGGAGACTAAAAGGAGAATAACAGGAGACTAAAAGGAGAATGACAGGAGACTAAAAGGAGAAAGACAGGAGACTAAAAGGAGAATGACAGGAGACTAAAAGAAGAATAGCAGGGGAATAACAGGAGAATAACAAGACAATAACAGGAGAATAACAGGAGGCTAAAGGGAGAATAACAGGAGACTAAAAGGAGAGCAACAGGAGAACAACAGGAGAATAACAGGAGAATAACAGGAGAAAAACAGGAGACTAAAAGGAGAATAACAGGAGACTTAAAGGAGAATAACAGGAGAGTAACAGGAGACTAAAAGGAGAATAACAGGACAATAACAGGAGAATAACAGGAGAGTAACAGGAGAGTAACAGGAGAATAACAGGAGAATAACAGGAGAAAACAGGAGGCTAAAAGGAGAATAACAGGAGCCTAAAAGGAGAATAACAGGAGAGTAACAGGAGACTAAAAGGAGAATAACAGGACAATAACAGGAGAATAACAGGAGAGTAACAGGAGAGTAACAGGATAGTAACAGGAGAATAACAGGAGAATAACAGGAGAATAACAGGAGACTAACAGGAGAATAACAGCAGAATAACAGGAGAATAACAGGAGAATAACAGGAGAATAACAGGAGAAGTACAGGAGAAGTACAGGAGAAGTACAGGGGATTAACAGCAGAATAACAGGAGAATAACAGGAAAAGAACAGGACAATAACAGGAGACTAAAAGGAGAATAGCAGGGGAATAACAGGAGAATAACAGGACAATAACAGGAGAATAACAGGAGGCTAAAAGGAGAATAACAGGAGACTAAAAGGAGAACAACAGGAGAATAACCGGAGAATAACAGTAGAATAACAGAAGAATAACAGGGGAATAACAGGAGAAAAACAGGAGAATAACAGGAGAATAACAGGAGACTAAAAGGAGAATAACAGGAGACTAAAAGGAGAATAACAGGAGACACCTGAAACCCCACCTCTTTAAGGAATACCTAGGATAGAATAAAGTAATCCTTCTCACCCCCCCTTAAAAGATTTAGATGCACTATGGTAAAGTGGCTGTTCCACTGGATGTCATAAGGTGAATGCACCAATTTGTAAGTCGCTCTGGATAAGAGCGTCTGCTAAATTACTTAAATGTAATGTAAATGTAAAAAGGAGAACAACAGGAGAATAACTGGAGAATAACAGGAGAATAACAGAAGAATAACAGGGGAATAACAGGAGAAAAACAGGAGAATAACAGGAGACTAAAAGGAGAATAACAGGAGACTAAAAGGATAATAACAGGAGACTAAAAGGAGAATAACAGGAGACTAAAGGGGGAATAACAGGAGACTAAAAGAAGAATAACAGGGGAATAACAGGAGAATAACAGGAGACTAAAAGGAGAATAACAGGAGACTAAAAGGAGAATAACAGGAGACTAAAAGGAGAGTAACAGGAGACTAAAGGGGGAATAACAGGAGACTAAAAGAAGAATAACAGGGGAATAACAGGAGAATAACAGGAGAATAACAGGAGAATAACAGGAGAATAACAGCAGAATAACAGGAGAATAACAAGAGAATAACAGGAGACTAAAAGGAGACTAAAAGGAGAATAACAGGAGACTAAAAGGAGAAAAACAGGAGACTAAAAGGAGAATGACAGGAGACTAAAAGGAGAATAACAGGAGACTAAAAGGAGAAAACAGGAGACTAAAAGGAGAATGACAGGAGACTAAAAGAAGAATAGCAGGGGAATAACAGGAGAATAACAGGAGAATAACAGGAGAATAACAGGAGAATAACATGAGACTTAAAGGAGAATAACAGGAGACTAAAAGAAGAATAACAGGGGAATAACATGAGAATAACAGGAGAATAACAGGAGACTAAAAGGAGAATAACAGCAGAATAACAGGAGAATAACAGGAAAAGAACAGGACAATAACAGGAGACTAAAATGAGAATAACAGGAGACTAAAAGGAGAATAGCAGGGGAATAACAGGAGAATAACAGGACAATAACAGGAGAATAACAGGAGGCTAAAAGGAGAATAACAGGAGACTAAAAGGAGAACAACAGGAGAATAACCGGAGAATAACAGTAGAATAACAGAAGAATAACAGGGAATAACAGGAGAAAAACAGGAGAATAACAGGAGAATAACAGGAGACTAAAAGGAGAATAACAGGAGACACCTGAAACCCCACCTCTTTAAGGAATACCTAGGATAGGATAAAGTAATCCTTCTCACCCCCCTTAAAATATTTAGATGCACTATTGTAAAGTGGCTGTTCCACTGGATGTCATAAGGTGAATGCACCAATTTGTAAGTCGCTCTGGATAAGAGCGTCTGCTAAATGACTTAAATGTAATGTAAATGTAAAAAGGAGAACAACAGGAGAATAACTGGAGAATAACAGGAGAATAACAGAAGAATAACAGGGGAATAACAGGAGACTAAAAGGAGAACAACAGGAGACTAAAAGGAGAACAACAGGAGACTAAAAGGAGAATAACAGGAGACTAAAAGGAGAATAACAGGAGACTAAAAGGAGAATAACAGGAGACTAAAAGAAGAATAACAGGGGAATAACAGGAGAATAACAGGAGAATAACAGGAGACTAAAAGGAGAATAACAGGAGACTAAAAGGAGAATAACAGGAGGCTAAAAGGAGAACAACAGGAGACTAAAAGGAGAATAACAGGAGACTAAAAGGAGAATAACAGGAGAATAACAGGAGAATAACAGGAGAATAACAGCAGAATAACAGGAGAATAACAGGAGAATAACAGGAGAATAACAGGAGACTAAAAGGAGACTAAAAGGAGACTAAAAGGAGAATAACAGGAGACTAAAAGGAGAAAAACAGGAGACTAAAAGGAGAATGACAGGAGACTAAAAGGAGAATAACAGGAGACTAAAAGGAGAATAGCAGGGGAATAACAGGACAATAACAGGAGAATAACAGGAGAATAACAGGAGAATAACATGAGACTTAAAGGAGAATAACATGAGACTTAAAGGAGAATAACAGGAAACTAAAAGAAGAATAACAGGGAATAACAGGAGAATAACAGGAGAATAACAGGAGACTAAAAGGAGAATAACAGGAGACTAAAAGGAGAATAACAGGAGACTAAAATGAGAATAACAGGAGACTAAAATGAGAATAACAGGAGACTAAAAGGAGAATAACAGGAGACTAAAAGGAGAATAACAGGAGAGTAACAGGAGACTAAAAGGAGAATAACAGGACAATAACAGGAGAATAACAGGAGAGTAACAGGAGAGTAACAGGAGAATAACAGGAGAATAACAGGATAAAAACAGGAGAATAACAGGAGACTAAAAGGAGAATAACATGATACTAAAATGAGAATAACAGGAGACTAAAAGGATAATGACAGGAGACTAAAAGAAGAATAACAGGGAATAACAGGAGACTAAAAGGAGAATAACAGGAGACTAAAAGGAGAATAACAGGAGAAGAACAGGAGAAGAACAGGACAATAACAGGAGAATAACACGGGAATAACAGGAGAATAACAGGACAATAACAGGAGAATAACAGGAGAATAACAGGAGAAGAACAGGAGAATAACAGGAGAATAACAGGAGAATAACAGGAGAATGACAGGAGATTAATAGGAGAATAACAGGAGAATAACAGGAGAATAACAGGAGACTAAAAGGAGAATAACAGGAGACTAAAAGGAGAATGACAGGAGAATGACAGGAGAATAACAGGAGACTAACAGGAGAATAATAGGAGACTAAAAGGTTAATGACAGGAGACTAAAAGGAGAATAACAGGAGACTAAAAGGAGAATGACAGGAGACTAAAAGAAGAATAACAGGGGAATAACAGGGAATAACAGGAGAATAACAGGAGAATAACAGGAGACTAAAATGAGAATAACAGGAGACTAAAAGGAGAATAACAGGAGACTAAAAGGAGAATAACAGGAGACTAAAATGAGAATAACAGGACAATAACAGGAGAATAACACGGGAATAACAGGAGAATAACAGGACAATAACAGGAGAATAACAGGAGAATAACAGGAGAAGAACAGGAGAATAACAGGAGAATAACAGGAGAATAACAGGAGAATGACAGGAGATTAATAGGAGAATAACAGGAGAATAACAGGAGAATAACAGGAGACTAAAAGGAGAATAACAGGAGACTAAAAGGAGAATGACAGGAGAATGACAGGAGAATAACAGGAGACTAACAGGAGAATAATAGGAGACTAAAAGGTTAATGACAGGAGACTAAAAGGAGAATAACAGGAGACTAAAAGGAGAATGACAGGAGACTAAAAGAAGAATAACAGGGAATAACAGGGGAATAACAGGGGAATAACAGGAGAATAACAGGAGAATAACAGGAGACTAAAATGAGAATAACAGGAGACTAAAAGGAGAATAACAGGAGACTAAAAGGAGAATAACAGGAGACTAAAATGAGAATAACAGGACAATAACAGGAGAATAACAGGAGAATAACAGCAGAATAACAGGAGACTAAAATGAGAATAACAGGAGACTAAAAGGAGAATAACAGGAGACTAAAAAGAGAATAACAGGACAATAACAGGAGAATAACAGGAGAATAACAGCAGAATAACAGGAGAATAACAGGAGAATAACAGCAGAATAACAGGAGAATAACAGGAGAATAACAGCAGAACAGGAGAAGTACAGGAGAATAACAGGGGATTAACAGCAGAATAACAGGAGAATAACAGGAGAAGAACAGGACAATAACAGGAGACTAAAAGGAGAATAACAGGAGACTAAAAGGAGAATAGCAGGGGAATAACAGGAGAATAACAGGACAATAACAGGAGAATAACAGGAGGCTAAAAGGAGAATAACAGGAGACTAAAAGGAGAACAACAGGAGACTAAAAGGAGAACAACAGGAGAATAACCGGAGAATAACAGGAGAATAACAGAAGAATAACAGGGGAATAACAGGAGAAAAACAGGAGAATAACAGGAGACTAAAGGGGGAATAACAGGAGACTAAAATAAGAATAACAGGGAATAACAGGAGAATAACAGGGAGTAACAGCAGAATAACAGGAGAATAACAGGGGATTAACAGCAGAATAACAGGAGAATAACAGGGGAATAACAGGAGAAGAACAGGACAATAACAGGAGACTAAAAGGAGAATACAGGTGACTAAAAGGAGAATAACAGGAGAATAACAGGAGAATAACAGGGGAATAACAGGAGAATAACAGGATAATAACAGGAGAATAACAGGAGAATAACAGGAGACTAACAGGAGAATAACAGGAGAATAACAGCAGAATAACAGGAGAATAACAGGAGAATAACAGCAGAACAGGAGAAGTACAGGAGAATAACAGGGGATTAACAGCAGAATAACAGGAGAATAACAGGAGAAGAACAGGACAATAACAGGAGACTAAAAGGAGACTAAAAGGAGAATAGCAGGGGAATAACAGGAGAATAACAGGACAATAACAGGAGAATAACAGGAGGCTAAAAGGAGAATAACAGGAGACTAAAAGGAGAACAACAGGAGACTAAAAGGAGAACAACAGGAGAATAACCGGAGAATAACAGGAGAATAACAGAAGAATAACAGGGGAATAACAGGAGAAAAACAGGAGAATAACAGGAGACTAAAGGGGGAATAACAGGAGACTAAAATAAGAATAACAGGGGAATAACAGGAGAATAACAGGGAGGGGATTAACAGCAGAATAACAGGAGAATAACAGGGAATAACAGGAGAAGAACAGGACAATAACAGGAGACTAAAAGGAGAATACAGGTGACTAAAAGGAGAATAACAGGAGAATAAAAGGAGAATAACAGGGGAATAACAGGAGAATAACAGGATAATAACAGGAGAATAACAGGAGAATAACAGGAGACTAACAGGAGAATAACAGGAGAATAACAGCAGAATAACAGGAGAATAACAGGAGAATAACAGCAGAACAGGAGAAGTACAGGAGAATAACAGGGGATTAACAGCAGAATAACAGGAGAATAACAGGAGAAGAACAGGACAATAACAGGAGACTAAAAGGAGACTAAAAGGAGAATAGCAGGGGAATAACAGGAGAATAACAGGACAATAACAGGAGAATAACAGGAGGCTAAAAGGAGAATAACAGGAGACTAAAAGGAGAACAACAGGAGACTAAAAGGAGAACAACAGGAGAATAACCGGAGAATAACAGGAGAATAACAGAAGAATAACAGGGGAATAACAGGAGAAAAACAGGAGAATAACAGGAGACTAAAAGCAGAATAACAGGAGACTAAAAAGAGAATGACAGGAGACTAAAAGGAGAAAGACAGGAGACTAAAAGCAGAATGACAGGAGACTAAAAGGAGAATAACAGGAGACTAAAATGAGAAAAACAGGAGACTAAAAGGAGAATGACAGGAGACTAAAATGAGAATAACAGGAGACTAAAAGGAGAATAACAGGAGACTAAAAGGAGAATGACAGGAGACTAAAAGGAGAAAGACAGGAGACTAAAAGGAGAATGACAGGAGACTAAAAGAAGAATAGCAGGGGAATAACAGGAGAATAACAAGACAATAACAGGAGAATAACAGGAGGCTAAAGGGAGAATAACAGGAGACTAAAAGGAGAGCAACAGGAGAACAACAGGAGAATAACAGGAGAATAACAGGAGAAAAACAGGAGACTAAAAGGAGAATAACAGGAGACTTAAAGGAGAATAACAGGAGAGTAACAGGAGACTAAAAGGAGAATAACAGGACAATAACAGGAGAATAACAGGAGAGTAACAGGAGAGTAACAGGAGAATAACAGGAGAATAACAGGAGAAAAACAGGAGGCTAAAAGGAGAATAACAGGAGCCTAAAAGGAGAATAACAGGAGAGTAACAGGAGACTAAAAGGAGAATAACAGGACAATAACAGGAGAATAACAGGAGAGTAACAGGAGAGTAACAGGATAGTAACAGGAGAATAACAGGAGAATAACAGGAGAATAACAGGAGACTAACAGGAGAATAACAGCAGAATAACAGGAGAATAACAGGAGAATAACAGGAGAATAACAGCAGAATAACAGGAGAAGTACAGGAGAAGTACAGGGATTAACAGCAGAATAACAGGAGAATAACAGGAAAAGAACAGGACAATAACAGGAGACTAAAATGAGAATAACAGGAGACTAAAAGGAGAATAGCAGGGGAATAACAGGAGAATAACAGGACAATAACAGGAGAATAACAGGAGGCTAAAAGGAGAATAACAGGAGACTAAAAGGAGAACAACAGGAGAATAACCGGAGAATAACAGTAGAATAACAGAAGAATAACAGGGGAATAACAGGAGAAAAACAGGAGAATAACAGGAGAATAACAGGAGACTAAAAGGAGAATAACAGGAGACTAAAAGGAGAATAACAGGAGACACCTGAAACCCCACCTCTTTAAGGAATACCTAGGATAGAATAAAGTAATCCTTCTCACCCCCCTTAAAAGATTTAGATGCACTATGGTAAAGTGGCTGTTCCACTGGATGTCATAAGGTGAATGCACCAATTTGTAAGTCGCTCTGGATAAGAGCGTCTGCTAAATTACTTAAATGTAATGTAAATGTAAAAAGGAGAAGAACAGGAGAATAACTGGAGAATAACAGGAGAATAACAGAAGAATAACAGGGGAATAACAGGAGAAAAACAGGAGAATAACAGGAGACTAAAAGGAGAATAACAGGAGACTAAAAGGAGAATAACAGGAGACTAAAAGGAGAATAACAGGAGACTAAAGGGGGAATAACAGGAGACTAAAAGAAGAATAACAGGGGAATAACAGGAGAATAACAGGAGAATAACAGGAGACTAAAAGGAGAATAACAGGAGACTAAAAGGAGAATAACAGGAGACTAAAAGGAGAGTAACAGGAGACTAAAGGGGGAATAACAGGAGACTAAAAGAAGAATAACAGGGGAATAACAGGAGAATAACAGGAGAATAACAGGAGAATAACAGGAGAATAACAGCAGAATAACAGGAGAATAACAGGAGAATAACAGGAGAATAACAGGAGACTAAAAGGAGAATAACAGGAGACTAAAAGGAGAATAACAGGAGACTAAAAGGAGAAAAACAGGAGACTAAAAGGAGAATAACAGGAGACTAAAAGGAGAAAACAGGAGACTAAAAGGAGAATGACAGGAGACTAAAAGAAGAATAGCAGGGGAATAACAGGAGAATAACAGGAGAATAACAGGAGAATAACAGGAGAATAACATGAGACTTAAAGGAGAATAACAGGAGACTAAAAGAAGAATAACAGGGGAATAACATGAGAATAACAGGAGAATAACAGGAGACTAAAAGGAGAATAACAGCAGAATAACAGGAGAATAACAGGAAAAGAACAGGACAATAACAGGAGACTAAAATGAGAATAACAGGAGACTAAAAGGAGAATAGCAGGGGAATAACAGGAGAATAACAGGACAATAACAGGAGAATAACAGGAGGCTAAAAGGAGAATAACAGGAGACTAAAAGGAGAACAACAGGAGAATAACCGGAGAATAACAGTAGAATAACAGAAGAATAACAGGGGAATAACAGGAGAAAAACAGGAGAATAACAGGAGAATAACAGGAGACTAAAAGGAGAATAACAGGAGACACCTGAAACCCCACCTCTTTAAGGAATACCTAGGATAGGATAAAGTAATCCTTCTCACCCCCCTTAAAAGATTTAGATGCACTATTGTAAAGTGGCTGTTCCACTGGATGTCATAAGGTGAATGCACCAATTTGTAAGTCGCTCTGGATAAGAGCGTCTGCTAAATGACTTAAATGTAATGTAAATGTAAAAAGGAGAACAACAGGAGAATAACTGGAGAATAACAGGAGAATAACAGAAGAATAACAGGGGAATAACAGGAGAAAAACAGGAGAATAACAGGAGACTAAAAGGAGAATAACAGGAGACTAAAAGGAGAATAACAGGAGACTAAAAGGAGAATAACAGGAGACTAAAGGGGGAATAACAGGAGACTAAAAGAAGAATAACAGGGGAATAACAGGAGAATAACAGGAGAATAACAGGAGACTAAAAGGAGAATAACAGGAGACTAAAAGGAGAATAACAGGAGACTAAAAGGAGAGTAACAGGAGACTAAAGGGGGAATAACAGGAGACTAAAAGAAGAATAACAGGAGAATAACAGGAGAATAACAGGAGAATAACAGGAGAATAACAGGAGAATAACAGGAGAATAACAGGAGAATAACAGGAGACTAAAAGGAGACTAAAAGGAGACTAAAAGGAGAATAACAGGAGACTAAAAGGAGAAAAACAGGAGACTAAAAGGAGAATGACAGGAGACTAAAAGGAGAATAACAGGAGACTAAAAGGAGAATAGCAGGGGAATAACAGGACAATAACAGGAGAATAACAGGAGAATAACAGGAGAATAACATGAGACTTAAAGGAGAATAACATGAGACTTAAAGGAGAATAACAGGAAACTAAAAGAAGAATAACAGGGGAATAACAGGAGAATAACAGGAGAATAACAGGAGACTAAAAGGAGAATAACAGGAGACTAAAAGGAGAATAACAGGAGACTAAAATGAGAATAACAGGAGACTAAAATGAGAATAACAGGAGACTAAAAGGAGAATAACAGGAGACTAAAAGGAGAATAACAGGAGAGTAACAGGAGACTAAAAGGAGAATAACAGGACAATAACAGGAGAATAACAGGAGAGTAACAGGAGAGTAACAGGAGAATAACAGGAGAATAACAGGATAAAAACAGGAGAATAACAGGAGACTAAAAGGAGAATAACATGATACTAAAATGAGAATAACAGGAGACTAAAAGGATAATGACAGGAGACTAAAAGAAGAATAACAGGGGAATAACAGGAGACTAAAAGGAGAATAACAGGAGACTAAAAGGAGAATAACAGGAGAATAACAGGAGAAGAACAGGAGAAGAACAGGACAATAACAGGAGAATAACACGGGAATAACAGGAGAATAACAGGACAATAACAGGAGAATAACAGGAGAATAACAGGAGAAGAACAGGAGAATAACAGGAGAATAACAGGAGAATAACAGGAGAATGACAGGAGATTAATAGGAGAATAACAGGAGAATAACAGGAGAATAACAGGAGACTAAAAGGAGAATAACAGGAGACTAAAAGGAGAATGACAGGAGAATGACAGGAGAATAACAGGAGACTAACAGGAGAATAATAGGAGACTAAAAGGTTAATGACAGGAGACTAAAAGGAGAATAACAGGAGACTAAAAGGAGAATGACAGGAGACTAAAAGAAGAATAACAGGGGAATAACAGGGGAATAACAGGAGAATAACAGGAGAATAACAGGAGACTAAAATGAGAATAACAGGAGACTAAAAGGAGAATAACAGGAGACTAAAAGGAGAATAACAGGAGACTAAAATGAGAATAACAGGACAATAACAGGAGAATAACAGGAGAATAACAGCAGAATAACAGGAGACTAAAATGAGAATAACAGGAGACTAAAAGGAGAATAACAGGAGACTAAAAAGAGAATAACAGGACAATAACAGGAGAATAACAGGAGAATAACAGCAGAATAACAGGAGAATAACAGGAGAATAACAGCAGAATAACAGGAGAATAACAGGAGAATAACAGCAGAACAGGAGAAGTACAGGAGAATAACAGGGGATTAACAGCAGAATAACAGGAGAATAACAGGAGAAGAACAGGACAATAACAGGAGACTAAAAGGAGAATAACAGGAGACTAAAAGGAGAATAGCAGGGGAATAACAGGAGAATAACAGGACAATAACAGGAGAATAACAGGAGGCTAAAAGGAGAATAACAGGAGACTAAAAGGAGAACAACAGGAGACTAAAAGGAGAACAACAGGAGAATAACCGGAGAATAACAGGAGAATAACAGAAGAATAACAGGGGAATAACAGGAGAAAAACAGGAGAATAACAGGAGACTAAAGGGGGAATAACAGGAGACTAAAATAAGAATAACAGGGGAATAACAGGAGAATAACAGGGGAGTAACAGCAGAATAACAGGAGAATAACAGGGGATTAACAGCAGAATAACAGGAGAATAACAGGGGAATAACAGGAGAAGAACAGGACAATAACAGGAGACTAAAAGGAGAATACAGGTGACTAAAAGGAGAATAACAGGAGAATAACAGGAGAATAACAGGGGAATAACAGGAGAATAACAGGATAATAACAGGAGAATAACAGGAGAATAACAGGAGACTAACAGGAGAATAACAGGAGAATAACAGCAGAATAACAGGAGAATAACAGGAGAATAACAGCAGAACAGGAGAAGTACAGGAGAATAACAGGGGATTAACAGCAGAATAACAGGAGAATAACAGGAGAAGAACAGGACAATAACAGGAGACTAAAAGGAGACTAAAAGGAGAATAGCAGGGGAATAACAGGAGAATAACAGGACAATAACAGGAGAATAACAGGAGGCTAAAAGGAGAATAACAGGAGACTAAAAGGAGAACAACAGGAGACTAAAAGGAGAACAACAGGAGAATAACCGGAGAATAACAGGAGAATAACAGAAGAATAACAGGGGAATAACAGGAGAAAAACAGGAGAATAACAGGAGACTAAAGGGGAATAACAGGAGACTAAAATAAGAATAACAGGGGAATAACAGGAGAATAACAGGGGAGTAACAGCAGAATAACAGGAGAATAACAGGGGATTAACAGCAGAATAACAGGAGAATAACAGGGGAATAACAGGAGAAGAACAGGACAATAACAGGAGACTAAAAGGAGAATACAGGTGACTAAAAGGAGAATAACAGGAGAATAACAGGAGAATAACAGGGGAATAACAGGAGAATAACAGGATAATAACAGGAGAATAACAGGAGAATAACAGGGGAATAACAGGAGAATAACAGGAGAATAACAGGGAAATGAGCTGGTTCTAACAGCTGTTTTTTCATTTGTATCAGGAGTTAGGAGTTATCAAAATCCCTCCCCCTCCCCAACCAACTCAAACCACCCCCAAAAAAAAAAAAAAAACTGAGCCCAGCAAAACAAAAAAACACAATTCCACTGTAATGTGCTGATTAGAATGGGATGGTTCACCTCCATGTTAGAAAAACAAATTAACCGTATTAGGAGGAGAAATTAATTGTTTTGTCAATCTGTTGTGGAATCTGTTCAGGGGCCAGTCTAGTGTTTGTACTGTTGTTTTAAGAGAGATAGATTAAAGAGGAAAATTAAGTCTAAAGACTAATTTTGACAATCTCAAGTATCTGCGTTATAAGTAGCGATAAACAAGGCATCGAAAGCCATTCAAATAATGGGAGCATAGTCAACATGTGGACAGTAATCTTGTGTAAAGATTCCAACCCAAGGGTATATGAGGGTATAGAAGGATACAGTATGAGGGTATAGAAGGATACAGGCTCAGTGTAGAGATCTGAAGGATTTCATCTGGATGGTGTAAACATGTACATCTGGTCAAACGGACATAGTACACGTTTGACAGTGAATTTACAGGAGATCTAAGTACCACTCCAGAGAGGAATCTGGGTATCTATCTATATCCTCTGGACACCCAGAGAGGAGAGAGGCATAGAGGGATGGAGGAGAACAGGGGGAAAGGTTTGGGCAATGGGGACAATCTGTAGTGTTTTGGATCAGTACCACTTACTCGTCTCTGAATGGATAATGAACGTCATGGACCCCCCACGGTCACTACTTTCACCCCCCATCTCTCCTCCTTTCCTCCTTCTCTCCTCCCCTTTCACCCATCCTCCTCACCTCCTTCCCTCCTCCACTTTCAGCCCCACCTCTCCTCCTTCCCACCTCTTCTCCTCTTTCACCCCTCCTCTCCTTTTCTCCTCCTCCTCCTCCCCTTTAACACCTCCTCTCCTCCTCAAATTTCACCCCTCTCCTCGTCCCATTTCACCCTCCCCTTTTAATATAAAGACAATTCCTATCAAAGCCAACACTTGAAAAAGCCTGGCAGATAAATAGAAATCACACATTATCTTTGAAGCCTTTTTTCATTTACTTTGCCTCTCACAGCGTGTTTCTTATCACTGAGGGCAAATATGAGAAGTTCCCTGCTTTATGATTAGGGGGAAAGCATTAAATAGATTAGAAGTCCATTCAAGTTGCACACAATAAGTATTAAAGTATTACATGATATTAATCCTGCCATTCCATTACTGTCTCAATCACTGGGTGAGGCCTAATTATGGGGGAGTCCACTGCTGCAGAGTGGACTGAAACACACTGACGTCTGGTCGCAGTAATCTCCTTATTGCATCAACCAGGCTGCCTCTGTACTGGTGCAGAAACAAGCTGAGGAGGGTGGGAGAGAGGAGGGGGAGGGAGGGAGGGAGGGAAGGAGGGGAAAGTGGGAGGGAGGGGGGAGAAAGGAAGGGAAAGAGCGAGAGAGAGAGCTAGAGAGAGAAAGAGAGAGAGCTAGAGAGAGAGAGAAAGAGAGGGGGAGAGAGGGAGAGAGAGAGAGAGAGGGGGGAGAAGAGAGAGAGAGAGGGAGAGAGAGAGAGAGGGGAGAAGGAAAGAGAGAGAGGGAGAGAGAGAGAGGGAGAATGAAAGAGAGAGAGGGAGAGAGAGAGAGAGAGGGGGAGGAAAGAGAGAGAGAGAGAGAGAGAGAGAGAGAGAGAGAGAGAGAGAGAGAGAGAGAGAGAGAGAGAGAGAGAGAGAGAGAGAGAGAGAGAGAGAGAGAGAGAGAGAGAGAGATTAAAATGCATTCCAGTGATAGTGGCTCAAAATAAAACAGCAGGCTATTTATTTTCCTTTGTTTACAAATAAATCCAAACAGAAGAAAAACCATTTGCATGAGTAAGACTACTTTTTCTTTCTTATATGTTTAAGTTGATATTCTCCACCCTATATTTAATTGTGCAGTAAGAAAATGCACAACATCAAAGTCTAAAACGTTCACAGATATCATCATACATATTAAACAACACACATACACATTCACCCGTGCGAGAGACACACACACACACACACACACACACACACACACACACACACACACACACACACACACACACACACACACACACACACACACACACACACATACTTCAAAGTGATACAACATACCTTGATATTTCAAAACAATGATTTAAACACATGCTGTTGGGCCAAAAGGGATTCGTAACAGTACTCTTCATGGATGAATCCTGGTTTCAACTGTACCGGGCAGATGGCAGACAAAGTGATTGGCATCGTGTGGGTGAGCAGTTTGCTGATGTCAACGTTGTGAACAGAGAGCCGCATGGTGTGGTTATGGTATGGGCAGGAATAAGCTATGGGCAACACACACAATTATATTTTCTCGATGGACTTTTGAATGCACAGTGATACTGTGACGAGATCCTGAAGCCCATTATCGTGCCATTCATCCGCCGTCATCAACTCATGTTTCAGCATAATGCACTGCCCCATGTCGCAAGGATCCGTACACAATTGCTGGAGGCTGAAAATATCCCAGTTCTTCCATGGATCGACTTGTATGACAGTGTGTTCCAGTTGCAACTTCACACAGCCATTGAAGGGGAGTGGAACAACATTCCACAGGCCACAATGAACAGCCTGATACAACTCTATGCATTAGGTTTTCTGAACCACGCCCCTACCTTTTTTTTAAAGGTATCTGTGACCAACGTATACAGTACATATATACTATGCATTCCCAGTCATGTGACATCCATAGATTATGGCCATATGTATTTATTTAAATTGACTGATTTCCTTACATGAACTAACTCAGTAATTTTTTTGAAATTGTTGCATGTTGCGTTTCTATTTCAGTTCAGCGTAGAAAGAGAATGAAAAGCAAGGCTAAGGTGGGGGATTGGAAAAGAGACATACTGTACCTGCCTGTTTGCAGGAGTCAAGAGAAATAGTTGTAAAACAGTTGGGAATATAAGGAATGTAAAAGTGATATTACAACTAAAGAGATTTAACCTGTGTTAGAGAGAGGAGGAAGTGGATAGTAATTGTAATGATATGTGAGTAAGTGTGTGTGTGTCTTGACGGACAGAGACTGCGTGTGTGTTGCTGCTCATGTTTGTCCTTGCTTTGGGTGACAGGAGAGATGAGAAGAGGAAACAGACTTGTGTTCATGCATGCCTCGTTGCCCACGGTGATCACCCTGGTAACGCACTCACCATCAGATCAGCCCCATGCTGGGCCGGGCTTCACTCACCCCCCCCCCACCTCCCCTCTCTCACCCCTCCCTTCTGTGCCTGTTCCAATCAGACCCAAAGCAGCCGTCACTCTAATCACAATAGCCTCTGTCAGGGCCAATATTATCCCAAATGAGTGCTAAAGTAATTTGACTAAATGCAACAATACAACCCAGATCTAGTATAATCCAACACAAAGCCCTCACTGGCTCGCAGGGCTGCAATCTGGGTGAAACTTTTCAATCACGGTAGCAGCTGACCTTCCCTATGCAAATCTGTCTCTGCTCTCGGAAGTCCGTGAGGCGCAGAGCAGGATGGAGCAGAGCGGTGCACAGCATGACCTGAGACTGGCTTGACTGATTGAGTGACCCACTGGCCTGACTGACTGACTGGCCGGACTGGCCTGACTGGTCTGACTGACTGAGGCGGCAGGTAGCCTAGTGGTTAGAGCGTTGGACCAGTAACCGGAAGGTTGCTAGATTGAATCCCTGAGTTGACAAGGTAATAATTTGTTGTTCTGCCCTTGAACAAGGTAGTTAATCCACAGTTCCTAGGCTGTCATTGTAAATAAGAATTTCTTAACTGACTTGCCTAGATAAATAAAAAATAAAACTGGCCTGACTGACCTGGGTTTGGAACACCAGACTGGAATAAAACAATAACAATATAAATACACTTGATTTCAAAAATTAAACAGGTGTCAGGGCAACGCATCACAGTGGGTTATAGCCTCAGTTTGATGGAATTAATAATGCTTTGGGAAACAGTGAGAGTACCGTAAAGAGCATGTGCTGTAGCGTTTCCTAAACTCAGTCGTGGGGACATTGTTTTTCAAATAGTCGAAGATTGAGGCTGAGTTGATTATTGAAAATTATAAACCAGGTAATTTGAGTCCTGAATACTGATTGACTGAAAGTATATCGGATCGTATAATACGGGTATGATGAAACTTGCTAGCTACTTCAGTGGATGTTGAACATATTTCTAATACAAATGAACACATTTCTAGTGGCAAATGTGTTAAATTATATCCATTGTATAAAAGGGATATATCAACTCGGGGCTCTATGCATTCTCTGGAAATTATTGCAACTCTGTGGAAGGTGAGTTCCACTCTGCTCGCGAGTCGTGGAACACACCTTCCCCATTGTTCATTATTTTCCACAGAATGCATAGCCCTCATTTATATATCCATATGTGCACCCTTTGGAGTACCCAGGACCACGTTTGGGAAGGCTGATGATGTACTCTACTCTATGTGGATGGATACATTGACCTCAATCTATGGAGAAGGAAAGTCCATCTCTGTGCTGGTAACAGGAAGCAGGATGCAGGTCTAACCAGCAGAAAGACATAAGGCTCAGTAGTAATATCTTATCTCTGAAGTATCTCTGGCTCCCTCCAATGGCAACAAACCAGATCAGCCTCCTGAGTGAACTCTGACCTTAGTCCATGTTATGTGGGGTGCTGAGGTAGGATATGTAGTGAACAGGGTTTTCGTATCGTTGGAGATGTGTAGGAGATAGGCGCTGTAGAGAACAGGGATTTCATGCAGATGAATGAGTATAAGGCCCTTGTATTGTACAGCACAGATGAGATAAAGCTTCCAGTTTTCCTCAGCTTTTTCAGGCTCATTGTTTCACTAAAAACTAATCTCCTCCCTCACTTATCTAACACGGTTTCAGGCTAACTTATGAATGAACCACAGAAAAATGGTCTAACAAGAAATGTCACTTCATAAATCCATTGTAAGTGAACAAATGTGGAGGTTCTACGAATTTGAGTTTGTAAAAACACTTGCTAGTCTATTGACCACAATGACATAAAGCTAGTCTATTGACCACAATGAAGTATACGGGTCTTTTGGAATGGTCTGTGTGTGTGGTGAGTAAGAAGATGAATTTAGAAATTACCTTGTCTGGGTCTCCCGAGTGGTGCAGCGGTCTAAGGCACTACATCGCAGTGCTTGAGGCATCACTACAGATCCGGGTTCAATCCCGGGCTGTGTTGTGACCGGGAGACCCATGGGGCGGCACACAAATGGACCAGCGTCGTCCGGGTTAGGGGAGGGTTTGGCTGGCCAGGATGTCCTTGTCCCATTGCATTCTAGTGACTCCTTGTGGCGGGCTGGGTGCATGCACGCTGACTTCTGTCGCCAGCTAAATGGTATTTCCTCCGACACATTGGTGTGGCTGGCTTCCAGGTTAAGTAAGCAGTGTGTCAAGAAGCAGTGCGGTTTGGCGGGGTCTCGACTTGCTCTCTCCCGAGTCCGTACAGAAGTTGTAGCGATGGAACAAGACTGTAGACTCCCCAAACACTGAGGAAATTCTAACGCAGATGCTACGTTACGTTATGAGAGAGCGCCATCATCAGAGCGCGCAACAGTACTGTCTACACTCGGTTTGTTGTTTACATTTAAACTTGTTCATTAAATGGATTTTAAGCTGAACTAACGTTTTCTTACTAAGGATTCCACAACGCGTTTAGCCGATATGGCTGGGACTGCAAGTTTGTGGTCCTTTTATTTTTTCTGTGGATTCCGCTAGTGCTAGCTGGCTGTACTACAGACACCTGTCGTCGTCGTGGGAAAGACTCATTGTTATCTTTTCGTAAAACAACTGGTTGCAGGATAGAGCCAATCTGGATACCAAGCAGATCCTGAGGGAAATCAACGAGTACCAACAGCTTTACGCTATGGAGGAACAACATACTCATTTGTGGAAAGATCCAACCACTTCACAAAATAACTTGAACCCGACAAAAAAAGAAAACCAGATTAATCTACAGACACGGACAATTTACTTACAATTGAGGTAGAGGCTAGTGCTCTGGCTAGAACCCATGCAACAATGGACAAGTTGTGTGAGGAGGTAGCAGGGCTGAGGGGGAGTTTGGAGTTCAACCAGAGTGAAATTCTCAAGCTCCAAAAAGAAAACAAGACACTCACAGCCAAGGTAAAAATACACGATTCCAACATGGATTGTCTACTCAGGGAAAACAGGGTGATGAAGGAGACGCTACTAGACATACAAAGTCGTAGCATGCGTGAAAATCTATTTTTTTTCTGGTATTCCTGTGGACGCATCCAATAATCCGGAGGGCGCGATCAGAGAATTCATGAAATCTTCATTGAAACTTCCTTTAGAGACTGTAAAGAAGGTGGCTTTCTGCCGAGTACACAGACTTGGAGCTCGGAGCGACAAGACCAAGGGTCTCTGACCAATCATCACAAAATTTGAACACTACCAACAAAAGGAGCTGATCAAAAGCAGAGGAAGGGAGCTTAAAGGGACCAAATTCAGTCTCAATGACCAATTTTCAAAGGAGATAAACAAATGTTGATAGAGACTGCATCCGGTACAAAGACAACAAAGGATTGATGGTAGGCATGCCTTTATCATTGTGGACAAACTCTTTATAGATGGACAGCTATTCCGAGACAGCTCCATAAAACCGTGGCTGTACTAAATTCTACAGGGACTTCAGGTTACAAAAAAAGAAGGTATGGGAACTGTTTAAAATATCTGAACATTATGAAGTGGATATGAACACACACGTACTCAACTACATGCTTGCTTACACATACGGACTTATACAGTGGGGCAAAAAAGTTTTTAGTCAGCCACCAATTGTGCAAGTTCTCCCACTTATTAAAAAGATGAGAGAGGTCTGTAACAGATCCAATTATGTACTGGGCCATACGCACTACCCTCTGTTGTGCCTTGTGGTCAGAGGCAGAGCAGTTGCCATACCAGGCAGTGATGCAACTAGTCAGGATGCTGTCGATTGTGCAGCTGTAGAACATTTTGAGGATCTGACAAACCCATGCCAAATCTCCTGAGGGGGAATAGGCTTTGTCATGCCCTCTTTACGATAATGTCTTAGTGTGTTTGGACCATGACAATTTGTTGGTGATGTGGACACCAAGGAATTTGAAGCTCTCAACCTTCTCCAATGCAGCTGCATCGATGAGAATTGTGAGAGAATCTCCTCTGTCTTGATCACGCTAAGAGAGTGGTTGTTCTTGCACCACATGGCCAGGTCTCTGACCTCCCTATAGGCTGTCTCATTGTTGTTGGTAATCAGGCATACCACTGCTGTGTCATCGGAAAACTTGATGATGGCATTTGAGTCACGCCTGGCCATGCAGTCATGAGTGAACAAGGAGTAGAGAAGGGGACTGAGCACGCACCCCTGAGGGGCCCCCAGGTTGAGGAACAGTGTGTCAGATGTGTTGTTACCTACCCCTACCACCTGGGGGCTGCCCGTCAGGAAGTCCAGGATCCAGTTGCAGAGGGAGGTGTTTAGCTTAGTGATGAGCTTTGAGGGCACTATGGTGTTGAACGCTGAGCTGTAGTCAATGAATAGCATTCTCACTTAGGTGTTCCTTTTGTCTAGGTGTGAAAAGGCAGTATGGAGTGCAATAGAGATTGCATCATCTGTGGATCTGTTGGGGCGGTATCCAAATTGGAGTGGTTCTGGGGTTTCTGGGATAATGATGTTGATGTGAGCCATAACCACCCTTTCAAAGAACTTAATGGCTACAGGCGTGAGTGCTATGGTTCAGTAGTCATTCAAGCAGGTTACTTTAGTGTTATTGGGCATATAGACTATAGTGGTATGCTTGAAACATGTTTGTATTACAGACTCAGATTAGGAGAGGTTGAAAATGTCAGTGAAGACAACTGCCAGTTGGTCAGCGCATGCTCAGAGTACATGTCCTGATAATCTGTCTGGCCTTGCGGCCTTGTGGATGTTGACCATTTAAAGGTCTTAATCACATTGGCTGCAGACAGCGTGATCACACAGTCTTCCGAAACATGCATGTGTCAGTGTTACATGTCTCAAAGCGAGCACAGAAGTTATTTAGCTCATCTGATAGGCTCGTGTCACCGGGCAGCTCTCGCCTGTGCTTACCTTTGTAGTCTATAATAGTTTGCAAGCCCTGCCACATCCGATGAGCTTCGGAGCCGGTGTAGTAAAATTTGATCTTAGTCCTGTATTGAAGCTTTGCCTTTTTGATGGTTTGCCAAAGGGTATAGCCGGATTCCTTGTAAGCTTCCGGTTTAGAGTCCTGCTCCTTGAATGTGGCAGCTCTACCCTTTAGATCTGTGTAGATGTTGCCTGTAATCCATGGCTTCTGGTTGGGGTATGTCGTACAGTCAGTGTGGGGATGACGTCATCGATGTACTTATTGATGAAGCCAGTAACTCGGAGGACCTGAGCCCTAGGACCATGCCTCAGAACTACCTGGCCTGATTACTCCTTGCTGTCCCCAGTCCATCTGGCCATGCTGCTGCTCCTTTTTCAACTGTTCTGCCTGCGGCTATGGAACCCTGACCTGTTCACCGGACATGCTACCTGTCCCAGACCTGCTGTTTTTAAACTCTCTAGGGACAACAGGAGTGGTAGAGATACTCTGAATGATTGGCTTTGAAAGCCAACTGACATTTACTACTGAGGTGCTGACCTGTTGCACCCTTGACAACCACTGTGATTATTATTATTTGACCCTGCAGGTCATCTATGAACATTTGAACATCTTGGCCATGTTCTGTTTTAATCTCCACCCGGCACAGCCAGAAGAGGACGGGCCATCCCTCATAGCCTGGTTTCTCTCTAGGTTTCTTCCTAGGTTCTGGCATTTCTAGGGAGTTTTTGCTAGCCACCGTGCTTCTACACCTGCATTGCTTGCTGTTTAGGGTTTTAGGCTGGTTTCTGTACAACATTTTGAGATATCAGCTGATGTAAGAAGGGCTTTATATATATATTTGATTTTATTAACTGTTGTTGTGTACTCCTCAATGCCAGTTGACGAATCCCAGAACATATTCTAGTCTTTGCTAGCAAAACAATCTTGTATCTTAGCATCAGCTTCATCTGTCCACTTTATTGACTGAGTCACTGGTGCTTACTGCTTTAATTTTTGCCGTTAAGCAGGAATCAGGAGTTTAGAGCTATGGTCAGATTTGCGAAATGGAGAGTGAGGGGGAGCTTTTTATGCAAAGGTGGTTTAGAGTAAAGGTGGTTTAGAGTTTTTTTCCCCTCTGGTTACACATTTAAATACGGATTGAATTGAGGTAGAACTGATTTAAGTTTCCCTGCATCGAAGTCCCTGGCCACTTAGAGCACCGCCTTTGGATGAGCATTTTCCTGGTTTTCGTATGTCAGTATACAGATCATTGAGTGCGGTCTTAGTGCCAGCATCGGTCTGTGGTGGTATGTGGACAGCTACAAAAAAATACAAAACTGAAAACTCTCTAGGTGGAACATGCGGTCTACAGCTTATCATTAGATACTCTACCTAAGGCATGCAAAAACTCGAGACTTCCTTAGATATTGTGCACCAGCTGTTGTTTACAAATATACATAGACCGCACCCTTTGTTTTACCAGAGGCTGCTGTTCTATCCTGTCTATAGAGTGTATAACCCACCAGCTAAATGTTGTTGATGTCGTCATTTAGCCACAACTCAGTGAAACATAATATACGACAGTTTTTAATGTCCCGTTGGTAGGATATATGTGCTTTTAGTTCATCCCATTAATTTTCCAGGGATTGTACGTTGGCTGACAGTACGGATGACAAAGGCAGATTATTCACTAGTCACCTCACATGGCACCCTGATCCCCTTCCGCAAAATCTCATTCTCTTTCTCCTGCGAATGACGGGGATGAGGGCCTGTTAGGGTGTCTGCAGTAAATCCCTCTCCCGTCCAACTTATTAAAGAAATATTATTCATCCAATTCATTTACATTTTCAATTCAAGGTGAGTAACCCCTGTTCTGAATTCCAGAAGTTATTTTTGGTCATAAGAGACGGTAGCAGCAACATCATGTACAAAATAAGTTAGAAACAATGCAAAAAAACTAAATAGAAGGGTTGGTTCAGAGCCAATTAAATGGCAGCAATCCTCTCCGGCCCCATCTTCTCTGCAGAAGATGGTGGTTAATTCTATTGCTATTTATTCTGTTAGCAATAAAATATACATAGTATCTTCTGATTACAATTATTATGTCTCATATTTGAATTAAATGCAATCTAAACACAAGTAGGTATACCGTGTATCTAGCTGTCTGATAACACACTCTGACTGAATGGCTTGTCCTGCATTTTGTAAAAACTCAGAGTGCATGAAGGAATTATATCTTGGTTCCTTTCTAAACATAGGAATGTGAATGCAGTGAGGAAACATTGTGATGTGAACTGGCAAAGAAGTCCTTATTCAAAGGCAAGGGAACTGAGTTCTTTAGCTTTTTGTTACCACAGAGTACACTTTAAAGAAAACTGAGATCAGTTCTTTAGAAGAGGACTGTATGTGAAAACACCCTTATCTTCTTGGCAAGGGACTAAACTCACTGCTGATAATCTAGGAGGGTTACCCTGTGGTGTGCATAAACTGGTGTGTGTTTGTGTGTGTGTGTGTGTGTGTGTGTGTGTGTGTGTGTGTGTGTGTGTGTGTGTGTGTGTGTGTGTGTGTGTGTGTGTGTGTGTGTGTGTGTGTGTGTGTTTGTGTGCGTGTGTGTGTGTGTGTGTGCGTGTGTGTGTTTGTGTGAGCACTCGTTTGTTTGCATGTGTGCTTGTAAGGGCGGGGGACTGTGTATCTGACCCAACTTCAGCACTAAATCTGGTCTAATCCTGGCAGTATTAAATTCATCTGTGCTGTGAAACCTGAAGGATCCATTGACCCATTGGGACGAAGCGAGAGGAAGGCATTTACCAAATGAATAAAGGAAAATCATAGGGTGTTGCTTAGCTGCTTATTCAAATCAGATGATGCAACAGACAATTAGAGAGTAAACCACCCCATTTTTTGGACTTTGACTTTTTTGTCCATGTTGTGTTATTTGTTTATTGCATTTCATTCTTTGGACATAATGAATTTTGTAACATGAAAGGGATTTCTAAAATGTAAGCCGCCACCCTCTGTACATACACACAGTACACACACAAACATACACACACAAACACACACACACACACACACACACACACACACACACACACACACACACACACACACACACACACACACACACACACACACACACACACACACACATACATACATACATACATACATACATACATACATACATACATACATACATACATACATACATACATACATACATACACACACCGCGATGGTCAACACACAAATGGCTTTATCTTCGTGCCCACACATGGGCAGGATATAGGAGCCAGCAGACGTGACAGTGTGCCAGTGTTCCAGTTGCCAAGCAGATACATGCACACACGCGCACACACACACACATACACACGCACACACCACACACACACACAGCCTCCTCCACCTCCCACTATGTCTCTGCAAGAATCCCAGCTCTCTGTGTATGGGATATTGTTTTACTTCTGTTGTGTGTGTGTTAAGGTGTGTGTCATTCTATGCAGTGTTAAGACAATGTTTGGCTCCAGCTTTGGCTCCAGCTACTTAAAGACATGTTCATCCCCTCTTTTAAATGAACAATCCACAAAGCACCTATTTCAGCCTCTCAGGCCATGAGATCCACCAAACACCACTGCAGACAGACTTTCTGCTGTAAATGTGTACCGTGTGTTGCCATGTATCTCTGTGTCTGTCAATGTCCTCAGTAGCCTGCCAAGTCCCATGTCTCTGTGTCTGTCCCTGTCCTCAGTAGCCTGCCAATCTCCACGTATCTGTGTTTGTCCCGGTCCTCAGTAGCCTGCCAATCTCCACGTCTCTGTGTCTGCCCCTGTCCTCAGTAGCCTGCCAATCTCCATGTCTGAGTCTGTCCCTGCCTTCAGTAGCCTACCAATCTCCATGTCTCTGTGTCTGTGTATACAGTATGTGATTGTACCTGTTCCTGTGTGTGTACAGATGTACACTGTGTGCATGTAAGTGTGAGTGTGTGTGTGTGTGCGTCTGTGTATGACTGTGCGAATACATCTGTGTATATCTGCATGTGAAAGTTCTGTCCTGTCCTCCAGCAGTCAGTGGGCTCTATACAGAAGCTCCATTGTATGAAATACTATACTTAATTGGAGGAAAAGTGTGGCTGTTGACCTTTTCGCAGGTGAACCTCAGCCAGCCGCACTCCGCTCATAAATCGCACAGCCATCACTCTCAATCTCTCTCTTGACGATGGCAATTACACACCGGTCGCCAGATATACAGAGCGAAAGCTGAAACGGCCACCTCCACACCAGGCAACCACACACACGTACACAAATACACCGACATACACACATTCGTATACTGACACGCACACATACAGACACATACATGAAAAGGAACATGCATCAACACACACACCCACACACAGTATCCCCTATTAGCCACTCTGTGCAGCTCCCCTCCCTGTGTAGCTGTTCATGCCCATTACCTGAAATCTGTGTGATATTAGAGTAATGATAACTTTCCTAATGCTCCACTTATCTGGGATCTCATAAACGTATTTTAGAAATGAGATGGGCTGAGAGCCAGGTTCCCTCCATTCCAACCACAGACAGACAGTGTAGATCGATGATGCAGACTAGAAGTGAGGTGTAAGAACGAGGAAGAATCTCTATCATAAGATCCCTGTAATTAGAACATCCCTATTTCCTATATTATTCACATTTACACTTGAATTAGAGGTGGTGGAGGAGTACAACAGGAATTACAGATAGACCCGGCCCTCATGGAGAGAGAGATCCATTCTAATGCTTTTCTAATATCGCTGGTATACTGGTTGGCAAATGGACAATACATAATGAGTTGTGGTGGGGTTCAGGTGAGACATTGAAATTGGGACATTATCGTGGGCCATCCACTTTGAACTTTGAAGCTATCTGAAGAATAAAAGTGAAGAAATGCCATAAGATTGAGTGCCAGAAAAGGGAGGGGGTTGGTTAACTGTCCCCGTAGTTGATTTAGACTCTGAAAATGTTATTTGGAGTATCAGGTTAATGGGGGATGTCTACACTGCTAAATGTATAATGATTTAGGCTAAGAATCCATTGGGATACTGATCTGTAATTATAACCCCGATGAGTGAGTAAATTCGATTAATTATAAGGTGAATATATTGTATGTTAATATGGATGTACATTCTGCCAGTGTTGATGTTTGTTAAAACCTCTTTGGGAAAGGCATGCCGCTAGCGGGACACCTCGACAACATCCAGTGAAATTACAGAGTGCGAAAATCAAACTACAGTATTATAAATATTTAACTTTCATAAAATCACAAGTGCAAGACATCAAAATAAAGCCCAACTTCTTGTTAATCCAGCCGCTGTATCAGATTTCCAAAAGGCTTTACGGCGAAAGCACACCATGCGATTATCTGAGGACAGTGCCCCGCAAACAAAACCATGAAAAACATATTTCAACCAGGCAGGTGCGACACTAAAGTCAGAAATAGCGATATAATAAATGCCTTACCTTTGATGATCTTCTTCTGTTGGCACTCCAAAAGGTCCCAGTTACATCACAAATTGTCATTTTGTTCAATATTCTTCTTTATATCCATAAAAACTCAGTTAACTGGCGCGCCTGCTCTTCAGTCAATAATCCATCCAGTTTCCCTCCATCAAAATGCATACAAAATGAATCCCAAAGGTTACGAATAAACTTTTCCAAACAAGTCAAACAATGTTTATAATCAAACCATAGGTACCCTAATACGTAAATAAACTATACAATTTAAGACTGAGAATCATTATTGTCTTTACCGGACTAAAATTCAAAAGAATGCGCTTTCATTCACACGTTGGAAACACTACAACCAAAATGGGAGCCACCTATAGAAAAACTACAATTTCTGGCTCATTTTTCCAAACATCAGCCAGAAACTCTTTCAAAAGACTGTTGACATCTAGTGGAAGCCCTAGGAACTGCAATCTGTGAGGACGTGGCCTTAAAATAAACGTGATAGCCGTTGAAAATAGTGGTAGGCTGAATTTTTTGGGGGGATGGTTTGTCCTCAGGGTTTTGCCTGCCATATCAGTTCTGTTATAGGGGCAGTATTGAGTATCTTGGATGAAAAGGTGCCCATATCAAACAGCCTGCTCCTCAGTCATAGTTGCTAATATTTGCATATTATTATTAGTATTGGATAGAAAACACTCTGAAGTTTCTAAAAGTGTTTGAATGATGTCTGTGAGTATAACAGAACTCACATTGGCAGGCAAAATCCTGAGTTGAAATCAAAACAGGAAGTCAGAAATCTGAGCTTGTATGTATTCACCAGAGTCCCCAATGAAATCCCCTTTTGATATCAATGATGTTGTACTGCCTAGGGGTTCCACTAGATGTCAACCATCAATATAAATTATAATGAGGCTTCTATGTTGTTGTGGGAGTGAATGAGAGCAGAATATATTAGCTGTCCATCAAGCAGCCATTTTGTGATCCCACTTTTTCCTCATGGTGGTCACTTGCGTTCCATTGCTCACGCAGACAAGAAGGAATACTCCGGTTGGAACTTTATTGAAGCTATACGTTAAAAATATCCTAATGATTGATTCTGTACTTAGTTTGAAGTGTTTCTTCGACCGGTAATATAACTTTTTGAAGTTTTTGTCCGATATAACACTGACAAGAATTAGCTTGGATATGTATACCAAACGCTCTAACAAAATACGGTATTTGGACATAAGTAACGGACATTTTAGAAGAAAACAAACATTTATTGTGGACCTGGGATTCCTGGAGTGCTTTCTGATGTAGATCATCAAAGATAAGGGAATATTTATCATGTCATTTCTTGTTTATTGTTGTTGTTTTAACCCCAGTCTGTCTTAGTTTCCCTGATCCAAGGATGATTTTGAGACAATGAGGGATTGTTCCACTCCTAACCTATCTCTAGTAAAACACATTATTGGCTCTGTAATGCAGCCTTTAACCAATTTTTCAGCTCAAGCCATCTCCAGTGACCATGTGCCCAGAATAGCTGCTGGGAACTAGAGTGGAGCCCATGAAAACACATACAGGACAGAAATGTCTTACTATTAGCTAAATATGAATTGCTAAACATTAATGTCAAATAAATCAGGTATATATTAATATTTTTACCTCACATTCCCCTCTCAAGAAACACAGGTTCTTCTAGAAAAATTCAAGTTTGTTAAGTATACATTTAAACTAACAAAATAAATCCCCCTGGTGCCTGACATTTCATCCACGGTGAACAACCTTCCTCTGGGTTGCTGAGCTTAAAACCTTCTTTATCCAAACACAGTCAATTTGGAACATAATAAATCCCATTAAATTAACACACACAAGCTTCATTTCAACAGATAGGACATTCATCACACTGACACCACACACAAAGGTAGGGGTCAGCATGACGAAACCCACGTGCAGATAACGACAGGATGAAGCCAGAGTGGCTTATGATGCCCCAATCTGCATGGGGGAGGTTGAGCCAACCATGACTGAGCATTGTCAGTGTCGGCTATATATATTACTCTGCATTTGTGTAAAGGTTAGGTTACTCGGTCCAACACTCAAGGGTGGGGGGTCGACCAGCCTCATTATTGCAATAATTAATCAATATTAAATAAAGAGGATTGTTTGAAGGAATTACCACGTTTCTCTCAGTACTGCATTTCCATGACAGATGTGTGCCACCAAAAATCTGAACTCATCATGAGGGTCCGCAGTTGCTCGCAGATTTGTTTTACCCAGATGTGCATACCCCCCCACATTTTGCCAATGGGCGTTGAGAAAATGTTGCAGTTTTTGCTGCAATTCTACACATTTTGCCATGGGGCGGAGAGAACATTTTGAAATGGGGCGGAGAGAACATTTTGAAATGGGGCGGAGAGAACATTTTGCCATGGGGCAGAGAGAAGATTTTGCCATGGGGCGGAGAGAAGATTTTGCCATGAGGTGGAGAGAAGGAGAAATAGAGGAGAGGGGACAACTAACACACAGAATTAGGCAGGAAACCGAGGACTGAGATGAGAATGAAAGGAGAGAGAAGAGAGAGAGAGCACTGATCACCACTAAGACGTTAAGTAGCTAATTGAGATGTTTGTGTTGCTCTTTTTCTTCCTCTGTCTTCTTCTCTCTCCCCATCTCGCTCTCTCTCTTTCCTATCAATTCAATTCAAGGGGCTTTTCAACAACGTTGTAACAATCTACAAATGGTTAAAGTACACAAGGGAAAATAAATAAGCATAAATATGGGTTGTTTTTACAATGGTGTTTGTTCTTCACTGGTTGCCCTTTTCTTGTGGCAACAGGTCACACATATTGCTGCTGTGATGGCACACTGTGGAATTTCACCCAGTCGATAATGGAGTTTATAAAAATTAGATTTGTTATCAAATTCTTTCTGGATCTGTGTAATCTGAGGGAAATATGTCTCTCTAATATGGTCATACATTGGGCAGGAGGTTAGGAAGTGCAGCTCAGTTTCCACCTCATTTTGTGGGCAGTGTGCACATAGCCTTGTGCACATAGCCTCGTTCCAAGATGGCATAGCAGTTCAGCCGTCTTTTGTCCTCGTCTTGTCGTGTCCCGTGTGTATGTGTATATATATATATATATAACTTTTTTTACATACTTTTTTATACATATTTTTTTATTTTCCATAAACTCATCTTCAAAACACTCTCCTGCAACCCGCCTCACCAATTTATATTTATTAAAAAAAATATTATTTACCTCATCTGTAATCCTCCATAGAAGCTAGCCAGAAACTAATCCAGAAGCTAGCCAGAAGCTAATCCAGAAACTAATCCAGAAGCTAGCCAGAAGCTAATCCAGAAGCTAGCCAGAAGCTAGTTAGCTTCTTTACTGGCTAATCGTTAGTATTCAGCTAACCACAGTTTGTGGTCATCAGCTATCCTTTAGCTCGAAAATCTATCGCCAGTTTTGTACGGCGCGGCTCGGAACGGAACACACCGGACCTATTTTTCTCTCCATGTCCCTGGATTTCAACTGCTAACTCTGGACATTCAGACCTGGATCTCGCAGCTAGCTAGCTGCTATCCGTGTGACTATCGGCTTTCGTCGATTCCGGAGCAAACATCAATTATTCCGGAGCTAGCCAGCTGAAGAGTTCCATCAATCACTCCTGGGCTACAATCACCTATCCCGACCCGTTTTACTGCCAACGCGGTGCCCCACCTGGCCTTCACAACTGGACTACCGACGTTATCTACCCGAAGGAGTTATAACCACTTAAGCCTACCCCTTACTTTTTCGAACATTCTGTTAAAAATCGCGCAACATTTCAGCGTCCTGCTACTCATGCCAGGAATATAGTATATGCATGTGATTAGTATGTGTGGATAGAAAACACTCTGACTTTTCTAAAACTGGTTTGATCACGGCTGTGACTATAACAGAGTGTGTGTTTCTTCGAAAAGCGCAAGAAAAACTGATCACCGAAAACTGGGAAAAATATCCATGCGCCACTTGCATGTATTGTCTATGGGGAAGCAAATTACATGGGGCTGAGATTGCAAGTCCTACAGCTTCCACACGATGTCGCCAGTCTTGTAAATTGCCTGGGCTTTGTTTCTTGATCAAACGAGTAAGAGAGAGCCCATTCCTTCCGGTCTCCGACAGGATGTTTTGGAGGAGAAATTTCCGGACATGATTTGAAGACGTGGAGCTATTCAATACACATCGCCCCGTGATCAATTTGATAGATTATTAACGTTTACTAATACCTAAAGTTGGATTACAAAAGTATTTCGAAGTGTTTTGTGAAAGTTTATCGTCAACTTTTTTAATAAAAAAAAAATGACGTTGCGTTTTAAAACGCTGTTTTTTCCTGGATCACACACTTTTCATAGATCGATATTTAGGGTATATATGGACCGATTTAATCGAAAAAAAGACCCAATAGTGATGTTTATGGGACATCTAGGAGTGCCAACAAAGAAGCTCGTCGAAGGTAATGAATGTTTTTTTATATTTTATTTCTGCGTTTTGTGTAGCGCCGGCTATGCTAATTATTTTGTTTACGTCCCCTTCAGGTATTTCGGGGTGTTGCATGCTATCAGATAATAGCTTCTCATGCTTTCGCAAAAAAGCATTTTAGAAATCTGACTTGTTGGCTGGATTCACAACGAGTGTAGCTTTAATTCAGTACCCTGCATGTGTGTTTTTAATGAACGTTTGAGTTTTAACGAGTGCTATTAGCATTTAGCGTAGCGCATTTGCATTTCCAGATGGCTAGATGGCACGCCTACGTGTCGGGTGCGCTTAAGAGGTTAATCCCCTCTACCACATGGAACCCCACTAATCTACTGATGGAACGCACGAGGTGGCTAATAACAGACCTCCATCCTATGCTAGCTTGCTACCGATGGCGTGGCTAGCTGTCTAAATCTCCGTGACCCCAACCAACCTCTCTACTCACTGGACCCTTTTGATCACTCGACTAAGCATGCCTCTCCTTAATGTCAATATGCCTTGTCCATTGCTGTTCTGGTGAGTGTTTATTGGCTTATTTCACTGTAGAGCCTCTAATCCTGCTCACTATACCTTATCCAACCTATTAGTTCCACCACCCACACATGTGATGACATCTCCTGGTTTCTATGATGTTTCTAGAGACAATATCTCTCTCTTCATCACTCTACCTAGGTTTACCTCCACTGTATTCACATCCTACCATACCTTTGTCTGTACATTATACCTTGAAGCTATTTTATCGCCCCCAGAAACCTCCTTTTACTCACTGTTCCAGACGTTCTAGATGACCAATTCTTATTGCTTTTAGCCGTACCCTTATCCTACTCCTCCTCTGTTCCTCTGGTGATGTAGAGGTGAATCCAGGCTCTGCAGTGCCTAGCTCCACTCCTATTCCCCAGGCACTCTCTTTTGATGACTTCTGTAACCATAATAGCCTTGGTTTCATGCATGTTAACATTAGAAGCCTCCTCCCTAAGTTTGTTCTATTCACTGCTTTAGCACACTCTGCCAACCCGGATGTTCTAGCTTTGTCTGAATCCTGTATTAGGAAGACCACCAAAAATTCTGAAATTTTAATCCCAAACGACAACATTTTCAGACAAGATAGAACTGCCAAAGGGGGCTGTGTTGCAAACTACTGCAAAGATAGCCTGAAGAGTTCTGTCCTACTATCAAGGTCTGTACCCAAACAATTTGAACTTCTTCTTTTAAAATTCCACCTCTCTAAAAACAAGTCTCTCACCGTTGCCGCCTGCTATAGACCACCCTCTGCCCCCAGCTGTGCTCTGGACACCATATGTGAACTGATTGCCTCCCATCTATCTTCAGAACTCGTGCTGCTAGGCGACCTAAACTGGAACATGCTTAACACCCCAGCCATCCTACAATCTAAGCTTGATGCCCTCAATCTCACACAAATTATCTATGAACCTACCAGGTACCTCCCCAAAGCCTTAAACACGGGCACCCTCATAGATATCATCCTAACCAACTTGCCCTCTAAATACACCTCTGCTGTCTTCAAACAAGATCTCAGCGATCACTGCCTCATTGCCTGCATCCGTAATGGGTCAGCAGTCAAACGACCTCCACTCATCACTGTCAAACGCTCCCTGAAACACTTCAGCGAGCAGGCCTTTCTAATCGACCTGGCCGGGGTATCCTGGAAGGATATTGATCTCATCCCGTCAGTATGGGATATATTTTTTAAATGCCTTCCTAACCATCTTAAATAAACATGCCCCATTCAAGAAATTTAGAACCAGGAACAGATATAGCCCTTGGTTTTCCCCAGACCTGACTGCCCTTAACCAACACAAAAACATCCTATGGCGTTCTGCATTAGCATCGAACAGCCCCCGTGATATGCAGCTGTTCAGGGAAGCTAGAAACCATTATACACAGGCAGTTAGAAAAGCCAAGGCTAGCTTTTTCAAGCAGAAATTTGCTTCCTGCAACACAAACTCAAAAAAGTTCTGGGACACTGTAGAGTCCATGGAGAATAAGAACAACTCCTCCCAGCTGCCCACTGCACTGAAGATAGGAAACACTGTCACGACTGATAAATCCACCATAATTGAGAATTTCAATAAGCATTTTTCTACGGCTGGCCATGCTTTCCACCTGGCTACTCCTACCCCGGTCAACAGCACTGCACCCCCCACAGCAACTCGCCCAAGCCTTCCCCATTTCTCCTTCTCCCAAATCCGTTCAGCTGATGTTCTGAAAGAGCTGCAAAATCTGGACCCCTACAAATCAGCCGGGATAGACAATCTGCACCCTTTCTTTCTAAAATTATCTGCCGAAATTGTTGCCACCCCGATTACTAGCCTGTTCAACCTCTCTTTCATTTCGTCTGAGATTCCCAAAGATTGGAAAGCAGCTGCGGTCATCCCCCTCTTCAAAGGGTGGGACACTCTTGACCCAAACTGCTACAGACCTATATCTATCCTACCATGCCTTTCTAAGGTCTTCGAAAGCCAAGTCAACAAACAGATTACCGACCATTTCGAATCTCACCATACCTTCTCTGCTATGCAATCTGGTTTCAGAGCTGGTCATGGGTGCACCTCAGCCACGCTCAAGGTCCTAAACGATATCTTAACCGCCATTGATTAGAAACATTACTGTGCAGCCGTATTCATTGATCTGGCCAAGGCTTTCGACTCTGTCAATCACCACATCATCATTGGCAGACTCGACAGCCTTGGTTTCTCAAATGATTGCCTCGCCTGGTTCACCAACTACTCTTCTGATAGAGTTCAGTGTGTCAAATCGGAGGGTCTGCTGTCCGGACCTCTGGCAGTCTATGGGGGTGCCACAGGGTTCAATTCTTGGACCGACTCTCTTCTCTGTATACATCAATGAGGTCGCTCTTGCTGCTGGTGAGTCTCTGATCTACCTCTACGCAGACGACACCATTCTGGCCCTTCTTTGGACACTGTGTTAACAACCCTCCAGGCATGCTTCAATGCCATACAACTCTCCTTCCGTGGCCTCCAATTGCTCTTAAATACAAGTAAAACTGAATGCATGCTCTTCAACCGATCGCTACCTGCCCGCCTGTTCAACATCACTACTCTGGACGGCTCTGACTTGAATATGTGGACAACTACAAATACTTAGGTGTCTCGTTAGACTGTAAACTCTCCTTCCAGACCCATATCAAACATCTCCAATCCAAAGTTAAATCTAGAATTGGCTTCCTATTTCGCAACAAAGCATCCTTCACTCATGCTGCCAAACATACCCTTGTAAAACTGACCATCCTACCAATCCTCGACTTTGGCGATGTCATTTACAAAATAGCCTCCAATACCCTACTCAACAAATTGGATTCAGTCTATCACAGTGCAATCCGTTTTGTCACCAAAGCCCCATATACTACCCACCATTGTGACCTGTATGCTCTCGTTGGCTGGCCCTCGCTTCATACTCGTCGCCAAACCCACTGGCTCCATGTCATCTACAAGACCCTGCTAGGTAAAGTCCCCCCTTATCTCAGCTCGCTGGTTACCATAGCATCTCCCACCTGTAGCACATGCTCCAGCAGGTATATCTCTCTTGTCACCCCCAAAACCAATTCTTTCTTTGGCCGCCTCTCCTTCCAGTTCCATGCTGCCAATGACTGGAACGAACTACAAAAATCTCTGAAACTGGAAACACTTATCTCCCTCACTAGCTTTAAGCACCGACTGTCAGAGCAGCTCACAGATTACTGCACCTGTACATAGCCCACATATAATTTAGCCCAAACAACTACCTCTTTTCCTACTGTATTTAATTTATTTATTTATTTTGCTCCTTTGCACCCCATTATTTGTATTTCTACTTTGCACATTCTTCCACTGCAAATCTACTATTCCAGTGTTTTACTTGCTATATTGTATTTACTTTGCCACCATGGCCTTTTTTTACCGTTACCTCCCTTATCTCACCTCATTTGCTCACATCGTATATAGACTTGATTATACTGTATTATTGACTGTATGTTTGTTTCACTCCATGTGTAACTCTGTGTCGTTGTATGTGTCGAACTGCTTTGCTTTATCTCAACTTGCCTACCTGGTTAAATAAAGGTGAAATAAAAAAAATAAAAAAGCCTGTCTTCTCTTGAGCCATGTCTGCCTACGGCAGCCTTTCTCAATAGCAAAGCTATGCTCACTGAGTCGTACATAGTCAAAGCTTTCCTTAAGTTTGGGTCAGTCACAGTGGTCAGGTATTCTGCCACGTGTACTCTCTGTTTAGGGCCAAATAACATTCTAATCTGCTCTTTTTTTGTTAATTCTTTCCAATGTGTCCAGTAATTATCTTTTAGTTTTCTCATGATTTGTTTGGGTCTAATTGTGCAGCTGTCCTGGGGCTCTGTGGGGAGTGTTTGTGTTTGTGAACAGAGCCCCAGGACCAGCTTGCTTAGGGGACTCTTCTCCAGATTCATCTCTTTGTAGGTGATGGCTTTGTTATGGAAGGTTTGGGAGTCACTTCCTTTTAGGTGGTTGTAGAATTTAACATCTCTTTTCTGGATTTAGATAATTAGTGGGTATTGGCCTAATTTTGCTCTTAATTCTGCTCTCTCTCTCTCTTTCTCTTTCTCTCCCTCTCTTTCTCTCTTTTTTTCACCAAGCGGTAATTTTTTGCAATTTGCCTGAGTCATCCATTTGTTAGGAAGCTAAGCATGAAAAAGACACAATTTTGTCAAAATGTAAAACCCTCTGGGAGTCAGCCTAGGGGAAATAACACAGAGCAAGGGGCTGTCTGATGGAGCCCATCTGATAACTGTAACAGGAGCAGAAATATTAAGGGGGCCACGCCAGGCTGCCACCAAGGTGAGTGTGTGTGTGTGTGTGTGTGTAAAGGAGGTGAACTTTGTGGGGTGCCCAGCAGAGAGCCCACTCACCAGAGGCGTCAGGGTCATGGCGGTGATACCTACCAGTTGGCACACATGACGATGTCAAAGTGTCCCTCCACCGCTGTGACATTTGTCTTACAGTTCCATTTCACCACTCTGTCGGATGGAGGGTAGAATGGCAAACGGCTTACGGGAGATCATCATGGAATAAGACTGTCAGGTATGAATCTGCTTATTCTCCCTTAAACATCAGTTATGCTCCCCTTTCCTTTGTCCTGTTCTATCCCTCCCTCTCATCCTCCCTCCCATCTTCCCTCCCTCTGTCTCTCCCATCCTCCCTCGCTCCCTCCCTTCCTCCTTTCCTTCTCAGTGTGTCATCCCCTGGCGTCTCAGCCACTGTGTGTGTGCCTCAGTGCTCAGAGGTAAAACACCTCGTCAAAGAGAGCCCTATCTGACATGACAACCTTAAATCACCAGCTCCATTGTCTCAGCCCAGGTACCCCACTGCTAGTATTACGACTGCTGTCACAACTGACAGGTTCTCTCCATGTCTACAGGATCGTCATCAGTAGGCCACTACTGCAGTGTACCGTGAGGGCTGCTGCTACAAATCTGTCGTTCTGCCCCTGAACAGGCAGTTAACCCACTGTTCCTAGGCCGTCATTGAAAATAAGAATTTGTTCTTACCTGACTTGCCTAGTTAAATAAAGGTAAAATATATATTTTTTATATTAATGTACAGTTACTAGCCCCAGCTCCTGACAGTCCCCTCCTATCCACTGTCCACCCCCCCTGCCGGTCTCTCTCTCTCTCTCTCACTCGAGATCGGGCCTGGGCCCCAGACAGCAAAATGTGATTATTAATTGGCCATTATTAACACTCAGTAAACAAAAATTATGTCTTGTGGAAATACAATCTCATCTCCCTGCAGGGGTCCCGCGCCTGCTTTTTATTCAGTGACTTGAGAAAAGCAATCCCCCCTCATCCAATCACTGGACGACCTTCACCCCTCTCAAACCGTGCATTCTGACAGGAGGTTTAATCTGTAAAGAAAACAATCAAAGTAATGAAGTCTAATTATACGTTTACTTTTTCACTTCATCATCCCCGTGTAAATATACAAGGAAGAGAGGGAGGTGGTGCCGAAAGTGAGGGAGGGAGAGGCGAGAAGGGGAAGCGAGGGAGGGAGGGAGAGGCGAGAACAGCAGGGAAAGCGAGGGAGGGGGAGGAGAGAATAGCAGGGAAAGCGAGGGAGAGAGTGGATAGAAGAGCAGAGAAAGTGAGGAGAGGATAGCAGGTAAAGTGAGGGAGGGAGAGGAAAGCAGAGGTGTAACGGTTCTCTTCTATCTCCTCCTCTGACAAAGAGGTGGAACAAGGATCGGACCAAAATACAGCGTGATGATGATTCATGATATTTAAATGAAGGAAAAAACTATACATGAAGAAACTACAAGAATAATGAAATGTGAAAACCGAAACAGCACTATCTGGTGCAAAGACAGGAACAATCACCCACAAAACACTCAAAGAATATGGCTGCCTAAATATGGTTCCCAATCAGAGACAACGATACACACCTGCCTCTGATTGAGAACCACTCCAGACAGCCATAGACTTTGCTAGATAACCCCACTAAGCCACACACCCTACACCCCACAAAACACCAAGACAAAACACACCACAATAAACCCATGTCACACCCTGGCCTGACCAAATAAATGAAGACAAACACAATATATTAAGACCAGGGCGTGACAAGAGGAAGCAAGGCAGAGTGGGATCAAGTATGTGAGATCACAAAATACAAAATACATTTTAGGATAAATTAATGGTGTTTTTTGGGAGGTAATTAATTGTGTTTGTGTTTTTAGGGAGCTAATTAGGAGCTATTTTTAGGGAGCTATTTAGAATGTAATTAATTGTGTTTTTAGGAGGGAATTAATGGTGTTTTTAGGAGGTAATTAATGGTGTTTTTGGGAGGTAATTAATGGTGCTTTTGGGAGGTAATAAGTGGTGTTTTAGGAGGTAATAAGTGGTGTTTTAGGAAGTAATTAGTGGTGTTTTAGGAGGTAATTAGTGGTGTTTTAGGAGGTAATTAGTGGTGTTTTAGGAGGTAATTAGTGGTGTTTTAGGAGGTAATTAGTGTTGTTTTAGGAGGTAATTAGTGGTGTTTTTAGGAGGTAATTAGTGGTGTTTTTAGGAGGTAATTTGTGGTGTTTTTAGGGAGGTAATTTGTGGTGTTTTTAGGGAGGTAATTAATGGTGTTTTTCAGCTAGAGCAACAGAGTGTCAGGGTACAACAAAGTGTCTAGAGACGTGAGGCTTCTTTTGATGGTTTCAGGACATCCGATTAGACAGTCATTCTGCTTTGATAAATCCACACACACGTCCTCTCTCTCAATCACGACGGGTGATACCTTGATGGTTACATACCTTAACCACGTAATAACCCTTACTCTCCAACAAGACCAGTTGGCTAATCCGGTCACGCTTACTGTTGTCTTAATTCTTGGAATAAATCTAACCCTAACTCTAGTAACATTTACCCTTATTACCCTAACCTGAACCCTGACCAGCTCAGGAAAAGCCTCATCAGTAACACACACTGGTACACTGTGATATCCACAGTGATGTTCCAATCTAATCTAACCCCTACTCTACCCCTTCCCTGTACACTGATATCCACAGTGATTTTCCAATCTAATCTAACCCCTACTCTACCCCTTCCTTGTACACTGATATCCACAGTGATGTTCCAATCTAATCTAACCCCTACTCTACCCCTTCCTTGTACACTGATATCCACAGTGATTTTCCAATCTAATCTAACCCCTACTCTACCCCTTCCTTGTACACTGATATCCACAGTGATTTTCCAATCTAATCTAACCCCTACTCTACCCCTTCCTTGTACACTGATATCCACAGTGATTTTCCAATCTAATCTAACCCCTACTCTACCCCTTCCTTGTACACTGATATCCACAGTAATGTTCCAATCGAATCTAACCCCTACTCTACCCCTTCCTTGTACACTGATATCCACAGTGATTTTCCAATCTAATCTAACCCCTACTCTACCCCTTCCTTGTACACTGATATCCACAGTGATTTTCCAATCTAATCTAACCCCTACTCTACCCCTTCCTTGTACACTGATATCCACAGTGATTTTCCAATCTAATCTAACCCCTACTCTACCCCTTCCCTGTACACTGATATCCACAGTGATGTTCCAATCTAATCTAACCCCTACTCTACCCCTTCCTTGTACACTGATATCCACAGTGATTTTCCAATCTAATCTAACCCCTACTCTACCCCTTCCTTGTACACTGATATCCACAGTGATGTTCCAATCTAATCTAACCCCTACTCTACCCCTTCCCTGTACACTGATATCCACAGTGATGTTCCAATCTAATCTAACCCCTACTCTACCCCTTCCTTGTACACTGATATCCACAGTGATTTTCCAATCTAATCTAACCCCTACTCTACCCCTTCCTTGTACACTGATATCCACAGTGATGTTCCAATCTAATCTAACCCCTACTCTACCCCTTCCTTGTACACTGATATCCACAGTGATGTTCCAATCTAATCTAACCCCTACTCTACCCCTTCCTTGTACACTGATATCCACAGTGATGTTCCAATCTAATCTAACTCCTACTCTACCCCTTCCTTGTACACTGATATCCACAGTGATTTTCCAATCTAATCTAACCCCTACTCTACCCCTTCCTTGTACACTGATATCCACAGTGATGTTCCAATCTAATCTAACCCCTACTCTACCCCTTCCTTGTACACTGATATCCACAGTGATGTTCCAATCTAATCTAACTCCTACTCTACCCCTTCCTTGTACACTGATATCCACAGTGATTTTCCAATCTAATCTAACCCCTACTCTACCCCTTCCTTGTACACTGATATCCACAGTGATGTTCCAATCTAATCTAACCCCTACTCTACCCCTTCCCTGTACACTGATATCCACAGTGATGTTCCAATCTAATCTAACCCCTACTCTACCCCTTCCTTGTACACTGATATCCACAGTGATGTTCCAATCTAATCTAACCCCTACTCTACCCCTTCCCTGTACACTGATATCCACAGTGATGTTCTAATCTAATCTAACCCCTACTCTACCCCTTCCTTGTACACTGATATCCACAGTGATGTTCCAATCTAATCTAACCCCTACTCTACCCCTTCCTTGTACACTGATATCCACAGTGATGTTCCAATCGAATCTAACCCCTACTCTACCCCTTCCTTGTACACTGATATCCACAGTGATTTTCCAATCTAATCTAACCCCTACTCTACCCCTTCCTTGTACACTGATATCCACAGTGATTTTCCAATCTAATCTAACCCCTACTCTACCCCTTCCTTGTACACTGATATCCACAGTGATGTTCCAATCTAATCTAACCCCTACTCTACCCCTTCCTTGTACACTGATATCCACAGTGATTTTCCAATCTAATCTAACCCCTACTCTACCCCTTCCTTGTACACTGATATCCACAGTGATTTTCCAATCTAATCTAACCCCTACTCTACCCCTTCCTTGTACACTGATATCCACAGTGATGTTCCAATCTAATCTAACCCCTACTCTACCCCTTCCCTGTACACTGATATCCACAGTGATTTTCCAATCTAATCTAACCCCTACTCTACCCCTTCCTTGTACACTGATATCCACAGTGATGTTCCAATCTAATCTAACCCCTACTCTACCCCTTCCTTGTACACTGATATCCACAGTGATTTTCCAATCTAATCTAACCCCTACTCTACCCCTTCCCTGTACACTGATATCCACAGTGATGTTCCAATCTAATCTAACCCCTACTCTACCCCTTCCTTGTACACTGATATCCACAGTGATTTTCCAATCTAATCTAACCCCTACTCTACCCCTTCCCTGTACACTGATATCCACAGTGATGTTCCAATCTAATCTAACCCCTACTCTACCCCTTCCTTGTACACTGATATCCACAGTGATGTTCCAATCTAATCTAACCCCTACTCTACCCCTTCCTTGTACACTGATATCACAGTGATTTTCCAATCTAATCTAACCCCCACTCTACCCCTTCCCTGTACACTGATATCCACAGTGATTTTCCAATCTAATCTAACCCCTACTCTACCCCTTCCCTGTACACTGATATCCACAGTGATGTTCCAATCTAATCTAACCCCTACTCTACCCCTTCCTTGTACACTGATATCCACAGTGATTTTCCAATCTAATCTAACCCCTACTCTACCCCTTCCTTGTACACTGATATCCACAGTGATTTTCCAATCTAATCTAACCCCTACTCTACCCCTTCCCTGTACACTGATATCCACAGTGATGTTCCAATCTAATCTAACCCCTACTCTACCCCTTCCTTGTACACTGATATCCACAGTGATTTTCCAATCTAATCTAACCCCTACTCTACCCCTTCCTTGTACACTGATATCCACAGTGATTTTCCAATCTAATCTAACCCCTACTCTACCCCTTCCCTGTACACTGATATCCACAGTGATGTTCTAATCTAATCTAACCCCTACTCTACCCCTTCCTTGTACACTGATATCCACAGTGATGTTCCAATATAATCTAACCCCTACTCTACCCCTTCCCTGTACACTGATATCCACAGTGATTTTCCAATCTAATCTAACCCCTACTCTACCCCTTCCTTGTACACTGATATCCACAGTGATTTTCCAATCTAATCTAACCCCTACTCTACCCCTTCCTTGTACACTGATATCCACAGTGACCCCTTCCTTGTACACATATCCACAGTGATTTTCCAATCTAATCTAACCCCTACTCTACCCCTTCCCTGTACACTGATATCCACAGTGATGTTCTAATCTAATCTAACCCCTACTCTACCCCTTCCTTGTACACTGATATCCACAGTGATGTTCCAATATAATCTAACCCTACTCTACCCCTTCCCTGTACACTGATATCCACAGTGATGTTCCAATCTAATCTAACCCCTACTCTACCCCTTCCTTGTACACTGATATCCACAGTGATTTTCCAATCTAATCTAACCCCTACTCTACCCCTTCCTTGTACACTGATATCCACAGTGATTTTCCAATCTAATCTAACCCCTACTCTACCCCTTCCTTGTACACTGATATCCACAGTGATTTTCCAATCTAATCTAACCCCTACTCTACCCCTTCCCTGTACACTGATATCCACAGTGATGTTCTAATCTAATCTAACCCCTACTCTACCCCTTCCCTGTACACTGATATCCACAGTGATGTTCTAATCTAATCTAACCCCTACTCTACCCCTTCCTTGTACACTGATATCCACAGTGATGTTCCAATCTAATCTAACCCCTACTCTACCCCTTCCTTGTACACTGATATCCACAGTGATGTTCTAATCTAACCCCTACTCTACCCCTTCCTTGTACACTGATATCCACAGTGATGTTCTAATCTAATCTAACCCCTACTCTACCCCTTCCTTGTACACTGATATCCACAGTGATGTTCCAATCTAATCTAACCCCTACTCTACCCCTTCCCTGTACACTGATATCCACAGTGATGTTCTAATCTAATCTAACCCCTACTCTACCCCTTCCTTGTACACTGATATCCACAGTGATGTTCCAATATAATCTAACCCCTACTCTACCCCTTCCCTGTACACTGATATCCACAGTGATGTTCCAATCTAATCTAACCCCTACTCTACCCCTTCCTTGTACACTGATATCCACAGTGATTTTCCAATCTAATCTAACCCCTACTCTACCCCTTCCTTGTACACTGATATCCACAGTGATGTTCCAATCTAATCTAACCCCTACTCTACCCCTTCCCTGTACACTGATATCCACAGTGATGTTCCAATCTAATCTAACCCCTACTCTACCCCTTCCTTGTACACTGATATCCACAGTGATGTTCTAATCTAATCTAACCCCTACTCTACCCCTTCCCTGTACACTGATATCCACAGTGATGTTCTAATCTAATCTAACCCCTACTCTACCCCTTCCTTGTACACTGATATCCACAGTGATGTTCCAATCTAATCTAACCCCTACTCTACCCCTTCCCTGTACACTGATATCCACAGTGATGTTCCAATCTAATCTAACCCCTACTCTACCCCTTCCCTGTACACTGATATCCACAGTGATGTTCTAATCTAATCTAACCCCTACTCTACCCCTTCCCTGTACACTGATATCCACAGTGATGTTCTAATCTAATCTAACCCCTACTCTACCCCTTCCTTGTACACTGATATCCACAGTGATGTTCCAATCTAATCTAACCCCTACTCTACCCTTCCCTGTACACTGATATCCACAGTGATGTTCCAATCTAATCTAACCCCTACTCTACCCCTTCCCTGTACACTGATATCCACAGTGATGTTCCAATCTAATCTAACCCCTACTCTACCCCTTCCTTGTACACTGATATCCACAGTGATGTTCCAATCTAATCTAACCCCTACTCTACCCCTTCCCTGTACACTGATATCCACAGTGATGTTCCAATCTAATCTAACCCCTACTCTACCCCTTCCCTGTACACTGATATCCACAGTGATGTTCCAATCTAATCTAACCCCTACTCTACCCCTTCCTTGTACACTGATATCCACATTGATTTTCCCTTATCATTTTTTTTGTTTTATTTGTTTGTACCTTTATTTAACTAGGCAAGTCAGTTAAGAACAAATTCTTATTTTCAATGATGGCCTAGGAACAGTGGGTTAACTGCCTGTTCAGGGGCAGAACGACAGATTTGTACCTTGTCAGCTCTGGGATTTGAACCCCGAGCTGACACCTACCACCCCTCTTTGTAAACTGATATTCACAGTGATGTTCCCTTCTCATCTACCCCCACTATACCCCCTCTCCTTGTACACCATGATATACACAGTGAAGTTCCAATCTCATCTAACCCCCAATTCTACCCCACCTCCCTGTAGACTGCGATATCCACAGTGATGTTCCAATCTCATCCCTCCCCCCCCGCATTTTCCAACTCAAAAAAAACATGTAGAAAGTAAAAGATAATTCCTTAGTCATCTGTCAAAGGCGATAACTGAGGTAACTTATGAGCTGAATCCGTAGGTCATTAAAGTAACAGTGATACAGAAATGTGTATCAGCTAGTCATCTCACCTGCTGGAAACATCTGTGGAGCCAAAGACACCGGTCTTTCTGTTCCTCTCGATGACCCCACACACGTCTGGGGATCTAGTTAATGTAGCTACTCACGTGTTCCACCATTTTATTAGGCAAGTTTAGGGTCTTTAGTTGTAAGTTATTATCATCTGCAGTCACACACACACAAACGCACACTCACACTCCATCCCTGATCTCCAGGGACAGAGAGAGAAGTTTCCAGATGCAGAGCAGATCAATGAGAAGTCTTTTAACCTGTTGCCTACGCCTGAGAGGAGCTCGCCACATCACCACTATAACACACAGGCTGATTGATGTTAACCTCTATTTACACAATGTCTGGAGGCAATTCAATTAGGATTTGTCTGACTTTAAAGCAGCAAAGAGCTGTAGCAAATCCAATCTAGAGTGTGTAGAGGAGAGAGGGAGAGGTCTCTGCTGGATGGATAGAAAGCCAATCCTAGATCAAAGGGAGCTCGGATGGCCCTCACACATACATGAGCAAGCATGCACACATACGCATGAACATTTGGAGGGGTTCCACGCACACGCACATGCACACGCACACACAGGCACAAACAGAGACACACGGCAAGTCTGTGTGTAAGAGTGTCAGTGGACTGAGATCATGGGCTGAGGAAACGAGGAATTCACAGGGTAATCTCATCAGTACCACCCCGATGGGGAGAGGTCATTCTGCACACATCCAAGTGGTGTTACAGGCACACACACACACAGCCAAGTGCTGTAACAGTCATGTACACACTATAACGACACAAGGCAAGACCCAGATGCAGACACAGGAGGCAGCTAATTTGAGTCTCTGATATTTATTGAACAACGAGGGGCAGGCAAGGGGCAGGTCTGGGACAGGCAAGAGATCATAATCAGGTCAGAGTCCAAACGGTACAGGGCGATAGGCAAGCTCGAGGTCAGGGGCAGGCAGAATGGTCAGGCAGGCGGACTCAGTGTCAGGACGGGCAAAAGGTCAGAACCAGGAGGACTAGAAAATAGAGACTAGGAAAAACAGGAGCTTGGAAAAACACTGGCAAGACAAGACGAACACAGGTATAAATACACTGAGGGTAATAGAGGAGATGGGTGATACCTGGAGGGGTGTGGAGACAATCAGGAGATTGCCTAGTCACTGAAAAACACAGCCATTTTCCAGAGTAAAGCCTTTTTGAAATCGGACACTGTGGCTGGATTTACAACAAGTTTATATTTAAAATGGTGTGAAATACTGTTTGAGGGATTTTAATTATGGGATTTCTGTTGTTTTGAATTTGGCGCCCTGCACTTTCACTGGCCGTTGTTGAGGTGGGACGCTACCGTCCCGAATATCCCAGAGAGGTTACTGCAACCGCTGTGTCAGATTTCAAAAAATCTTTATGGCAAAAGCACACCATGCGATAATCTGAGTACAGCGCTCAGCCACCATACAGATACCCGCCATGTTTTGGACTCAACAAAAGTCAGAAATAGCATTATAAATATTCACTTACCTTTGATGATCTTCATCGGAATGCACTCCCAGGAATCCCTGTTCCACAATAAATGTTTGTTTTGTTCGATAAAGTCCATAATTTATGTCCAAATACCTCCTTTTCCGTTCGCGTCTATAGTCCAGTAATCCAAATGCACAATGCGCGAGCGCTAAGTCCAGACGGAAAGTCCAAAAAGTTATATTACAGTTCGTAGAAACATGTCAAACGATGTATAGAATCAATATTTTTATCATAAATCTTCAATAATGTTTCTACCGGACAATTAATGTCTTTAGAAATTAAAAGGAACAGAGCTCGCTCATTGCATTCTGCCAGACACCTGGTTCAAACAGCTCTTATTCTCTCCCCCTTCACATTAGAAACCTGAAACAAGGTTCTAAAGACTGTTGACATCTAGTGGAAGCCTTAGGAAGTGCAATCGGACCAAATTTACACAGTATCTTGGAAAGGCAAAGACTTGAAAACCTACAAACCTCAGATTTCACTTCCTGGTTGGCTTTTTCTCAGGTTTTTGCCTGCCATATGAGTTCTGTTATACTCACAGACATCATTCAAACAGTTTTAGAACCTTCTGAGTGTTTTCAATCCAAATATACTAATAGCATGCACATATTAGCTTCTGGGCCTGAGTAGCAGGCAGTTTACTCTGGGCACCTTATTCATCCAAGCTACTCAATACTGCCCTCCAGTGATAAGAAGTTTTAAAGAAGGCCTGGGTAGAGACAACATTTTAGAAATTTCCCAACTCTATTTGGTTATTTCTATCGTTTTTCATGAATATCCAAAACATCAGAAATATCTTGATGACAATCTTGTATGGAATGCCCATTTTTTTAATTCAAATGTAATTAAATTATCTAGCATTGTGGCTTTGGCCATGAGGGAGTTGAAAGCACATGCATTTGGTGGTAGTTTGAGACAATAGTCGAGTTAGCCCAAGGCTCTTATGTCTTTCACACAAGCAGGGCAAGGTATTCCCGACGACTTTCAATCACTCATAACACAACTGTAGAAATATGGGTTGACATGAAATGGTGTGAAAGGGACATTCCGTGATATTGGGACCAGAGTGCAGAGTGCTGTGTGTCTGTGAAACATACACATTCCCTCACATCCTTAGACAACTGTAATGTTCTCTGGCCTTGTAAAAAATTACATTCAATACCACAGACACCTACATGCCCACACACACACACATGAACACACACACAAAAACACAGTGTCTCTAAGGGCTTGTTAATGAGACAAGACTGAGTGCTGTGTTTGTGTGTCTGATGGAGTGAGACAGGAGGAGGAGGAGGATACTCTGAATAGCCTTCTCGTTCCCATCTGATAGCAAAACTTCCTTCACGCCAGCAGAAATGGCAATCTGAAAGAGAGAGAGAGCAAAATCAGAGTGAGAGATGAGACGGAAAGAGGACAAAACAAAGGCAATAGACCCCTAGAGAGAGTTAGTCACCCCCTATCCTCTACATCCCCCTCCCTATCTCCCTCCCTATCCTCTACATCCCCTTCCATATCCCCCCTCCACATCCCCCTCCCTATCCTCCCTATCCTATACATCCCCCTCCATATTCTCCCCCCTCCCTATCCTCACCCCTCCCTATCTCTCTCCCTATCCTCCCCCTCCATATCCTCCACCATGCCATCCCCATTCCCTATCCTCCCTCCCTCCCTCCCTCCCTCCCACTCTCCTTATCCTCTCTCCCTATCCTCCTCCCTTCACCTCTACTTATCCTCTCCCCCTATCCTCCTCCCTCCCCCTCTACTTATCCTCTCCCCCTATCCTCATCCCTATCCTCCCTCCCTCCCTCCCTCCCTCCCTCCCTCCCTCCCTCCCTCCCTCCCTCCCTCCCTCCCTCCCACCCTCCCTCCCACTCTCCTTATCCTCTCTCCCTATCCTCCTCCCTCCACCTCTACTTATCCTCTCCCCCTATCCTCCTCCCTCCCCCTCTACTTATCCTCTCCCCCTATCCTCATCCCTATCCTTCCCTTCCCTATCCTCCCCCTATACTTATCCTCCCCCTCTACTTATCCTCTCCCCCTATCCTACTCTCTACCCACCTCCCTATCCTCCATCCCTCCCTCCCGCCCGCCCTCCCTCCCTGTCCCCCCCTCAATGTCCTCCCTATCCTCCCCCTGCCCTCTCCAAAAACACAGGACAGAAGCATCTCCTCGTCTACAAAGCCTAATACTCACCAGCTCTCTCCCTCCTTCCCTCCCCTCTTTTCAGCCATCCTTTTTTCAGTCCATTTTATGTCTGCATTATTTTTATCATTCAATCAAATCAGTCAATACTTTTATCATTCCCGTTAGCTGTGGGCCTCTATCTTGCTATCAGTCTGTTCAGTAATTGCATTGTGACAGGGGATGATGGTGAGCAGAGAGCCTTTCATTTGCCGGTTTGTGTTTATCAGGCGGAGCATCACACACCACTGTCACTCTGCTCTCTGCTCTCGGCCTGCCAGATGCCCTTCATATAACTTTGCACTGCAGATGATGGAGTGCTTTGTGCTGCTGCTCGCTTCAGCTTCTTTACAACTCAGTCTTCTCTCTTTGCACCCTTCTTTATTTTCTTTTATTGTACATTGTGTGTATGTGTGTGTGGCACATTCATATAGATCATTGTTGTTAAATGCTTTATGACAAGCACATCACATGTCAGTCACACCCTGACATACATGTATACACTCCAATTCAGCACCAGGAAATACATCCAGAGAAAACAGAGCCATGGACAGTCCCTCTCCCTTGCTCCTCTCCCTATCGCCCTAGTGGGCTGCTCGCTCCTCCCCCTCTACCTCCCTTCACCCCTCTTTCTGTACCCACGCCAGTAGGGTGAGTGTTAATAATGGCCAATTAATAATCACATTTTGCTGTCTGGGGAGAGAGAGAGAGAGAGAGAGAGAGAGAGAGAGAGAGAGCGAGAGAGAGCGAGAGAGAGCGAGAGAGAGAGAGAGAGAGAGAGAGAGAGAGAGAGAGAGAGAGAGAGAGAGAGAGAGAGAGAGAGAGAGAGAGAGAGAGAGAGAGAGAGAGAGAGAGAGAGAGAGAGAGAGAGAGAGAGAGACACACACACACAGAGAGAGAGAGAGAGACACAGAGAGAGAGAGAGAGAGAGAGAGAGAGAGAGAGAGAGAGAGAGAGAGAGAGAGAGAGAGAGAGAGAGAGAGAGAGAGAGAGAGAGGAAGGAATGAAAATAATAGGATTAGATAAAAGGGATGCATATGGATGGAGAGGAGAGAGAAGATGATGGAAGACAGACAGAGGGAGGGGGGAGGTAGGAGGGAAAGGTGAAGAGGTGTGGATGGAGAAAGTTTGGACTGATGAGGATGAGGGCAAGGGATATGGAGGAGAGGACAAATAATGCAGGAGTGCAAGGGGCAAGAACTGGAGGAGGGAGGGAGAGGTGTGAGGGAAGGTCTCCAGCAGCAGCCTGCAATGTCACAACATGGGATATTGACTCCAGGGAGATAAAGGCAAGCTGGTCTTCTGAAGACGGCAGCAGATCGATGACATGCTAAAGCCTGTCGATGTGGAGGGGCTCTGAAGACCTCGGCAAACAATCCCTCAACCTCTCAGCACAGGGGGCTGGCCTAGGGCTCTCTGCTCTGCTGCCCCTGCACACATATGGACAAACACATGCACACAGACACATGCGGTCATACCCACACACACATTTTTACACTGCATGGAATTACAAATGTAACAGTAGGGTGTGTGAATGTGTGTGTATGCGTGTGTTTGGGATTGCACACACGCTGTGTGTATCGATTCACACTAACATTTTATTAGTGAGAGAGCAGGCAAGTATGTAACCATATGGGTAAATATGTGTAGGGAGGCTTGTCACTTACCATGACCCCTGCTAAACAGGTCATCCCTCCTCCCAACTCACACACCTGTCACGTTCTGAACTTAGTTCTTTTGTTATGTCTTTGTTTTAGTATGGTCGGGTGTGAGTTGGGTGGGTTGTCTATGTTCCTTTTTCTATGTGGTGTTTTTATGTTTGTCCTGGTATGGTCCTTAATCAGAGGCAGTTGTCTCTGATTGAGAATCATACTTAGGTAGCCCACCTGTGTGGTGTGGGTGATTATGTTCTGTTGTGTGTCTTCACCAGACAGGACTGTTTCGTTGTCGATTCGTTCTTTCACTTTGTTGTTTTGTATTTCAGTGTTCAGTTTGATTCATTAAATATTAACATCATGAAGACATACGACACTGCGCTTTGGTCCTCCTCTTCTTCCACCAACAACGGCCGTTACAACACCGCATCCCTAGAAGGGAGGGAGGGAGGGACATTTTACATTTACGTCATTAAGAAGACACTTATCCAGAGCGACTTACAAAATCAATTGGGGTTAAGTGCCTTGCTCAAGGACACAGACAGATTTGTCACCTAGTCGGCTCGAGGATTCGAACCTGTAATGCGATGCTACTGGCGGCAGAGAAGTCAGGAGCCGGAGAGCGGAAACTGATTTACAACGGTTGTGTTTAATAACCATAAACCACCATCAACAGAATAATTCAATAAATGTGTCAAACAAAACCCGGTAAATACCAGCATACCGTGCACAAGCACTACAACAAAGAATTACGGACAAGGACATGGGGGGGAACCGAGGGTTAAATACACAACATGTAATTGATGGAATTGGAACCAGGTGTGATGTGGATTGGCGTTGGCTAGAAGGTCGGTAACGTCGACCCCCGAACGCAGCCAGAACAAGGAGAGGGACCAACTTTGGCGGAAGTCGTGACAGAACCAGCAATCGTAACCGCTATGCCACCAAGGAGAGAAAGAGCGAGAGAGAGGGAGAGGGATTGAGAGACGGACCCACTGGATACAGATCCACTGGTTGACCTCTCGGTTACAGAGAGCTGGTAGTCCCATCCACCAAACTACCAGGTGTGAAACAGGGAAGGGACTCAGGGGGTATGCTAATTTGATATATAGCAGACCTAACTCACTCTATTAAATTAATCAAAACAGGAAAATTGTATATTTGGCTAGAATTTCAAAAGGAATGATCTTAACAGAGAAATATGTCCTCCCAGTATCCCCATATTTTAATGAAGACAGCTTCTCCATCCTGGAGGGGGAAATCAATAATTCGATTTCCTTCCCAGTGACATGTACTAGTCTATGGCAACCTAAATGCCAGAACCGGACAATATAATAATATAATATATGCCATTTAGCAGACGCTTTTATCCAAAGCGACTTACAGTCATGTGTGCATACATTCTACGTATGGGTGGTCCCGGGAATCGAACCCACTACCCTGGCGTTACAAGCGCCATGCTCTACCAACTGAGCTACAGAAGGATGGGGCAAGAAGGACAAGAACCTGACACCCTCAACACACAGGGGGACAAACACCTGCCTGGAGGTGACAGAATTCCCTCCCCCATATGCCCCCCTAGGCACAACTTTGACAACATAACCAATAAAAACGGGTCACAACTCCTGCAGCTCTGTCGCATGCTGGGTATGTACACAGTTAATGGTAGGCTTTGAGAAGACTCGTATGGTATCTACACCCATAGCTCATCTCTTGTCAGTATTACTGTAGACTACTTTATCACTGACCTCAGCCCAGAGTCTCTCAGAGAGTTCAGTCAGAGCACTGACACCCCTATCAGACCATAGGAAAATCACAGTTTACTTGAACAGAGCAATACTCAATCATGAGGCATCAATCCCTTTTAGACAACTTCCTGGACAAAAGGTTCCACTGTAATAGTGGAGGTGTAAACTTGGCAATAGAAAACCTAAACAGTATATTTGACCTCTTAGCTAGCCTCTCAAATCAAAAAATTGCAAACAGAAAACCAAAGAAAAATAACAATAATGACATGTGGTTTGATGAAGAATGCAAAAACCTAAGATAGAACTCGAGAAACCTGTCCAACCAAAAACATATAGACCCAGAAAACCTGAGTCTACTCCTATACTATGATGAATCACCAAGACAGTACAGAAATACAGAAAAAGGAACATCACGTCAGAAATCAGCTCAATGTAATTGAACAGTCCATAGACTCTAACCACTTCTGGGAAAATTGGAAAACAATAAAATAAACTTGAAGAGATATCTATCCGAAATGTAGACGTCTGGGTAAACCACTTCTCCAATCTTTTTGGCTCTTTTAACAATAAACAAACAGCAAAAACATATACATGATCAAATACAAATCTTAGAATCAACTATTAAAGACTAGCAGTTCCCACTGGATTCTCCAATTACCTTGAATGAACTACAGGGCAAATACAAACCCTCCAACACAAGAAGGCCTATGATGTTGATGGTATCCTCAATGAATGATAAAATATACAGACCATAAATTCCAATTGGCTATACTTCAACTCTTTATCATTCTTAGCTCTGGCATCTTCCGTAATATTTGGAACCAAGGACTGATCACCCCAACCCACGAAAGTAGAGACAAATTTGACCCCAATAACAACCGTGGGTTATGCGTCAACAGCAACTTTGGGAAAATTCTCTGCATTATAATTAACAGCAGACATGTACATTTCCTCAGTGAAAACAATGTACTGAGCAAATGTCAAATTGGCTTTTTACCTAATTATATTACGGCAGACCACATATTCACTCTGCACACCCCAATTGACAAACAAACAAACCAAAACAAAGGCATAGTCTTCTCATTTGTTGATTTCAAAAAAGCCCTCGACTGAATTTGGCATGAGCGTCTGCTACACAAAGTGATGGAAAATGGTGTTGGGGCAAAACATACAACATTATAAAATCCATGTACACAAACAACAAGTATGCGGTTAAAATGAGAAAAAACACATTTCTTTCCACAGGGCCATGGGATGAGATGGGGATGCAGCTTAAGCCCCACCCTATTCAACATATATATCAACGAATTGGCAAGGGCACTGGAACAGTCTGCAGCACAAGGCCTCATCCTACAATAATCTGAAGTCAAATGTCTACTGTTTGCTGATGATCTGGTGCTTCTGTCACCGATAGGAGGGCACACAGCAGCACTTAAGAGCACTCTTATGCACAGATTCTGCCAGATCTGTGCCCTGACAGTAAGACCAAAATTATGGTTTTCCAAAAATGGTCCAGTCGCCAGGACTACAAATTCAAACTCCATCTAAACACCGATGCCCTAGATTACACAAAAAAAATGATACATACCTTGGCCTAAACATCAGCGTAATACTTTTATCACAACATCATCAGGTAACTTCCACAAAGCTGTGAATGATCTGAGAGACAAGGCAAGAAGGGCCTTCTATGAAATCAAAAGGAACAAAAATGTTGACATACAAATTATGATCTGGCTAAAAATACTTTAATCCATTTTTGAACCCATTGCCCTTTATGGTTGTGAGGTCTGGTGTCTGCTCACCAACAAGGAATTCACAAATTGGGACAAACACCAAATTGAGACTCTGCATGCAGAATTCTGTAAAAATATCCTCCGTGTACAACGTAAAACACCAAATACTGCACAGATAGCAGAATTAGGCCGATAACCGCTAATTATACAAATGTCAGAAAAGAGCCGTTAAATTCTGCCACCACCTAAAATTAAGCAATTCCCAAACCTTCCCTTCAAAGCCATTACCTACAGAGAGATGAAACTGGAGAAGAGTTCCCTAAGAAAGCTGGCCCTGGGGCTCAGTTCACAAACACAAACAAACCCCACAGAACCCCAGGACAGCAACACTAATTAGACCCAACCAAATCATGAGAAAATAAAAAGATAATTACTTCACACATTGGAAAGAATTCACACAAAAAAATCACAACAAAATGGAATGCTATTTGCCACTATACAGAGAATAAACAGTGGCAGAATACCTGACTACTGTGACTGACACAAACTGAAGGAAAGCTTTGACTATGTACAGACTCAGTGACAATAGCCTTGCTATTGAGAAAGGCCACCGTAGGCAGACCTGGCTCTCAGAGAAGTCTGGCTAAGTGCACACTGCCCACAAAATGAGGTGGAAACCGAGCTGCACTTCCTAACCTCCTGCAAAACGGGTTGTTAGATTGGTGATATGGATGTTAGACTGGGGCTAGGGTTGTTAAACTGGGGCTAGGGTTATTAAACTGGGGCTAGGTTTGTTAAACTGGGGCTAGGGTTGTTAGATTGGTCATATGGATGTTAGACTGAGGCTAGGGTTGTTAGACTGGGGCTAGGGAGGTTAGACTGGGGCTAGGGTTGCAGGCCCTCTGGGATAGAGCATAGTATAGAGCACCACATAGCAGCCATTGCTTCCTGACGCTAATTAACTGTGGATACCTCCTTTTCTGAGTGTGTGTGGTGAGTGCGTGTGTTTGTGTGCTTGTGGATTGATTGGCATTCTACTCCAGTCGTCTCATTGATTTCCACCCTCCCTTAGCAGGCCAAAGTCAGTGTCTTCGGAGATGCACAGTGACATTGTGCCTTTATCGCCTGGTAGAAATAGGAGTTTGTATTGCAGCAGAGACATTAAGGTAATGATGGTTGTAAGGTTCCCCATAGTGCTGCTGTCATTGTGCAGACACACCACAGAGTCACAGACGGACACAGACACACAATGCCAGCAATTACATCCAGGTCTTTATATACACACATGCAGTTTTTTTCAATTACTGCCACCCACACAACACGGTTACGGTTAATGTACAGAAAAGCTTACATTTTCTCTCTCTCTGTATTTTTCTCTAGCTCTTTCTTTCTCTCTCATTCTCTCACACACACACTTTATTTCTCTCTCTCACTCTCTCACACACACACTTTATTTCTCTCTCTCACTCTCTCACAAACACACTTTATATATTTCGCTCTCTCTCACACACTACTCTCTTTCTCTCTCTCTTTTTCCCTCTCTCACACACTACTCTCTTTCTCTCTCTCTTTTTCCCTCTCTCACACACTATCGCTCGCTCTCTCTCACACACTATCGCTCTCTCTCTCTCTCTCTCTCTCTCTCTCTCTCTCTCTCTCTCTCTCTCTCTCTCTCTCTCTCTCTCTCTCTCTCTCTCTCTCTCTCTCTCTCTCTCTCTCTCTCTCTCTCTCTCTCTCTCTCTCTCTCTCTCACACACTTTATTTCTCCCTCTTTCTCTCTTTCTCTCCCTGTCCCTCTCTCTCCAGCTCTCTCACAAACACACACTTTCAAGTTCAATTAAAAGGCTTTATTGGCATGTGAAACGTGTTAGCTTTGCAAACAAAAGTGAAATAAACAATAAAAATGAACATGGAACATTACACTCACAGTTCCAAAATAATAAAGACATTACATGTCATGTTAGGTCCATATACAGTGTTGTAACAATGTACAAATAGTTAAAGTAGAAAGGGGAAAATAAATAAACATAAATATAGGTTGTATTTACAAAGGTGTTTGTTCTTCACTGGTTGCACTTTTCTTGTGGCAACACGTCACAAATATTGCTGCTGTGACTGCACAATGTGGAATTTCACCCAGTAGATACAGGAATTTATCAAAATTGGGGTTGTTTTCAAATTCTTTGTGGATCTGTGTAATCTGATGGAATTATGTTTCTCTAATACGGTCATACATTTGGCAGCAGGTTAGGAAGTGTAGTTCAGTTTCCACCTCATTTTGTGGTTTGTGTACACATAACCTGTCTTCTCCTGAGAGCCAGGTCTGCCTACAGCGGCCTTTTATTGTTTAACCTTTATGTAACTTGACAAGTCAGTTAAAGAACAAATTCGTATTTACAATGATGGCCTACCCCAGCCAAATCCTAACCCAGACGATGCTGGGCCAATGGCGTGCCGCCTTATGGGACTCCCAATCACGGCCAGTTTTGAAACAGCCTGGAATCAAACCAGGGTCTGTAGTGATGCCTCTAGCACTGAGATGCAGTGCTTTAGACCACTGTGCCACTCGTTAGCCCCTTGCTCAATAGCAAGGCTATGCTCACTGAGAATGTACATCAAGTCAAGTTTTTGCTTAAGTTTGGCTCAGTCACAGTGGTCAGGTATTCTGTCACTTTGTACTCTCTGTTTAGGGCCAAATATCATTCTACTTTCCTCTTTTTTTAAATGAATTATTTCCAATGTGTCAATTAATAATATGTTGGTGTTCTCATGATTTGGTTGGGAGCTATATCTGTCCGGAGCTGCTGTTGTCTGCTAAATGGCATATATTATTATTATTATATTATATTGTGATCTACAGTGGGCTGTCCGGAGCTGCTGTTGTGATCTACAGTGGGCTGTCCGGAGCTGCCTTTGTGATCTACAGTGGGCTGTCCCAAGCTGTTGTTGTGATCTACAGTGAGCTGTCCGGAGCTGCTGTTGTGATCTACAGTGAGCTGTCCGGAGCTGCCTTTGTGATCTACAGTGGGCTGTCCCAAGCTGTTGTTGTGATCTACAGTGAGCTGTCCGGAGCTGCTGTTGCGATCTACAGTGGGCTGTCCCAAGCTGTTGTTGTGATCTACAGTGAGCTGTCCGAAGCTGTTGTTGTGATCTAGAGTGAGCTGTCCGGAGCTGCTGTTGTGATCTACAGTGAGCTGTCCGGAGCTGCTGTTGTGATCTACAGTGAGCTGTCCGGAGCTGCTGTTGTGATCTACAGTGAGCTGTCCGGAGCTGCTGTTGTGATCTACAGTGAGCTGTCCGGAGCTGCTGTTGTGATCTAGAGTGAGCTGTCCCAAGCTGTTGTTGTGATCTACAGTGAGCTGTCAGAAGCTGCTGTTGTGATCTACAGTGAGCTGTCCGGAGCTGCTGTTGTGATCTACAGTGAGCTGTCCGGAGCTGCTGTTGTGATCTACAGTGAGCTGTCCGGAGCTGCTGTTGTGATCTAGAGTGAGCTGTCCCAAGCTGTTGTTGTGATCTACAGTGAGCTGTCCGAAGCTGTTGTTGTGATCTACAGTGAGCTGTCCGGAGCTGCTGTTGTGATCTACAGTGAGCTGTCCGGAGCTGCTGTTGTGATCTAGAGTGAGCTGTCCCAAGCTGTTGTTGTGATCTACAGTGAGCTGTCAGAAGCTGCTGTTGTGATCTACAGTGAGCTGTCCGGAGCTGCTGTTGTGATCTACAGTGAGCTGTCCGGAGCTGCTGTTGTGATCTACAGTGAGCTGTCCGGAGCTGCTGTTGTGATCTAGAGTGAGCTGTCCCAAGCTGTTGTTGTGATCTACAGTGAGCTGTCCGAAGCTGTTGTTGTGATCTACAGTGAGCTGTCCGGAGCTGCTGTTGTGATCTACAGTGAGCTGTCCGGAGCTGCTGTTGTGATCTACAGTGAGCTGTCCGGAGCTGCTGTTGTGATCTAGAGTGAGCTGTCCCAAGCTGTTGTTGTGATCTACAGTGAGCTGTCCGAAGCTGTTGTTGTGATCTACAGTGAGCTGTCCGGAGCTGCTGTTGTGATCTACAGTGGGCTGTCCCAAGCTATTGTTGTGATCTACAGTGAGCTGTCCGGAGCTGCTGTTGTGATCTACAGTGGGCTGTCCCAAGCTGTTGTTGTGATCTACAGTGAGCTGTCCGGAGCTGCTGTTGTGATCTACAGTGGGCTGTCCCAAGCTGTTGTTGTGATCTACAGTGAGCTGTCCGGAGCTGCTGTTGTGATCTACAGTGGGCTGTCCCAAGCTGTTGTTGTGATCTACAGTGAGCTGTCCGAAGCCGTTGTTGTGATCTACAGTGAGCTGTCCGGAGCTGCTGTTGTGATCTACAGTGGGCTGTCCCAAGCTGTTGTTGTGATCTACAGTGAGCTGTCCGGAGCTGCTGTTGTGATCTACAGTGGGCTGTCCCAAGCTGTTGTTGTGATCTACAGTGAGCTGTCCGGAGCTGCTGTTGTGATCTACAGTGGGCTGGGGAGCCGGTGATATGTAGCTATTTGTCTGTGCAGTCTGGGGAGACTTCGTTTTCTTCTTTTATCCTCCTTTTTTTCCCCTGCTGAGTGGCTGATAACAGGTCCAGGAGATAGCTCATACATGCATTCACACACACACGATATGGGGCTTTCACCCTCCCTCTCCCCCTGAGTGTGCGTCCTAGATGACCTTCAGCGCAGCGGCTTGATCAATATCCCTCTCTTCCTCTTCAATGTAAAAACAGGAAATCAAAGGGTTGTGTACCACCGTGAGTGAAAATCAAACGTTCCATACGCCTATCAGCTCTGAGCTTCCTCTCTGCCGGAGCAGCACAACGCAGTGCAGAGGCCTGAGCTGGGGCCTACAGTCTATTCTACATTCTACTGCCTGTCTGGCAGGGAGAGAGGGAGGAGAGAGAGGAAGGAGAGAGAGAGGGGAGGTGAGGGTGGAGAGAGAGGTTTAGGGACCAGATCAGAACCACTCACCGGAAGATGTGGCATTTATTGAGGCAGTAGTGGGCAATCACCTCCTCAGAGGGTCATACACCTTTGAAAAAGAAAAGAGGAAAGAACAGAGGACAACATGAGAGGACAAGATGAAGACATACAACTATTGACTAATATAAGTATTCACTGTTTGTGCCCTCTACCACCATCACCATCACCCCCACTACCAACACCAACTTCTAAACCAGGCATTGAACACAGCCATTTAAATGTTGTATTAGGCCTAATGATCAGTGATATTTTGCCTCAAGACAATGTCTTGTTTCCAAAACATAACCAAATCAAATCAAAGTTCATTGGTCGAGTACACCGATTTCAAGATGATATCACAGGTGAAGTGAAATGCCTGTGTTTCTAGCTCCAACAGTGCAGTAATATATAGAAACAATAAGCAAAAAAGTATATACAGTAACAGTCAATGTTTGGACACACCTACTCATTCCAGGGTTCTTCTTTATTTTACTATTTTATACATTGTAGAGTAATAGTGAAGACATCAAAATAATGAAGTAATTGTCTCTGGCCCCCTCCCAGTTAGGGGGAGTGATGAGCTCTACTGCAGTGTCTCACAACGTAATCGCTGGTTGAAAACTGTTTTCTGCTCACCCCCCTAAATAAAGCCCTTTTTACATCAGCTGATGTCACAAAGTGCTGTACAGAAACCCAGCCTAAAACCCCAAACAGCAAGCAATACAGATGTAAAAGCATGGTCAAATAATAATAATCACAGTGGTTGTAGAGGGTGCAACAGGAGTAAATGTCAGTTGGCTTTTCATAGCCAGTCATTTAGAGTTTGAGACAGCAGGTGCGGTAGAGAGAGAGAGTCCAAAACAGCAGGTCCGGGAAAATGTAGCACGTCCGGTGAACTGGTCAGGGTTCTATAGCCGCAGGCAGAACAGTTGAAACTGGAGCAGCAGCACGACCAGGTGGACTGAGGCATGGTCCTGTGGCTCAGGTTCTCAGGGAGAAGAGAAAGAGAGAAAGAGAGAATTAGAGGGAGCCTACTTAAATTCACACAGGACACCTGATAAGACATGAGAAATACACTAATGTATTTGATTTATTTTGTATTTATTTAACCTTTATTTACCTAGTCAGTTAAGAAAATCTTATTTACAATGATGGCCTACCAAAATGCAAAGGGCCTCCTGCAGGGACAGGGGCCTGGGATTAAAATAAATAAATACATGCAATATAAATATAGGACAAAACAAACATCACAACAAGAGAGACAACCCAAGAGAGACAACCCAACTCTACATAAAGAGAGACCTAAGACAACAACATAGAAAGGCAGCAACACATGACAACACAGCATGGTAGCAACACAACATGGTGCAAACACTATTGGGCACAGTCAACAGCACAAAGGTCAAGAAGGTAGAGACAACAGTACATCAAACAAAGCAGCCACAACTATCAGTAAGAGATTCCACTCTTGAGTCTTTGAATTAAGAAATTGAGATAAAACTGTCCAGTTTGAGTGTTTGTTGCAGCTTGTTTCAGTCGCTAGCTGCAGCGAACTGAAAAGTGGAGCGACCCAGGAATGTGTATGCTTTGGGGACCTTTAAAAGAATGTGACTGGCAGAACGGGTGTTGTATGTGGAGTATGAAGGCTACAGTAGATATCTCAGATAGGGGGGAGTGAGGCCTAAGAGGGTTTTATAAATAAGCATCAACCAGTGGGTCTTGGGACGGGTATACAGTGATGACCAGTTTACAGAGGAGTATAGAGTTCAGTGATATGTCCTATAAGGAGCATTGGTGGCAAATCTGATGGCCAAATAGTAAAGAACGCCTAGCCTCTCGAGAGCACCCTTACCTACCAATCTATAAATTATATCTCCATAATCTAGCATGGGTAGGATGTTCATCTGAATCAGGGTTAGTTTGGCAGGTGGGGTGAAAGAGGAACGATTACGATAGAGGAATCTAAGACTAGATTTTACTTTAGCCTGAAGGTTTGATATGTGCTGAGAGAAGGACAGTGCACCATCTAGCCATTCTCCCAAGTACTTGTATGAGGTGACTACCTCAAGCTCTAAACCCTTAGAGGTAGTAATAACACCTGTGGGAAGAGGGGAATTCTTCTTACCAAACCACATGACCTTTGTTTTGGAGGTGTTCAGAACAAGGTTAAGGGTCCTGAAAGCTTTTTGGACACTAAGAAAGCTTTGTTGTATAGAATTTAGCACAAAATCCGGGGAGGGGCCAGCTGAGAATAAGAATGTATCATCTGCATATAAATGGATGAGAGAGCTTCCTACTGCCTGAGCTATGTTGTTAATGTAAATTGAGAAGAGCGTGGGGCCTAGGACTGAGCCTTGGGGTACTCCCTTGGTGACAGGCTGAGACAGCACATTTTTTTACTTTATACACTGCACTCTTTGAGAGAGGTAGTTAGCAAAACAGGCCAAAGACCCCTCAGTGACACCAATACTCCTTAGCCGGCCCACAAGAATGGAATGGTCTACCATATCAAAAGCTTTGGCCAAGTCAATAAAAATAGCAGCACAATATTGCTTAGAATCAAGGGCAATGGTGACATCATTGAGGACCTTTAAGTTTGCAGTGACACATCCATAACATTAGCGGAAACCAAATTGCATACCCGAGAGAATACTATAGACATCAAGAAAGCCAGTCAGTTGATTATTGACACGTTTTTCCAACACTTTTGATAAACAAGGCAACATAGAAATAGGCCTATAATAGTTCGGATCAGCTTGATCTCCCCTTTAAATAAGGGATGAACTGTGGCTTCCTTCCAAGAAATGGGAACATCCCCAGAAAGGAGAGACAGGTTAAAAAGGTTGCCTGCCATATCAGTTCTGTTATACTCACAGACATTATTTTAACAGTTTTGGAAACTTCAGAGTGTTTTCTATCCAATGCTACCAAGGATATGCATATCCTAGCTTCTGGGCCTGAGTAACATATTCCAAGCTAATTGAAAGAATTCCAGTTTGGTGAAGCGCCGTTTCCATTCCAATTTTCTGGAAGCTTGCTTCAGGGCTTGGGATTTTTCTGTATACCAGGGAGCTAGTTTCTTATGACAAATATTTTTTGTTTTTAGGGGTGTGACTGCATCTAGGGTATTAAAACGTCTTCTGGCTGGGGGGCAGTATTGAGTAGCTTGGATGAATAAGTTGCCAAAGTAAACAGCCTGCTCCTCGGTCCCAGTTGCTAATATGTGAATAGTATTATTAGTATCAGACAGCAAACACTCTAAAGTTTCTAAAACTTTTTGAATGATGTCTGTGACTGTAACAGAACTCATATGGCAGGCAAAATCCTGAGGAGAAATCAAAACAGGAAGTGAGAAATCTGAGCTTGGTATGCATTCGCCACAGTTCCCAATGAAATCCCTTTGATATATTAATGATGTTGCTTTTCCTAGGGCTACCACTAGATGTCAACTGTCTACAGAAATGTGAATGAGACTTCTACTGTGTTGTGGGACTGAATGAGAGCAGAATGTATCAGGTGACTGGCAGTCAGCCATTTTCTGATCACGCGCATTCCTCATGGTATCCACTTGCGTTCCATTGCTCATCAAGACATAAAGGAATATTCCGGTTGGAACTTTATTGAAGCTATATGTTAAAAACATCCTAATGATTGATTCTGTACTTAGTTTGAAATATTTCTTCGACCTGTAATATAACTTTTTGAAGTTTTTGTCCGATGTAACGCAGATCAGAATGAGCTTTTGGATAAGCATACCAAACGCGCTAACAAAAGGATGTAGTTGGACATAAATAACGGACAGTATCAAACAAAACAAACATTTATTGTGGACCTGGGATTCCTGGAGTGCTTTCTGATGAGGATCATCAAAGGTAAGGGAATATTTATTTAATTTCTTGTTTATGTTGACGGCAACATGGCGGCTATTTTTACTATTTTTCTCTCAGATTATTGCATGGTTTGCTTATTCCGTAAAGTTTTTTGAAATCAGACACAGTGGTTGCATTAAGGAAAGATATATCTATAATTCCATGTGAATAACTTATATTATCATCTACATTATGATGAGTATTTCTGTTGAATGATGTGGCTATGTAAAATCACTGGATGTTTTTGGAACTAGTGAATGTAATGCGCCAATGTAAACTCATATTTTGATATAAATATGAACTTTATCAAACAAAACATACATGTATTGTGTAAAATAAAGTCCTATGAATGTCATCTGAAGAAGATCATCAAAGGTTAGTGCTAATTTTTTTCTCTATTTGTGCTTTTTGTGACTGCTATCTTTGGCTGGAAAAAATGGCTGTGTTTATTGTCATTTGGTGGTGACCTAACATAATTGTTTGTGGTGTTTTTGCTGTAAAGCATATTTGAAATCGGACCCTGTGGTGGGATTAACAACAAAATTACCTTTAAAATGGTATACAATACATGTATGTTTGAGGAATTTTAATTATGAGATTTTTGATGTTTTGAATTTAACGCCCTGCACATTCACCGGCTGTTGTAATATCATCCCTGTATCGGGATATCAGCCCAAAGGTAAGCAAAGTTAAATTGAGTATCTCAGTTAGGTGGTTCAGCGATTGTTATACTCTGACATCCTTGGGTAGGTGGACGGAGTCTGGAAGGGCATCTAGGTATCTTGGGGTTGTCTGAGAATGTATAGCACGGCTTTTGATGATCCTTGGTTGGGGTCTGAGCAGAATAATTGTTGCGATTGCAAATGTAATAAAATGGTGGTCCAACAGTCCAGGATTATGAGGAAAAATAATAAGATCCAAAATATTTATTCCACTGGAAAAAACTATGTCCAGAGTACAACTGTGGCAGTGAGTAGGTCCTGAGATATGTTGGACAAAATCTACTGAGTCGATGATGGCTCCAAAAGCCTTGTGGGTCTGTATACTTTTCCATGTCAATATTAAAGTCACCAAAAATGTGAATATTATCTGACATGACTACAAGTTCTGATAGGAATTCAGGGAACTCATTGAGGAACGCTGTATACGGCCCAGGAGGCCTGTCATCTCTTTATTTTTGTAAATTTAAATTTGCTTTGTAAATGTTGTCAACACCTTCGCCTTTGCGGGATACGTGGGGAGTATGGACACTAGCGTAACCAGGAGGAGAGGCCTCATTTAACACAGTAAATTCATCAGGCTTAAGCCTTGTTTCAGTCAGGCCAATCACATCAAGATTATGATCAGTGATTAGTTCATTGACTATAATTGCCTTGGAAGTGAGGGATCTAACATTAAGTGTTTATTTTGAGATGTGAGATATCACAATCTTTTGCAATAAGTAAGTGTAAGTAATAATAAGACAGGAATGGAGGAGGTCTTTATTCCAGTGAGATTGTTAACCTCTTGCTCCTACCTGACACGCAGGCGTCCCATCTAGACATCTGGAAATGCAAATGCGCTACGCTAAATGCTAATAGTATTAGTTAAAACTCAAACGTTCATTAAAATACACATGCAGGGTATTGAGTTAAAGCTACACTCGTTGTGAATCCAGGCAACAAGTCATATTTTTAAAATGCTTTTCGGCGAAAGCATGAGAAGCTATTATCTGATAGCATGTAACACCCCAAAAGACCCGCAGGGGACGTAAACAAAATAATTAGCATAGTCGTCGCTACACAAACCGCACAAATAAAATATAAAACATTCATTACCTTTGACCATCTTCTTTGTTGGCACTCCTAGATGTCCCATAATCACTATTGGGTCTTTTTTTCGATTAAATCGGTCCATATATAGCCTAAATATCGATCTATGAAGACTGTGTGATAAACGAAAAAAATAGCGTCTTATAACGTAACGTCATTTTTTAAAATTAAAAAAGTCGACGATAAACTTTCACAAAACACTTCGAAATACTTTTGTAATGCAACTTTAGGTATTAGTATACGTTAATAAGCAATCAAATTGATCACGAGGCGATGTATATTCTTTAGCTGTCCGTCTGGAAATAATATCCGGTTAAATCTCAACCAAAATATCCGGTCGGAGACCTGAAGAAATGGCTTGTCTCTTCTTCGTTTGACCAAGAAACAAAGCCTAGGCAAATGACAAGACTGTTGACATCGTGTGGAAGCTGTAGGTATTGCAAACTCAGCCCCATTTATTGTGGTTCGCCTTTATCAATGGGTTGAAGTGGCGGATGGATATATATTTCCATTTTCAGTGATCAGATTTTCCTGCGCTTTTCGATGAAACGCACGTTCTGTTATAGTCACAGCCGTGATTTAACCAGTTTTATAAACGTCTGAGTGTTTTCTATCCACACATACTAATCATATACATATACTATATTCCTGGCATGAGCAGCAGGGCACTGAAATGTTGCGCGATTTTTAACAGAATGTTCAAAAAAGTAGGGGTTCGACTTAAGAGGTTGAACACCACCATGTTTAGTTTGCCCAACCAGAGAAGGCTTGGCCTCTTACTCTGTCTTGTTGCTTAGTGGGGAGAACCAGTTGAACGTTTTTTTCCGCTAAATGAGCGACACCGGTTGAGCATTCCTACAGCATTTCCTTCCAGAAGCCATGAGAACATTATCTGGCTACGGGGACTGTGCGAGGGGATACAAACTACTATCTGTACTTATTGGTGGCACAGAAGCTGTTCCATCCTTTCCTACACTGAAATTACACATGCCTAATGATTGCGTCTGAAACTGGGCTTGCAGCACGGCTTTCCTCACATTACGGCTATCCTCACCATAACGCAATCGTTCCCCTGTATATTTTGAGTACTGTCCCGTCGATGTGGATAGGGGGGTGCTCCCTCTGCTGTTTCCTGAAGTCCACAATCATCTCCTTCATTTTATTGACATTGAGTGTGAGGTTATTTTCTTGACACCACACTCCCGAGTCCCCTCACCTCCTCCCTGTAGGCTGTGTCGTCGTTGTTGGTAATCAAGCCTACCACTGTAGTGTCTTCTGCAAACTTGATGATTGAGTTGGAGGCGTGCATGGCCATGCAGTCACTGGTGAACAGGGAGTACATGAGAGGGCTGAGAACGCACCCTTGTGGGGCCTCAGTGTTGAGGATCAGTAGGGTGGAGATGTTGTTTCCTACCCTCACACCCTGGGGGCGGCCCGTCAGAAAGTCCAGGACCCAGTTGCACAGGGCGGGGTTGAGACCCAGGGTCTCGAGCTTAATGACGAGTTTGGAGGGTACTATGGTGTTAAATGCTGAGCAGTAATCGATGAACAGATTTCTTACATAGGTATTCCTCTTGTCCAGATGGGCTAGGGCAGTGTGCAGCATGATTTTGATTGCGTCGTCTCTGGACCTATTTGGGCTGTAAACAAATTGGAGTTGGTCTAGGGTGTCAGGTAGGGTGGAGGTGATAATGTCATTGACTAGTCTCTCAAAGCACTTCATGATGACGGAAGTGAGTGTTTTGGTGCGATAGTCATTTAGCTCAGTTACCTTAGCTTTCTTGGAAACAGGAACAGTGGTGACATTCTTGAAGCACTTGGGAACAGCGGACTGGGATAGGGATTGATTGAATATGTCCGTAAACTCACTAGCCAGCTGGTCAGCGCATGCTCTGGGGACGCGGCTAGTGATGCAGTCTGGGCCGGCATCCTTGCGAGGTGTGTGTGTGTTTCTTTGTGTGCATCCATGTGTACTAAGTGCAAATGTGTGTGTGAGTGTGCTGGCCTGTATGTGTGTGTGTGTTTGTCTGTGTCTATGTTTGTTCATCTTGCAGTGTTCTCGATAGACAGAGAATAAAAAAGAGAGCGAGAGAGAGAGATAGAAAGAGAGAAAAGGCAGTCAATTTAATAAGCAGCTTACAGGCAGCCTCTCTCCACCTCTCAGAGCCGACACAGCTCGTCTCTCCCTGCACCAGTGGCACAAAGATTAGCTCAACCAAGGAGGATTTAATAATGCCTATTGATAAAACGTCCAAATGTTCCTCTCCTATTAAAAACAGACATGCTCGCTCCTCACCCCTCAAATAGACTCTGCTTGTCTCCTGATGAACCCGTTGACCGCCAGAGATGCTACAATTTACCAAGTGCCTGCATCACACCACTTTGGAAGCGGAAGAGGGCATCCTTATAATGTGTATTGTGTTTTAAAATGTTTCGTCTTGTAGTCTGTTACTCTGTAGAACATTTTTAAGTTTGGTTTGTAGTGTGTGTGTGTGTGTGTGTGTCAAATCAAATGTTATTGGTCGCATACACATGATTAGCAGATGTTAACTCACATAGGCTCTAGGTTGCATTTACAAATGTGTTTGTTCTGGAATTTAGAGGAGCAGGCAAAGTATTCCTATAAAGAGAGATGTCAAGGGTTAATGCCACACGGTCAAGGTTAGGCTTGCACATATCGGGAGAACCTCAGGAATGTACCTTAGGTCGAATTGTGCTTCTCACCCTAACGGTTCTCTCACTGTCACCCAAAAGCAAATTAAATTTAGGGCCAGGCTTCATTTTGGGCCTACTTTTTTCACGGTCGCTGCACTCAGAGCGAGCTACGGTCAAGCAGGGCGTTTCGTTGAACTCAGCATGGTCTGGAGACTATGGTGATGCCATTTTTAGTGTTGAATTCAGAATGACATTTTGGTAATGGAAGTGGTTAAAATCACCCTAAAAGTGTTTTTCCATACCCAACCTGATGTTTGATAGAAATAGTGCATTCAACCCTGTGTAAATCAGTCAGTTGTTAACTAAAGACTTAAACCTCAGAATTCTGTAAAAGCATACCCCAATGAGGATATGTGTTTACTTTTAGCTTCCTGTGCCAACCGGAAGTGCCATCATTGGTGTCATAGGGGCTGTTTCGAAGGGTTAATAAAGTCAGATCTTTCCAAAACTTCATATGTGTGATTAGGCAACCCTCATGAACTGTAAATCAGTCATGTCTCCCATAAGATTTCCAAGATAAACTCACACACACACAGCTTGGATGGAGGGACACAGTGTGGTGCGTAGAGACAGACCGAGCCTGCAAGAGTTAACTTTGTTTGAACAATTATTAAAACCTGTTATGGCGAGGCATTCCCCTAGGGGAACTCCCCCGCCATTCAGCGGAAAAAGGTGGGGCGGGGAATTCAAAAATATTCTTTAGAAATATTTAACTTTCACACATTAACAAGTCCAATACAGCAAATGAAAGATAAACATCTTGTTAATCTACTCATCATGTCCGAATTTTAAAATGTTTTACAGCGAAAACACAACATATATTTTTGTTAGACCACCACCAAAAAAAAAAAAACAGCAATTTTTTTCCAGCCAAAGATAGTCACAAAAGCAGAATTAAGATAAAAATGAATCACTAACCTTTGATAATCTTCATCAGATTACACATGTTACACAATACATTTATGTTTTGTTCGATAATATGCATATTTATATCCACAAATCTCGGTTTACATTGACGCCATGTTCAGAAATGCCTCCAAAATATCCGGAGTAATTATAGAGAGCTACGCCAGATAACAGAAATACTCATCATAAACTTTGACGAAAGATACATGTTCTACATATAATTAAAGATACACTGGTTCTTAATGCAACCGCTGTGTCAGATGGAACGATGGTGATATCATCAGACAAATGCGCAACAGGGAAATTGCATTCTGCCAGGACAATAATTTTGCACGCCCAATTTTTCAGTTTTTGATTTGTTAAAAAAGTTTGAAATATCCAATAAATGTTGTTCCACTTCATGATTGTGTCCCACTTGTTGTTGATTCTTCACAAAAAAATACAGTTTTATATCTTTATGTTTCAAGCCTGAAATGTGGCAAAAGGTCGCAATGTTCAAGTGGGGCGAATACTTTCGCAAGGCACTGTATGTCTCCATAGCACAACGTCTCCTCCTGTGACAATGGGTACACGTGACTCCTGGGAAGTGCAGCGTTCTCCTGGAGGTTTAACACGCAATCCCCGTCGATGGGGTGGTAATTTGGTCGCCTTTTTTTTAACAAAAAAGCGATAGCCAAATTGCCATATTCTGAGGGAATGCGCACAGTGGGAAACCTGGTCTGGACTCCACCGATGTGGCACTGATGGAAACTCCTATACACCTACCTGAACACTCCTCTGACCACCCCTGAAGAGCCCCCTGTCTGCACGGGGAAGGGTGGGTCTATCGGCACCAACGGAATCCCAAACCTACGGGCGAGTCCGTGATCCATAAAACTCCCAGCTGCGCCTGAATCGACTAGCGCCTTATGCTGGAGAGAGGGAAGAAATGCAGGGGGAAAAAAAAACACGTGACCAACAGGGAGCTCTGGGTGAGTTTCGTGCTTACTCACCTGGAGTGGCCGCGAAGTGTTCCGCCTGCCATCTTGACTCCTAGACGGACTCCTCCAGCACCGGTCCAAAGTGTGTCCTCTCCACCCGCAGTAGGTTCAGGAGGAGCCTCCTCCTCCGGTCCCCCTCGATGCAGCTCCTCCCAACTCCACTGGAGTTGGAGCACGAGGGCTGGGAGGTGGAATTTACAGGACCCCCTCTGAACGCCTGCGGGCAGCTAGCAGGTTATCCAGCTGGATCAACAAGTCTATGAGCTCATCAAGGGAGAGTGTGGTGTCCCGACAAGCTAGCTCCATGCGGACGTCCTCCTGGAGGCTGAACCGGTAGTGGTCAATCAGGGCCCTGTCATTCCACCTCACACAGCGGCCAAGGTCCGGAACTCCAATGCGAAGTCTTGCGCGCTCCTCGTCTCCTGTCTGAGGTGAAACAGTTGCTCATGGGTAGTGGTCTCGAGCAGAGTTTGGGCCATTCCAGACAGCGTAGGCCCATTCCAGGGCTCTACCCATCAAGCAGGAGACGAGGAGGCTCACACTCTCTTCACCCGAGGGAGTCGGACTAACGGTAGCCAGGTAGAGCTCAAGCTGGAGCAAAAATCCCTGGCACCCAGCCTCCGCTCCATCGTACTCCCTCGGGGCCGCGAGACGCAACGCGCTGGGACCGGATGCCGTCGGAGGAGGAGTGGATTGCATCGTCTGTGGGGGAGCTTGGGTGGATGTCGGGAGACCACTCCTCTCCCATCGGTCCATCCTCTCCATCATCAGGTCCATCTCCGAACCAATCCGATAGAGGACGGCTGTGTGATGCAGGACGCGCAAACAAAGATGTTTGTTTCTGTCTGCGCAACGCGTGAAGAAACCGGTTGGCTGTACCGACTCTGATAACGTATCCCAAATGAGCCATGTTTCCGTGAAACAGAGAATGTTACAATCTCTCATGTCTTTCTGGAAGGTAACCCTTTCTCGAATTACGTTCCGCCTATTTGTCAAGAGACTGGACATTGGCGAGTAGTATACTCAGGAGCGGTGGGCGATGTGCCCGTCTTCGGAGCCTGACCAGAAGACCACTCCGTCTGCCCCTTCTGTGTCGCCGTTGTTTTGGGTCGCCTACTGGGATCCATTGTCCTGGGTGGTGGTCCAAACAGAGAATCCGCTTCAGCATAGTTGTATTCCTGGGCGATAATGTTAACGTTGCTCTTATATCCAATAGTTCCTGCCGGATGTATGTAATAAGACTTAAGATTTCCTGGGCTAATAGTGTAAGAAATAACACATGAAAAAGCAAAATACTGCATAGTTTCCTAAGAACGCGATGCGAGGTGGCCATCTCTGTCGGCGTGTGTGTGTGTGTGTGTGTGTGTGTGTGTGTGTGTGTGTGTGTGTGTGTGTGTGTGTGTGTGTGTGTGTGTGTGTGTGTGTGTGTGTGTGTGTGTGTGTGTGTGTGTGTGTGTGTGTGTGTGTGAGCTGAGTAGAAAAGCTTTGATTGAGGCATTAATAAAGCATATGTGGAATCTGATGGCTAATCCTTCACTCCAATAACACTAACAGCCGTGGGAGATTGTAGAGGGGAGAGAGTGTGCATGTGTGTGTGTGTGTGCGTGTGTGGCCTATCCTGGGGGAACAGAACACACACTCCCCATAGTTTGTGTGTGTGTGTGTGTGTGTGTGTGTGTGTGTGTGTGTGTGTGTGTGTGTGTGTGTGTGTGTGTGTGTGTGTGTGTGTGTGTGTGTGTGTGTGTTTGTGTGTGTGTGTGTGTGTGTGTGTGTGAGTTTGCACGCGTGTGTTTGTCCCAGGTCGAGAAGCACTCGGGGAAATGAGCGGATCATGGGGTGAAACCAGATTACTCTTTTCCTGATGATAATTCAATCCTTTCTCACCTTCAATTACAAGATGAGAAAAGGAGCTGTGGGGGTTGTTGAGTCTGCTCTGCCCTACACTGGCCTGTATTCACGCTAAACTCTTCATCCGACACGTTTCACCCGCAAATCACCCTCCACAACACCTCTCTCTCTTTATTCGTAACATTAAATTACCAACATTGTGAGAGGTGTTATGGGACCTGGGCATATGGGGAACACAATCAGCAGCAAGTCCCACTACAGAACATTAATGAATTTTAGCCATTACGAGTTAGTCTCTCATGTGTCACAGGGAGGTTCAGGAAGATCAGCTCATCCACTGCCCGCCCTGTGGTCAGAATACAATGTAGACCCAACATTTACTGTATAGAGAGGACTCATTATCACGCCTGATATAGGTGTGACGCAACCCACCCAGAGAATACTAGGACTTCAAAGAAGACACATAAACCAATCATTAACACAGAGGTAAAGACAGACAAATACAAATACACACACTCACACACTCATCCTCTAACACCCCCAGGTGGTGAGGGTAGGTAGCAACACATCTGCCACGCTGATCCTCAACACTGGAGCCCCCCAGGGGTGCATGCTCAGTCCCCTCCTGTACTCCCTGTTCACCCACGACTGCATGGCCAGGCACGACTCCAACACCATCATTAAGTTTGCAGACGACACAACAGTAGTAGGCCTGATCACCGACAACGATGAGACAGCCTATAGGGAGGAGGTCAGACACCTGGCTAGGTGGTGCCAGAATAACAACCTATCCCTCAACGTAATCAAGACTAAGGAGATTATTGTGGACTACAGCAAAAGGAGCACTGAGCATGCCCCCATTCTCATCGACGCGGCTCTAGTGGAGCAGGTTGAGAGCTTCAAATTACTTGGTGTCCACATCAATATAATATGCATATATTAGCAACTAGGAATGAGGCCATTTACTCTGGGCACCTATGGGCACCTTTCATCCAAGCTACTGAATACTGCCCCTGCAGCCATAAGACGTTTAAGAGGAAGCCAGTGTCGAGAGGCTAGCACTGGAATAATTTGATCACATTTTTTGGTTCTAGTCAAGATTCTAGCAGCCGTGTTTAGCACTAACTGAGGTTTATTTCGTGCTTTATCCGGGTAGCCGGAAAGTAGAGCACTGCAGTAGTTTAACCTAGAACTGACAAAAGCATGGATACATTTTTCTGCAGAATTTTTGGACTGAAAATTTCAGATTTTTGCAATGTTTCTTAGATGGAAAAAAAGCTGTCCTTGTAGCAGTCTTGATATGTTCGTCAAAAGTGAGATCAGGGTCCAGAGTAATGCCGAGGTCCTTCACAGTTTTATTTGAGGTGACTGTACAACCATGAAGATAAATAATCATAAACATTATAGATATTAACCTTTTGTGACTAGGGGGTAGTATTTTCATTTTTGGAAAAATAACGTTCCCGTAGTAAACGGGATATTTTGTCAGGACAAGATTCTAGAATATGCATATAATTGACAGTTTAGGATAGAAAACACTCTAAAGTTTCCAAAACTGTAAAAATATTGTCTGTGAGTATAACAGAACTGATGTTGCAGGCGAAAGCCTGAGAAAAATCCAATCCGGAAGTGACTCATGTTTTGAAAGCGCTGCGTTCCAATGCGTCCTTATTGAGCAGTGAATGGGCTATCAACCAGATTACTCTTTCTCCGTAATCCCGAAGGTGTCTACATCATTGTGACGTAGTTTTACGCATTTATGTTGAAGAATACCCGTAAGCGGCTACATTGCGCAAGTGGTCACCTGATGGTTCCCAGAGTGACTCTAGCGTAAAATACAGAGGTAGCCATTATTCCAATCGGTCCTACTGAAAAACGAATTGTCCCGACGGATATATTATCGAATAGATATTTGAAAAACACCTTGAGGATTGATTATAAACAACGTTTGCCATGTTTCTGTCGATATTATGGAGCTAATATGGAATATTTTTCGCCGTTTTCATGACTGCAATTTCCGGGCGATTTCTCAGCCAAACGTGAAGAACAAACGGAGCTATTTCGCCTACAAAAATAATATTTTGGGAAAAAAGGAACATTTGCTATCTAACCTGTTAGGCCGCCCCATCCCGGATCCGGGATTGTGACTACAGCCTCAAGCTCATTACCATAACGCAACATTAGCGATTTCTGAAAATTGCAAAATAAATGAAATAAATATGCCTGTCCTCAAGCTTATCCTTTTCTTAACAATCCTGTCGTCTCAGATTTTCAAAATATGCTTTAGAACCAGAGAAAATCAATAATTTGTGTAAGAGTGGTGATAGCTAGCGTAGCATTTAGCGTTAGCATTTAGCACGCAACATTCACAAAAACCAGCAAAGGGATCAAATAAAATAATTTACCTTTGAAGAACTTCAGATGTTTCAATGAGGAGACTCTCAGTTACATAGCAGATGTCCAGTTTTTCCTGAAAGATGCTTGTGTAGGACACAACGTTCCGTTTTGTTACTATGCATTTGGCTACCGAAACTAACCGAAAATTCAGTCACCTAAACGTCGAACTTTTTCCGAATTAACTCCATAATATCGACTGAAACATGGAAAACGTTGTTTGAATCAATCCTCAAGGTGTTTTGTCATATATCTCTTCATTGAAATGCCAGTCCTAGAAGCGTGCATTCTTCTCTGATTCGGATGGAAAAATACTGGGACCTGACTTTTGCGCACCAATTTCCACGCAGACACCATGCGGGACACTTGGTAATTGTAGGCTCTTATGGCCAATCTTCCAATGATATGCCTACAAATACGTCACAATGCTGCAGACACCTGGGGGAAACGATAGGAAGTGTCCGTTCATTCCTGTGGCATTCACAGCCATATAAGGAGATCATGGAAAACGTGCCTTCAGAAATCCTTTTGATTTCCTGGTCACTCAAACATCTTGGTTTTGCCTGTAGATATTGTTCTATGGCACTCACAGTGAAAATCTTTGCAGTTCTGGAAACGTCAGAGTGTCTTCTTTCCAAATCAATTCCAAGCATAGTCGAGCATCTTTTCGTGACAAAATATCGCGCTAAAAACGGGCACGTCTTTTTATCCAAAAATGAAATACTGCCCCTAGAGTTCTAACAGGCTAACTGGGAGTCTCGCGAGTGAAAACATCCGGAGCTCATCAAAGGTAAACAATTTAATTGGATTGCTTTTCTGATTTCCGTGACCAAGTTACCTGCTATTAGCTGGACAAAATGCTATGCTAATTTGCTTACACAAATTGCTTGTCTAGCTTTGGCTGTAAAGCATATTTTGAAAATCTGAAATGACAGGGTGATTAACAAAAGGCTAAGCTGTGTCTCAATATATTTCATTTGTGATTTTAATGAACAGGAATATTTTCTAGGAATATTTATGTCTGTTGCGTTATGCTAATTAGTGTCAGTCGATTATTACGCTCCCGCATGCAGGATGAGTAGTCACTAAAGGTTAAACATGTATTTACATACATTAAATTACATACATTAAATAGCGATTAAATTAATCACTAACCTTTGATGATCTTCATCAGATGGCACTCATAGGACTTCATGTTACACAATACATGTATGTTTTGTTTGATAAAGTTAATATTTATATCCAAAAATCTCAGTTTACATTGGCGCGTTATGTTCAGAAATGCATTGTCTCAAACAAACATCCGGTGAAAGTGCAGAGAGCCACATCAAATTACAGGAATACTCATCATAAACATCGATCTAACATACAAGTGATTAATATACATTTAAAGATACATTTCTCCTTAATGCAACCACTGTGTCAGATTTCAAAAAGGCTGTATGGCGAAAGCACACTTTGCGATTATGTTAGGTAAGCGCCTAGCCACAGAAAACGATACAGCCATTTTCCTACCAAGGAGAGGTGTCAGAAAAAGTCTGAAATATAGTTGAAATTAATCACTTACCTTTGATGATCTTCATCTGATGGCACTCCCAGGTCTCCATGTTAGACAACAAATGTTTGTTTTGTTCGATAAAGTCCATAATTTATGTCCAAATACCAACTTTTTGTTTGCACGTTTAGTCCAGTAATCAAAATGCACAAGGCATGAGCACAAAGTCTAGACGAAAAATCTTAAAAGTTTGATCACATTTTGTAGAAACATGTCAAACAATTAAATCTTTAATAATATTCCAACCGGACAATTCCTTTGTCTTTAGAAATGAAAAGGAACTGCTTTCAGCCAGAACCCTGATTCAAACAGCTCTTATTCAATCCCAGTCACATTAGAAGCCTGAAACAAAGTTCTAAAGACTGTTGACATCTAGTGGAAGCCTTAGGAAGTGCAATCTTACCCCATAGATTGCACTTATTGGATAGGCAATCACTTGAAAAACTGCAAACCTCAGATTTCCCACGTCCAGGTTCTCACCTGCCATATGACTTCTGTACTCACAGACATCATTCAAACAGTTGTAGAAACTTCAGAGTGTTTTCTATCCTAATTTACTAATAATATGCATATCCTAGCCTCTGGGCCTGAGTAGCAGGCAGTTTACTCTGGGCATGCTTTTCATCCAAAATTCCGAATGCTGCCCCCTGAAGTGAAGTTAATTGCTTACACAGCTCCCCTATCCAGTCTAAGGTCTAGCCAGCTGCCTCATCTCAGTAGATTTGGGCAATTCCACATTAACGGAATTACACTTTAAAATGTATGGGGAAAAACCCCCATTGATTTCTACTTTTAACTATATGCACAACACCTACTTTTAACAATTTACACCAAACATTTCACAAAAAAATATTTTAACTGTGCAAATGCAATATTTGATAACAGAATGACTGTGAAATCCTCAGTTTCCTATGCAACATTTTCCAAAAACTGAAATATCTCATACAAATTAAGATTCAAAGAAGTTTGCAGGAAGAATTGGGTGTCAGCTACGAAATGACAAACTTGACTTTATTCTATATAACGACAGTAGGTGAAGTGGATTTAGATAACAACATTACAGTCCCTAATCTGTACTACACATAAAGGCAAAATTCTTGATATGAATGTCATTCTCTTCATGTTTATTATGAATAGGTACACAAAGGTAGACATATGCAATATCCTCCTTGGCATATATGGGTATTATTATACACACTGGCTATTATTCTAATGAGCCCAGCTCCCAAACAAGGTCAGTACAAAATCTGAACCTATGATTGTTTCAGATTTTGGTCCGGTCACCAATCATGGATGACTACGTTTGAGCCAAATAATTCCCAGACCAGACCAAAAATCATACCTCTGTGGACGTTGAAATCAAAGCCGGTCCGGACCAGACCAAAAATCTATGTCTGTGGACGTTGAAATCAAAGCCGGTCCGGACCAGACTAAAAATCTATGTCAAGGGGGCGTTGAAATCAAAGCCAGTCCGGACCAGACCAAAAATCTATGTCCGTGGACGTTGAAATCAAAGTCAGATTTTTGGTCTGGTCCGGACTATGTCTGTGGATGTTGAAATCAAAGTCAGTCTGGACCAGACCAAAAATCTATGTCTGTGGACGTTGAAATCAAAGCAAATGCTGGTTACATTCCCTTGAAAGAGAGGGGGCTCATGTGTAGGTGTCAGTAAGTTCTGCGAGAGGTGACATCAACTGGAAAGGGAGAGAAGAGAGAGGGAGAGAAAGAGAGGGAGAGAGAAAGTGAGATGAGAGAGAGAGAGAGGGAGAGAGAGCAAGAAAGAAGAGCGGGAGATAGAAAGAGGGAGAGAATAGAGATGGAAAGAGAGAGAATAAGAAAAGAGTGAAAGATAGAGAGAGAGGGAGAGAGAGAGTGCAAGAGAGGGAGGGAATTGTTATCCAGACACTTGCTTTGACCACCAGATTTTTTATTTATTTTTTTATTTCACCTTTATTTAACCAGGTAGGCTAGTTGAGAACAAGTTCTCATTTGCAACTGCGACCTGGCCAAGATAAAGCATAGCAGTGTGAACAGACAACACATGGAGTAAACAATTAACAAGTCAATAACACAGTAGAAAAAAAGGGGAGTCTATATACAATGTGTGCAAAAGGCATGAGGAACGCATATGAGGCACGAATAATTACAATTTTGCAGATTAACACTGGAGTGATAAATGATCAGATGGTCATGTACAGGTAGAGATATTGGTGTGCAAAAGAGCAGAAAAGTAAATAAATAAAAACAGTATGGGGATGAGGTAGGTGAAAATGGGTGGGCTATTTACCAATAGACTATGTACAGCTGCAGCAATCGGTTAGCTGCTCAGATAGCTAATGTTTGAAGTTGGTGAGGGAGATAAAAGTCTCCAACTTCAGCGATTCTTGCAATTCGTTCCAGTCAAAGGCAGCAGAGTACTGGAACGAAAGGCGGCCAAATGAGGCTTTAGGGATGATCAGTGAGATACACCTGCTGGAGCGCGTGCTATGGATGGGTGTTGCCATCGTGACCAGTGAACTGAGATAAGGCGGAGCTTTACCTAGCATGGACTTAAAGATGACCTGGAGCCAGTGGGTCTGGCGACGAATATGTAGCGAGGGCCAGCCGACTAGAGCATACAAGTCACAGTGGTGGGTGGTATAAGGTGCTTTAGTGACAAAACGGATGGCACTGTGATAAACTGCATCCAATTTGCTGAGTAGAGTGTTGGAAGCCATTTTGTAGATGACATCGCCGAAGTCGAGGATCGGTAGGATAGTCAGTTTTACTAGGGTAAGCTTGGCGGTGTGAGTGAAGGAGGCTTTGTTGCGGAATAGAAAGCCGACTCTTGATTTGATTTTCGATTGGAGATGTTTGATATGAGTCTGGAAGGAGAGTTTGCAGTCTAGCCAGACACCTAGGTACTTATAGATGTCCACATATTCAAGGTCGGAACCATCCAGGGTGGTGATGCTAGTCGGGCATGCGGGTGCAGGCATCGATGGGTTGAAAAGCATGAATTTGGTTTTACTAGCGTTTAACAGCAGTTGGAGGCCACGGAAGGAGTGTTGTATGGCATTGAAGCTCGTTTGGAGGTTAGATAGCACAGTGTCCAATGACGGGCCGGAAGTATATAGAATGGTGTCGTCTGCGTAAAGGTGGATCAGGGAATCGCCCACAGCAAGAGCAACATCATTGATATATACAGAGAAAAGAGTCGGCCCGAGAATTGAACCCTGTGGCACCCCCATAGAGACTGCCAGAGGACCGGACAGCATGCCCTCCAATTTGACACACTGAACTCTGTCTGCAAAGTAATTGGTGAACCAGGCAAGGCAGTCATCCGAAAAACCAAGGCTACTGAGTCTGCCGATAAGAATATGGTGATTGACAGAGTCGAAAGCCTTGGCAAGGTCGATGAAGACGGCTGCACAGTACTGTCTTTTATCGATGGCGGTTATGATATCGTTTAGTACCTTGGGTGTGGCTGAGGTGCACCCGTGACCGGCTCGGAAACCAGATTGCACAGCGGAGAAGGTGGGATTCGAGATGGTCAGTGACCTGTTTGTTGACTTGGCTTTCGAAGCCCTTAGATAGACAGGGCAGGATGGATATAGGTCTGTAACAGTTTGGGTCCAGGGTGTCTCCCCCTTTGAAGAGGGGGATGACTGCGGCAGCTTTCCAATCCTTGGGGATCTTAGACGATATGAAAGAGCGGTTGAACAGGCTGGTAATAGGGGTTGCGAAAATGGCGGCGGATAGTTTCAGAAATAGAGGGTCCAGATTGTCAAGCCCAGCTGATTTGTACGGGTCCAGGTTTTGCAGCTCTTTCAGAACATCTGCTATCTGGATTTGGGTAAAGGAGAACCTGGAGAGGCTTGGGCGAGGAGCTGCGGGGGGGCCAGAGCTGTTGGCCGAGGTTGGAGTAGCCAGGCGGAAGGCATGGCCAGCTGTTGAGAAATGCTTATTGAAGTTTTCGATAATCATGGATTTATCGGTGGTGATTGTGTTACCTAGCCTCAGTGCAGTGGGCAGCTGGGAGGAGGTGCTCTTGTTCTCCATGGACTTCACAGTGTCCCAGAACTTTTGGAGTTGGAGCTACAGGATGCAAACTTCTGCCTGAAGAAGCTGGCCTTAGCTTTCCTGACTGACTGCGTGTATTGTTTCCTGACTTCCCTGAACAGTTGCATATCGCGGGGACTATTCGATGCTATTGCAGTCCGCCACAGGATGTTTTTGTGCTGGTCGAGGGCAGTCAGGTCTGGAGTGAACCAAGGGCTGTATCTGTTCTTAGTTCTGCATTTTTTGAACGGAGCATGCTTATCTAAAATGGTGAGGAAGTTACTTTTAAAGAATGACCAGGCATCCTCAACTGACGGGATGAGGTCAATGTCCTTCCAGGATACCCGGGTCAGGTCGATTAGAAAGGCCTGCTCACAGAAGTGTTTTAGGGAGCGTTTGACAGTGATGAGTGGTGGTCGTTTGACTGCGGCTCCGTAGCGGATACAGGCAATGAGGCAGTGATCGCTGAGATCCTGTTTGAAGACAGCGGAGGTGTATTTGGAGGGCCAGTTGGTCAGGATGACGTCTATAAGGGTGCCCTTGTTTCCAGAGTTAGGGTTGTACCTGGTGGGTTCCTTGATGATTTGTGTGAGATTGAGGGCAACTAGCTTAGATTGTAGGACTGCCGGGGTGTTAAGCATATCCCAGTTTAGGTCACCTAACAGAACAAACTCTGAAGCTAGATGGGGGGCAATCAATTCACAAATGGTGTCCAAGGCACAGTTGGGAGCTGAGGGGGGTCGGTAGCAGGCGGCAACAGTGAGAGACTTATTTCTGGAGAGAGTAATTTTCAAAATTAGTAGTTCGAACTGTTTGGGTATGGACCTGGAAAGTATGACATTACTTTGCAGGCTATCTCTGCAGTAGACTGCAAATCCTCCCCCTTTGGCAGTTCTATCTTGACGGAAGATGTTATAGTTGGGTATGGAAATCTCTGAATTGTTGGTGGCCTTCCTGAGCCAGGATTCAGACACGGCAAGGACATCAGGGTTAGCAGAGTGTGCTAAAGCAGTGAGTAAAACAAACTTAGCGAGGAGGCTTCTGATGTTGAAATGCATGAAACCAAGGCTTTTTCGATCACAGAAGTCAACAAATGAGGGTGCCTGGGGACATGCAGGGCCTGGGTTTACCTCCACATCACCCACAGAACAGAGAAGGAGTAGTATGAGGGTGCGGCTAAAGGCTATCAAAACTGGTCGCCTAGAGCGTTGGGGACAGAGAATAAGAGGAGCAGGTTTCCGGGCATGGTAGAATATATTCAGGGCATAATGCGCAGACAGGGGTATGGTGGGGTGCGGGTACTGCGGAGGTAAGCCCAGGCACTGGGTGATGATGAGAGAGGTTGTATCTCTGGACATGCTGGTTGTAATGGGTGAGGTCACCGCATGTGTGGGAGGTGGGACAAAGGAGGTATCAGGGGTATGAAGAGTGGAACTAGGGGCTCCATTGTGAACTAAAACAATGATAACTAACCTGAACAACAGTATACAAGGCATATTGACATTTGAGAGAGACATACAGCGAGGCATACAGTAATCACAGGTGTTGAATTGGGAAAGCTAGCTAAAACAGTAGGTGAGACAACAACAGCTAATCAGCTAGCACAACAACAGCAGGTAAAATGGCGTTGACTAGGCAACGGGACCGACAGATAAAACAAACAAGCAGAATGGAGTACCGTGATTTATGGACAGTCCAGCGTGCATCAGCTATGTAGCCAAGAGATCAGTGTCCAGGGGGCAGCGGTGGATGGGGCAGGGAAGCTGGACTGGCGAGTGTTATCCAGGTTAAAAAAACTAACAATGACTAAATAGCTTGTAGCTAGTTAGCTGGTTAGCTTCTGGAGGTTCTTGAGTGTGTTCTAAAAATTAAAAATAATAGCGATTCCGTATCACATTGGGTGAGGCAGGTTTCCAGAAGGTATAAACAAATTAAAAATCGAATAGAGATAGAAAGTAAATATGGGTCCAGTGAGTGTTTGGGACGCGGCGATTCAGGCAGTTAGCAGGCCTGTGCTAACAAGCTAACAGTTCGTAGGCCGGGGGTAAACAAGCTAGCAGTTAGCAGGCCGAATTAGCAAGCAAGGAGATAGCAAGGGCTAGAGAGTTAGCCTTTGGGGGACGTCGCAATGGGGTGAGTCTGTTTATTCCTCTTAATGCGGTGACATCGATAGACCGGTCGTGGGCCCGGGTATTGTAGCCCAGGAGTATGCTACGGTGGTAGCACAGGTGCACTGGCCGGGCTAGCTTCAAGCTCAGTGGGTGGAAACGCTAGCCATTAGTAATCATCCGGGGTTGCGGTTTAGCTAGATAGCTAGTTGTGAAGATCCAGCTGAAAAATGTTCCGTTTGCTGTGGGAATCCGGGGATGAGACATTTATGTATTACTAATACGTTTCAATACTTTTCCTGGTATATGTTTTCCATTTACATCTGTTTGCCCAGAAATCAATGCCTTTACTTATGCCTAGGGCTGTTGAGGTGACCATATTACCGCCATACCAGCGGTCACCGGTCATGATTGCAGTCAAATTCCACTTGACAAGGTAATTAGGCTTCTCCAAGCTCTGATGCTGCTGATGGTCATTAGTAGCCTACCAAACTTGCTAACCACCTGGTACTCAGCACTTTATTGTCCCTCTAATCACTCAATGCAAATGTATTCGAACCAAACATTTCATGAGAGCCCATGAGCGAATGTTGCAAAACATTTCTATAGGCTATGCAATTGAGTGATAAAACAGTGATTCAAAAGAGGAGGATCCCATCGGCTTTTAAAGGCTAGGCCTACTATATTTATTTGTCAACTTTCCTAATATTAATCACGTTGCTTCTCTTTACAAAATGAGTATAGCTTACCTGGCTGGCATGAACATGAACCATGGGAAAAGCGTCCTCAATTTGCTATTTAAGTGCATAGATGACATGTATTTTTTCCCCTCTGTCCCTGTTTCGAGAGAGACAGGTGCATTACAATGGTCCATTCTAAATCAAAACAAATTTCACACATATATTACTTAGAATACACTACCGCTAAAAAGTTTGGGGTCACTTAGAATTTTCCTTGTTTTTGAAAGAAAAGCAATTTTGATGTACATTAAAATAACATCAAATTGACATTGTTAATGTTGTAAATAACTAATGTAGCTGGAAATGGCAGAATGTTTTATGGAATATCTATATAGGCCTACAGAGGTCCATTATCAGCAACCATCACTCCTGTTTTCCAATGGCATGTTGTGTTAGGTAATCCAAGTTTATAACTTTAAAAGGCTAATTGATCATTAGATTACCCCTTTGAATTATGTTTGCACAGCTGAAAACTGTTGTGCAGATTAAAGAAGCAATAAAACTGGCCTTCTTGAGACTAGTTGTGTATCTGGAGCATCAGCATTTGTGTGTTCGATTACAGGCTCAAAATGGCCAGAAATAAATAATTTTCTTCTGAAACTCTTCTGAAACGTGGTCTTCTGTAGCTCAGTTGGTAGAGCATGGCGCTTGTAACGCCAGGGTAATGGGTTCGATTCCCAGGACCACCCATACGTAGAATGTATGCACACATGACTGTAAGTCGCTTTGGATAAAAGCATCTGCTAAATGGCATATATTATTATTATATTATTATAAACTCGTCAGTCTATTCTTGTTCTGAGAAACGATGCTATTCCATGTGAGAAATTGCCAAGAAACTGAAGATCTGATACAACTCTGTGTACTACTCCCTTCACAAAAGAGCACTAACGGTCTCTAACCAGAATAGAAAGATGAGTGGGAGGCCCAAGTGCACAGCTGAGCAAGCGGACAGGTACATTAGAGTGTCTAGTTTGAGAAACAGATGCCCCACAAGTCCTCAACTGGCAGCTTCATTAAATAGTACCCACAAAACACCAGCCTCAACGTCAACAGTGAAGAGGTTGCTGACCTTCTAGGCAGAGTTGCAAAGAAAAAGCCAAATCTCAGACTGGCCAATTAAAAGAAAAGTTTAAGATGGGCAAAAGAACACAGACACTGGACAGAGGAAATCTGCATAGAAGGCCTGCATCCCGGAGTCGCCTCTTCAATGTTGACAGGTTTTTTTGCGACTTTTTCAAATGTAGTCAAACACCTCATGTAACCTAGCCCATAGGCCTATATGTTTTGATAAGGAGGAGGACAGGAGGAGGGAGAGGAGGGTGTAAGGAGGAGGCGAGGAGGGTGTAAGGAGGAGGGATAAGAGGAGGAGAGGGTGGATAGAGGAGGGAGAGGAGGGTGTAAGGAGGAGGGGAGGATGAGAGAGAGGGGGGGTAAGGAGGAGGAGAGGAGCAGGGAGATGAGGGAGTAAGGAGGAGGGGGGAGGGTGAAGGAGAGGAGGGTTAAGGATGAGGGGGGGAGAAGGGAGAGGAGGGTTAAGGAGAGGAGGAGGAAGGGGAGGGTGTAAGGAGGGGGAGGAGGAGTGGAGGAGGGTGTAAAGAGGAGTGGAGGAGGGAGAGGAGGGTGTAAGGAGGATGAGAGGATGAGGGAGAGGAGGGTTAAGGAAGAGGAAAGTAAGAGGGAGGGGAGGGTTAAGGAGGAGGAGAGGAGGAGGGAGAGGTTATAAGGAGGAGAGGAGGAGGGAGAGGTTATAAGGATGAGGGGAGGAGAAGGTAGACAATAGAGGAGAAGATGTCAACGAGATGGGAAGAGAGAAATATAGCCTTGCCCCACCTTACAACATCCCCCCTCCCACCTCCCAGCCGACTGTTGGTAACCATAGCAGCCAGTTAGCAATCTGGCCAGCCCAACCCTACCTTGCGGAGCTTTCTCCAGATGATCTCCACATTAACTGAGGACTCAGATAATTCTTAAGCCTCCTCTATTTCAGATCCAATAACGGATAAGAGCGTATTTCAGCATGATCAACTGGCAATCAGTCCCCTCGCACCTCTAGTTTACTGCTTCTCAGGATTACTGCAGTGGAGAGGGGAGGGGTGGTTCTAAAGACTTCACAAGGGTGGAGAGTGTGTATGTGGGGGGTAAAGGGGAAATAGTACCAATCAACATACAACTCGTAATACCTTTTAAAATATGTAATAAGCAACAAATGTCACGCCCTGATCTGTTTCACCTGTCCTTGGCTTGTCTCCACCCCCCTCCAGGTGTCACCCATCTTCCCCATTATCCCCAGTCTATTTATACCTGTGTTCTCTGTTTTTCTGTTGCCAGTTCGTCTTGTTTGTCAAGTCAACCAGCGTTTTGTCCTGCTTTTCCCCAGTCTCTCTTTTCCTGCTCTCCTGGTTTTGACCTTTGCCTGTCCTGTCACAGGGCCTGCCTGCCGTCCTGTGCCTTTGCCCATCCTCTGGTTTACCGACCTCTGCCTGACCTGATCCTGAGTCTGCCTGCCGTCCTGTGCCTTTGCCACTACTATGGATTGTCGACCACTGCCTGCCTTGACCTCTCATTTGCCTGCCCCTGTTGTTGTAATAAACATTGTTACTTCAACATAGTCTGCATTTGGGTCTTACCTGAAATGTGATGAAAATTATACAAAACCAGCAAGCTGTTATAGCACACAGACATAATCAATGACTCTCTAGGATTATTCTGTATGGCAGAGACAGGAGCTCTTTATCTGGACTGACCAAAGACAACATGGGAGCATAGAGAGACCGACAAAACATTCATCCTCTATTTTATATTGGAATAATGTCATTTTAAAACTTCCAAGTTAACACACAGGTAAACACATAGAACCCCCTCAAAAGGGAAGGCCTCTCTGACAGTGTCTCAAAAATAAATCAGTCTCGGCCAACTGCGCATATTAGGGCGTTTTTAAACCTCCCCCCAATACACACACAGAAAACACGGTGGCAGTGGCAGATAACACTAGCCTCCTCTCTCGGTAAACAACTTTTTGGATTAGGGGCGTGTGGCAGGATAATGAGGAAGGCTATCTGGCTCGCCACGGCTGCATTGTCGCCTCACTCTCAGGGGCAGGACCAAATCTTTACTCTGCTATTTATCCGCCACCCTGATAGCTTACTTATCTGCCTCAAATGCCAGGGATGGAGGAATCTCATCTAGCAGCGCCCTTCGCCCGGCCCCCGACAGTAAGTTAATAGATATATCAGAGCTGGGGTCTGGTGGCTGAGCTGAACAGATGAAAAGGTTGCAGGGCGTCATTGACTGATTAGCATAGGGGGAATGGCCGCGCTCCTTTTGACAACCCAACATTAGGGCTCAGCACAGTGCTTAAATGGCTTACTCCTCTGGCAAAGGAAGGCTGAGCTTTCAAATTACAGGCCTGTCACCTGAACCAAATGCTGGCAATTTGGGGAATGTTAATGTATATAAACAATTAAGTATGAGAGGAGGAGAGAGTGAGGCTGGAGGAGAGGAAGAGAGGGAGTGAAAATGAGAGAAGGAGAGAAAGATATATAGTTAAGAAGGGAGAGAAAGAGAAACAGTGTACACATCTCTTGACTGCTAGTCAGTATGATAATGAAAACACAATCCAAGATGGCTTCTCCTGCATCTGTCTGTTAGTCTGTCTGTCCCTTGCCTCATTCACAACAGTGGACAGATACAGTGACTTCAGAAAGTACTCACACCACTTTACTTGTTACACATTTTGTTGTGTTACAGCCTGAATTTAAAATGGATCAAATTCAGATTTATTTTGTCACTGGTGTACAAACAATACACCATAATGTAAAAGTGGAATTATGTTTTTTTGAGATTGTTACAAATTATTAAAAAAAATATGTTAATTAGTATTCAACCCCTTTGTTATGGCAAGTAAGTTCAGGAGTAAACAAATGAGTAACAAGTCATAATAAGTTGCATAGATTCACTCTGTGTGCAATAATAGTGTTTAACAGGACCTTTTAATGATTACCTCATCTATGAATGCCACATATACAATTATCTACAAGGTCCCTCAATTTAGTAGTGAATTCAAACACAGATTCAACCACAAAGACCAGTGAGGATTTTGAATGCCAAGCAGTATGAGTATAACAGAACTCACATGGCAGGCGGACACCTGAGAAGAAATCCAAACAGGAAGTAAGAAATCTGAGGTTGGTAGATTTCCAACACAGTTCCTATTGAAATCCCATTGAGATACAGTATGAATGAAGCTGCCCTTCCTAGGGCTTCCACTAGATGATAACCGTCTATAGAAATGTGAATGAGGCTTCTACTTTGTTGTGGGACTGAATAAGAGCAGAATGAGCCATGTGTCTGGCAGTCAGCCATTTCCTGGTCATGCGCATGCCACATGATATCCACTTGCATTCCGTTGCTCCTCAAGACACAAAGGAATTCTCCGGTTGGATTTTATTGAAGATTTATGATAAACACATCCTAATTATTGATTCTGTACTTAGTTTAATATAACTTTTTGAAGTTTTTGTCCGGAGTAACGCTCGACCAGAATGAGATTTTGGATATGTATACCAAACCTGCTAACAAAAGGAGGTATTTGGACATAAATAATGGACATTATCAAACAAAACAAACATTTATTGTGGACCTGGGCATTCTGATGAAGATCATTAAAGGTAAGGGAATATTTATCATGTAATTTCAGGTTTCCTCTTAAAGCTAGGGGGCAGAATTTTCACTCTTGGATAAATAGCGTGCCCAATTTCAACGTGCCGCTACTCATGCCAAGAATATAAGATATGCATATTATTCATAGATTTGGTTAGAAAACACTCTGAAGTTTCTAAAACGGTTTGAATCATGTCTGTGAGTATAACAGAACTTATGTAGCAGGCAAAACCCAGAGGACAAACTATTCAGAATGTTTTCTTTTTTTTCCCCATCTCTCTTCTCTATATTGTTTTTGCCATTGGAAATCTAATAGGAACCTACTTTCAGTTCCTACCGCTTCCACACGATGTCGCCAGTGTTTGGAATATGGCTGAGGTTATTTCTTTGTATTATCAGGAAGTAGGCCAACTCGAAACAGGGGACACATTTGTGAGTTGCACAAGACGTGAAGAGCAGAGCTTTTTTCTTTTCGTTCATGTATTGAATACAGATTTCCCCGTCAACATTTGATTGATTATTAACGTTTAAAAATACCTAACATTGTATTACAAAAGTATTTTGAAATATTTTGGCAAAGTTTATAGGCAACCTTTGAAATATTTTGTAGTGACGTTTTGTTTTTCTAAGCTGTTTTTTTACGGATCAAATGCGCTTTATAAATGGACATTTTCGATATATATATGCGGAATGAATCATACAAAAGGACCAATTGTGATGTTTATGGGACATATTGGAGTGCCAAAAAAAGAAGCTCGTCAAAGGTAATGCATATTTTATATTTTATTTCATCATTTTGTGTAGCGCCTGCTACGCTAGCCCCTTTGTTTACTGCTGGTGAGGATGGCTGCAGGCTATCAGATAATAGCTTCATATGCTTTCGCCAACAATCATTTTTTAAATCTGAGATGTTGGCTGGATTCACAACGAGTGTAGCTTTAATTGCGCATCTTACATCTGTGATTTAATGAAAGTTTGAATTTTATAGCATTTTATTTGAATCTCCCCTATACTCAAGAGGTTTTAAGTAGCATTTTTTTGTTATGGGATATTGTTTTGAGTTATTGCTGAGTTACTGCTGTTTTGAGTTAATGTTGAGAGGAGTGCAGGGGAGCTCAAGCTTGTTCTTTCTAACTGTGCCAACCATTGTGATCTTCCTCTTCTTTGCTGGCTGAGTTCATAAGAGGTGAAGAAATTGTCACATGTGGCATTGTGCCCCCTCAGTCCATCTGTCACATCAAGCACAACCTGCATCCCCTGGTTCTTCACCGGGCCTCCACTGGTCGGCTTCCCCGTGTAGACTTGCATCTTCCAAACGTAGCTGGATTGTGCATCACATGCCACACATATCTTGATGCCAGACTTTGCTGGCTTGCTGGGCATATACTGCCGGAAAAGACAGCAGCCTTTTGTCAAATGCGATTACTATCAGTAATTAGTATCAGTGTCACAGAAAACAATCACATAAATCAATGATATTACAATTAAAAGTGAACATTTCTTACATTGCAGATATGAAAATAAACATTTACCTCTGTCACGTTCTGACCATCGTTCGTATGTGTTTTCCTTGTTTTAGTGTTGGTCAGGATGTGAGCTGGGTGGGCATTCTATGTTGTGTGTCTGGTTTGTCTATTTCTATGTTTGGCCTGATATGGTTCTCAATCAGAGGCAGGTGTTAGTCATTGTCTCTGATTGGGAACCATATTTAGGTAGCCTGTTTTGTGTTGGGTTTTGTGGGTGGTTGTTTCCCGTCTCTGTGTTTGCACCAGATAGGAGTGGTTAGGTTTTCACTTTTCTTGTTTTGTTTAGTCTGTTCATGTACAGTCGTCTTTATAAATTAAACATGAATAACCACCACGCTGCTTTTTGGTCCGCCTCACCTTTTTGGTCCGCCTCACCAGAAGAAAACGCTTACAACCTCTGAATGGAACCAGTTGCTCATCCACTGTTACCTCGGGCCCAGGGTTGTAAACGTATGGCAGACGCTACACCCACTTCTCCCAGACCTCTCTTATTGCGGTCTCTTACACGTCTTGAAGGTCTTGACTCACGATTATCAAACCTAAGTATTCTTGAGAAAGTGTGAAAGACTTTCAGTGGCATTGTGGGATGGAAAATTGCCCCTCCAATCTCTGCATCCCAGAGACTACATGTAGCCTCGCCTCGTGACCTATACACACCCGCTAAGATTAGCAGCCCTATGTAGGCACCCAGGTCAATCTCATCCATCATTTTCCAATTGTCTCCATATTTAGGGAAACCTTCCAATTTGTCATCTCCAGGATGATTTTTATGGCTGGTGTGATGAACATGTAGAATGTTGAGGCAATGTCCTGGGCTTGTGCAACTGCATGTCTTGTGGGCCCTGCGGTCATCATTACGACATTTTGTGCTGCCATCCTGCCCTGGTTGTCATATGGTGACAAGGACCATGTTATTTAGCAGTTCTTTGACAAAAATGTCTCTCTTTCAGCTTGGGGGATTTCTTCTTCATCTGAAGATGATGCATCCATCGTGCTCTGGGTTGTATTCTTCCCCATCTTATTCTTCAGATACCACCTCGAAAATAAAAGATTAAGATGGACAAAAGAACACAGACACTGGACAGAGGACCTGTTCCTAGAACACTTATGTTAAATAGCTCATAACTATGCAACTAAATGCTTATGTTACTAGCTCCTAACAATATAGCTAAATGCTTATGTTGCTAGCTCCTAACAATGCAGCTACATTCGTATGTTACTAGCTCCTAACAATGCAGCTACATTCGTATGTTACTAGCTCCTAACAATGCAGCTACATTCGTATGTTACTAGCTCCTAACAATGCAGCTACATTCGTATGTTACTAGCTTCTAACAATGCAGCTACATTCGTATGTTACTAGCTCCTAACAATATAGCTAAACGCTTGTGTTACTAGATCCTAACAATGCAGCTAACTGCTTGTTTTACTGGCTCCTAACAATGCAGCTAAATTTTTGCTACTAACTCCTACCAATGCAGCTAAATGCTTATGTTACAAGCTCCTAACAATGCACATAAATGCTTGTGTTACAAGCTCCTAACAACGGCGCTATATGCTCGTGTTACTAGCTCCTAACAATGTAGCTAAATCTTTGTTACTAGCTAGTAACAGATTTTGCAATGGAATTGAGTTTAATTAACTTAATAATTCATAAATCAAATTGATATCAGAAAAAAACACTATAAATAACTGATAAGTCTACCCCTAAAAACAAAACAAAAACATTTGTCATGAGAAACTAGCTCCTTGGGATACAGAAAATATCCCAGCTCTCTCTGAAGCATGCTTCCAGAAAATTGGAACGCATATGGCACTACACCAAACTGGAAGCCTTCTGACTAGCTTGGAAAGACAGTACCATGCAATATCAAAGAGACCTCACTGCTGCTTGATAATCCTATTTTTCCAACTTAATTGAGGAAAATAAGAACAATCCCAAATTTATTTTTTGATATTGTTGGGGCGGCAGGGTAGCCTTGTGGTTAGAGCGTTGGACTAGTAACCGGAAGGTTGAATGTTCAAACCCCTGAGCTGACAAGGTACAAATCTTTCGTTCTGCCCCTGAACAGACAGTTAAGCCACTAGGCTGTCATTGAAAATAAGAAGTTGTTCTTAATACTGACTTGCCTAGTTAAATAAAGGTGAAAAAAAGAAGAAGCTAACTAGAAAGCAGCATTCCCCAAGAGAGGATGGCTTCTTTGACAAAAAGATCATGATCATTAGTTGACAGACTCCTCTTTAAATCTGCTTATTCCTACAAAGCTCAGTTGTCCTGAGTCTGCACAACACTGCCAGGACTTAGGATCAAGAGAGACACGTTGAGGAAAATAATCATGGTCTCTAAACCTTCAAGCTGCATACTGGACTGAAAGCATACTACTGAAATATATAGATGTATATAGACTTTTTTTTCTACTGTGTCAATTGTTTATTGTGTTATTGGCTTGTTTATTGTTTATCCCATGTTATTCCATGAGTAACTCTGTGTTGTTGTCTGTTCACACTGCTATGCTTTATCTTGGCCAGGTCGCAGTTGTAAATGAGAACTTGTTCTCAACTTGCCTACCTGGTTAAATAAAGGTGAAATAAAACAAATAAAAAAATATAAATGCTGCTTCCTGTGCTTGGCCCTCCTATGTTGAACATAATAAATTACTCTCTATCCACCAGATGTGTAAAAAACTCACTAAAAGTGGCAGTAATAAAGCTTCTATAGAAAAAGCCAAACCCAGAAAACCCAGAAAATGTAAAAAAACTATCGGTCGATTTCGAATCTCCACTTCCGCTGAATTATTTTTGAAAAAGCCGTTGCGCAGCAACTCACTGTCTCCCTGAAGACAAACAATGTACACTCAACGCTTCAGTCTGGATTTAGTCCCCATCATAGCACTGAGACTGCACTTGTGAAGGTGGGAAATTACCGTTTAATGGCGTCAGACTGAGGCTCTGCGTCTGTCCTCGTGCTCCTAGACCTTAGTGCTGCTTTTGATACCATCGATCACCACATTCTTTTGGAGAAATTGGAAGCCCAAATTGGTCTACACGGACAAGTTCTAGCCTGGTTTAGATCTTAACTGTCAGAAAGATATCAGTTTGTCTCTGTAGATGGTTTGTCCTCTGACAAATAACTGTACATTTCAGTGTTCCTCAAGGCTTCATTTTAGGACCACTATTGTTTTCACTTTATATTTTACCTCTTGGTGATGTCATTCGGAAACATTATATTAAATTTCACTGCTATGCCGATGACGCACATCTTTACATTTCGATGAAACATGGTGAAGCCCCAAAATTGTCATTCCTGGAAGCCTGTGTTTCAGACATAAGGGGATGGATGGCGACAAATGTTTTACTTTTAAACTCAGACAAAACAGAGATGCTAGTTCTAGGTCCCAAGAAAGAAAGAGATATTCTGTTGAATCTGACAATTAATATTGATGGTTGATCTCTCTTTTGAAGATATCAAGAGTGTTTCAAGGACAGCTTTTTTCCATCTCATTAACATTGCAAAAATCTGAAACTTTCTGTCCAAAAATGATGTCGAAAAATAAATGCATGCTTTTGTCACTTCAAGATTAGGCTACTGCAATGCTCTACTTTCCGGCTATCCGTGTAAAGATCCAAATACATTTCAGTTAGAATCTTGACTGGAACCAAAAGATTTTATCATATTACCCCAGTGCTACACTCTCTACAAGGTTTTACTGCTAACCTACAAAGCATTACATGGACTTGCTCCTACCTATCTTTCTGATTTGGTCCTGTCATACATATCAACATGTACGCTACAGTCACAAGATGCAGGCCTCCTTACTGTCCCTAGAAGTTCTAAGCTAACAGCTGGAGGCAGGGCTTTCTCCTATAGAGCTCCATTTTTATGGCATGGTCTGCCTATCCACGTGAGAGAGACTCGGTCTCGACTTTTAAGTCTTTATTGAAGACTCATCTCTTCAGTAGGTCCTATGATTGAGTGTAGTCTGACCCAGGAGTGTGAAGGTGAATGGGAAGGCTCTGGAGCTGTCTCTGCCTGGCCGGTTCCCCTCTCTCCACTGGGATTCTCTGCCTCAAACCTTATTACAGGGGCTGAGTCACTGGCTTACTGGTGCTCTTCCATGCCGTCCCTAGGAAGGGTGCGTCACTTGAATGGGTTGAGTCACTAATGTGTTCTTGGGGCTGTGCCGTGGGGGAGATCTTTGTGGGCTACACTCGGCCTTGTCTCAGGATAGTAACAGTTGGTGGATGAAGATATCCCTCTAGTGGTGTGGGGGCTGTGCATTGGCAAAGTGGGTGGGGTTATATCCTGCCTGTTTGACCCTGTCCGGGGGTATCGTCGGACGGGGCCACAGTGTCTCCTGACCACTCCTATCTCAGCCTACAGAATTTATAGTTTATGTGTCGGGGGGCTAGGGTCAGTCTGTTATATCTGGAGTATTTCTCCTGTCTTATCCGGTGTCCTGTGTGAATTTAAGCATGCTCTCTCTAATTATTTCTCTTTTTGGCTCTCTCACTTTTACTCTCTCTCTTTCTATCTTTCTCTCAGAGGACCTGAGCCCTAGGACCATGCCTCAGGACTACATGGCCTGTTGACTCCATGCTGTCCCCAGTCCACTCGGTTGTGCTCCTGCTCCAGTTTCAACTGTTCTGCCTGCGGCTATGGAACCCTGACCTGTTCACTGGACGTGCTACCTTGTCCAAGACCTGCTGTTTTCAACTCTCTTGAGACAGGAAGAGCGGAAGAGATACTCAATGATTGGCTATGAAAGCCACCTGACATTTACTCCTGAGGTGCTGACCTGTTGCACCCTCGACAACCACCGTGACTATTATTATTTGACCCTGCTGGTCATTTATGAACATTTGAACATCTTGGCCATGTTCTGTTATAATCTCCACCCAGCTCAGCCATAAGAGGACTGGCCACTACTTATAGCCTGGTTCTCCTCTAGGTTTCTTCCTAGGTTCCGGCCTTTCTAGGGAGTTTTTCCTAGTCACCGTGCTTCTACACCTGCATTGCTTGCTATTTGGGGTTTTAGGCAGAGTTTCTGTACAGCACTTTGTGACATCAGCTGATGTTAGAAGGGCTTCATAAATACATTTGATTGATTGATTGATTGATTGATTGATTGATTGATTGATTGATTGATTGACCTTTACTTGTTACCTCTGCAAACTTTAATTATCCTCCTTCATGATGGAGAAAAATTAGAATATATCTTGGATATGTTTTTTTATTTTATTTTTTATTTCACTTTATTTAACCAGGTAGGCTAGTTGAGAACAAGTTCTCATTTGCAACTGCGACCTGGCCAAGATAAAGCATAGCAGTGTGAACAGACAACACAGAGTTACACATGGAGTAAACAATTAACAAGTCAATAACACAGTAGAAAAAAGGGGAGTCTATATACATTGTGTGCAAAAGGCATGAGGAGGTAGGCGAATAATTACAATTTTGCAGATTAGCACTGGAGTGATAAATGATCAGATGGTCATGTACAGGTAGAGATATTGGTGTGCAGAAGAGCAGAAAAGTAAATAAATAAAAACAGTATGGGGATGAGGTAGGTGAAAATGGTTGGGCTATTTACCAATAGACTATGTACAGCTGCAGCGATCGGTTAGCTGCTCAGATAGCAGATGTTTGAAGTTGGTGAGGGAGATAAAAGTCTCCAACAGCAATTTTTGCAATTCGTTCCAGTCACAGGCAGCAGAGTACTGGAACGAAAGGCGGCCAAATGAGGTGTTGGCTTTAGGGATGATCAGTGAGATACACCTGCTGGAGCGCGTGCTATGGATGGGTGTTGCCATCGTGACCAGTGAACTGAGATAAGGCGGAGCTTTACCTAGCATGGACTTGAAGATTACCTGGAGCCAGTGGGTCTGGCGACGAATATGTAGCGAGGGCCAGCCGACTAGAGCATACAAGTCGTAGTGGTGGGTGGTATAAGGTGCTTTAGTGACAAAGCGGATGGCACTGTGATAAACTGCATCCAGTTTGCTGAGTAGAGTGTCGGAAGCAATTTTGTAGATGACATCGCCGAAGTTGAGGATCGGTAGGATAGTTAGTTTTACTAGGGTAAGTTTGGCGGCGTGAGTGAAGGAGGCTTTGTTGCGGAATAGAAAGTCGACTCTTGATTTGATTTTCGATTGGAGATGTTTGATATGAGTCTGGAAGGAGAGTTTACAGTCTAGCCAGACACCTAGGTACTTATAGATGTCCACATATTCAAGGTCGGAACCATCCAGGGTGGTGATGCTAGTCGGGCATGCGGGTGCAGGCAGCGATCGGTTGAAAAGCATGCATTTGGTTTTACTAGCGTTTAAGAGCAGTTGGAGGCCACGGAAGGAGTGTTGTATGGCAGTGAAGCTCGTTTGGAGGTTAGATAGCACAGTGTCCAAGGACGGGCCGGAAGTATATAGAATGGTGTCGTCTGCGTAGAGGTGGATCAGGGAATTGCCTGCAGCAAGAGCAACATCATTGATATATACAGAGAAAAGAGTCGTCCCGAGAATTGAACCCTGTGGCACCCCCATAGAGACTGCCAGAGGACCGGACAGCATGCCCTCCGATTTGACACACTGATCTCTGTCTGCAAAGTAATTGGTGAACCAGGCAAGGCAGTCATCCGAAAAACCGAGGCTACTGAGTCTGCCGATAAGAATATGGTGATTGACAGAGTCGAAAGCCTTGGAAAGGTCGATGAAGACGGCTGCACAGTACTGTCTTTTATCTATGGCGGTTATGATATTGTTTAGTACCTTGAGTGTGGCTGAGGTGCACCCGTGACCGGCTCGGAAACCAGATTGCACAGCGGAGAAGGTACGGTGGGATTCGAGATGGTCAGTGACCTGTTTGTTGACTTGGCTTTCGAAGACCTTAGATAGGCAGGGCAGGATGGATATAGGTCTGTAACAGTTTGGGTCCAGGGTGTCTCCCCCTTTGAAGAGGGGGATGACTGCGGCAGCTTTCCAATCCTTGGGGATCTCAGACGATATGGAAGAGAGGTTGAACAGGCTGGTAATAGGGGTTGCGACAATGGCAGCGGATAGTTTCAGAAATAGAGGGTCCAGATTGTCAAGCCCAGCTGATTTGTACGGGTCCAGGTTTTGCAGCTCTTTCAGAACATCTGCTATCTGGATTTGGGTAAAGGAGAACCTGGAGAGGCTTGGGCGAGGAGCTGCGGGGGGGGCGGAGCTGTTGGCCGAGGTTGGAGAAGCCAGGCGGAAGGCATGGCCAGCCGTTGAGAAATGCTTGTTGAAGTTTTCGATAATCATGGATTTATCGGTGGTGACCGTGTTAACTAGACTCAGTGCAGTGGGCAGCTGGGAGGAGGTGCTCTTGTTCTCCATGGACTTCACAGTGTCCCAGACCTTTTTGGAGTTGGAGCTACAGGATGCAAACTTCTGCCTGAAGAAGCTGGCCTTAGCTTTCCTGACTGACTGCCTGTATTGGTTCCTGACTTCCCTGAACAGTTGCATATCGCGGGGACTATTCGATGCTATTGCAGTCCGCCACAGGATGTTTTTGTGCTGGTCGAGGGCAGTCAGGTCTGGAGTGAACCAAGGGCTGTATCTGTTCTTAGTTCTACATTTTTTGAACGGAGCATGCTTATCTAAAATGGTGAGGAAGTTACTCTTAAAGAATGACCAGGCTTTCTCAACTGACGGGATGAGGTCAATGTCCTTCCAGGATACCCGGGCCAGGTCGATTAGAAAGGCCTGCTCACAGAAGTGTTTATAGGGAGCTTTTTTCTCTTTAAGGAATACTTAGGATAGGATAAAGTAATCCTTCTCACCCCCCTTAAAAGATTTAGATGCACTATTGTAAAGTGGCTGTTCCACAATGGTAAAACCATTTCAAGGCACAAGGCACAATGTTTCTCCAAAACGAAGCATTGGCAGCGGTCTTTACTTCAACATTACTGTATTTTGATTTATTTCTGATACCTTTAAGAATTTTCCATTTTTTTGTCCAGAAATCAAAGCTTTTGCTTATTTCAAATGTTTAAAATGTCTTCATTTAAAAAAAACCTCTTATCTTTCCTTAGACACCCAATTTGACATTCTCCTATGCTGCTCATGGAACTTTTTACATGGAATTGACGTGACAAAATGTAATGTAGAGTAGTACACATTTTAGAATGAGCTATGTTGAATCCAGTAGTTAAATACACAGTTCAAAACCCCATGGTAAAATAGATAGAATTGCAGGAAATTTGCTTCCATACCAGAGTCCGGAATATAAATAGCATGAGCATGTTGCTATGGTGTCCACTGTAACCAGTAACAACTTGCAACACAGAATCTGACAGCTTACCGGTACCTGTTTTGCACACTTGTCTTCCTCTACTACTGGGATGCTGCCGGTATATCAGTAAGGTTAATGGTTATTATTGTTACAAAAACATTGTTTTTGCATTTATTTTGTATCGCTGCTGTTTCTGTCTACTTTGGCAGGTTGTCAGAGTATGTATGAAGGCCTATACACTGAGTTGACAAATAATTAGGAACACCTTCCAAATATTGAGTCACACCCCCTTTTGCCCTCAGAACAGCCTCAATTCGTCGGGGCATGGACTCTACAAGATGTCGAAAGTGTTCCACAGGGATGCTGGCCAACGCTTCCCACATTTGTGTCAAGTTGGATGGATATCATTTGGGTGGTGGATCACTCTTGATAAACGGGGGGGAAGTGTTGAGCGCGAAACCCAGCAGCATTGCAGTTCTTGACCCAAACCGGTGCGCCTGGCACCTACTACCATACCCACTTAAATATTTTGTCAAGTCTATTCACCCTCTGAATGGCACACATACACAATCCATGTCTCAATTGTCTCAAGGCTTAAAAATCCTTCTTCAACATGTCTCCTCCCCTTCATCTACACTGACTGATGTGGATTTAACAAGTGACATCAATAAGGCTCATAGCTCTCACCTGGATTCACCTGTGTCGTACTGCACTGTTGGAGCTTGAAGCACAAGCATTTCACTACACCCGCAATAATATATGCTAAACACATGTATGTGACCAATAGAAATTTGATTTGAAAGACCAGGTGTTCTTAATGTTTTGTTCACTCAGTGAATTTCTTAGTGTGTACTGTGCTATCTGAGAGTGTGGTTTTATCATGCATATTCTACCATGTGCAGGAATATGTCAGACTGTCTCTCTGTGTTGTCTGATTGTGTCATTTTCAACAGGTTGCCCTGGATTTACGTCTTCAGGTCTTTAATTTAATTACATTTTTAATTTTACCTTTATTTAACCAGGCAAGTCAGTTAAGAACATACCAGCTTATGCAAGGTTTTTTTAAGTAGGAATGTCATTGGCCTGGACTTAAACTTGTGGATGATGCGTTAGCACCACATGGACACCTATATTCTCCTCTCTGACTGTAGGCTGCAGCCTGGCCACTAATCTGAGCAAGTTAAACCCAGTGACCCATCATCTCAACATTACTGTGGAAGGAATTGAAAACCATGAAAATATTCAAATTCACAGGACATTTTTCAGAGGAGCAATATCCTACTGATTGTGTGTCAGTCAAAACAGATGTGTGTATGTTTAAGGTTCTGTATTTATTTTCTTAGTCAACCTTGTGTTCTGTTTCGTTGCGTTCTTGTACGTAGCAATGTCTTTCATTGTTTTCACCTGTTTTAGTTACTCACCTGGTCTCATCAGCTCCTTATTTAGTTCATTTCATTCTGTTTGAGCCTATGTGAGGTATTGTTCGTTTTGACTCGAGTAAGCCTTTTCCTAGCTCGTTTGTGAGAACCAGTTATAGTCTTCAGTCCTAGTTTTGATTCACCTGCCTGTTTTCCCACCTGTGTATGACCATTGTCTGCCAGTGACCACGATTCCTGCCTTCTGTTAAGGCGTAAAAAATAAACACCTGCGCGGGAATCTACACCTTTTTCTCTCTGAGTATTCATTACGGTATACGGATATGTATGCCTGGTGCAATAATGTGTCTTCACTGTGCTTGTGTCTCTCAAGATTCTTAGTGAGGGCTAAAACGTGGGGTAGACTATAGAGTATGCTAGCTACACCCATAACTGTCTCTCCTCTGTACAGTCAGAGAGGCCAACAAGCGCACACACACAAACACAGGTCCTCCCTCTGTTTGTGTGTGTGTGTGCCATGGCTATGGTTGCCTGCAGGCCCCCTCTCTGCGTGGCCGCTTTATTCTAAATGAAGATGAACCCTGTGATGTCCCTGGGCTCGCTCCAGGCTCACACCAAGCTTTATCTAACCTGAAATTATTTTAACACTCGGTTTGGAGCACTTCCCAGAAGCAATGTCAAGCCGCTGCCTTGCCTCCTCTGTTTTACTGCCAGGGAGGGATTGAGTGAGAGAGGGAGGAAAAATTAAATAGCGAAAAGGAAGAGACAAGAAGTTAAAGCTGAGCTACTTGGGTCTGCTTTGACACAAGGACTTATCAGGGGGGTTTCCCCTTCACTGTCTTCAGGCCAGAAGAAAGAGAGAGAGAAACCAGGGACTTTCTGTCCTAACCTCTTCCTTTTCTCCACTCTCTCTCCCATGTCCTCTCTCTACATTAGCTCCTTTGTGGAGAGACGGGAATCAACAGCAATCACAACCATTATCCCCCCAGGGTGATGGTAGGTCCAGATGCATTACACACTTTTTGACTGGTCACACATTTACCTTCACCACATCTCACAGAATGAAGTGGCATTACAGGGAAACCTCTTGTGATCTGAACAGCATGGACAGAGCAAGTAGCGTTCTCCCTCTCTCAGCCTTTAAGTGAATTCTCCTCCCAAACGTCCCTAATCAAAGTGAAAGCCCTTTACAAAGCTCACACTGGACACCACAAATGCAGCCCCCCAGGGAGAAATGGACCATTTAGCATGGTTCGCTCTCCCTCTCTCTCTAAAGGTCAAGTATCCCAGGGGATTATTCTGCTAGAGCTGCTTCAAAATAACATATCCTACTTGAGGAGAGAAAAGAGGAAGAGGGAAAGAGAGGAAGAAGGAGGGAGAAAGGGGGAGAGGAAGAGGGAGAAGGAGAGGAATAGAGAGAGAGGGAGAAGGAGATGTAGAGAGGAAGAGGGAGAGGAGAGGAAGAGGGAGAGAGAGGAGAGAGGAGGAGAGAGAGGGAGAGGGAGAGGGAGAGGGAGAGGGAGAGAAGGAGCGGAAGAGCACGAGAAAGATGGAGAGTAAGAAGGAGAGAGAATGAGAGGAAGAGAGAGAGAGAAGGAGAGGAAGAGGGAGAGAGCGATGGAGAGGATAGAGACAAAAAGAGGAAGAGGGAGGGAGAAAAAGAGAGGAAGAAAGAGAGATGGAGAGGAAGAGCGAGGGAGAGAAGGAAAGGAAGCGGGAGAAAGAGAGAGCGAGAGAGGGAGATGGAAGAGAGAGAGATAGATGGAGAGAGAGAAGGAGAGGAAGAGTGAGTGAGAGAAAGAGGGAGAGAGAAGGAGAGAGAGACGGAGAGAGAGACGGAGAGGGAGAGAGAGATGGAGAGGAAGAGGTAGAGGAAGAACAAAAGAGAGAGGAGAGGAAGAGAGAGATGGAGAGGAAGAGGTAGAAGAAGAGGAAAAGAGAGAGAAGGAGAGCTCTTAGAAAACAGCAGGGTCAGTGTGTGTCTCTCAGACTCTCCCTATGCACTAGGCTAAGTATCAACCACACACATTAAAATTAGTTTTAATCTTCTATTCATGATTCATGCCCTCTAGACCACTTCACTCTGACCCCTCCATGCATATCTTCCAGATTATCAACTGACAAAAGAGGCAGATAACTGTTCACCTGCCACCGACTCTAACACACTTCTACTATGCACAGACAGCAACTCTAGTAGACACAATGACTTGAAACTATCGCTCTAACAGAACAGTGCACAAATCTGTCTGTCTGTCTGTCTGTCTGTCTGTCTGTCTGTCTGTCTGTCTGTCTGTCTGTCTGTCTGTCTGTCTGTCTGTCTGTGTGTGTGACAGGCCACATTATCCCATCCAGACACTTCTTCATCAACCAGGAAGGTGCCAGAGAGTTAAAGTGCCATCGCAAATATCAGGCCTGATACTCTGCAGACAGACAGAAACACACAGAGCTGGGGAGAGACATGTTAGCCATGGTCCTAACACTAAGGAGGACAGCTCCTATTCAGGTACAAGCCCAGTCATCTCTCTCTCCTAGCCAGCTCAGGTTCAGGGACAGCCCAGTCATCTCTCTCTCCTAGCCAGCTCCAGTTCAGGGACAGCCCAGTCATCTCTCTCTCCTAGCCAGCTCCTGTTCAGGGACAGCCCAGTCATCTCTCTCTTCTAGATAGGTCCTGTTCAGGGACAGCCCAGTCATCTCTCTCTACGAGCCAGCTCCGGTTCAGGGACAGCACAGTCATCTCTCTCTCTCCTAGCCAGCTCCGGTTCAGGGCCAGCAGTCTTCTCTCTCTCTCCTAGCCAGCTCCGGTTCAGGGCCAGTCCAGTCATCTCTCTCTACTAGCCAGCTGTGGTTCAGGGACAGCCCAGTCATCTCTCTCTCTCTCCTAGCCAGTTCCTGTTCAGGGACAGCACAATCAACTCTCTCTCTCCTAGCCAGTTCCTGTTCAGGGACAGCCCAATCAACTCTCTCTCCTAGACAGTTCCTGTTGAGGGACAGCCCAGTCATCTGGGGGGACCCTGCTACATCTAGGAGAGGACCCTGCTATAATATGTAAATTGCCATTTCTTTTCGAATGAGCGACCGTTCATTTTAAAAGTATTAGCATTTCCTGAATGTAGTTATCAACTGTATTACAGTGAATCCTCTCTGAGTTTCACGCTCTTGAACTGTCCCCACCCATTTCCTTCGTCTACCAAGCCATCATATTGGCTTAGCCCTTAGCCTTTCTATCAAATCAGTGACCAATGTATGACATATTGTGTGTGTGTGTAATATAATTCTGTGATTGATTAAGTTAGTTAGTAAAAAAATAATTAAGCCAATTTGTATATCACCGATTCATTCAGAATATGACTTATGAGGTAATAATACATTAACAAGTGACTGTAATCAATAAGATTTTAAATTTTAATGTATTATTTATTTCACCTTTATTTAACCCGGTAAGCTAGTTGAGAACAAGTTCTCATTTCCAATTGCGACCTGGCCAAGATAAAGCGAAACAGTGCGATACAAACAACAAAACAGAGTTAGACATGGAATAAACAAGAGTACACTCAATAACACAATAGAAAACAAAGGAAAGTCTATATACAGTGTGTGCAAATGACGTGAGAAGGTAGGCAATAAATAGGCCATAGTGGAAAAGTAATTACAATTTAGCAGATTAACACTGGAGTGATAGATGAGCAGATGATGATGTGCAAGTAGAGATACTCAAATCAAATCAAAGTTTATTTGTCACATGCGCCGGATACAACCTTACAGTGAAATGCTTACTTACCAATAGTGCAAAAAAGGTGTTAGGTGAACAATTGGTAAGTAAAGAAATAAAACAACAGTAAAAAGACAGGCTATATACAGTAGCGAGGCTATAAAAGTAGCGAGGCTACATACAGACACTGGTTAGTCAGGCTGATTGAGATAGTATGTACATGTAGATATGGTTAAAGTGACTATGCATATATTATGAAGAGAGAGTAGCAGTAGCGTAAAAGAGGGGTTGGCGGATGGTGGGTGGCAGGACACAATGCAGATAGCCTGGTTAGCCAATGTGAGGGAACACTGGTTGGTCGGCCCAATTAAGGTAGTATGTACATGAGTTAACGTGTTAACGTGAATGAGTTAACGAGTTAACGTGAATATGCATATATGAAACATACCGGGTAGCCATTTGATTATCTGTTCAGGAGTCTTATGGCTTGGAGGTAAAAACTGTTGAGAAGCCTTTTTGTCCTGGTGTGCAAAAGAGCAGAAAAGTTAGGTAGATTGAGTGGGCTATTTACATATGGACTATGTACAGCTGCAACGATCGGTTAGCTGCTCAGATAGCTCATGTTTAAAGTTAGTGAAGGAAATATAAGACTCCAGCTTCAGCGATTTTTGCAATTCGTTCCAGTCACTGGCAGCAGAGAACTGAAAGAAAAGGCGGCCAAAGAGGGGTTGGCTTTGGGGATGACCAGTGAGATATACCTGCTGGAGCACGTGCTACGGGTGGGTGTTGCTACGGTGACCAGTGAGCTGATATAAAGCGGAGCTTTACCTAGCATAGACTTATAGATGACCTGGAGCAAGTGGGTCTGGCGACGATTTTGTAGCGAGGGCCAGCCGATTAGAGCGTACAGGTCTCAGTGTTGGGTGGTATAAGGGGCTTTGGTGACAAAACGGATGGCACTGTGATAGACTGCATCCAGTTTGCTGAGTAGAGTATTGGAAGCTATTTTGTAGATGACATCGCCGAAGTCGAGGATCGGTAGGATAGTCAGTTTTACAAGGGTAAGTTTGGCGGCGTGAGTGAAGGAGGCTTTGTTGCGAAATAGGAAGCCTATTCTAGATTTGATTTTGGATTGGAGATGTTTAATATGAGTCTGGAAGGAGAGTTTACAGTCTAGCCAGACACTAGGAAGGACGCCTGCATTTTGTAGTGACTGGGTGTATTGATACACCATCCAAAGTGTAATTAAAAACTTCACCATGTTCAAAGCGATATTCATTGTCTGCACCTATAGGTGGCCTCCTTTGTAAGGCATTGGAAAACCTCTCTGCTCTTTGTGGTTGAATCTGTGTTTGAAATTCACTGCTCGACTGAAGGACCTTATAATTGTATGTATGGGGTACAGAGAAGAGGTAGTTATTAAAAAATGATGTTAACACTATTATTGCACACAGTGAGTACATGCAACTTATTATATGACCTGTTAACTTCTCGAGGGCATTCGGAATTTTGGATGAAAAGCATGCCCAAATTAAACGGCCTGCTACTCGGGCCCAGAAGATATGATATGCATATAACTGGTAGATTTGGATAGGAAACACTCTAAAGCTTCCAAAACTGTTACAATAGTGTCTGTGAGTATGACGGAACTGATTTAGCAGGTGAAAACCTGAGAAAAATCCATTCAGGTAGTCGTTTTTTGGGGGTTTTGTAGTTTTCTATTCAATGCCATTACCATATCCATTGACTTAGGACTCCATTTGCAGTTCCTATGCTTTCCACTAGATGTAAACAGTCTTTACAAATCGTTTCAGGCTTGTATTCTTATAAATGAGAGAGTAAGACCAGTCTGAACGAGTGGACCCTACCGTGTCGCAGAGCTTTTTCATGCGCATGTGCATTTCTTGTTTACCTTTTATATTGACGACGTTATTGTCCTGTTGAAATATTATAAATCATTTAGGCTAAAAAACAACCTGAGGATTGAATATAAACATCGTTTGACATGTTTCTATGAACTTTACGGATACAATTTGGATTTTTAACTGCGTTGGAGCCTGTGGATTACTGAATAAAACGTGCTAACAAAACTGAGGTTTTTGGATATAAAGAGACTTCATCGAACAAAAGGAACATTTATTGAGAAAATGAATGTCTTCTGATTGCCACCATATGAAGATCATCAAAGGTAAGGGATACATTTTATCTCTATTTCTGAGTTTTGTAACGCTTCTGCTTGGCTGGTTACTGTTTGTAATAATTTGTCACCTGGGCTATGTTCTGGGCTAGGTATGCTTTCGCCGAAAAGCATTTTATAAATATGACACTGTGGTTGGTTTAACAAGAAGTTCATCTTTAAATCTATGTAAAATATGTTTTGTTTTCTGAATTTTAAAATGAGCATTTCTGTATTTGAATATGGAGCTCTGCAATCTCACTGGATGTTGGCCAGATGGGACGCTAGCATCCCACGTACCCTAGAGAGGTTAAAAAACTTATTTAGGATTGGTGGGTCCCCTGCGGGACTGTTGAGCTAATGTAGGCTAATGCAAATAGCATAATGTTGTAAGTAACGAGAACATTTCCCAGGAGATAGACATATCTGACATTGGAAGAAAGCTTCAATTATTGTTCATCTAACTGCACTGTCCAATTTTCAGTAGCTATTAGAGTAAAATAATACCACGCTATTGTTTGAGGAGTGCACTGTTTTCAACCTGAAAAGTTATTGATAGACAAATTAGGCACATTTGGGCTGTCTTAATACAAAATTTTGAACAGAAATATAATGGTTAATTGGATCAGTCTAAAACTTTGCACAAACACTAGTTTGTCTAGTGGACAAAATTTAAATTGCTCCTGGGCTGGAATAAAACATTTATCTTGCATTTCAAAGATGATGGTACAAACCTTTTTTTTAAACCATTGGTCTTTTCTTTGTATTATCTTTTACCAGATCGAATGTGTTATATTCTCCTACATTCCTTTCACATGTCCACACACTTCAGTGTTTCCTTTCAAATGGTACCAATAATATGCATATCCATGCTTCAGGGCCCGAGCTACAGGCAGTTAGATTTGGTTATGTCATTTCAGGCGAAAATTGAAAAAAAGGTTCTGATCTTATATATATATATATATATATATATATATATATATATATATATATATATTTACATTTTTACTCATGAACTTATTTAGGCTTATAACAAAGGGGTTGAATACTTAGTGACTCAAAACATTTCAGCATTTTCTGTTTATCTGCAAAAATCTCAATAAACATAATTCCACTTTGACATTATGGGGTATTGTGTGTAGGCCAATTCAGTCAATTCAGTACAACTTCAGGCTGTAACACAACACAATGTGGTAAAAGTCAAGGGGTGTGAATACTTTCTGAAGGCACTGTATAGTACATGTCGTCCATCCTGGAATCGAACGCACAACTCTGGTGCTGCAAGCAGCTTCAAAATGTATGAATAACTATGTGTTGTGTAGTAAGCTCTATGGAGGCAGCATGGGGAGGCAGTGAAGTCCAAATGACCACACACATAGCCTGCCTGGGGAGCCTCGTTAAATCAAAATATTTACCTCATGTTTAAACCCACACACCTTCATCTCATGTTTAAACCCACAAACACTCACATCATGTTTAAACCCACTGTCACGTTCTGACCATAGTTCTTGTGTGTTTTCCTTGTTTTAGTGTTGGTCAGGACGTGAGCTGGGTGGGCATTCTATGTTGTGTGCCTGGTTTGTCTATTTCTATGTTTGGCCTGATATGGTTCTCAATCAGAGGCAGGTGTTAGTCATTAGTCATTGTCTCTGATTGGGAACCATATTTAGGTAGCCTGTTTGTGTTGTGATTTGTGGGTGGTTGTTTCCTGTCTTTGTGCTTTATGCACCAGTTAGGACTGTTTCGGTTTTCACCTTTATTGTTTTGTATCCTGTTCATGTTTGAGTTACCTTATTAACATGAACTCTAACCACGCTGCGTTTCGGTCCGCCTCTCCTTCCCAGGAAGAAAGCCGCTACAGAACCACACACCACAACAGGACACCAGGCAGCATGGTAACAGGCAGCGGCAGCAGGAGAAGCAGCCAGCATCACAAGACTCATGGACTTGGGAGGACGAGTTGGACGGAAAAGGACCCTGGGCAGAGCCAGGGGAATATCGCCGCCCCAAAGCAAAGCTGGAGGCAGCGAAAGCAGAGAGGCGGCATTATGAGGAGTAGAGTGGGCATCGAGCCAGGTAAGGTTGGGCAGGCTCGGTGCTCAAGAGCTCCAGTGCACCTGCACGGTCCGGTCTATCCCGTGCCACCTACACGCACCAGCCCTACGGTGGCAGCCCTCCGCACCAGGCTTCATGTGCGTGTCCAGAGCCCAGTACTCCCTGTTTCTCCTCCCCGCACTCGCCCTGAGGTGCGTGTCCTCGGCCCAGTACCACCAGTGCCGGCACCACGCATCAGGCCTATAGTGCGTCCCGCCTGTCCAGCCCTGCCAGAGCTTCCACCCCTCAGTCCAGAGGCGCCAGAGCTCCTCTGTCCAGCGCTGCCAGAGCCTTCCTCTTCTCCAGCGCAGCCAGAGTTTCCCGCCTGTCCGGCGCTGCCAGAGCTTCCGCCCCTCAGTCCAGAGGCGCCAGAGCCCCTCAGTCCAGAGGCGCCAGAGCCCCTGTCCAGTGCTGCCAGAGCCTTCCTCCTCTCCAGCGTTGCCAGAGCTGCCCGTCTGTCCAGAGCTGCTAGAGTCTCCCGTCTGTCCAGAGCTGCTAGAGTCTCCCGTCTGTCCAGAGCTGCTAGAGTCTCCCGTCTGTCCAGAGCTGCTAGAGTCTCCCGTCTGTCCAGAGCTGCTAGAGTCTCCCGTCTGTCCAGAGCTGCTAGAGTCTCCCGTCTGTCCAGAGCTGCTAGAGTCTCCCGTCTGTCCAGAGCTGCTAGAGTCTCCCGTCTGTCCAGAGCCACCAGTCAGCCAGGTTCTGCCAGAGCCGCCAGGATCTGCCAGAGCCGCCAGTCAGCCAGGATCTGCCAGTCAGCCAGGATCTGCCAGAGCCGCCAGTCAGCCAGGATCTGCCAGAGCCGCCAGTCATCCAGGATCTGCCAGAGCCGCCAGTCATCCAGGATCTGCCAGAGCCGCCAGTCATCCAGGATCTGCCAGAGCTGCCAGTCATCCAGAAGCTGCCAGAGCCGCCAGTCATCCAGAAGCTGCCAGAGCCGTCAACCAGCCTGAGATACCTCTCATTTCTGAGCTAACCTTCGGTCCTGAGCTACCCCTCGGTCCTGAGCTAACTCTCGGTCCTCAGCTAACCTTCGGTCATGAGCTACCCTTCGGTCATGAGCTACCCCTCAGTCCCGAGCTGCCCCTCAGTCCGGAGCTGCGCCTCAGTCCAGTGGAGCCCTTTGCTAGGGTCCTTAGGCCAAGGTCAGTGGCGAGGGTCGCGACTCAAAGCACGCTAAGGAGGTGGACTAAGACAATTAGCCAGAGCCGCCACCGCTGACAGATGCCCACCCAGACCCTCCCCTATATGTTTAGGTTGTGCGGTCGGAGTCCGCTCCTTGGGGGGGTGTACTGTCACGTTCTCACCATAGTTCTTGTGTGTTTTCCTTGTTTTAGTGATGGTCAGGACGTGAGCTGGGTGGGCATTCTATGTTGTGTGTCTGATTTGTCTATTTCTATGTTTGGCCTGATATGGTTCTCAATCAGAGGCAGGTGTTAGTCATTGTCTCTGATTGGGAACCATATTTAGGTAGCCTGTTTTGTGTTGGGATTTGTGGGTGGTTGTTTCCTGTATTTGTGTTTTATGCACCAGTTAGGACTGTTTCGGTTTTCACGTTTATTGTTTTGTATCCTGTTCATGTTTGAGTTACCTTATTAAATTAGCATGAACTCTAACCACGCTGCGTTCTGGTCCGCCTCTCCTTCCCAGGAAGAAAGCCGTTACACCCACACCTTCATCTCATGTTTAAATCCACAAACATTTACATGTTTAAAAACCTCTTTAGGGTACGTGGGATGGTAGCGTCCCACCTGACCAAAATCAAGTAAAATTGCAGAGCGCCAAATTCAAAAACAGTATTGATTATAAAAATTCTGAAAACATACCAGTGTTATACATAGGTTTAAAGATTAACTTCTTGTGAATCCAACTCCGGTGTCAGATTTCAAAAAGGCTTTTCGGCGAAAGCATACCATGCGATTATTTGAAAACATCGCCCAGCAGACAAATCATTACAAAGAGTAACCAGCAAGTAGAAGTTACACAAGACAGAAGTAGAGAAAATTAATAATTTACCTTTGATCTTCATATGGTTGCACTCAGAAGACATTCATTTACTCAATAAATGTTAGTTTTGTTCGATGAAGTCTCTCTTTATATCCAAAAACTCTGTTTTGTTTGCGTGTTTTCTTCAGTAATCCAAATGCAGTCACAACAGGCAGACAAAAAATCCAAATTGTTTCCGTAAAGTTCATAGAACCCTTTCAAACGATGCTTATATTCAATCTTCAGGTTGTTTTTAGCCTAAATAATCTATAATATTTCAACCGGACTATAACGTCATCAAAATAAAAGGTAAACAAGAAAGTTGCGCTCTCGGGATTGCACATGAAAAAGCTCTGAAACTTTAGGGTCTAGTCATTCAGACTGGTCTTACTCCCTCATTTTTCAGATTACAAGCTTGAAACAATTTCTAAAGACTGACATCTAGTGGAATGCATAGGAACTGCAATTTGAGTGCTAAGTCAATGGATACTGTAATGGCATTGAATAGACAACTACAAAAATAAAAGTTTCCTACTTCCTGGATTAATTTTTCTCAGGTTTTTGCTTGCCAAATCAGTTCTGTTATACTCACAGGCATTATTTTTAACAGTTTTGGAAACGTCAGAGTGTTTTCTATCCAATTCTACCAATTATATGCATATCCTAGCTTCTGGGAATGAGTAGCAGGAAGTTTACTTGGGCACGCTTTTCATCCAGAAGTGAAAATAGTGCCCCCTACCCTAGAATTAAACCCACAAACGTTTACCTCATGTTCAACTTCTTGGATATAGGGGGCGCTCTTTTAATTTATGGATAAAAAAACTTCCCCGTTTTAAACAAGATATTTTGTCACGAAAAGATACTCGACTATGCATATAATTGACAGCTTTGGAAAGAAAACACTCTGACGTTTACAAAACTGCAAAGATATTGTCTGTGAGTGCCACAGAACTAATGCTACAGGCGAAACCAAGATGAAATTTCATACAGGAAGTGCCCCAGATTTTGAATGTGCTGTGTTTCAATGTCTCCAATGTCTCCAATGTCATATAATGGCTGTGTATGGGTCACGAATGAGCTTAGACGTTCTGTCGTTTCCCCAAGGTGTCGACAGCATTGTGACGTATTTGTAGGCAAATCATTGGAAGATTGACCTTAAGAGACTACATCTACCAGGTGGCCGCTTGGTGTCCTCCGTTGCAATTATTGCATAATCTCCAGCTGCGTGTATTTTTCGTTTGCTTCGAGGAGAAACACAGCTGCCACGAATGATTTATTATCGAATAGATATGTGAAAAACACCTTGAGGATTGATTCTAAACAACGTTTGCCATGTTTCTGTCGATATTAAGGAGTTAATTTGGTAAAAAGTTTGGCGTTGTAGAGACTGCATTTTCTGATTTTTTTCTTAGCCAAACGTGATGAACAAAACGGAGCGATTTCTCCTACACAAGTCATCTTTTTGGAAAAACTGAACATTTGCTATCTAACTGAGAGTCTCCTCATTGAAAACATCCAAAGTTGTTCAAAGTTAAATTATTTTATTTGAATGCTTTTCTTGTTTTTGTGAAAATGTTGCGTGCTGAATGCTAGGCTTAATGCTATGCTAGCTATCAATACTCTTACACAAATGCTTGTGTAGCTATGGTTGAAAAGCATATTTTGAAAATCTGAGATGACAGTGTTGTTAACAAAAGGCTAAGCTTGTGAGCCAATATATTTATTTCATTTCATTTGCGATTTTCATGAATAGTTAACGTTGCGTTATGGTAATGAGCTTGAGGCTATGATTACGCTCCCGGATACAGGATTGCTCGACGGTAGAGGTTAAACCCACACACATTCACCTCATTTGAAGGTAGACTCAGCGATATGACTTAGATGAAGAAAGTATAGCAGGTCATTTTTCGCAACAACTAAGAGCCAAGTGTGAGGCTCAACTTCTCCTCTGTTTTCGTGCCCTGGCTACCACGCTGTAACAGTGTGAAGCAAACTTGTGCACAGATACTGTGTGTTACAGTGTGAGAGTGAATTATTGCATCTCGCTCATCTCCAAATCTGCAGTGCTGCTCGTGGCAACATCTACCTTTAATCCAACACACTAAGTGCTGCAAGAAAAGGAAACAGATCAAAAGACTACAGAAATAAAATAGAAAAAAAGAGACAAAGTCAAAACCTAGTGCAGCGATTAAAAAAGAGAAAAATGTAAAATGCCAGGGGAGCTCTGTGACACCCACATCATGTTTCCCCTCCTGTGGATTAGGCTATGGAGCGCTGCACTCCAACACGCACCCCTTTCACAACAAGCCAGCCCCAGGCCTACTGTTGCTGTCACAGTAAACACAGTGTACAGATAACATGAGCCCATCATTGGGAATATAAGATATAATATAAAACATAAATATTTCATCTGCTAGAAGAAGCCATTTTTCATACTGGCTCCCGGGGGACTCTCAGTATTGTGTTAGTTCCCTGTAGGTGTGGCAGCCGTCTGGAGATGCCACTCTCTCTCTCTCTCTCTGTCACACACTGCTGTCTCTGACACCAGGCTAAAAGAGGCTAAAATGCTAACATGGCTAACTTCCACACACAATAGCAGGCTAGGTTTAGAGACTAGAGTGACAAGGCTAAGTCAAGTGATAAATGCTAAGCTGTAGAGTGACACCGCTAACTCTCAAAGCTGTGTCTGCTCATATATCAACACCTTACAGTGAAGGCCACAGCTGAGGTGCACCTATGTTCCCACGATATCCTCCCTCCTGCCCAAACAACATTCAAAATCCACTGCTGTCTACTTAACATACAGTATTGCCAACATAGACCAATAGCATTTGTTTGCATTGATATCAATATTTGTTCAGCTCCCCTCTGTGAGTCAACATACCTTGGAAAGTATTCAGAGCCCTTGACTTTTTCCACATTGTTCTAAAATTGATGAAAACCTGCTCCAGAGCACTCAGGTCCTCAGACTGGGGCAAATGTTCACGTTCCAACAGGACAACAACCCAAGCACACAGCCAAGACAACACATGAGTGGCTTCCGTACAAGTCTCTGAATGTCCTTGAGTTGCCCACCCAGAGCCCAGATTTGAATCCGATCAAACATATCTGGAGAGACCTGAAAATAGCTGTGCAGTGACGCTCCCCATCGAACCTGACAGATCTTGAGAGGATCTGCAGAGAAGAATGAGCTAAATTCCCCAAAAACATGTGTATCAAACTTGTAGCATCATACTCAAGAAGACTCCAGTTTGTAATCTCAAGATCTTGTCATGGTATCTCTATGACTTCAAATTTCCAACGATAAAATGCAATTGTGTCTGTTGTCCGTAGCTCATGCCTGCCCAAACCATAACCCCACGGCCTCCATGGGGCACGCTGTTCACAACATTGACATCAGCACACAGCTCGCCTACAGAACGCCATACACGTGGTCTGCGGTTGTGAGGCCGGTTGGACGTACTGCCAAATTCACAAAAACAATGTTGGAGGTGGCTTATGGTAGAGTATGTACATTCAATTCATTCAATTTTCTAGCAACAGCTCTGGTGGACATTACTGCAGTCAGCATGCCAATTGCACGCTTCCTGTGGCATTGTGTTGGCATTGTGGCATTGTGTTGTGCTGTGTGGCACATTTTAAAGTGGCCTTTTATTGTCCCCAGCACAAGGATGTAATGAGTATGCTGTTTAAGCTTCTTGATGTGCCACACCTGTTAGGTGGATGGATTATCTTGGCAAAGGAGAAATGCTCACTAACAGGGATTGTAAACAAATTTACACACAACATTTGAGAGAAATAAGATTTGTGCATATGGAACCTTTCTGGGATATTTTATTTCAGCAAATGAAACATGGGAACAACGCTTTACATGTTGTTTTTATATTTTTGTTCAGTGTACAGTATATACAATCTGTGTGTTTTTTCCACAGAGCAAGTACTCTCTGTTTTTCATATATGCACAGTCACTAACTAACTATACATTAATGTACACATGTGCATACTACCTCAATTAGGCTGACCAGCCAGTGCTCCCGCACATTGGCTAACCAGGCTATCTGCATTGTATCCCACCACCCACCACCCCCTCTTTTACTCTACTGCTACTCTCTGTTCATCATACATGCATAGTCACTTTAACCATATATACATGTACATACTACCTCAATAAGCCTGACTAACCAGTGTCTGTATGTAGCCTTGCTACTTTTACAGCCTAGCTACTGTTTTCACTGTCTTTGTTCTTATTTCTTTACCCACCTATTGTTCACCTAATACCTTTTTTGCACTATTGGTTAGAGCCTGTAAGTAAGCATTTCACTGTAAGGTCTACCTACAATTGTTGTTTTCGGCGCACGTGACAACTAAACTTTGATTTGATTTGGTGCAAAAAGCGGTGTGAACGCTAATGACGTTTCAGTAGTTTGTGAGGGAAGGACATCGTCTCACTAATTACAGTAACGCTGGGCCCAGGTGAGAGAGCTACGAGACCGCAGCGCCGCTCTGACGGACAGCCACCATTGTTCAGGCCAGCTCGTATCTCTGGGCGACGAGTTGCCTAGGTGCTCTTGTCACGGTGACACAGATGGACTGAAATGAAGAGAGCTCATCCCTCCCACTCAATTACTGACCCTGACAGCTTGCCATTGTCTGCTGGGCTCTATCATTAACGTATCTTATAAACTAGCGAGCACGCCATTTATATGTAGAACGGTCTGCTCAGCCATCAGCACTTTCAGGGAACACCACACACTGGCACACACACACATAGACAGACACAAGTGTGAATGCGTGTGTGTGCACATATGCACACGCAAACAAACTCGAAAACACACACTACATACCACAAACACAAACAAGAACAGACGTACCCGAACCTGACCCACTGGAACCTGACCTACTGAAACCTGGACGCAGCTGAATACTATTTCTCGTCGCACATGTGTCTTCACAGGCTACAGTATGGGACAGGAAAAATAACAGCTACAGTATGGGTGGGGTTAACTAACAACTACAGTATGGGAGAGGAAAACGAACAACTGCAGTATGGGAGGGGTTAACTAACAACTACAGTATGGGGAGGATTAACTAACACCTACAGTATGGGAGGGGTTACAAACAACTACGGTATGGAAGGGGTTAACTAACAACTACAGTATGGGAGGGGTTAACGAACAACTACAGTATGGGAGGGGATAACTAACAACTACAGTATGGGAGGGTTTAACTAACAACTATAGTATGGGAGGGGATAACTAACAACTACAGTATGGGAGGGGTTAACGAACAACTACAGTACGGGTGGGGTAAACTAACAACTACAGTATGAGAGTGGAAAACAAAACTACAGTATAGGTGGGGTTAACTAACAACTACAGTATGGGAGGGGTTAACTAACAACTACAGTATGGGAAGGGTTAACTAACAACTACAGTATGTGAGGGGTTAACTAACAACTATAGTATGGGAGGGGTTAACTATCAACTATTGTATGGGTGGGGTTAACTAACAACTATAGTATGTGAGGGGTTAACTAACAACTATAGTATGGGAGGGGTTAACTAACAACTATTGTATGGGAAGGGTTAACTAACAACTATAGTATGTGAGGGGTTAACTAACAACTATAGTATGGGAGGGGTTAACTAACAACTATTGTATGGGTGGGGTTAACTAACAACTATAGTATGTGAGGGGTTAACTAACAACTATAGTATGTGAGGGGTTAACTAACAACTACAGTATGGGAGGGGTTAACTAACAACTACAGTATGGGAGGGGTTAACTAACAACTACAGTATGGGAGGGGTTAACTAACAACTACAGTATGTGAGGGGTTAACTAACAACTATAGTATGGGAGGGGTTAACTAACAACTATTGTATGGGTGGGGTTAACTAACAACTACTGTATGGGTGGGGTTAACTAACAACTACAGTATGGGAGGGGTTAACTAACAACTACAGTATGGGAAGGGTTAACTAACAACTATAGTATGTGAGGGGTTAACTAACAACTATAGTATGGGAGGGGTTAACTAACAACTATTGTATGGGTGGGGTTAACTAACAACTACAGTATGGAAGGGGTTAACTAACAACTACAGTATGGGAGGGGGTTAACTAACAACTACAGTATGTGAGGGGTTAACTAACAACTATAGTATGGGAGGGGTTAACTAACAACTATTGTATGGGTGGAGTTAACTAACAACTACTGTATGGGTGGGGTTAACTAACAACTACTGTATGGGTGGGGTTAACTAACAACGACAGTATGGGAGGGGTTAACTAACAACTATAGTATGGGAGGGGTTAACTAACAACTATTGTATGGGTGGGGTTAACTAACAACTACTGTATGGGTGGGGTTAACTAACAACTACTGTATGGGTGGGGTTAACTAACAACTACTGTATGGGTGGGGTTAACTAACAACGACAGTATGGGAGGGGTTAACTAACAACTATAGTATGGGAGGGGTTAACTAACAACTATTGTATGGGAGGGGTTAACTAACAACTACAGTATGGGAGGGGTTACAAACAACTACAGTATGGGAGGGGTTAACTAACAACTACAGTATGGGAGGGGTTAACTAACAACTACAGTATGTGAGGGGTTAACTAACAACTATAGTATGGGAGGGGTAAACTAACAACTACAGTATGGGTGGGGTAAACTAACAACTACAGTATGGGTGGGGTAAACTATCAACTACAGTATGGGAGGGGTTAACTAACAACTACAGTATGAGAGTGGAAAACAAAACTACAGTATAGGTGGGGTTAACTAACAACTACAGTATGGGTGGGGTAAACTATCAACTACAGTATGGGAGGGGTTAACTAACAACTACAGTATGGGAGGGGTTAACTAACAACTACAGTATGGGTGGGGTAAACTAACAACTACAGTATGGGTGGGGTAAACTATCAACTACAGTATGGGAGGGGTTAACTAACAACTACAGTATGGGAGGGGTTAACTAACAACTACAGTAAGGGAGGGGTTAACTAACAACTATAGTATGGGAGGGGTTAACAGGTTAACAAACAACTATAGTATGGGAGGGGTTAACTAACAACTATAGTATGGGAGGGGTTAACTAAAAACTACAGTATGGGAGTGGAAAACTAAAAACTACAGTATGGGTGGGGTAAACTAACAACTACAGTATGGGAGGGGTTAACTAAGAACTATAGTATGGGAGGGGTTAACTAACATCTATAGTATGAGAGGGGTTAACTAACAACTACAGTATGGTTGTGGTAAACTAACAACTACAGCAGGGGAGTGGAAAACTAAAAACTACAGTACGGGAGGGGTTAACTAACATCTACAGTATGTGAGGGGTAAACTAACAACTACAGTAAAGGGAGAGGAAAACTAACAACTACAGAACGGGAGAGGTAAACTAACAACTACAGTAAGGGAGAGGAAAACTAACAACTACAGAACGGGAGAGGAAAACTAACAACTACAGTATGGGAGGGGTTAACTAACAACTACAGTATGGAAGGGGTTAACTAACAACTATAGTATGGGAGGGGAACTTGTTAGGGCAGTGGTCCCGTGGTGGGAACATATATCAGCGGAAATTTCAAGTACGTCACGTATAGTTTTTGATAAAACTCAAACTTTCATTAAAATTCACATACAATATACTGAATTAAAGCTACACTCGTTGTGAATCTAGTTACCGAGTCAGATTTGTAAAATGCTTTTCGGCGAAAGCATGAGAAGCTATTATCTGATAGCATGTATCCCCCAAATACTGCACCGTCACCTAACGACAGATTTTGCGATAGCCGGGGGCTACTCAGAACGCAGAAATAAAATATAAAACATTCCATTACCTTTGACGAGCTTCTTTCTTGGCACTCCTAGATGTCCCATAAACATAATTTTGGGTCTTTTTTCGATTAAATCGGTCCATATATAGCCTAGATGTCGATCTATGTGTCGATCTATGTGGTCCTTCTGTGGCTCAGTTGGTAGAGCATGGCGCTTGTAACGCCAGGGTAGTGGGTTCGATTCCCGGGACCACCCATACGTATGCACACATGACTGTAAGTCGCTTTGGATAAAAGCGTCAGCTAAATGGCATATATTATTATTATGAACACTGTGTGAACAACGGAAAAAAATAGCGTTTTATAACGTAACGTCATTTTTTTTAATTAAAAAAGTTGACAATAAACTTTCAAAAAACACTTCGAAATACTTTTGTAATGCAATTTTAGGTATTAGTACACGTTAATAAGTGATACAATTGATCACGAGGCGATGTCAATTCTATAGGTGTCCTTATTGAAATACTATCCTGAGAAATCTCAACCAAAACATCCGGTCGGAGACCGTAGGGAATCGGTTCCCTTGATTCGGTTTGACCAAGAAACAAAGCCCAGGCAAATGACAAGACTCTAGACAACGTGTGGAAGCTGTAGGTACTGCAACCTCAGCCCTATTTAATCCGGTTCACCTGTAACAACTCCTGGAAGACGCGCATGGATATTGTTTTCCATTTTCAGTGATCAGATTTTCCTGCACTTTTCGATGAAACGCACGTTCTGTAATAGTCACAGCCGTGATTTAACCAGTTTTAGAAACGTCTGAGTGTTTTCTATCCACACATACTAATCATATGCATATACTATATTCCTGGCATGAATAGCAGGGCGCTGAAATGTTGCACGATTTTTAACAAAAAGCTGCGAAAAGCTGCTTAAATTCTCGACATCCTTAAGAATTAACTATCAACTACAGTATGAGAGGGGTTAACTAACAACTATTCTATGGGTGTTGTTAACCATCAACTACAGTATGAGAGTGGAAAACAAAACTACAGTATGGGAGGGGTTAACTAACAACTACAGTATGGGAGGGGTTAACTAACATCTACAGTATGGGTGGGGTAAACTAACAACTACAGTATGGGAGTGGAAAACTAACAACTACAGTATGGGAGTGGAAAACTAACAACTACAGTATGAGAGTGGAAACCTAACAACTACAGTATGGGGAGGATTAACTAACAACTACAGTATGGGAGGGGTTACAAACAACTACGGTATGGAAGGGGTTAACTAACAACTATTGTACGGGATGGGTTAACCATCAACTACAGTATGAGAGTGGAAAACAAAACTACAGTATAGGTGGGGTTAACTAACAACTACAGTATGGGAGGGGTTACAAACAACTACAGTACGGGAGGGGTTAACTAACAACTACAGTATGGGAGGGGTTAACTAACAACTACAGTACGGGAGAGGAAAACTAACAACTACAGTATGGGAGGGGTTAACTGACAACTACAGTACGGGAGAGGAAAACTAACAACTACAGTATGGGAGTGGAAAACTAACAACTACAGTATGGGAGTGGAAAACTAACAACTACAGTATGGGAGAGGAAAACTAACAACTACAGTATGAGAGTGGAAACCTAACAACTACAGTATGGGGAGGATTAACTAACAACTACAGTATGGGAGGGGTTACAAACAACTACGGTATGGAAGGGGTTAACTAACAACTATTGTACGGGATGGGTTAACCATCAACTACAGTATGAGAGTGGAAAACAAAACTACAGTATAGGTGGGGTTAACTAACAACTACAGTATGGGAGGGGTTACAAACAACTACAGTACGGGAGGGGTTAACTAACAACTACAGTATGGGAGGGGTTAACTAACAACTACAGTACGGGAGAGGAAAACTAACAACTACAGTATGGGAGGGGTTAACTGACAACTACAGTACGGGAGAGGAAAACTAACAACTACAGTAAGGGAGAGGAAAACTAACAACTGCAGTACGGGTGGGGTAAACTAACAACTACAGTACGGGAGAGGAAAACTAACAACTACAGTATGGGAGTGGAAAACTAACAACTACAGTATGGGAGTGGAAAACTAACAAATACAGTACGGGAGGGGTTAACTAACAACTACAGTATGGTTGTGGTAAACTAACAACTACAGTATGGGAGAGGAAAACTAACAAATACAGTACGGGAGGGGTTAACTAACAACTACAGTATGGTTGTGGTAAACTAACAACTACAGTAAGGGAGAGGAAAACTAACAACTATAGTATGGGAGAGGAAAACTAACAACTATAGTATGGGAGGGGTTAACTAACAACTACAGTACGGGTGGGGTAAACTAACAACTACAGTACGGGAGAGGAAAACTAACAACTACAGTATGGGAGTGGAAAACTAACAACTACAGTATGGGAGTGGAAAACTAACAAATACAGTACGGGAGGGGTTAACTAACAACTACAGTATGGTTGTGGTAAACTAACAACTACAGTATGGGAGAGGAAAACTAACAAATACAGTACGGGAGGGGTTAACTAACAACTACAGTATGGTTGTGGTAAACTAACAACTACAGTAAGGGAGAGGAAAACTAACAACTATAGTATGGGAGAGGAAAACTAACAACTATAGTATGGGAGGGGTTAACTAACAACTACAGTATGGGAGGGGTTAACTAACAACTAGAGTATGGGTGGGGTAAACTAACAACTACAGTATGGGTGGGGTAAACTAACAACTACAGTATGGGAGGGGTTAACTAACACCTACAGTATGGGTGGGGTAAACTAACAACTACAGTATGGGAGTGGAAAACTAACAACTACAGTATGGGAGTGGAAAACTAACAACTACAGTATGGGAGTGGAAAACTAACAACTACAGTATGGGAGAGGAAAACTAACAACTACAGTATGAGAGTGGAAACCTATCAACTACAGTATGGGGAGGATTAACTAACAACTACAGTATGGGAGGGGTTACAAACAACTACGGTATGGAAGCGGTTAACTAACAACTATAGTATGGGAGGGGTTAACAAACAACTACAGTATGGGATGGGTTAACTAACAACTATTGTATTGGAGGGGTTAACCATCAACTACAGTATGAGAGTGGAAAACAAAACTACAGTATAGGTGGGGTTAACTAACAACTACAGTATGGGAAGGGTTAACTAACAACTACAGTATAGGAGTTGTTAACTAACAACTATAGTATGTGAGGGGTTAACTAACAACTATAGTATGGGAGGGGTTAACTAACAACTACAGTATGGGAGGGGTTAACTAACATCTATAGTATGAGAGGGGTTAACTAACAACTACAGTATGGTTGTGGTAAACTAACAACTACAGCAGGGGAGTGGAAAACTAACAAATACAGTACGGGAGGGGTTAACTAACAACTACAGTATGGTTGTGGTAAACTAACAACTACAGTAAGGGAGAGGAAAACTAACAACTATAGTATGGGAGGGGTTAACTAACAACTACAGTATGGGAGGGGTTAACTAACAACTAGAGTATGGGTGGGGTAAACTAACAACTACATTATGGGTGGGGTAAACTAACAACTACAGTATGGGAGGGGTTAACTAACATCTACAGTATGGGTGGGGTAAACTAACAACTACAGTATGGGTGGGGTAAACTAACAACTACAGTATGGGAGGGGTTAACTAACAACTACAGTATGGGTGGGGTAAACTAACAGCTACAGTATGGGTGGGGTAAACTAACAACTACAGTATGGGAGGGGTTAACTAACAACTACAGTATGGGTGGGGTAAACTAACAACTACAGTATGGGAGGGGTTAACTAACAACTATAGTATGGGAGGGGTTAACTAACAACTACAGTATGGGTGGGGTAAACTAACAACTACAGTATGGGTGGGGTAAACTAACAACTACAGTATGGGAGGGGTTAACTAACATCTACAGTATGGGTGGGGTAAACTAACAACTACAGTATGGGAGTGGAAAACTAACAACTACAGTATGGGAGTGGAAAACTAACAAATACAGTACGGGAGGGGTTAACTAACAACTACAGTATGGTTGTGGTAAACTAACAACTACAGTATGGGAGAGGAAAACTAACAAATACAGTACGGGAGGGGTTAACTAACAACTACAGTATGGTTGTGGTAAACTAACAACTACAGTAAGGGAGAGGAAAACTAACAACTATAGTATGGGAGAGGAAAACTAACAACTATAGTATGGGAGGGGTTAACTAACAACTACAGTATGGGAGGGGTAAACTAACAACTAGAGTATGGGTGGGGTAAACTAACAACTACAGTATGGGTGGGGTAAACTAACATCTACAGTATGGGAGGGGTTAACTAACATCTACAGTATGGGAGGGGTTAACTAACAACTATAGTATGGGAGTGGAAAACTAACAACTACAGTATGGGAGTGGAAAACTAACAACTACAGTATGGGAGAGGAAAACTAACAACTACAGTATGGGAGAGGAAAACTAACAACTACAGTATGGGGAGGATTAACTAACAACTACAGTATGGGAGGGGTTACAAACAACTACGGTATGGAAGCGGTTAACTAACAACTATAGTATGGGAGGGGTTAACAAACAACTACAGTATGGGAGGGGTTAACTAACAACTATTGTATTGGAGGGGTTAACCATCAACTACAGTATGAGAGTGGAAAACAAAACTACAATATAGGTGGGGTTAACTAACAACTACAGTATGGGAAGGGTTAACTAACAACTACAGTATAGGAGTTGTTAACTAACAACTACAGTATGGGAAGGGTTAACTAACAACTACAGTATAGGAGTTGTTAACTAACAACTACAGTATGGGAGGGGTTAACTAACAACTATTGTATGGGAGGGGTTAACCATCAACTACAGTATGAGAGTGGAAAACAAAACTACAGTATAGGTGGGGTTAACTAACAACTACAGTATGGGTGGGGTAAACTATCAACTACAGTATGGGAGTGGAAAACTATAAACTACAATACGGGTGGGGTAAACTAACAACTACAGTACGGGAGAGGAAAACTAACAACTGCAGTACGGGAGAGGAAAACTAACAACTACAGTACGGGAGAGGAAAACTAACAACTGCAGTACGGGAGAGGAAAACTAACAACTACAGTATGGGAGGGGTTAACTAACAACTAGAGTATGGGTGGGGTAAACTAACAACTACAGTATGGGTGGGGTAAACTAACAACTACAGTATGGGAGGGGTTAACTATCAACTACAGTATGGGTGGGGTAAACTAACAACTACAGTATGGGTGGGGTAAACTAACAACTACAGTATGGGAGGGGTTAACTATCAACTACAGTATGGGTGGGGTAAACTAACAACTACAGTATGGGAGGGGTTAACTAACAACTACAGTATTGGAGTGGAAATTTAACAACTACAGTATGGGGAGGATTAACTAACAACTATAGTATGGGTGGGGTAAACTAACAACTACAGTATGGGAGGGGTTAACTAACAACTAGAGTATGGGTGGGGTAAACTAACAACTACAGTATGGGTGGGGTAAACTAACAACTACAGTATGGGAGGGGTTAACTATCAACTACAGTATGGGTGGGGTAAACTAACAACTACAGTATGGGTGGGGTAAACTAACAACTACAGTATGGGAGGGGTTAACTATCAACTACAGTATGGGTGGGGTAAACTAACAACTACAGTATGGGAGGGGTTAACTAACAACTACAGTATTGGAGTGGAAATTTAACAACTACAGTATGGGGAGGATTAACTAACAACTATAGTATGGGTGGGGTAAACTAACAACTACAGTATGGGTGGGGTTAACTATCAACTACAGTATGGGTGGGGTAAACTAACAACTACAGTATGGGAGGGGTTAACTAACAACTACAATATTGGAGGGGTTAACTAACAACTACAGTATGGGTGGGGTAAACTAACAACTACAGTATGGGAGGGGTTAACTATCAACTACAGTATGGGTGGGGTAAACTAACAACTACAGTATGGGAGGGGTTAACTATCAACTACAGTATGGGTGGGGTAAACTAACAACTACAGTATGGGAGGGGTTAACTATCAACTACAGTATGGGTGGGGTAAACCTTCAACTACAGTATGGCAGGGGTTAACTATCAACTACATTATGGGTGGGGTAAACTAACAACTACAGTATGGGAGGGGTTAACTATCAACTACAGTATGGGTCGGGTAAACTAACAACTACAGTATGGGGAGGATTAACTAACAACTACAGTATGGGAGGGGTTACAAACAACTACGGTATGGAAGGGGTTAACTAACAACTATAGTATGGGAGGGGTTAACAAACAACTACAGTATGGGAGGGGTTAACAAACAACTATAGTATGGGAGGGGTTAACAAAAAACTACAGTATGGGAGGGGTTAACAAAAAACGACAGTATGGGAGGGGTTAACTAACAACTATAGTATGGGAGGGGTTAACTAACAACTATAGTATGGGAGGGGTTAACAAAAAACTACAGTATGGGAGGGGTTAACTAACAACTATTGTATGGGAGGGGTTAACCATCAACTACAGTATGAGAGTGGAAAACAAAACTACAGTATAGGTGGGGTTAACTAACAACTACAGTATGGGAAGGGTTAACCATCAACTACAGTATGAGAGTGGAAAACAAAACTACAGTATAGGTGGGGTTAACTAACAACTACAGTATGGGAGGGGTTAACGAACAACTACAGTATGGGTAGGATTAACTAACTACTACAGTATGGGAGTGGAAAACTAACAACTACAGTATGGGAGTGGAACACTAACAACTACAGTATGGGAGAAGAAAAACTAACAACTACAGTATGAGAGTGGAAACCTAACAACTACAGTATGGGGAGGATTAACTAACAACTACAGTATGGGAGGGGTTAACTAACAACTATAGTATGGGAGGGGTTAACAGGTTAACAAACAACTATAGTATGGGAGGGGTTAACTAACAACTAAAGTATGGGAGGGGTTAACTAAAAACTACAGTATAGGTGTGGAAAACTAAAAACTACAGTATGGGTGGGGTAAACTCACAACTACAGTATGGGAGGGGTTAACTAACAACTACAGTATGGGAGGGGTTAACTATCAACTACAGTATGGGTGGGGTAAACTATCAACTACAGTATGGGAGGGGTTAACTAACAACTGCAGTATGGGAGGGGTTAACTAACAACTATAGTATGGGAGGGGTTAACTATCAACTACAGTATGGGTGGGGTAAACTATCAACTGCAGTATGGGAGGGGTTAACTATCAACTACAGTATGGGTGTGGTTAACTATCAACTACAGTATGGGTGGGGTAAACTATCAACTACAGTATGGGAGGGGTTAACTATCAACTACAGTATGGGAGGGGTTAACTATCAACTGCAGTATGGGTGGGGTAAACTATCAACTACAGTATGGGAGGGGTAAACTATCAACTACAGTATGGGAGGGGTTAACTGTCAACTACAGTATGGGAGGGGTTAACTATCAACTACAGTATGGGAGGTGTTAACTATCAACTACAGTATGGGTGGAGTAAACTAACAACTACAGTATGGGTGGGGTAAACAAACAACTACAGTATGGGTGGGGTAAACAAACAACTACAGTATGGGAGGGGTTAACTATCAACTACAGTATGGGTGGGGTAAATTAACAGCTACAGTATGGGAGGGATTAACTAACAACTACAGTATGGGAGGGGTTAACTAACAACTATAGTATGGGAGGGGTTAACAAACAACTACGGTATGGAAGGGGTTAACTAACAACTACAGTATGGGAGGGGTTAACTACAGTATGGGAGGGGTTAACTAACAACTACAGTATGGGAGGGGTTAACTAACAACTATAGTATGGGAGGGGTTAACAAACAACTACGGTATGGAAGGGGTTAACTAACAACTATAGTATGGGAGGGTTTAACAAAAAACTACAGTATGGGAGGGGTTAACTACCAACTATTGTATTGGAGGGGTTAACCATCAACTACAGTATGAGAGTGGAAAACAAAACTACAGTATAGGTGGGGTTAACTAACAACTACAGTATGGGAAGGGTTAACTAACAACTAAAGTATGGGAGTTGTTAACTAACAACTACAATATGGGTAGGATTAACTAACAACTACAGTATGGGGAGGATTAACTAACAACTACGGTATGGAAGGGGTTAACTAACAACTATAGTATGGGAGGGGTTAACTAACAACTACAGTATGGGAGGGGTTAACTAACAACTATTGTATGGGTGGGGTTAACTAACAACTATTGTATGGGAGGGGTTAACCATCAACTACAGTATGAGAGTGGAAAACAAAACTACAGTATAGGTGGGGTTAACTAACAACTACAGTATGGGAGGGGTTAACTAACAACTACAGTATGGGAGGGGTTAACTAACAACTATCGTATGGGAGGGGTTAACTAAAAACTACAGTATAGGTGGGGTAAACTAACAACTACAGTATGGGAGCGGTTAACTAACAACTACAGTATGGGAGGGGTTAACTAACAACTACAGTATGGGAGGGGTTACCTAACAACTATAGTATGGGAGGGGTTAACAGGTTAACAAACAACTATAGTATGGGAGGGGTTAACTAACAACTACAGTATGGGAGGGGTTAACTAACAACTACAGTATGGGAGGGGTTACCTAACAACTATAGTATGGGAGGGGTTAACAGGTTAACAAACAACTGTAGTATGGGTGGGGTAAACAAACAACTACAGTATGGGTGGGGTAAACAAACAACTACAGTATGGGAGGGGTTAACTATCAACTACAGTATGGGTGGGGTAAATTAACAGCTACAGTATGGGAGGGATTAACTAACAACTACAGTATGGGAGGGGTTAACTAACAACTATAGTATGGGAGGGGTTAACAAACAACTACGGTATGGAAGGGGTTAACTAACAACTATAGTATGGGAGGGGTTAACAAACAACTACAGTATGGGAGGGGTTAACTAACAACTATAGTATGGGAGGGTTTAACAAAAAACTACAGTATGGGAGGGGTTACAAACAACTACGGTATGGAAGGGGTTAACTAACAACTATAGTATGGGAGGGGTTAACAAACAACTACAGTATGGAAGGGGTTAACTAACAACTATAGTATGGGAGGGGTTAACTAACAACTATAGTATGGGAGGGGTTACAAACAACTACGGTATGGAAGGGGTTAACTAACAACTATAGTATGGGAGGGGTTAACAAACAACGACAGTATGGAAGGGGTTAACTAACAACTATAGTATGGGAGGGGTTAACAAACAACTACAGTATGGGAGGGCTTAACTAACAACTATAGTATGGGAGGGGTTAACTAACAACTATAGTATGAAAGGCGTTAACAAACAACTACAGTATGGGAGGGGTTAACTAACAACTAGAGTATGGGAGGGGTTAACTAACAACTATAGTATGGGAGGGTTTAACAAAAAACTACAGTATGGGAGGGGTTAACTAACAACTATAGTATGGGAGGGGTTAACAAACAACTATAGTATGGGAGGGGTTAACTAACAACTAGAGTATGGGAGGGGTTAACTAACAACTATAGTATGGGAGGGGTTAACTAACAACTATAGTATGGGAGGGTTTAACAAAAAACTACAGTATGGGAGGGGTTAACTAACAACTATAGTATGGGAGGGGTTAACTAACAACTATAGTATGGGAGGGGTTAACTAACAACTATAGTATGGGAGGGTTTAACAAAAAACTACAGTATGGGAGGGGTTAACTAACAACTATAGTATGGGAGGGGTTAACTAACAACTACAGTATGGGAGGGGTTAACTATCAACTACAGTATGGGTGGGGTTAACTAACAACTATAGTATGGGAGGGTTAACTAACAACTATAGTATGGGAGGGTTAACTAACAACTACAGTATGGGAGGGTTAACTAACAACTATAGTATGGGAGGGGTTAACTAACAACTATAGTATGGGAGGGTTAACTAACAACTATAGTATGGGAGGGGTTAACTAACAACTACAGTATGGGAGGGGTTAACTAACAACTAGAGTATGGGAGGGTTAACTAACAACTACAGTATGGGAGGGGTTAACTAACAACTAGAGTATGGGAGGGGTTAACTAACAACTAGAGTATGGGAGGGTTAACTAACAACTACAGTATGGGAGGGGTTAACTAACAACTATAGTATGGGAGGGTTAACTAACAACTACAGTATGGGAGGGTTAACTAACAACTAGAGTATGGGAGGGTTAACTAACAACTATAGTATGGGAGGGGTTAACTAACAACTATAGTATGGGAGGGGTTAACTAACAACTATAGTATGGGAGGGTTTAACAAAAAACTACAGTATGGGAGGGGTTAACTAACAACTATAGTATGGGAGGGGTTAACTAACAACTACAGTATGGGAGGGGTTAACTATCAACTACAGTATGGGTGTGGTTAACTAACAACTATAGTATGGGAGGGGTTAACTAACAACTATAGTATGGGAGGGGTTAACTAACAACTACAGTATGGGAGGGGTTAACTAACAACTATAGTATGGGAGGGGTTAACTAACAACTATAGTATGGGAGGGTTTAACAAAAAACTACAGTATGGGAGGGGTTAACTAACAACTATAGTATGGGAGGGGTTAACTAACAAATATAGTATGGGAGGGGTTAACTAACAACTATAGTATGGGAGGGTTTAACAAAAAACTACAGTATGGGAGGGGTTAACTAACAACTATAGTATGGGAGGGGTTAACTAACAACTACAGTATGGGAGGGGTTAACTATCAACGACAGTATGGGTGGGGTTAACTAACAACTATAGTATGGGAGGGGTTAACTAACAACTATAGTATGGGAGGGGTTAACTAACAACTACAGTATGGGAGGGGTTAACTAACAACTATAGTATGGGAGGGGTTACAAACAACTACGGTATGGGAGGGGTTAACTAACAACTATAGTATGGGAGGGGTTAACTAACAACTATAGTATGGGAGGGGTTAACTAACAACTATAGTATGGGAGGGGTTAACTAACAACTATAGTATGAAAGGTGTTAACAAACAACTACAGTATGGGAGGGGTTAACTATCAACTACAGTATGGGTGGGGTTAACTAACAACTATAGTATGGGAGGGGTTAACTAACAACTATAGTATGGGAGGGGTTAACTAACAACTACAGTATGGGAGGGTTAACTAACAACTATAGTATGGGAGGGGTTACAAACAACTACGGTATGGGAGGGTTAACTAACAACTATAGTATGGGAGGGGTTAACTAACAACTATAGTATGGGAGGGGTTAACTAACAACTATAGTATGGGAGGGGTTAACTAACAACTATAGTATGAAAGGCGTTAACAAACAACTACAGTATGGGAGGGGTTAACTAACAACTATAGTATGGGAGGGGTTAACTAACAACTACAGTATGGGAGGGGTTAACTAACAACTACAGTATGGGAGGGGTTAACTAACAACTATAGTATGGGAGGGGTTAACTAACAACTATAGTATGGGAGGGGTTAACAAACAACTACAGTATGGGTGGGGTTAACTAACAACTACAGTATGAAAGGTGTTAACAAACAACTACAGTATGGGAGGGGTTAACTAACAACTACAGTATGGGAGGGGTTAACTAACAACTATAGTATGGGAGGGGTTAACTAACAACTATAGTATGGGAGGGGTTAACTAACAACTATAGTATGGAAGGGGTTAACTAACAACTACAGTATGGGAGGGGTTAACTAACAACTATAGTATGGGAGGGTTAACTAACAACTACAGTATGGGAGGGTTAACTAACAACTATAGTATGGGAGGGGTTAACTAACAACTATAGTATGGGAGGGTTAACTAACAACTATAGTATGGGAGGGTTAACTAACAACTATAGTATGGGAGGGTTAACTAACAACTATAGTATGGGAGGGGTTAACTAACAACTATAGTATGGGAGGGTTTAACAAAAAACTACAGTATGGGAGGGGTTAACTAACAACTATAGTATGGGAGGGGTTAACTAACAACTACAGTATGGGAGGGGTTAACTAACAACTATAGTATGGGAGGGGTTAACTAACAACTATAGTATGGGAGGGGTTAACTAACAACTATAGTATGGGAGGGGTTAACTAACAACTATAGTATGGGAGGGGTTAACTAACAACTATAGTATGGGAGGGGTTAACTAACAACTATAGTATGGGAGGGTTTAACAAAAAACTACAGTATGGGAGGGGTTAACTAACAACTATAGTATGGGAGGGGTTAACTAACAACTATAGTATGGGTGGGGTTAACTAACAACTACAGTATGAAAGGCGTTAACTAACAACTATAGTATGGGAGGGTTAACTAACAACTATAGTATGAAAGGCGTTAACTAACAACTATAGTATGAAAGGCGTTAACTAACAACTATAGTATGGGAGGGTTAACTAACAACTACAGTATGGGTGGGGTTAACTAACAACTACAGTATGGGTGGGGTTAACTAACAACTACAGTATGAAAGGTGTTAACAAACAACTACAGTATGGGAGGGTTAACTAACAACTATAGTATGGGAGGGTTAACTAACAACTATAGTATGGGAGGGTTAACTAACAACTATAGTATGGGAGGGTTAACTAACAACTATAGTATGGGAGGGTTTAACAAAAAACTACAGTATGGGAGGGTTAACTAGCAACTATAGTATGGGAGGGTTAACTAACAACTATAGTATGGGAGGGGTTAACTAACAACTATAGTATGGGAGGGTTTAACAAAAAACTACAGTATGGGTGGGGTAAACTAACAACTATAGTATGGGTGGGGTTAACTAACAACTATAGTATGGGAGGGGTTAACTAACAACTATAGTATGGGAGGGGTTAACAAAAAACTACAGTATGGGAGGGGTTAACTAACAACTACAGTATGGGAGGGGTTAACTGACAACTACAGTATGGGAGGGGTTAACTAACAACTATAGTATGGGAGGGGTTAACAAACAACTACAGTATGGGAAGGGTTAACTAACAACTATAGTATGGGAGGGGTTAACTAAAAACTACAGTATAGGTGGGGTAAACTAACAACTACAGTATGGGAGCGGTTAACTAACAACTACAGTATGGGAGGGGTTAACTAACAACTACAGTATGGGAGGGGTTAACTAACAACTATAGTATGGGAGGGGTTAACAGGTTAACAAACAACTATAGTATGGGAGGGGTTAACTAACAACTATAGTATGGGAGGGGTTAACAGGTTAACAAACAACTATAGTATGGGAGGGTTAACAAACAACTATAGTATGGGAGGGGTTAACTAACAACTATAGTATGGGAGGGTTAACTAACAACTACAGTATGGGAGGGGTTAACTAACAACTATAGTATGGGAGGGTTACAAACAACTACGGTATGGAAGGGGTTAACTAACAACTATAGTATGGGAGGGGTTAACAAACAACTACAGTATGGAAGGGGTTAACTAACAACTATAGTATGGGAGGGGTTAACAAACAACTACAGTATGGGAGGGGTTAACTAACAACTATAGTATGGGAGGGGTTAACAAACAACTACAGTATGGGAGGGGTTAACTAACAACTATAGTATGGGAGGGGTTAACAAACAACTACAGTATGGGAGGGGTTAACTAACAACTATAGTATGGGAGGGTTTAACAAAAAACTACAGTATGGGAGGGGTTAACTAACAACTATAGTATGGGAGGGGTTAACTAACAACTATAGTATGGGAGGGGTTAACTAACAACTATAGTATGGGAGGGGTTAACTAACAACTATAGTATGGGAGGGGTTAACTAACAACTATAGTATGGGAGGGGTTAACTAACAACTATAGTATGGGAGGGGTTAACTAACAACTATAGTATGGGAGGGGTTAACTAACAACTACAGTATGGGAGGGTTAACTAACAACTATAGTATGGGAGGGTTAACTAACAACTATAGTATGGGAGGGGTTAACTAACAACTATAGTATGGGAGGGGTTAACTAACAACTATAGTATGGGAGGGGTTAACTAACAACTATAGTATGAAAGGTGTTAACAAACAACTACAGTATGGGAGGGGTTAACTAACAACTATAGTATGGGAGGGTTTAACAAAAAACTACAGTATGGGAGGGGTTAACTAACAACTATAGTATGGGAGGGGTTAACTAACAACTATAGTATGGGAGGGGTTAACTAACAACTACAGTATGGGAGGGGTTAACTAACAACTACAGTATGGGAGGGGTTAACTAACAACTATAGTATGGGAGGGGTTAACTAACAACTATAGTATGGGAGGGTTTAACAAAAAACTACAGTATGGGAGGGGTTAACAAACAACTACAGTATGGGAGGGGTTAACTAACAACTATAGTATGGGAGGGGTTAACTAACAACTACAGTATGGGAGGGGTTAACTAACAACTATAGTATGAAAGGTGTTAACAAACAACTACAGTATGGGAGGGGTTAACTATCAACTACAGTATGGGTGGGGTTAACTAACAACTATAGTATGGGAGGGGTTAACTAACAACTATAGTATGGGAGGGGTTAACTAACAACTACAGTATGGGAGGGGTTAACTAACAACTATAGTATGGGAGGGGTTACAAACAACTACGGTATGGGAGGGGTTAACTAACAACTATAGTATGGGAGGGGTTAACTAACAACTATAGTATGGGAGGGGTTAACTAACAACTACAGTATGGGAGGGGTTAACTAACAACTATAGTATGGGAGGGGTTAACTAACAACTATAGTATGGAAGGGGTTAACTAACAACTATAGTATGAAAGGCGTTAACAAACAACTACAGTATGGGAGGGGTTAACTAACAACTATAGTATGGGAGGGTTAACTAACAACTATAGTATGGGAGGGTTAACTAACAACTACAGTATGGGAGGGGTTAACTAACAACTATAGTATGGGAGGGGTTAACTAACAACTATAGTATGGGAGGGGTTAACTAACAACTATAGTATGGAAGGGGTTAACTAACAACTACAGTATGGGAGGGTTAACTAACAACTATAGTATGGGAGGGTTAACTAACAACTATAGTATGGGAGGGTTAACTAACAACTATAGTATGGGAGGGTTTAACAAAAAACTACAGTATGGGAGGGGTTAACTAACAACTATAGTATGGAAGGGGTTAACTAACAACTACAGTATGGGAGGGGTTAACTAACAACTATAGTATGGGAGGGTTAACTAACAACTATAGTATGGGAGGGGTTAACTAACAACTATAGTATGGGTGGGGTTAACTAACAACTACAGTATGAAAGGCGTTAACTAACAACTATAGTATGGGAGGGGTTAACTAACAACTATAGTATGAAAGGCGTTAACTAACAACTATAGTATGAAAGGCGTTAACTAACAACTATAGTATGGGAGGGGTTAACTAACAACTATAGTATGAAAGGCGTTAACTAACAACTATAGTATGAAAGGCGTTAACTAACAACTACAGTATGGGTGGGGTTAACTAACAACTACAGTATGGGTGGGGTTAACTAACAACTACAGTATGAAAGGTGTTAACAAACAACTACAGTATGGGAGGGGTTAACTAACAACTATAGTATGGGAGGGGTTAACTAACAACTATAGTATGGGAGGGGTTAACTAACAACTATAGTATGGGAGGGGTTAACTAACAACTATAGTATGGGAGGGTTTAACAAAAAACTACAGTATGGGAGGGGTTAACTAACAACTATAGTATGGGAGGGGTTAACTAACAACTATAGTATGGGAGGGGTTAACTAACAACTATAGTATGGGAGGGTTTAACAAAAAACTACAGTATGGGTGGGGTAAACTAACAACTATAGTATGGGAGGGGTTAACTAACAACTATAGTATGGGAGGGGTTACAAACAACTACGGTATGGGAGGGTTAACTAACAACTATAGTATGGGAGGGGTTAACTAACAACTATAGTATGGGAGGGTTAACTAACAACTACAGTATGGGAGGGTTAACTAACAACTATAGTATGGGAGGGGTTAACTAACAACTATAGTATGGGAGGGTTAACTAACAACTATAGTATGGAAGGGTTAACTAACAACTACAGTATGGGAGGGGTTAACTAACAACTATAGTATGGGAGGGTTAACTAACAACTATAGTATGGGAGGGTTAACTAACAACTATAGTATGGGAGGGTTAACTAACAACTATAGTATGGGAGGGTTAACTAACAACTATAGTATGGGAGGGTTTAACAAAAAACTACAGTATGGGAGGGTTAACTAACAACTATAGTATGGGAGGGGTTAACTAACAACTATAGTATGGGAGGGTTAACTAACAACTATAGTATGGGAGGGTTTAACAAAAAACTACAGTATGGGTGGGGTAAACTAACAACTATAATATGGGAGGGGTTAACTAACAACTATAGTATGGGAGGGGTTAACTAACAACTATAGTATGGGAGGGTTTAACAAAAAACTACAGTATGGGAGGGGTTAACTAACAACTATAGTATGGGAGGGGTTAACAGGTTAACAAACAACTATAGTATGGGAGGGGTTAACTAACAACTATAGTATGGGAGGGGTTAACAGGTTAACAAACAACTATAGTATGGGAGGGGTTAACAAACAACTATAGTATGGGAGGGGTTAACTAACAACTATAGTATGGGAGGGGTTAACTAACAACTACAGTATGGGAGGGGTTAACTAACAACTATAGTATGGGTGGGGTTAACTAACAACTACAGTATGAAAGGAGTTAACAAACAACTACAGTATGGGAGGGGTTAACTAACAACTATAGTATGGGAGTGGTTAACTAACAACTATAGTATGGGAGGGGTTAACTAACAACTATAGTATGGGAGGGTTTAACAAAAAACTACAGTATGGGAGGGGTTAACTAACAACTATAGTATGGGAGGGGTTAACTAACAACTATAGTATGGGTGGGGTTAACTAACAACTACAGTATGAAAGGCGTTAACTAACAACTATAGTATGGGAGGGGTTAACTAACAACTATAGTATGAAAGGCGTTAACTAACAACTATAGTATGAAAGGCGTTAACTAACAACTATAGTATGGGAGGGGTTAACTAACAACTACAGTATGGGTGGGGTTAACTAACAACTACAGTATGGGAGGGGTTAACTAACAACTACAGTATGGGAGGGGTTAACTAACAACTATAGTATGGGAGTGGTTAACTAACAACTATAGTATGGGAGGGGTTAACTAACAACTATAGTATGGGAGGGGTTAACTAACAACTATAGTATGAAAGGCGTTAACTAACAACTATAGTATGGGAGGGGTTAACTAACAACTATAGTATGGGAGGGGTTAACTAACAACTATAGTATGGAAGGGGTTAACTAACAACTACAGTATGGGAGGGGTTAACTAACAACTATAGTATGGGAGGGTTTAACAAAAAACTACAGTATGGGAGGGGTTAACTAACAACTATAGTATGGGAGGGGTTAACTAACAACTATAGTATGGGTGGGGTTAACTAACAACTACAGTATGAAAGGCGTTAACTAACAACTATAGTATGAAAGGTGTTAACAAACAACTACAGTATGGGATGGGTTAACTAACAACTATAGTATGGGAGGGGTTAACTAACAACTATAGTATGGGAGGGGTTAACTAACAACTATAGTATGGGAGGGTTTAACAAAAAACTACAGTATGGGAGGGGTTAACTAACAACTATAGTATGGGAGGGGTTAACTAACAACTATAGTATGGGTGGGATTAACTAACAACTACAGTATGAAAGGCGTTAACTAACAACTATAGTATGGGAGGGGTTAACTAACAACTATAGTATGAAAGGTGTTAACTAACAACTATAGTATGAAAGGCGTTAACTAACAACTATAGTATGGGAGGGGTTAACTAACAACTATAGTATGGGTGGGGTTAACTAACAACTATAGTATGGGAGGGTTTAACAAAAAACTACAGTATGGGAGGGGTTAACTAACAACTATAGTATGGGAGGGGTTAACTAACAACTATAGTATGGGTGGGGTTAACTAACAACTACAGTATGAAAGGCGTTAACTAACAACTATAGTATGGGAGGGGTTAACTAACAACTATAGTATGAAAGGCGTTAACTAACAACTATAGTATGAAAGGCGTTAACTAACAACTATAGTATGGGAGGGGTTAACTAACAACTATAGTATGAAAGGCGTTAACAAACAACTACAGTATGGGAGGGGTTAACTAACAACTACAGTATGAAAGGTGTTAACAAACAACTACAGTATGGGAGGGGTTAACTAACAACTATAGTATGGGAGGGGTTAACTAACAACTATAGTATGGGAGGGGTTAACTAACAACTATAGTATGGGAGGGGTTAACTAACAACTATAGTATGGGAGGGTTTAACAAAAAACTACAGTATGGGAGGGGTTAACTAACAACTATAGTATGGGAGGGGTTAACTAACAACTATAGTATGGGAGGGGTTAACTAACAACTACAGTATGGAAGGGGTTAACTAACAACTACAGTATGAAAGGTGTTAACAAACAACTACAGTATGGGAGGGGTTAACTAACAACTATAGTATGGGAGGGGTTAACTAACAACTATAGTATGGGAGGGGTTAACTAACAACTATAGTATGGGAGGGGTTAACTAACAACTATAGTATGGGAGGGTTTAACAAAAAACTACAGTATGGGAGGGGTTAACTAACAACTATAGTATGGGAGGGGTTAACTAACAACTATAGTATGGGTGGGGTTAACTAACAACTACAGTATGAAAGGCGTTAACTAACAACTATAGTATGGGAGGGGTTAACTAACAACTATAGTATGAAAGGCGTTAACTAACAACTATAGTATGAAAGGCATTAACTAACAACTATAGTATGAAAGGCGTTAACTAACAACTATAGTATGAAAGGCGTTAACTAACAACTATAGTATGAAAGGCATTAACTAACAACTATAGTATGAAAGGCGTTAACTAACAACTATAGTATGAAAGGCGTTAACTAACAACTATAGTATGAAAGGCGTTAACTAACAACTATAGTATGGGAGGGGTTAACTAACAACTATAGTATGGGAGGCGTTAACTAACAACTATAGTATGAAAGGCGTTAACTAACAACTATAGTATGAAAGGCGTTAACTAACAACTATAGTATGGGAGGGGTTAACTAACAACTATAGTATGAAAGGCGTTAACTAACAACTATAGTATGAAAGGCATTAACTAACAACTATAGTATGAAAGGCGTTAACTAACAACTATAGTATGGGAGGCGTTAACTAACAACTATAGTATGAAAGGCGTTAACTAACAACTATAGTATGGGAGGGGTTAACTAACAACTATAGTATGAAAGGCGTTAACTAACAACTATAGTATGAAAGGCATTAACTAACAACTATAGTATGGGAGGGGTTAACTAACAACTACAGTATGGGTGGGGTTAACTAACAACTACAGTATGGGTGGGGTTAACTAACAACTACAGTATGAAAGGCGTTAACTAACAACTATAGTATGGGAGGGGTTAACTAACAACTATAGTATGGGAGGGGTTAACTAACAACTATAGTATGGGAGGGTTAACTAACAACTATAGTATGGGAGGGTTAACTAACAACTATAGTATGGGAGGGTTAACTAACAACTATAGTATGGGAGGGTTAACTAACATCTATATTATGGGAGGGTTTAACAAAAAACTACAGTATGGGAGGGGTTAACTAACAACTATAGTATGGGAGGGTTAACTAACAACTATAGTATGGGAGGGTTAACTAACAACTATAGTATGGGAGGGTTTAACAAAAAACTACAGTATGGGTGGGGTAAACTAACAACTATAGTATGGGAGGGTTAACTAACAACTATAGTATGGGAGGGTTAACTAACAACTATAGTATGGGAGGGTTTAACAAAAAACTACAGTATGGGAGGGTTAACTAACAACTACAGTATGGGAGGGGTTAACTAACAACTATAGTATGGGAGGGTTAACAGGTTAACAAACAACTATAGTATGGGAGGGTTAACTAACAACTATAGTATGGGAGGGGTTAACAGGTTAACAAACAACTATAGTATGGGAGGGGTTAACAAACAACTATAGTATGGGAGGGGTTAACTAACAACTATAGTATGGGAGGGGTTAACTAACAACTACAGTATGGGAGGGGTTAACTAACAACTACAGCAGGGGAGTGGAAAACTAAAAACTACAGTACTGGTGGGGTAAACTAACAACTACAGTACGGGAGAGGAAAACTAACAAATACAGTATTGGAGTGGAAATTTAACAACTACAGAATGGGGAGGATTAACTAACAACTACAGTATGGGAGGGGTTACAAACAACTACGGTATGGAAGGGGTTAACTAACAACTACAGTATTGGAGTGGAAATTTAACAACTACAGAATGGGGAGGATTAACTAACAACTATAGTATGGGAGGGGTTAACTAACAACTATAGTATGGGTGGGGTTAACTAACAACTATAGTATGGGAGGGGTTAACTAACAACTATAGTATGGGTGGGGTTAACTAACAACTATAGTATGGGAGGGGTTAACTAACAACTATAGTATGAAAGGCGTTAACAAACAACTACAGTATGGGAGGGTTTAACTATCAACTATAGTATGGGAGGGTTAACTAACAACTATAGTATGGGAGGGGTTAACTAACAACTATAGTATGGGTGGGGTTAACTAACAACTATAGTATGGGAGGGGTTAACTAACAACTATAGTATGGGAGGGGTTAACTAACAACTATAGTATGGGTGGGGTTAACTAACAACTACAGTATGGGAGGGTTAACTAACAACTATAGTATGAAAGGCGTTAACAAACAACTACAGTATGGGAGGGGTTAACTAACAACTACAGTATGGGAGGGGTTAACTAACAACTATAGTATGAAAGGCGTTAACTAACAACTATAGTATGGGAGGGGTTAACTAACAACTACAGTATGGGAGGGGTTAACTAACAACTACAGTATGGGAGGGGTTAACTAACAACTATAGTATGGGAGGGGTTAACTAACAACTATAGTATGGGTGGGGTTAACTAACAACTACAGTATGGGAGGGGTTAACTAACAACTATAGTATGAAAGGCATTAACAAACAACTACAGTATGGGAGGGGTTAACTAACAACTACAGTATGGGAGGGGTTAACTAACAACTATAGTATGAAAGGCGTTAACTAACAACTATAGTATGGGAGGGGTTAACTAACAACTACAGTATGGGAGGGGTTAACTAACAACTACAGTATGGGAGGGGTTAACTAACAACTACAGTATGGGAGGGGTTAACTAACAACTATAGTATGGGAGGGGTTAACTAACAACTACAGTATGGGAGGGGTTAACTAACAACTACAGTATGGGAGGGGTTAACTAACAACTACAGTATGGGAGGGGTTAACTAACAACTACAGTATGGGAGGGGTTAACTAACAACTATAGTATGGGAGGGGTTAACTAACAACTATAGTATGGGAGGGGTTAACTAACAACTATAGTATGGGAGGGGTTAACTAACAACTATAGTATGGGAGGGGTTAACTAACAACTATAGTATGGGAGGGGTTAACTAACAACTATAGTATGGGAGGGGTTAACTAACAACTATAGTATGGGAGGGGTTAACTAACAACTATAGTATGGGAGGGGTTAACTAACAACTACAGTATGGGAGGGGTTAACTAACAACTATAGTATGGGAGGGGTTAACTAACAACTACAGTATGGGAGGGGTTAACTAACAACTATAGTATGAAAGGTGTTAACAAACAACTACAGTATGGGAGGGGTTAACTAACAACTACAGTATGGGAGGGGTTAACTAACAACTACAGTATGGGAGGGGTTAACTAACAACTATAGTATGGGAGGGGTTAACTAACAACTACAGTATGGGAGGGGTTAACTAACAACTATAGTATGAAAGGCGTTAACAAACAACTACAGTATGGGAGGGGTTAACTAACAACTATAGTATGGGAGGGGTTAACTAACAACTACAGTATGGGAGGGGTTAACTAACAACTATAGTATGGGAGGGGTTAACTAACAACTATAGTATGGGAGGGGTTAACTAACAACTACAGTATGGGAGGGGTTAACTAACAACTATAGTATGGGAGGGGTTAACTAACAACTACAGTATGGGAGGGTTAACTAACAACTACAGTATGGGAGGGGTTAACTAACAACTATAGTATGGGAGGGGTTAACTAACAACTACAGTATGGGAGGGGTTAACTAACAACTACAGTATGGGAGGGGTTAACTAACAACTACAGTATGGGAGGGGTTAACTAACAACTATAGTATGGGAGGGGTTAACTAACAACTATAGTATGGGAGGGTTAACTAACAACTATAGTATGGGAGGGTTAACAAACAACTACAGTATGGGAGGGTTAACTAACAACTACAGTATGGGAGGGGTTAACTAACAACTACAGTATGGGAGGGGTTAACTAACAACTACAGTATGGGAGGGGTTAACTAACAACTACAGTATGGGAGGGGTTAACTAACAACTACAGTATGGGAGGGGTTAACTAACAACTATAGTATGGGAGGGGTTAACTAACAACTACAGTATGGGAGGGGTTAACTAACAACTACAGTATGGGAGGGGTTAACTAACAACTATAGTATGGGAGGGGTTAACTAACAACTATAGTATGGGAGGGGTTAACAAACAACTACAGTATGGGAGGGGTTAACTAACAACTATAGTATGGGAGGGTTTAACAAAAAACTACAGTATGGGAGGGGTTAACTAACAACTATTGTATTGGAGGGGTTAACCATCAACTACAGTATGAGAGTGGAAAACAAAACTACAGTATAGGTGGGGTTAACTAACAACTACAGTATGGGAGGGGTTAACTAACAACTACAGTACGGGAGAGGAAAACTAACAACTACAGTAAGGGAGAGGAAAACTAACAACTGCAGTATGGGAGAGGAAAACTAACAACTACAGTATGAGAGTGGAAAACAAAAGTACAGTATAGGTGGGGTTAACTAACAACTACAGTATGGGTGGGGTAAACTAACAACTACAGTACGGATGGGGTTAACTAACAACTACAGTATGAGAGTGGAAAACAAAAGTACAGTATATGTGGGGTTAACTAACAACTACAGTATGGGTGGGGTAAACTAACAACTACAGTAAGGGAGAGGAAAACTAACAACTGCAGTATGGGAGAGGAAAACTAACAAATACAGAATGGGGAGGATTAACTAACAACTACAGAATGAGAGTGGAAACCTAACAACTACAGAATGGGGAGGATTAACTGACAACTACAGTATGAGAGTGGAAACCTAACAACTACAGAATGGGGAGGATTAACTGACAACTACAGTATGAGAGTGGAAACCTAACAACTACAGAATGGGGAGGATTAACTGACAACTACAGTATGAGAGTGGAAACCTAACAACTACAGAATGGGGAGGATTAACTGACAACTACAGTATGGGAGGGGTTAACTAACAACTACAGTATGGGTGGGGTAAACTAACAACTACAGTATGGGAGGGGTTAACTATCAACTATAGTATGGGTGGGGTAAACTAACAACTACAGTATGGGTGGGGTAAACTAACAACTACAGTATGGGAGGGGTTACAAACAACTACAGTATGGGAGAGGAAAACTAACAACTATAGTATGGGAGGGGTTAACTAACAACTAGAGTATGGGTGGGGTAAACTAACACCTATAGTATGGGAGGGGTTAACTAACAACTATAGTATGGGAGGGGTTAACTAACAACTAGAGTATGGGTGGGGTAAACTAACAACTACAGTATGGGTGGGGTAAACTAACAACTACAGTATGGGAGGGGTTAACTATCAACTACAGTATGGGTGGGTTAAACTAACAACTACAGTATGGGAGGGGTTAACTATCAACTACAGTATGGGTGGGTTAAACTAACAACTACAGTATGGGTGGGGTAAACTAACAACTACAGTATGGGAGGGGTTAACTAACAACTACAGTATGGGTGGGGTAAACTAACAACTACAGTATGGGAGGGGTTAACAAACAACTACAGTATTGGAGTGGAAATTTAACAACTACAGTATGGGGAGGATTAACTAACAACTATAGTATGGGAGGGGTTAACTAACAACTATAGTATGGGAGGGGTTACAAACAACTACGGTATGGAAGGGGTTAACTAACAACTATAGTATGGGAGGGGTTAACTAACAACTATAGTATGGGAGGGGTTAACTAACAACTATAGTATGGGAGGGGTTAACAAACAACTACAGTATGGGAGGGGTTAACAAACAACTACGGTATGGAAGGGGTTAACTAACAACTACAGTATGGGAGGGGAAAACACTAACAACTACAGTATGGGAGGGGTTAACAAACAACTACAGTATGGGAGGGGTTAACAAACAACTACAGTATGGGAGGGGTTAACAAACAACTACAGTATGGGAGGGGTTAACGAACAACTACAGTATGGGAGGGGTTAACTAACAACTACAGTATGGGAGGGGTTAACTAACAACTACAGTATGGGAGGGGAAAACACTAACAACTACAGTATGGGAGGGGTTAACTAACAACTACAGTATGGGAGGGGTTAACTAACAACTACAGTATGGGAGGGGAAAACACTAACAACTACAGTATGGGAGGGGTTAACAAACAACTACAGTATGGGAGGGGTTAACAAACAACTACAGTATGGGAGGGGTTAACAAACAACAACAGTATGGGAGGGGTTAACAAACAACTACGGTATGGAAGGGGTTAACTAACAACTACAGTATGGGAGGGGTTAACTAACAACTACAGTATGGGAGGGGTTAACTAACAACTACAGTATGGGAGGGGAAAAAACTAACAACTACAGTATGGGAGGGGAAAAAACTAACAACTACAGTATGGGAGGGGAAAACACTAACAACTACAGTATGGGAGGGGTTAACTAACAACTACAGTATGGGAGGGGTTAACTAACAACTACAGTATGGGAGGGGAAAACACTAACAACTACAGTATGGGAGGGGTTAACTAACAACTACAGTATTGGAGGGGAAAACACTTAACAACTACAGTATGAAAGGTGTTAACAAACAACTACAGTATGGGATGGGTTAACTAACAACTACAGTATGGGAGGGGTTAACTAACAACTACAGTATGGGAGGGGTTAACTAACAACTACAGTATGGGAGGGGTTAACTAACAACTACAGTATTGGAGGGGAAAACACTTAACAACTACAGTATGAAAGGTGTTAACAAACAACTACAGTATGGGAGGGGAAAACACTAACAACTACAGTATGGGAGGGGTTAACTAACAACTACAGTATGGGAGGGGTTAACTAACAACTACAGTATGGGAGGGGTTAACACTAACAACTACAGTATGGGAGGGGTTAACTAACAACTATAGTATGGGAGGGGTTAACTAACAACTACAGTATGGGAGGGGTTAACTAACAACTACAGTATGGGAGGGTTAACTAACAACTACAGTATGGGAGGGTTAACTAACAACTATAGTATGGGAGGGTTAACTAACAACTACAGTATGGGAGGGGTTAACTAACAACTACAGTATGGGAGGGGTTAACTAACAACTACAGTATGGGAGGGGTTAACTAACAACTATAGTATGGGATGGGTTAACTAACAACTATAGTATGGGAGGGGTTAACTAACAACTATAGTATGGGAGGGGTTAACAAACAACTACAGTATGGGAGGGGTTAACTAACAACTATAGTATGGGAGGGTTTAACAAAAAACTACAGTATGGGAGGGGTTAACTAACAACTATTGTATTGGAGGGGTTAACCATCAACTACAGTATGAGAGTGGAAAACAAAACTACAGTATAGGTGGGGTTAACTAACAACTACAGTATGGGAGGGGTTAACTAACAACTACAGTAAGGGAGAGGAAAACTAACAACTGCAGTATGGGAGAGGAAAACTAACAACTACAGTATGAGAGTGGAAAACAAAAGTACAGTATAGGTGGGGTTAACTAACAACTACAGTATGTGAGGGGTAAACTAACAACTACAGTACGGGAGAGGAAAACTAACAACTACAGTATGAGAGTGGAAAACAAAAGTACAGTATAGGTGGGGTTAACTAACAACTACAGTATGTGAGGGGTAAACTAACAACTACAGTATGGGAGAGGAAAACTAACAACTACAGTACGGATGGGGTTAACTAACAACTACAGTATGGGAGGGGTTAACTAACAACTACAGTATGAGAGTGGAAAACAAAAGTACAGTATATGTGGGGTTAACTAACAACTACAGTATGGGTGGGGTAAACTAACAACTACAGTATGGGAGGGGTTAACTAACAACTACAGTAAGGGAGGGGTTAACAAACAACTACGGTATGGAAGGGGTTAACTAACAACTACAGTATGGGAGGGGAAAACACTAACAACTACAGTATGGGAGGGGTTAACTAACAACTACAGTATGGGAGGGGTTAACTAACAACTACAGTATGGGAGGGGAAAACACTAACAACTACAGTATGGGAGGGGTTAACAAACAACTACAGTATGGGAGGGGTTAACAAACAACTACAGTATGGGAGGGGTTAACAAACAACAACAGTATGGGAGGGGTTAACAAACAACTACGGTATGGAAGGGGTTAACTAACAACTACAGTATGGGAGGGGTTAACTAACAACTACAGTATGGGAGGGGTTAACTAACAACTACAGTATGGGAGGGGAAAAAACTAACAACTACAGTATGGGAGGGGAAAAAACTAACAACTACAGTATGGGAGGGGAAAACACTAACAACTACAGTATGGGAGGGGTTAACTAACAACTACAGTATGGGAGGGGTTAACTAACAACTACAGTATGGGAGGGGAAAACACTAACAACTACAGTATGGGAGGGGTTAACTAACAACTACAGTATTGGAGGGGAAAACACTTAACAACTACAGTATGAAAGGTGTTAACAAACAACTACAGTATGGGAGGGGTTAACTAACAACTACAGTATGGGAGGGGTTAACTAACAACTACAGTATGGGAGGGGTTAACTAACAACTACAGTATGGGAGGGGTTAACTAACAACTACAGTATGGGAGGGGTTAACTAACAACTATAGTATGGGAGGGGTTAACTAACAACTATAGTATGGGAGGGGTTAACTAACAACTATAGTATGGGAGGGGTTAACAAACAACTACAGTATGGGAGGGGTTAACTAACAACTATTGTATTGGAGGGGTTAACCATCAACTACAGTATGAGAGTGGAAAACAAAACTACAGTATAGGTGGGGTTAACTAACAACTACAGTATGGGAGGGGTTAACTAACAACTACAGTACGGGAGAGGAAAACTAACAACTGCAGTATGGGAGAGGAAAACTAACAACTACAGTATGAGAGTGGAAAACAAAAGTACAGTATAGGTGGGGTTAACTAACAACTACAGTATGTGAGGGGTAAACTAACAACTACAGTACGGGAGAGGAAAACTAACAACTACAGTATGAGAGTGGAAAACAAAAGTACAGTATAGGTGGGGTTAACTAACAACTACAGTATGTGAGGGGTAAACTAACAACTACAGTATGGGAGAGGAAAACTAACAACTACAGTACGGATGGGGTTAACTAACAACTACAGTATGGGAGGGGTTAACTAACAACTACAGTATGAGAGTGGAAAACAAAAGTACAGTATATGTGGGGTTAACTAACAACTACAGTATGGGTGGGGTAAACTAACAACTACAGTATGGGAGGGGTTAACTAACAACTACAGTAAGGGAGAGGAAAACTAACAACTGCAGTATGGGAGAGGAAAACTAACAACTACAGTATGAGAGTGGAAAACAAAAGTACAGTATATGTGGGGTTAACTAACAACTACAGTATGGGTGGGGTAAACTAACAACTACAGTAAGGGAGAGGAAAACTAACAACTGCAGTATGGGAGAGGAAAACTAACAACTGCAGTATGGGAAAGGAAAACTAACAACTACAGTACGGGAAAGGAAAACTAACAACTACAGTATGGGAGTGGAAACCTAACAACTACAGAATGGGTAGGATTAACTGACAACTACAGTATGAGAGTGGAAACCTAACAACTACAGAATGGGGAGGATTAACTGACAACTACAGTATGAGAGTGGAAACCTAACAACTACAGAATGGGGAGGATTAACTGACAACTACAGTATGGGAGGGGTTAACTAACAACTACAGTATGGGTGGGGTAAACTAACAACTACAGTATGGGAGGGGTTAACTATCAACTATAGTATGGGTGGGGTAAACTAACAACTACAGTATGGGTGGGGTAAACTAACAACTACAGTATGGGAGGGGTTAACTAACAACTACAGTATGGGAGGGGTTAACTAACAACTACAGTATGGGAGGGGTTAACTATCAACTACAGTATGGGTTGGGTAAACTAACAACTACAGTATGGGAGGGGTTAACTATCAACTACAGTATGGGTGGGGTAAACTAACAACTACAGTATGGGTGGGGTAACTAACAACTACAGTATGGGAGGGGTTAACTAACAACTACAGTATGGGTGGGGTAAACTAACAACTACAGTATGGGAGGGGTTAACAAACAACTACAGTATTGGAGTGGAAATTTAACAACTACAGTATGGGGAGGATTAACTAACAACTATAGTATGGGAGGGGTTACAAACAACTACGGTATGGAAGGGGTTAACTAACAACTACAGTATGGGAGGGGTTAACTAACAACTATAGTATGGGAGGGGTTACAAACAACTACGGTATGGAAGGGGTTAACTAACAACTATAGTATGGGAGGGGTTAACTAACAACTATAGTATGGGAGGGGTTAACTAACAACTATAGTATGGGAGGGGTTAACAAACAACTACAGTATGGGAGGGGTTAACAAACAACTACGGTATGGAAGGGGTTAACTAACAACTACAGTATGGGAGGGGAAAACACTAACAACTACAGTATGGGAGGGGTTAACTAACAACTACAGTATGGGAGGGGTTAACAAACAACTACAGTATGGGAGGGGTTAACAAACAACTACAGTATGGGAGGGGTTAACAAACAACTACAGTATGGGAGGGGTTAACAAACAACTACGGTATGGAAGGGGTTAACTAACAACTACAGTATGGGAGGGGTTAACTAACAACTACAGTATGGGAGGGGTTAACTAACAACTACAGTATGGGAGGGGTTAACTAACAACTACAGTATGGGAGGGGAAAAAACTAACAACTACAGTATGGGAGGGGTTAACTAACAACTATAGTATGGGAGGGGTTAACTAACAACTACAGTATGGGAGGGGTTAACAAACAACTACAGTATGGGAGGGGTTAACTATCAACTACAGTATGGGAGGGGTTAACTAACAACTACAGTATGGGAGGGGTTAACTATCAACTACAGTATGGGAGGGGTTAACTAACAACTACAGTATGGGAGGGGTTAACTAACAACTACAGTATGGGAGGGGTTAACTAACAACTACAGTATGGGAGGGGTTAACTAACAACTACAGTATGGGAGGGGTTAACTAACAACTACAGTATGGGAGGGGAAAAAACTAACAACTACAGTATGGGAGGGGAAAAAACTAACAACTACAGTATGGGAGGGGAAAAAACTAACAACTACAGTATGGGAGGGGAAAACACTAACAACTACAGTATGGGAGGGGTTAACTAACAACTACAGTATTGGAGGGGAAAACACTTAACAACTACAGTATGGGAGGGGTTAACTAACAACTACAGTATTGGAGGGGAAAACACTTAACAACTACAGTATGGGAGGGGTTAACTAACAACTACAGTATGGGAGGGGTTAACTAACAACTACAGTATGGGAGGGGTTAACTAACAACTACAGTATGGGAGGGGTTAACTAACAACTACAGTATGGGAGGGGTTAACTAACAACTACAGTATGGGAGGGGTTAACTATCAACTACAGTATGGGAGGGGTTAACTAACAACTACAGTATGGGAGGGGTTAACTAACAACTACAGTATGGGAGGGGTTAACTAACAACTACAGTATGGGAGGGTTAACTAACAACTACAGTATGGGAGGGGTTAACTAACAACTACAGTATGGGAGGGGTTAACTAACAACTACAGTATGGGAGGGGTTAACTAACAACTACAGTATGGGAGGGGTTAACTAACAACTACAGTATGGGAGGGGTTAACTAACAACTACAGTATGGGAGGGGTTAACTAACAACTACAGTATGGGAGGGTTAACAAACAACTACAGTATGGGAGGGGTTAACTAACAACTACAGTATGGGAGGGGTTAACTAACAACTACAGTATGGGAGGGGTTAACTAACAACTACAGTATGGGAGGGGTTAACTAACAACTACAGTATGGGAGGGGTTAACTAACAACTACAGTATGGGAGGGGTTAACTAACAACTACAGTATGGGAGGGGTTAACTAACAACTACAGTATGGGAGGGGTTAACTAACAACTACAGTATGGGAGGGGTTAACTAACAACTACAGTATGGGAGGGGTTAACTAACAACTATAGTATGGGAGGGGTTAACTAACAACTACAGTATGGGAGGGGTTAACTAACAACTACAGTATGGGAGGGGTTAACTAACAACTACAGTATGGGAGGGGTTAACTAACAACTATAGTATGGGAGGGGTTAACTAACAACTACAGTATGGGAGGGGTTAACTAACAACTATAGTATGGGAGGGGTTAACTAACAACTACAGTATGGGAGGGGTTAACTAACAACTACAGTATGGGAGGGGTTAACTAACAACTACAGTATGGGAGGGGTTAACTAACAACTACAGTATGGGAGGGGTTAACTAACAACTATAGTATGGGAGGGTTAACTAACAACTACAGTATGGGAGGGGTTAACTAACAACTACAGTATGGGAGGGTTAACTAACAACTACAGTATGGGAGGGGTTAACTAACAACTACAGTATGGGAGGGGTTAACTAACAACTACAGTATGGGAGGGGTTAACTAACAACTACAGTATGGGAGGGGTTAACTAACAACTATAGTATGGGAGGGTAACAACTACAGTATGGGAGGGTTAACAACAACTACAGTATGGGAGGGTTAACTAACAACTACAGTATGGGAGGGGTTAACTAACAACTACAGTATGGGATGGGGGGTTAACTAACAACTATAGTATGGGAGGGTTAACTAACAACTACAGTATGGGAGGGGTTAACTAACAACTACAGTATGGGAGGGGTTAACTAACAACTATAGTATGGGAGGGTTAACTAACAACTACAGTATGGGAGGGGTTAACTAACAACTACAGTATGGGAGGGGTTAACTAACAACTATAGTATGGGAGGGGTTAACTAACAACTACAGTATGGGAGGGTTAACTAACAACTACAGTATGGGAGGGTTAACTAACAACTATAGTATGGGAGGGGTTAACTAACAACTACAGTATGGGAGGGGTTAACTAACAACTACAGTATGGGAGGGGTTAACTAACAACTATAGTATGGGAGGGGTTAACTAACAACTACAGTATGGGAGGGGTTAACTAACAACTACAGTATGGGAGGGGTTAACTAACAACTATAGTATGGGAGGGGTTAACTAACAACTACAGTATGGGAGGGGTTAACTAACAACTACAGTATGGGAGGGGTTAACTATAGTATGGGACAACTACTACAGTATGGGAGGGGTTAACTAACAACTACAGTATGGGAGGGTTAACTAACAACTACAGTATGGGAGGGGTTAACTAACAACTACAGTATGGGAGGGGTTAACTAACAACTACAGTATGGGAGGGGTTAACTAACAACTACAGTATGGGAGGGTTAACTAACAACTACAGTATGGGAGGGTTAACTAACAACTACAGTATGGGAGGGGTTAACTAACAACTACAGTATGGGAGGGTTAACTAACAACTACAGTATGGGAGGGTTAACTAACAACTACAGTATGGGAGGGGTTAACTAACAACTACAGTATGGGAGGGGTTAACTAACAACTACAGTATGGGAGGGGTTAACTAACAACTATAGTATGGGAGGGTTAACTAACAACTACAGTATGGGAGGGTTAACTAACAACTACAGTATGGGAGGGTTAACTAACAACTACAGTATGGGAGGGTTAACTAACAACTACAGTATGGGAGGG